>NC_140934.1:31190519-32390519 GCF_014529385.1 Adiantum capillus-veneris | reverse complement strand
CTCTCCCTTACCCTCTCATCAAGATCGAAGTGTTGCAAATCAAAGAGAGGCTACTCAAGGAATTCACCACCAATCCAACAATGGTACATCCTAAGGAGATCCTAAGGGGCGTGACATTTGGCTGAACCGGCATCCAAGGAATCTAATTCTTTACACCAATGCACCAATGGACATTAGGCAAGATCCGATGCAGTGCCCTATCCCAAGGGTCCACAATTGACAAAAGCACTCTATTATCAAGCAAAAGTGACCAACTTGAGACTAAATTACCCGCGCTTTCCACCACCACCAAATGGAAAGTCTACTGAAGAATATATGGTGGAAAATCTCTCATCTATGATAAATCTCTTTCGTGGGATACCCAATTTGGCCTACATCATGTTGATAGAAGTTTCCAAGATGCTTCTCACATGCTTAGAGACATTTCATCGAGTTGAACTGACAGATGCAGCATGGATGTCATTTCTTGAAGGAATTCAAGGCTTATGCTATGACCTGTCAGAGCAACCGTCTGAAGAGGTGCTCTACGGTTTTTATGCTAGGGTAATGTTCTTGCCCTCCTACTACATGATGAAGTTCAAGGAATCATTCTACATGGGCTTTTTCACATGCAAAAGTAAGATCTTTGTCCCAGTCATTGCCAACCTTAGAGCTATATTTTTTGGATACTCAGCCATTGAACACAAGAATAGATCACAATGTAGTTCATGTATACTAGCAATAAAAAACTAAGGATCAAATACCATCAGGGATTGGAGCAACAATTAAAGCAAACCGAAGCTTGCAAGCCCGACCACTTCTTAGCACCCTATGTAGCTGTGTCGCAGAGGACACAGGCAAGGAGAGGGTAAATGTTAGCTTCTCACCTAACGGGATCATGATTATCATCCTTTTATCTTGCTAGCCACTAATTGTATCAAAACTCCCTTTCTTAATTTGAATTCTCTCAAATCCAAACTGATTGTATCATACTATTTGTTGAAAGTGTAAAAGGGGCTAAGAGCTTGTAGAGTTGTAATTATTTGCAATTCCTAGCCTTTGTACCTAGCCATGCTAGGGTTTCCTCTCTCAAACCTTGGCTAAGGTATAAAAGCCAATTTTGTAACTTTGGACTTGAGTTTTGGATAATGAAAGTTGAGCGTATGCTGTAGTATATTTTGGTGAACTCCCTTGTGTTTCATTCCTTCGTGTCTCCCTTGTGTGAAGTTGCATTGTAGTTTTGAGCATACCCACGTGCTCGCAGTTGAAAGCTCTTCCTTTCTACATATTGAAGTTGTGTTTTTAGTACTCTCTATATACAAGGTATTTTCACTCCTTATGCTCCATATACGTATCAACATTGGTTTTCGACAATAGGACTATATAGAGCATGTCCTAAGGTAGCTATAGAGTGATTTGGAAGTCAAAATCAACTTACCCGTAAAATAGGTTGTTTATCTTTGATACGATTTTTCCCAAGTATCAAAAATGGATTTTGAGCACATGAGGCTGGGGGGGATAATTTGCACATTCTAGGTAGCAAGTTTCATTGCATTTGGAGCACTTTAGCTATATAGAATCATTGTATTAGGCTTGTAGTAGGAAGGTTAGCTTTTGGTGTTTTACACACCTGAGACTGATCTAGGTGAGAGCGCACTAGACTTGGGTTTTCTGAGAGATTAGCTATCTCTTGTAGCCTCCATGAACTAGTTGGGTCATCTACGTCCCACGGATTGACATTTTATGTCTGTGGTTCTTGCTTTGCTAGCATCAATATGGTGAGGCTAGGCAGATGGCCACAACAAATCTCTCAAATTTTGCCATGTCCATTTACCATTTTTTTTTAGTGAGAGAGTCCAAAATGTGGTGGCCAAAGAGGAGAGAGGGTGCGAGATCTTCAACCCTCTATACCGAGATTGGGATGGGATCCTTGACAGGTCTCTAGGTCTGATAAAAAACCAGAGTCTCTAAACAAGAAAAATAAAAGGAATAGACCTTTACCATTGACAATGGCTTGGGTCTATAGCCTTAGAAGAAGACCTAGTCATGTCTCGCAGCGGAAACGGGACAACGTATTAAAAGTCCAAAAAACTATTTCGGCCCTATAACTTCCACAAGTTGGGCTAAGGTATCCTTAACCAACGCTTTTTTCCCTCTAACAGATGTGAGGGCATAGCCGTTGGCGGACTCCTCCTCCAAGTGAAGATGTTTTCCAACGTTTTTAAGTGCGCAGGGATGGATAGTTACCTGACTAATCAGGTCCACCCGTCCATGATTGACAACCTTAGTCAATCCCCACTTACCACCCCGCACTCACACATGATTTTTTTATTTTCTAATTATTATCACATTGTTTTAACACTTAAAATAATGGTTTCTTTTAACTATTTGCCACAGTAATTTGTTCAATCAAGTATTAAAGACATCATTATAAAGCATTCTTTTAGCAAACAGACATCTTTAAACTTAAGACAGGGTACTGTCAATCAAAACATTGTCCATAATAACCATGACCAGTACTCTTCTTGTCTCAAGATCACCTACGGGTGAAAAACGACACCCATTCCTTGTTCACAATCCGGAGTGGATAAACCCCCACCCAAGGTCCGGGTGCCCATACACCAAACCAGTTGCCCATACAACCGGGCGGCTCTCCTAGGATAAAAACGGTGTACTAACTTATGTAGAAACATCAAGACATGACACGGAGTAGAAACTCATCGTTCATGGGGGTAACTGACTTATCCGTGCTAGAAAGCCATCATTATCATCAATTTATACCAAGGAGTCGGAGGTGTCTTGAGACAAGCTGTCTTAAGGATGATCAATCATATCTTTCCTAATTCAACCAGTTTTAACCCAAACAATTCTTTCCTACATTATAAACAAATGCACATTGGAAGTTACCTTTCATTTTTGGTCAATTATTCCTTTTTTGATTCTTACTCACTCCTTACGTATGCAGTGCTAACTTATAAAAGAACTTGAACTATTTAAAGACTTAATTGAATAATGGGAAACCCACTTGGGATTGATTGGCCATCTGCTGTTGCGCTGGCGCCTGAAGACTCTCTTTCGTAGGCCTACTACTAGGCCCAACTTCATCATCGTGTGACGCTCTAGTTCTTTTTTGAGCTCTGCCCTCATCATCAGATGTAGGATTGGCTCGGGTCCTTTTATGTGCCATAACTTCTTATCCTTATAAAAAAGGTCGTCTGTCATTAGGTAAATTATCCAAAATCTAGATTCAACCTTTGTATTCAACCGTAATCCATCCAAGGTTAAATTTATAGTCTTAATTGGTAAATTCTTGACCTAGTAATTTCTTATTTTCCTATATCGGCATGATAACTTTTTCCACAACTTCCCTAAGGGTTCTCTAGGCTATCCTAATTTTCTATATCTTTTTCCTAATTTCTCCATCGAATTTTAAGCTTGGAATCTGCTTATTTTGAGCTTAACATTTATTTATTTTATTTTTTCTTAAAGATTTCATTTCCTCAACTTTATATCACAGGTTTACACTTACTATAATTTTTCTAAAAACTTTTGACCGCAAAGTCTATTTACTTTAATTAATCTTTTGCTAAAAATAGGACTTTTGATCAATTATAATTTCCTAAACTCACTAATTAACTATAGTATAATTATCACAAGTAAATAAGGGTACTTTTGACCTCTGGTAATTATCTTTTAATTTTCCAACTTAATTATCTAATTTCAATCTTTAATTTTTAGCTAAAATTAGTATAATTTGACTTAGATAAATATCTATACTACTTTTCTAACCTTGACATAAGTATCATGAACTTATTATCATGTAATATAACTCTGATAGATAGAATGTAATCATATCACGTGATTTACTAATTTTCCCCTTTCGTTCTCAGCTAGAACTAGTATAATTTGACTTGGATAAATATCTATACTACTTTTCTAACCTTGACATAATTATCACAACCTTTTTATCCTATAATCTAACTTTTATAAATAGCATGTAATCATATAACATGATTTACTCATTTTCCCCTTTAGTTATCAGCTAGAATTAGTATAATTTGACTTGGATAAATATCTAAACTACTTTTCTAACCTTGACATAATTATCACAACATTTTTATCATATAATATAACTCTGATAAATAGCATGTAATCATATCACATGATTTGCTAATTTCCCTCTTTCATTTAACCTCAAACATAAGGTTTTTCTACTAGGATAATTATCTAAAATAATAATATGTGATTAACATAATTATCATGGGTTACATAAGATGTCATTTACCTCTAATAATTATCTCAAAGCCTTTTGGGTTAATTTGATAGTTTTTCCCTTTTATTTTTCCTTAGAAATAGTGTAATTCTACTAAGATAATTAGTTAAACTAATTATTTGAGATCAAAATAATTATCATGGGTTTCATAATATATGATTTATCTCTGATAATTATCTCAAACCATTTTGGATTAGTTTGATATTTTTCCCTTTGTATTTTTTCCTGAAGACAGTGTAATTCTATTGAGATAATTATTTATACTAATTATATGAAATTAAGATAATTAACACAAGTTTTATAAGATTTGATTCACCTCTGATAATTATTTCCAAGCATTTTAGATCAATTAGCTAATTTCCCTTGTTAATTTTTACTAAAAACTATGTAATTGTGCTAAGATAATTAGATAAAATAATTATCTGAGATTACCATATTTCTCACGGGTTTCCTAAGATATGATTTACCTCTGATAATTATCTCAAAGCATTTTCAATCATTTTGCTATTTTCTCTCTTTTAATTTTTCCTAAAAACAGTGTAATTCTGTTAAGATAATTAGGTAAAGTAAGTATCTAGGATTGAGATAATTATCACGGGTTAACTAAAGTGTTTTTTTACCTTTGATAAATATCTCAAAGCATTTTGAATCTATTTTCTATTTTCTCTCTTTTAATTTGTCCTAAAAATAATGTAATTCTGCTAGGATAATTAGGTAAGCTAAGTATCTGAGGTTACGATAATTATCACAACTTACCTCTAATAATTATCTCAAAACATTTTGAATCAATTTGATATTTTTTCTTGTTTAATTTGTCCTAAAAATAGTATAATTCTGCTAAGATAATTAGGTAAACTAATTATTTGAGGTTAATATAATTATCATGGGTTTCTTAAGATGTGGTTTCTCTCTAATAATTATCTCAAAGAATTTTGAAGCAATTTGGTATTTTCCCCTTTTTAATTTGTACTAAAAATAGTGTAATTTTACTAAGATAATTAGGTAAACTAACTATCTGAGGTTAACATAATTATCATGAGTTGTATAAGATGTGGTTTACCTCTGATAAATATCTCAAAGCATTTTAAATTAGTTTGATTATTTTCCCCTTTACGTTTTCCTCAAAAATAGTGTAATTCTGCTTAATTAATTATGATAATTACTCAAAAAATTACAAGATAAGTTTTCTAGAATAATGACAATCTAACACAACTCTGATAATTATATCATCTTAATCTAAACTTAATGAGTATAATTTCCATTAATTTATGGTTAAAATGGATAATTTCAGCCCTAATATGATATGGTAATCAATTAGCTTAATATCCCTAAGCTTAACCACATTAATCACCAGAGAATATTTAATTAAGAGAGTATTTTTTAGTATATATAGGATTAATCTTCAATTAATTAAGAAAATTATAAATAGGTTAACCTAGCTTTGCTAATTAAGAAATATTAGGGCTAATTACCGTTTAATTAACCAACTAGAGCTTGATCTCTAGTGATTTCTACGTAGAGGTCTCTCTAGATGAGAGAGAGTGTGCCAAGGCTCCGAGTCTGTCCAAAATTGTGAAGCAAGGGGTCGTATTTATAGGTTTCTAGGTACTCACTGGCTGAATATGGCAGTAACTTGCAGCTCAAGCAGCCCTACAGCTCAAGATGGCACCCACTGCTGCTAAATGAGTCCCTGGCAGGTCAGTGATGACCCTCCCATTACCTGCCAGCTTTAAAATATCAATTCTACTATATTTTGATCTATTTTTGCTTAATTGGTAAATATCTTGTAAATATTTGGGAGGCCTTTAGTAAAGTCTATGCTTAAATGATTACTGCAACCCTTCAATTTTTCTTAATAATTTAATTTACATTGAATCTTTCGAAAGGACTAGCGGGGTCAGTTTTTGTCCGAATTTAAATCTGAAAATTTCTAGCCCGGGGTTTGTTGTGCTTAAGATTCCAAAAATACCAATTTTTATTGCTTTTGAGATAGTGTTTTTACCTGATTGCCCTCGTTGACCAGAAAACTCTTCTCCCAGTTTGAATTTTCAGCTAAAGTGATGGCACCCAAGCCAGTCGTGGTCGTAAACCATCCTACCGCGTTGACCCTATCCTTGAGGAATCAGAAAGAGATTTTGATCCTAAGAATGAACCAACGATTGAGACTGAGGCTCGGGAGGAGCACAATCATGTTGATGAGGCCAAGGACTCTCAGCACTCCAGTCAGAAGTCTAGAAGAAGAAGGGCTGAGAGGGAAGAACACAAGGCCAGGAGTTCTTGGACCACACATAGGGATGAAGGAGCCAAATGTAGTAAAGGTAGTCACCACAGTTCCAGTAGAAAAGCCAGGGAGGGGACATAAAGTGAGACTAATGAAGAAATTGATTGGGATGCCAACACAGACCATTACAAGAAATCTTCAAGAAAGAGTCAGGTTCCTAAGGTCAGAAGAGGCAGAAACGATGCGGCTCGACATGATTACACCTCTTCATTGAAAATTTCTTTTCTAGTGTTCACAGGTGGAAAGAAAGATGATCCAGATGTTCATATCCAAGCCTTTGAACAGTATGTTGAGTTGAAAAATATTGATGAAGGTGATTGGGGGGAATACTTTTCTTAGACACTAAAGGATGCAGCAAGGAAATGGTACTACCATTACCCAGCTTTCCAACTCAGATCATACAACAAACTGCTCAAAGCTTTTTGACTGGAATATTCAGACAACAGAGGAGATGAGGATATCCTCTATGAATTGGATAAGATAAAGCAAGGAAAATTATCAGTCAGGAGTTATGTTGAGAAAATCAAGGAGCTGACCAGGCAGCCTGCCGGAACCACCATCAGAAAAGAGGTTGAGAGTATGGTTTTTAAATGGTTTCCGTAGTAAAAAGCTTAGGGAATAGGAGGTGCCTACACCAACAAATAAAATCAATGATTTGGTGCAGCGAGCCCTGAAGCTGGAGCAGTAGGCAAAGAAGGAAAGGAGTCACAAGAAGAGGAGGTCCAGTAGTAGAAATACTTCTAATGAGAATTTTGATTCCAGTAAGACCTCCAGTAGCTCGAAAAGTAGCTCAAATGAAAAGAGCAAAGACAAGGCCAAGAAGGGGTCTTGGTCCTGAAAGATTGATGAGATGGCCCGACAGATTGCTGAAATCAGCCAGAGTAGACAACCAGTAAGAAGAGTGGAAACCTAGTGTTCAAAGTGTAAATCCAAAGATCATGTTTCCAATGAATGTCCACAGCGTACTTACTGCAAAGCATATGGCCATTTATGGAACAACTGTGGAATTTGTATTCATCATTTCAAGAAGGGAAAAGATCTGTCGGTGGTGGCATTTACCAATGCTGAACCTGTTAGAGTAGAGACTACCAGTGTACCCCAAGAAGAGAAATCAGGTACCATTGGTAATGGTACTGGGAGTGGCAGGTACCAAGGGGGTATTGCGGGGTCATGGTAATTTCTAGAACCGAAGTCTGAACTGTTATACTTGTGGTAAGTATGGGCATTTCGCGGTTCAGTGTCCAGAAACACCTATTACTGCGGCTACTAAGGTGAAGTCTCTAAAGCCAGGTCCTATACAAACAGTTACATGTAATAAAGGGGTATTCATGGAGGAAATCCCAGAAAAGCCGGCAAAACTAGTCAGTCCTGAAAGTAGCAAATGGGCTCAGCAGAGAGAGGTGTGGAAGGCCAAGGGTAAAGAAAAGGTTGTTGATGAATGGCAAGAGCAGAGAGAATTGGTGGTGAAAATCAAAGAGGATTTAGCCAAAAAGCTGCCAGAGCAGCCACACAGTTCTGATGCTCATGTCATTCAGAAGATACCAGCCCATTCTTCTGAGAAAGCACAACCAGATCAGTCAGGACTTGGGATTGTTGAGACCATGTTGGCTGCAGTTCAAGGACTGATGGAAGAATTAGGGACTAATAAAGGAGCTGAAAGCACCAAAACAAAGGAATGGTATTGTGCAAAAACTTCCGATTCTTCAAGTTCTCATAACAACTCTGATCATGAGAGGGAGGAAATTCATGTCAAGATTTGTGAGAGAATTCAGAAACTCACAGTTGAACTTGATGAAATTAGAAAAACTCTGTCTGAAGCAGTGAAATTCATCAAACAGAAGGAAGATTGAGGCGGAAGCCAGAGCAGTTGACTTGGCTGCTGTCAGAGATGACGAAGTGCCAGTGATACAGGTAGATTACAAGGTTACAAAGTAGTGGGAGCCACTATCCTGTGTCATATTGGATGGAGGAGCAGGAGTAAATATCCTGGGGGCACATCTTCAGCAAAGAATGGGAATTACAAACCTGAAACCAACACCTTTCAAAGTTCAAATGGCGGACCATCCAGTGGTGCAGGCAACTGGTATGATAGAGAGTATGCAGATAAGAGTGGGCAAAGAAAACTTCAAAACTAGCTTCCTAGTATTAGATGTGCAAGGTTCATATGGAATGCTACTGGGGCACCCATGGTTGAAAATGGCACAGGCTATTCACGACTATGCTAATCAGACTTTGACAATACAAGGTGCCCGTAGAAAAATTGAGATTTAGACGAACAACACTAGGAGATGGAGAGAGGAGCTGCAACCAGAAGAGCTAAGGTGAAGAAAATTAAGAGGATGCTAGTGGAAATGAATATTTTTCCATTAGCCGAGATAGATCTCAACGCAGTATTATTGGACAAGGATCATGCTGAAAAGAAAAAGAAGCAATTTCTAGCCAGTTCAGCTGACAGGAAGGCCAAAAGAACCAGCTGATTTCAGTACACCAGTGGTTTCTAAACAACTACACTTTGAAGAAGGTACTAGAAATCAAAATTGCAGTTCAAAGCTCAGTGGACTGTCTTGGGATTATGCTGAGGAGTCAACCAAAAGAAAGGGAGGTGGACCTAACTGGTTGCTTCCAGATGATCAAGAAATAGAGGAATGGAATCTAGGTTCTGAGGTAAGTAAAAAAACATCCGAATCCTGAGATGAAAGAGAGGGTCTGACATATGTTTTAGCAGTACAAAGATGTGTTTGCATTGGAGCATACTGATCTCAAAGGAGTAGATCCAGAGGTATGTCAACATCGAATACCATTGAAACTGGATGCCAGACGAGTGTGGCTGCAACGATACCAAATGAATACAAATTATGCTAAGAAGGTCAAGGAAGAGATCGATACGTTCTAAAGGTTGGGTTCATTACTGAAGTAGCCAGTAGTGACTGGTCATTTCCTATTGTGGTGGTGCCCAAGAAAAATGAAAAATTAGAGTATGTGTGAATTATAAGAAGTTGAACGCTCAAACCATTAAGGATCCCTTTCCATTACCCTTCACGGAAATGTTACTTGATGAAATTGCAGGTTATGAGATGTATAGCTTCATGGATGGTTATAGTGGCTATAACCAATTACAGATTGCTCCTGAGGACTGGGGTAAAACCACTTTTATTACAGAGTGGGGAGCATTCATGTATCTGGTTATGCCATTTGGTCTTTGCAATGCACCAGCCACTTTCCAAAGATGTATGATGGAAATATTCAGTGAATTTATTCACCGATTCCTTGCCATATTTATGGATGATTTCACTGTATATTCAACAGAGGAGAAGCATTTACTTTTTTTGGAAATGGTTTTCCAGCGTTGTTAGGAAAAGTGGATTTGTTTGAACCCATTCAAATCTGTTTTCTTGGTCTAGGAAGGACAACTACTATGACATGTAGTATCCAGGAATGGTATAGAAATGGCCAATGACAAGATTCAGTGTGTCCAACAGACCAAGGCACCTCGCAATGCATCAAATTTAAGCTCTTTCTTGGGATATGTCAATTTTTATAGAAGATTTGTGCACAAGTTTGCTTCTCAGGCATTACCTTTGTATGAACTCACAAAGAAGACCAGCAAGTTCAGTTGGACTGCTGAATGTGAGGAGAGTTTTTAGAGTTTAAAGAATGCTATTATCAGTAAGCCAATACTTCGACAACCGAATTGGGATGTTTTTTTTCACGTATATGTCAATGCTTCAGGACCGGCGATGGGAGCAATATTGGCTCAACCAGAAGGAAGAACTGATTACCCAGTGTATTTTGCTAGTTGAAGATTCAGTTAGGCTGAACAAGGCTATACAACTACTAAAAGAGAAGCCCTAGGAATGGTTTTTAGTGATACTAAATTTAGACATTATTTGTTGGGCAAGATATTTCAATTTTATGTGGATCATCAGGCATTATTATTTTTTTATTAACAAAGTCAATATTCAAGGCCGACTGATAAGATGGATGATGTACCTGATGGAATTCGAATTTCGTATTTTCCATAAGCCCAAAAAACCCATTGTGGTGTTTATTTTTTGTCCAAGAGTACTGATGGCTACTCTGAGGTGTCTTTGAGAGATGAGTCAGTGGATGTAGAACTATTCCAGATAACAGCTGCAGAAACAACTGATCCAGAGTTGTATGATGTATATCAGTTTCTTTCTAAAGGAGGATTCCCAGACAAATGGACTCAGAATCAGAAGAAGGCTATGATTATTAAGAGTATGAAGTTCACCATCATTGGCAGATCACTTTATAGACTGGGAGTAGATGGGGTTCTTTGTAGATGTGTGCCTATGGAGAGAAGAATGCAAGTTATTTCAGAGGCACATAATGGGGATTTTGGAGGACATTTCTCTATTGATATTACTTCCAAGAAGATTCTGCAAGCTAGATTGTGGTGGCAAACTTTAATATCGGATGTCACAAGCTTTTGTAAAACATGTGATATATGCCAGAGGATGGGTAGACCCACAGCAACAGATATGACTCCTCTAACTCCAGTTCAGCCACTCGGTGTATTTATGAAATGGGGTCTAGATTTTATGGGTCCATTCAAGAAAATTACTCCAAGAAAAAATAGGTATAGATTGATGACCACTTGTTATGTGATCAAATGGGTAGAAGCTAAGGCTCTTCCCGACAATGCGGTGAAGTCCACTCCTGTGTTTTTATTTGAAAATATTTTTTGCCGATATGGATGTCCTGTGGAGATTGTGTCTGACCAGCCTGAACACACTTTATAAATGACACTATGGACATTCTCATGGAAATGCTTTCAGTCAAGCATCAAAAATCAACACCATATTATCCCAGATGCAATGGGCAAGCCAAAAGCAGCAACAAGACTGTCAAGACTATTCTCACTAAGATTATGCAGAAAGAGCCACATCAGTGGGATTTGAAACTTCAAACTACTCTCTGGGAATATCAAACAACCTATAAGGTCACCACTGGACTGACACCATTTAGAATGGTGTATGGCACTGAAGCTGTCGTGCCCATGGAATTTGTAATACACAGTCTCAGGATGGAGGTAGAGTATGGTTTGGATTTCAATCAAAATCTGAAACAGAGATTGAAGGAGTTAACACAACTGGATGAGTTAAGACAAAGGGCTATGCTCGAACAGGAAATTGTTTAGCAAAGAAGGAAACACTGGCATGATAGACAAATCAAAGTCAGGTAGTTTTAGAAAGGAGATTCGGTTCTACTATATCAATCAAAATTGGGTCCTAAGATATCGAAGGTAAGATATCTTGGGCACGTCCATATGAAGTTGATTGGGTGTTTTCCAATGGCACAGTAAGATTGAAAGATTTATCTGGATTACTGTTGCCAGGCGTTTATAATGGGGCCAAAATCAAGCTATATTATTCCAATGACAAAAAGACTTCCAGGGATGATGATACTGGTATTCTAGGAGCTGAAAACCAGGAAAATTCAGACTCAGTTATTTTAGACCTTTTTCATGTACAACCAATACCAGAGCCAGTGAAAGGGTCTAAAAAGTCTCAGCACGACAAAACTATGTCAATAGCAAAATCTGTCAAGTGTCAGAACCAATATCAGTTTTTATGGGGAAATGGGCAAGTGGGACATCAGTAGTAATCATTTCATGGAACATGGAGAGTATTAGCCAATGCATGTATGCCACATCATTTGCGGTGCACAGGACTCTAGGAACGGTAAGTAGTGGAGTTTTTATGGTGCAAACGCGTATAACAGTAAGACGAGTAAGCATTTTTCCGCATAAATCTCCTACGCGATGACTGCCTGCTGTCACACATTCTCCATCGCCAAGCTTTGAAGCCTCATCCTTGCAACCACAGACTTCTTCATTAGAAGCAACAGTTGATTGATATTTGTCTTTACCAAACACACTTGGAAACGGATTTGAGTATTCGGGTAAGTCTTCTTCTTATTCCACAAAGTTATCGTCTTCACCTTGCATGGGCCGGAGAAAAATATCGGAGAAGATGCAGTACACTATAAAGGAAACTCAAGCACTTATCACCTCTATCAAAGCCTCCCTACCACTCATTCACCATAGTAAGATACAAAGGTATGTGTTTACTGAGCAAGCACAAGCGTTGCTACAACTGTAGGATTTGCATGTGGTTGTGCAAGCCACAAGAATAGAGTTCGACACAGCCATTATTAGGCAGGTTCTCGTTTCCTTCAATGTTGATGACGGAAGTGCTATGGTATATGGAATGAAAGTGTCTGCAACTCCTGACAACATTGCTTATGCTTTCAAGATGCCAAATGAGCCAAAGCCAACTGTGGCAACTGCAGAGAAGATAAGTGCAGCTCTGAAGGAAGATGACGCAGCCAAGAAAAAACGTAAGGCTAGTATGCAAGGGGTTCTAGTAGCAGGTCTGGACGTCCCTGTTGCTTATCGATTTGTGGTTGAAGCTGTGATTCTGAAGAATAACCCCACATATGTTTCAAAAAACTTCTTTGCTATGTTATCGGCAAAAGAGATTGGATGCCAAGGCTTCAATCAACCTATGTCAAATTATATCTCATAATGTGCTTTAGCAGACCACCAATCTAAAATCTCATAATGTTTTTAAAGCTTGTTATGTCTGGCAGTTTCTCTACTGGGCAACTTCCCCAGATGCTCATCATCAAAAGTGTGGATGGTGTGGAGTCAGAAACCCATCCCAGTGACTAACAATGTTGACTTATCCTTTGATGAAGAAACCCCAGGCACTCTATTAGCTCTTACTGGTCAGAAGAGAAAGGTCACGCAGGAGGAAGATTGCAGCTCTAAGAGACCAAAAACAACATTAACCAAGAGCAGTGCTCTCTTAAAGCAGATGGAAAGTCAGTTCAAAACTGTGTCTACTAAAAAATCTCCAGCAGACCACGCCAAACAGACCAATCTCCAATAAAGATTGCTATTGGGACTAACCAACAAACTGAGCAGACTTCAGCAACCACCAGTGCTAAAAAAGACCAACCTGACAAGGCCAGTGCTCAACATTTGGCTACCCACACTGATAAGGGAAAAGGCCCGGTACCTGCTAGTCCACTAGGTAATTCTACTATCCCTTTCAGTGAAATGGCTTTGGCCTTAACCAAAAAGGACAAATTACAAGAGCTCTAGACTCATCCGCTCAAAGGATGATTACTCCTGCACAAACCTGATTATACCACACTACCATACATGGCTCTTGTTACAGTTTATGAGCCAGTTGCCTCTGACCCAGCTACGGTCAATGATGGTTGCTCAATGCAAATCCAGTCATCCTAGAATATGATTGTCCATGCCTTGGGACAAATGATGGATGCCTCAGCATCCACTGATGAAGTGGCCAAGTTACTACTTGAACTGAGGAACAGTGAGAAGCAAGTAGTGAACTTAAAACATGATATAGGGTCACAATCCTTGAGGCATAGTGTTCTTGAAAATCATTCAGCCAGGACAATTCAGACGCTAAAAAGTAAAAGATGGATTTTGAGATGAGGTAGTTGAGAGAAGAAAAGGTAGAGGCTCAGAGAGTTGCTGACAGATTTGAAACTATGTTGAGAATGAAGAGAGTTGATTTTAACGCCTTCCTGACCAGCCATGTTGCATTAAAAGCCTCTTTGGTAGAGAGATACATATACAATAATTTGGCTAATATTATGGATCTAGCAGGCAATGCTATTTTTGACATAGATAATCTGAAGGTGCTCATAGAAACCATGTAGAGTGATTTGCAAGATAAGATTTCTGAGTATATTGATAAGCAGAATGACCTCGAGGAGGATTCTGAGAAAGAAGAAGAAAAGGACGAAGAGAGAGAGAAGGAACCAGCAGATAAACATGATGATAATGATGATTCTCCTCCATCTACGTCTTCAAGATCTGGTGTTGGTGGATCAACTGCTGCACGAGGCAAACAGCCCAACACGGACCAGCCAGACCAATATAAGGATCAACATTTGGGGGATCAAGGGGCTGAAAATCAGCAAACAAGCAACACTGAAGACTCCCCAGTACACCAGTGACAGAACTGTGCAGATATGAGGGGAAAGCTAAAGTTGTGACGGAAATTCTAGGAGGTGATGAGCAACATTTATTGTAGCTCATCACATTGAACAAAAGGTTCAGACATCAACAAGCTCCAATAACTAGGATGTATCTAGAGGATGATGCTCTTCTTTCTGATTTGGAACGTTTTTAGAGATTATATGTCGACGCCAGAGAAATGGTCCACCATTGGAAATCAGCCACTTTCCATGATCAGGAGGTGTGCCAACTGCTTGAGCATCCTAGCAGAATTCAATTGCTAGAGAGAGTACCTGAATGGGCACTAACCTCTGATGATAAGCTGGTCAATCCACACTAGCAGCAACAGTCTACTGTAGACTATCATTCCCTGGCTCTCAATTATAGGGATGTGAAGCACTCAACAAGCATGAAGTATGGCATAAAGCTATCAATACCAGAAGAGCTAGCAACTCTAGAGGAGTACTATCATGAGGAACATTGGCCGACTCAGCAAACGGGCAAATGGGTTCCTCAATACCAAAGAAGAATCAGACAGTAGATTTTTTTTCAGAAATTTTAGAGTTATACCAAAATTCAAGAAAGAAGGGAAGGATGTAGAAGGTGAAGATGACTCCAGCAGGCGGGAACTGTCTCCTGGAAATCCGAACAGTGGATTGGTCACACAGCAGCAATTACCACGATAGTTACTGCAGTAACTTCTAGAGGCTATAAATAGGATCCACTACATTGTAATTGGGCTGCTTGTCTTTTGTCTTCTTACTTCTTAGTTATCTTGGTTTTAGCCTCCTAAGCAGTTCTTGAGCTACAATCTCTTCGACTGTAACTCCATTTTGTGATCATTACTACTGTAGCCAATTGAGCTTCAGTCTGTTATACCTTGTACTGGTTATTTATAAACTATGAATCTGAATCTGAAATTGTAAACACTTTTTGAGTCATCCAATTTGTTTCTCATTCCAGTTGAGTATTCAGTTTAGTTAACTATTTCAGTCCAGTTTCCACCTTCTATTCCAGTTTCACTAACTGAAATGATAGCTTACCCAATAGCTATAAATTCTAACACTAGAATCAGCTATCTGAAGAGATAATCCCCAATTCCAATATGGTGCACGTCGGTCTTTTCAGATCGAAAATCAGAGTTCTGGTTGCCAAGATATTGCTAGTTAAAATTTTATCGAGGGCCAGCTCTACCAGTCTCGTCTCCTCGATTGGAGTACCATATGAGAATTTTGCAGCCTTGCTAGGTTTTGTATGCAAAATGTGTGGTATTTGAAGGCCATAGGAGTTTAGGGCTTGTCAATTGGAGCTCAGACCGGCAAGATATTGAAGTTCAAAGTCGGCAGCGGTTGCCAGCCGGATGATGCCAGATGGATTTTCTTGACTTTGTCGCTCTGGTTGGAGAGCTTGATATTATCCAAGAGTGGTGGGTTTGGCACGGTCTAAAGCCACCTAGCAGGACTCTCATTGAGAACTTACGGCTCAGGAATTCAACCGTCAAATAGTAAGTTGTAGAGCCTTGAATAAGTGGAGAAATTAAGATTTTTTATTCCAGTTTTTTTTTTTTTTTTGGGGGGGGGGGTGTGGGTTTGTTTGCAAGACTTGAGGGTTTGGTGACTCTGGGGATGCCATATGGCCATGTTATTATCCCACATGGGGGAGACATGCCTACAGGCTCGCAATATAAATATCAGGTGAGTTCACCCTCACTTTGTCGATCTTTCATAGAGGAAAGACCTTGCCAAAACATGCAGCTTATTGACAATCATGAGATTTCCCAATATTACAAGAGATAGCTCCCAAAGCTTAGCTATCAAATTTTGTCCAATTGTCAAACTCCACTTGATTGAAGCAACATATGTTTGTCAAGTTGACCTTGTAGAAAATCCTACAAGATGGAATAAGTTCAAAATAGAAACTTAGATTTACGGTACTTACCAATTTTCTTTGATAGTCGCCATTGGCATTGGAAATCGTAGCATCATGTGGAATGCTTGTGCTTTCAATGTACTTTGTGTACTTATTTTGTCTGCACTCTATTGAGCTATAATTGTTGTGCAGTGATTATGCATCGAATGTATATACATGGATATGGAGCCAAGGCTTCCCCTCCGCTTGATAGTACAAGGAGGACATATCAAAAAGATAGTAGATTTTGACTTATTGTAATCCATCTGTGGAATCCTAGGAGCCATGCCCTAGCTAATCCAAAACTCTGAAAGAGAGAGAAAGAAGCCTTGCTTCATAGGGTAATCCACATGCCATGCATGATAAACATCGTGTTGATAATCAACAAAGAATCAACCTTCGGTGCATCGACATCCGTTGCCACGATTACTTGATTGGACAAGAGTAATTCTTGCATCAAGAATTAACTTGTGCAAACCTCTTGAAGAGCTCTTTTAGTGTAAAAGTATACATAAAGCAAGAAAAATCTCAAAAACATGAAATTGGAAACCTGTTGATAAGTCCTGGCCATTGTTGCATGGAATTCTCGTTAGGCCTTGCCCTTCACTTGCTAATCCAAGTCCAAACTTCAAAATTTTAAAATAATTAATGCTATGTGTAGGCTACACAATCCTTGGTCATGGACAGCCTTGTACAAAGCATTACTTAGTATCTTCAACCATGTTGATTCCTGTAAAAAGTCAGCATGTCCTGGCCCATATTGTTCCCGAAATCATGTTGGAACACAATACCCATTGCAACCTTGTTGGGATAGCTTGCTCGTATTAAACAACCATGTCCGTCCAAGCGGCCTGCATAAGAGATCCAACAATTGCCTTTATAGACATTAGAATCATGAAGAAAACAAAATTTATAATCCCAAAAAATCTCAATGAAATTAGGTTGTTTTGGATACTTGAGCACTTGTGCCTTACTTGAATGGCAGAGAACAATTACAACTCATAGCCCTACTTAATGGATTTTTGAGTCCATGAACTGGAAGCACCATAGTTGAAAAGCCTTGAATTTTGTAGGATAGATTGATGGCCTCTGCCTATTTTGGCCTTACCTTAGTTGGAGTTTGTAAGAGCTTTGCTTTGGTTTCCTTAAAAGCTCTGCCTTTGAAAAATTTACCTTGCCTGCGAGTCCTCAATTCCAATTTCGTGCTACTTGCAAACTCTAAGGTGCTACCCTACCGCCTACATTCCTTGCATGATGTGAGTGCATGCAGCTTTGCTTGAACCCTTGCATGCTCAATGCTACATGGGTTTGGCCCCTTAGGGTGACTCTAGGGCACCCTCCGGCACCCAAATTGTCTTGGATTTTTTTTTTGAATTTTTGGTTATTAGCAATGGCAAACCTGCAGTGGTGAGCAACAAAGAAACAACACACCATCATCTATCGTCATCAGCACGCCCTTCCCGTCCTCCATGGCTACCCTTCTCCCCTAAGATTTGATACCAATCTAAGACTATAGGGGACTGAACCATGCAAATCTCCACCCAGCCTTGATATATATAGACTCATAGTCATCCAAATATAGCACCCCTTGAGTGCATGTCTGCCCTAGCCCTTGACCTGCCCGATCTTACCCTAGGCATGACACATCGTGACTTATTTACCTCTCTTAAGGATGTCCCTCATGGGAATACAGGCCAGGGAGTTGGAAAGATTGTGCTGACTATTGTGCATGGCAGTTCTTTCACAATTTTTGAGGCACTTTATGTACTTGGGAAAAAAAGAATATTTTGTCTGTATCTGTACTTGCTAGACTTGGTCTTGTTTGTCAAATTTGTGGATGACAGATATACAGTTCATGATCTCAATTTATGAAATTAATGCATTTGGTATTTTGTGTCGTGGGCTGTATAAGCTCACTTGTATATTGGGGGGTGCACTATGTAATCATGTTAATATATAACGTGAGCTCGAAAAGAGGAGTTTTAAAATGCAAAAGTTTTAGGCAATTTAACAAAGATACATTAAAATAAGAGGTTTCTATATTCAATTTTGGAAAAAAAAATCCTAAAATAAGGGGTCATTTTATTCATTCAGACATGTTAAAAGTGGGGTTTTTTTAATACCCCACGAACACAAGTTATATAGGGGGGTACTAAACGGTGAACACCCCCAAGCTTTGTATGAAAATTGTGGGCAAAATTTTGCAAATGCAGTCGTGGATTCAAATACTATTTCAGTTTTGTAAAACTTTGCCATGCACACTTTGGACATCTAAATTTTTTCACTTTGTTGCGTTTGCAAAAATTTAATATGGTTGCTTCTTTTCTGCCTCTTGAGGAGGCACCTATGAAGCATGATTGTGAACATTGTAATTTGGGTAAGATGTAGTGTTCAAAGATTTCCAAAGGATGGTTCAGTAGGGGCTACATGCATATTGCAACTTGTGTATAGTGATGTTTGTGGGCCTATGCAAACTCTGCCCTTGGTCAATTACCTAAATGTTGTGACTTTCATTGATGATTACTTTAGGAATTCATAGGTATATCCGCATAAAGCTAAGTCCAAAGTGTTTATGTGCTTCAAGCAATTTTTGGATATGGCTAAAAATGTCTATAAATGTACTATGGGTACCCTCTGTTCCAATCGAGGCATGGCTCACGAGTTTAATGCATTTTTGGCTATTCGTGGAATAAAACACCAATGTACAGTGTCGTATACACCTTAGCAAAATGGTATTGTTGAAAGGAGAAAAGGTCACTTATATAGATGGCACATTGTATGGTCAAGAGTCAAGATTTACCACTTTTGTTTTGGCTTGAGGCCATCATGTGTGCTATTTATGTAGTTAGCAAATGTCCTACAAAATCTTTGCAATCTATGACTCCTTATGAAGCATGGCATGATAAGAAGCCATCTATTGATCACATGTGCATTTTTTGTTGTTTGGCTTATGCTCTGGTGCCACAAATGCATCGCAAAAAATTGGATGATAAGGCTATCAAATGAATTTTTTGTTGGTTACAGTAATGAAAACAAAGGTTAAAGGTTGTATTATTCAAAAACAAAATGTTTCTTGGTTTCACAAGAGCAATTTTGTTTGTTGAAGATTCTGTTCAACCATTGTTATTATGTACTAGAGACAGTAATGTAAGCTCTCAAGACATTTATGACAATTTTTTGCCTCTTTTTAGTGGTGGAAATTTAAATGTAAATTCAAATGAGGCAAATGTACAGCCTATGGGGGTTTCAAAAAATGCCATGGATCAGCCTATTACTGATGCAAATGTACATGATGTAGTTGATATGGAAAGGACTGAGAATGAGCAAGCTAGAGGTATGCCAAAATGACTGGTGCATACTTTGCATGATAGTAAATTTGATGCACATTTGTCTAGTCGTACTCATTCAGGTTCTCACCATGCATCTTATGCATCAACTTGTTATGCTTTGGCTATTTCTACTTTATGTGATGTTGAGGAAACTGTCTTTTTATGAAGCACATAATTCTAAAAATTGGATGGATGCAATTAGAATATGATGCACTTATAGAAAACGACACGTGGAATTTATGTGATTTTCCTCTTGGAAAAAATTCCATTGGTACAAAGTGGATTTACAAGTTGAAATGTAGGCCGGATGGTGAGATTGATCACTATAAGGCTCAATAATAAAAGAGTTCTTTTCACACATTTTTGCCAATGGTCGCAATATACACAGTTTAAACTTGGTGCTAAAAGTTTGATATACCAATGAAGAACCACATGGTTTGCCAAAATAATTGATATAGCACAATAAGTTGTGAATTTCATCTTGAAACACCAAAGAGTGCTTGATTTGTACAGGATGCACACAACAGTGATGCTAAAATCACCTAGTGAAACTCGGTTTGCACGCACTTTTATACATTGGAATCACTCCTACACAATAAATACGATGTGACTGACACTTTCAATTGCACGACTTTTGATGAATGGAAGCTTGAGCAGACCATAAAAGTGAAAGAGAAAATTAGTTGTCTACGTGGGTCCATAAACAAGAATTCTTGATGGAGGAGTGTAATGGATGCATACCATGTAATGATTCCCGTTATATTCACAATTAACAACCTTGATCAGAGGGTGCCAAATATGGGCAAAGTGTGGATGACTTGTTGATCAGTCCAAGGAGTTAAAAGTGTCCATAATAGAGAAGGAGTGGTGTATACCATTCACTGCAAAATAGCAAAGAATTTTTTCTAAGTACTTTCATGCAAGGTGGAAGAGTGCTCGTAGTCCACTCCATAGTGTGGCTTA
Source organism: Adiantum capillus-veneris (assembly GCF_014529385.1). NCBI lineage: Eukaryota > Viridiplantae > Streptophyta > Polypodiopsida > Polypodiales > Pteridaceae > Adiantum > Adiantum capillus-veneris. The sequence continues at coordinate 32,369,766 of NC_140934.1, read as the reverse complement.
CATGCTCGATCTAGAGTATTGGAATTTAGACATGATGTTAAATATAGAGGTGGTCAACGATTTCTATCATGTATTCAATACATTTTACTCCAATGTCCAAGATTGAATTGCTTGTATCAAAGAAATGAGTGCATTCAGACTGAAAGAAGTTCCTTTTACAAATGATTTTGTATAATCAATGGAAAAAGAGTAACCTGCATGGAAGTGGTGGATGATGAATGGTGTGGAGCATTACTCAACCCTACACCCTCTTGCAATGAATTTTTTGGTGCAATGCGCATCAAATTCCAGCTTAGAGAGAAATTGGAGTATGTACAAGTATGTTCATAGTACTATTCAAAAAGAATGTTGGCAAACAGAGTAGAAAAATTATTTTACATGTTTTGCAATGAAAAGATATTGCATCACATCGAAAGTACTGGCTGCGAGAAAGAAATGCCTAGCTAGGTGTATGATTGTCAAAATGAAGATGAAGATGAGTTCAATGTTGGTGTATCTCAATGCACTATAGACAAAATTGAAGAGAACCTCAGAATAAATGTGGAAGTTCAATTACAGGAAAACCAACAATACTCAGATTCAGAACAAGACAATAACTACACTGATTCAACATAGCTTGAGAGAAGAATGAAGATTGCAATTATGAAATTCAAGAGCTTGTATTCAACATGTGTTGATTGTAGGAAATGCTTTTGGAAGAAAAATTACAATATCTGTTGTTATCAATTGTTGTGTTTTGGGTGCACTTCTTCATCACTAAATAGATTTCTAATAGCGCTAGGGGTTTCTTGATGATCGTGCTTGAATTTATACTCGTTTTTCATTTTGAACATATAATATATCCCTTATGGAATCTCTTGAGAATAGATTCCACATTGGCTATTGTTCTGTATTAACCAAATTAAGCACACTAGGAGATAATAATGTCTGCATGCCAATGTATAGTATTCACTCCGTCCATCAAAGTTCTTATAGCATACTGGCATTGAGAAGATGGAGATGCATCTGTTTCTAAAGTGGGAACTAAATTTGGATACAAAACATGCTGACTGATATGTGTCCCTTGTACAAGTGGATGATTCACTTGTTGTGTCAAATATTAAACATCTTGGCTTAAGTGATCAACACTTTTTTCCATTCGAACCTAGGACACTTGAGGTGTTTGGGCTACTTCAAGAATCCATGTTTTTTTTGCATCTTTTATTGTCAACAACTGTGTCATTAAAACATCTTTCTCATTTTTCAAATTTAGATCAACACATTCAACTATCAAGGCCAGATCCTCCTGTGTGATTGTGACACGACTCTCTTTCATATCATGGGTGGCCACAATTTTCTCCTTTGAGAAAAAGTCTATTTGCATTCTACCTATATCTAAAACAGGTAGAATCATTTATAAGAGGTAGAATCATTTATAAGAGTAGACCTGAAGGAACACTCTTACAAGGATGTCATGAAAACATTTATCCAGAAATTTTATTTTAAAACATCAACTGGAATTAAACTACCAACATAGTTGAACAAAGACACTCCTATTTGGATCAGCAGGGCTTCAACAAATGGTAGTTTAATTGACAGAATTGTATTGACAACTATTTTTTGGTCCAACTATCATGAAAGAAGGAACCAAAAAACCATAAGCATAGCCCCAAATAAACCAAGTGTATATATGTAAATAGTGCTACTAGCTTAATTTAGCATAGGTGATCAAAACACACTTTCAAGTTTTCTCATGGGAACCCTACACTTCGTCCTATATTTACCATTAGGTGTGCATTTAATATTAGGGGTGAGTTTTCTATATGTAAATTATTCTTTGGAGGATATCTTTATAAATAAGTAAGTGTTTTAGTTTAGTTTGTATATTTCCTCTTTTACTATCACTTGTGAGTATCTATATGGAATAATAAATAAAATTTGGTGATTTACCTTTCATGGAAAATAACTTGAGATGGACGTATTCAAAACAGATGTCCATTTTATACAAATTTCAAAGAGGCTTCAATGCAAAAGAAGAGGAAGAGTTCTATTTGAAACTGTCTTCCTAGGATGGGTAGTCTTTAAAGGCTATGGAAAAAGAAATACCACTATTGTTCTACATAGGCTTTGATGCAAAGTAAAAAAGAATGGGGACACATAGTACGTAGAGAATTGGAAACATAGAAAATTTGGACATTATTCAAATTGAAAGCTGGACTCGTCACTTTTTGTCAAAATGAAAACTTGGTTTTGAGTCTGTCTTCTAATATTTTAGTCAATATTTTCTCTCTCTTGCTTCTTTCAAAACAAAAAACAACCTTGTGACCAATCATCTTGATCTCGGGGCCTTGTTTGGGTCTCTCTATCGCTCTTAAAAATATATATCCATTAACAAATAGTCCATATCTTTTTTCTCTATTTTTGCATATTCATTTTACACTCTCTCTTTTCATTACACACACACACACACACACACCATTTTCACTAGCATGAAGAAGAAGCTTCACAGATTTTTCTATGGCTTCTATGCATATCTACATATAACATTACATTTCAAGCATACTCCATCTACTTTTCTTGATCTATCTCTTATATCCTACCTCCATAGCTCTATTTTTTTACAAATTCTATCCACAAAACAACAAAGAGTTTAGAAAATTTCTGAATCCATCCAATAGAATCAATACACGACATGCAAAAATGGTAGTGACAATTCAACAACAACGAAGGAAAATCTTTCAGATACGTCTCCTTTATCATCTCACCAATTTCACCATATGTAATTTTTTCTTTGTGTTATCCATTATAAATCCATACTAACTCTAACTAACCTACTAACCTAAACTCTAGCCCTACCACACCTATCTCTTCACTCATATCAACTACCTCCTAAAGAAAGCTTTGTTACGTGTGATTAAAAGTGATCATGCAAATTATAATCCCTCCAAAAACCTATAAAAGGAGGGCCTCTCTTTGTAAGGAAATATACATGAGAACAAAAAGTGATAAGTGCAAGAGGAAGTGTGTGAAAAGCTACAAGCTTTGTGCAAAAAACCTTGCATTATGTCATTCTAGCTTTGTGAGTGCAAATAGTCATAACATTTGTCCAATGCTTGCCATCAATCCACAAATGCAAAGTGTTGCATAGTGTATGCCAAAGAGAAGAGAGGAAAGACCATATTAGGTATTTTGGTAAAAATCTCACATTATGGGAATCTCCAAATCGACTAAATTCATGTAATTTGGGAATTTTCCACTTAAAGTGGGAAAAATTGAGGTGTGTGGTTAGTAAATAAAGTGAAAATCTCATAGGATTGTGGTGTTGATAAACACCAAAAGTCAAGAGGATGTACAACACATGGATTTGAATAATAACTATAAATTACATAAAACAAAGGAAGATACAAAAAAGATTTTGTTTACAAACTGACTAGTATAGTCACAATAGAAGCTCCACATAATTCTACTCCACATTTGATACCATATCTGAACTTTGATCCAAGTGTGGTTGATGTGCACAAGTGAGGCCTTCTTTGGCTTTTAGAGCATGCCTTTCTGGAATCTTTATTCTAGAAAATGGTCCTTCTTTGTTGGGTCTCCAAGACCAAACAATTGCATCTACAGTTCCCACACTTGTGGGTCCTTATAGTTGACAGCCTAATAACCCTTCCAACAATTGCTGTAAGCTTGAGTATCTGTCATCCCACTTTTTCTCGCGCAAGGTGCCCAATATTGAATCAAGAGTTTTCTGTAGTTTGGTGATGTAGGCTCATTATCAATGTCAGATAAAGCCATTGCAAGCCACACTGGATAGATTTCTGTGTCACTCGGAACAAGCATAAGAAAGTCACCTTGGTGCACATCAGACATAGGGTCAAACTCTTCCCTTGGCCTATCTCGTTGAAGCCCACAAAAATGATCGTTCAACTCTTCAAGGCCTAGGAATCTTTCTGCTCCTTGTTGCAAATTCGTTGTAGTGCTTTGTAGGTGAGAATATTCTTGAGTTTTTGGCCAAAACATTTCATACAAGACTCCCTCTGATATGATTGCTTTTCCAATCTCTTCAATTACCTTACTCCAATAATCTATCATGGGTCTATAATATCGCGGAATACTTGAACCATTCCCTAAATTTTTCCAAAATTTTATATAGTTCTTTAGCCCCAAAATGACTTCTTCGTGGGCCTTGACATACTCCGCCATTTGTACTAGAGGTGGATCTCCATGTGGTAACATTGGCTTGCCTTCTGTGTCTGTTTTCCAAAGGCGAATACTTCCACTCCAACTTGATACACCTACATGTGCCTTATATTGCATCATTGGTGTCTCATCCTGCATAAAGAACCTGAACTGAAGCGGTTTGGAATGTCCAACAAGTATGTCTTGTCCATCACAAAGATAGCCATCACAATATTGCTTGAAATCGGGGATCTTTGTGAGAAAAAATGGAGCTGGAGATGAAGATGAGCTGTTTCGTAATGTATCCATCAAATGTGGCAAAGTATAGGTTTGTGTAACTCTCAGCTTCTCTGAAAACCTACTAAACATGGCGTCTATGTCCTCATGTGTATGCCCAACCATTAAAAATCCCAGCTAGATGGTTTTGAAAACACCCCTTGCAACAAGCATTGACAAATAGGCAAATAAGTATCGATTTTTGTTTTCCCCTGCACAATTATCCAATTGTAGCAACAAGTTCTCTGGCAATCTGCGAAATGTTGACCCCAATTCCTCTTCTGCAATTTCTGACAACTGCACAATGGGCTCTTTTCCATCACTCAAGTTATGGTAGTCCAAAGCATCCCTTGAGTTCAAAGCATGTAGTAGTGAAATATTGCTCCTTAGAAGTCCATTTGTTACTAGATCACCAAGAGGATGCTTATCTATCCTCTCTAGGTTATGTAAACAATTAGTAATTGAGCCAATTGTAAGATTTGGATCAGCTGGCCACAAACCATTCAAGACAAAGTGTCCGTAATGACCTTCTCCATGTCCATGAGTGATCATGCCAATCAATGCCACCTGCAGATTATATCCTGAATCCACACCCTTGGGAACAATGCGTAATCTAGGAATGGCAGTTTTCTTTTGATCCATCTTATCATGGATTATGCATACATATTTTTATGGTTGAGTTTCTGAATACGTGCGCCATGCATAACATAGGCTTCTGCAACTCTTTTGTTGTGCCATGTGAACTTCTCTCTCCCTCAAGAGAAGAGCTCTCTCTTCAAGAGAAGGTTTAGCTTCTAACCTTGCCTTGATTGAGCTACAAATATTGCACTTAGAGAACTCACTCGTCTTTGTTAAAGTGACATGTGGGTACTCTTTGTTCCAAATTCTACCAAAAGATAATTGGGATAGCTTCTTCTCATAGCCCATTTGGTCAAGTGTCGTGTTGATTTCACATAAAATATCCACTTGTTTGTATGTTGATGGAATCACCAATTGAGTCTCTCTTGAGCCATCTAGTAGTGTTCTACTTCTATGTGGCATCTTCTCAGAGTTGTTTTCCACAAACTCATTTAGTAGTGCTCTTGCTAAACTAGTATGTTGAAGTCCCCTTCTCAATGTACATGTGTTCCCATGTACATATTGGCGCACACCATTTTCAAAGTTCTCCTTGTATCGATAAAATGATGTCTTTGGTATTCCATGTAGCTCATACCATGCTCTACAACAAACAATAGAGCCATTTAGCCTGAATTGGTATCGTGACTTCTCATCTTTCTGATAACATATAGAAAGAACATCATAAACATAATTAGTGCGTGATTTTTGAGACTCTCCCCAAAACTGTTGTCGTAACCTTGTCACCATATCACGATCTACAAACTGGCAACATTTTTGTGCACAACAATCAATGCATGATACCCTTTGAATTGATTTGTTTGAAAGGTAAAAAGTCGAAGCTGGTGCTGCTTTTGATTTTTGAGTCCTGTTCATGAAAGTGTATCGTCTCTTCCTTGACAACTGGACAACATTACTCCCATCAAGTTTTTTTCCAACATTGTCATCGTTGGATACATCCTCATATGTAGCATGCATGCCATCAACAGGAACAAATCATTGTAATGGGCTCCCATTCAACATTGTTGTCTGCTTGATGGGCCACTTTAGCAAAGTGATGCTACCCACTTCAACCACATCATCAATGCTTGCATTTTCTCTTTCAATACCCACACCCACACAATCAGGACCAAGTTCCTGAAAGTTGACAAAATCATGTGGAAATACATATAAGATGGTCCCTTCATTCATGGTTTGCATCATTGTGTCATCTTTTAAAAGGACCCTCTGATTTCTCCAAGACTCTCGAATCATTGCTTCAAATTCTGGGCTTGTCATAGGTATTGCATCTGTAACTAGAGGATCAGAATGATCATGTTCTTCATCACCATTGTAGCTTTCCTGTGGATCAATTAAGTTCCCATTTAATACAAAAGATTGCAAAAGAAGCTTTGACCATCGAACAACACTCCATAATGAGCCTTGGAGAGATGAAGTATCCATTGTAGGAAAAGGTAGGACCACATCCTTCAAGCATTCCTCCACTAGTATGGAGACATTTCCGTGCCCTATCTTTGTACCACCACAAGTGGAATCTGGATCTGTTCTACACACACAACCAATACCAACAATTTCATTGTCAAGTATCATATGTACTTTCTCCCCAGATTCAAAGTCCATCCTGTAAGTGAAAAAGATTACATTGTTAAATCCATAGTTATAGAAAAATACTCTTCAAACAAAAAATCATGCTACAACATGGAAAAGGTTTGCATAGGTTGGACAAGTGGTGAACCTTGAGACCAAATCCTCCTTGCTATATTAATGGAAGCAAGGTTGGAAATTATGGTGGATCTTGAAACCAAAGCATCCTTGCTATATTAGAGCATAGGTTGGACAAGTGGTGGACCTAGTTGTAATACCCACTACCACCTATCAACTACTATAGGACTATGCTTTCCAATGTCCAAGTATCCCTTGAGGCTTTCAAGGTTGAACACGTGGTGGACCTTGAAACGAAAATCCCCTTTCTATATCAGAGCATAGCTTGGACAAGTGGTGGACCTAGTTATAATGCCCAATATCCAAGGTGAAATACCTTAGGACCTTGCTACCTTGCTTGCCAATGTTTACGTAGCCCCTTATTTATTTAATGGAAGTAAGGTTGGACAAGTGGTGGACCTTGAAACCAAAGCCTCTTTGCTATATGAGAGCATAGGTTGGACCTAGTTGTAATACCCATTGCCACCTATCAACTACTATAGGACTATGCTTTCCAATGTCCAAGTATCCCTTGAGTCTTTCAAGGTTGAACACGTGGTGGACCTTGAAACGAAAATCCCCTTTCTATATCAGACCATAGCTTGGACAAGTGGTGGACCTAGTTATAATGCCCAATATCCAAGGTGAAACACCTTAGGACCTTGCTACCTTGCTTGCCAATGTTTACATAGCCCCTCATTTCTTTAATGGAAGCAAGGTTGGACAAGTGGTGGACCTTGAAACTAAAGCCTCTTTGCTATATGAGAGCATAGGTTGGACCTAGTTGTAATACCCACTGCCACCTATCAACTACTATAGGACTATGCTTTCCAATGTCCAAGTATCCCTTGAGTCTTGCAAGGTTGAACACGTGGTGGACCTTGAAACAAAAATCCCCTTTCTATATCAGAGCATAGCTTGGACAAGTGGTGGACCTAGTTATAATGCCCAATATCCAAGGTGAAATACCTTAGGACCTTTCTACCTTGCTTGCCAATGTTTACGTAGCCCCTCATTTCTTTAATGGAAGCAAGGTTGGACAAGTGGTGGACCTTGAAACCAAAGCCTCTTTGCTATATGAGAGCATAGGTTGGACCTAGTTGTTATACCCACTGCCACCTATCAACTACTATAGGACTATGCTTTCCAATGTCCAAGTATCCCTTGAATCTTGCAAGGTTGAACACGTGGTGGATTATTGAAACCAAAATCCCCTTTCTATCTTGGACAATTGGTGGACCTAGTTATAATTCCCCTCCTTTCTTTAATGGAAGAAAGGTTGGAAAAGTGGTGAATCTTGAAACCCAAACCCTTTGGCTATATATAGAGGATAGCTTGGACAAGTGGTGGGCTTAGTTGTAGTATCCAATGTCCAAGGTCCAAGGTGAACTATGTAAAGAACTTACTTCCAAAAACAAAGTCGTACAAGTGGTTCTCCTTCAAACCAAAATGTCCTTAGTGTATTAGAACATAGCTTGGAGAAGTCGTGGACTTAGTTGTAATGGTGAATGTCCAAAGCAAACTATTATAGGACCTTGCTTCCCAAATCAAGTTTGGACAAGTGGTGGATCTTGAAACCAAAACCCCCTTACTGTATTAGAGCATAGCTTAGATAAGTGGTGGACCTAGCTGCCATGGAAAATGTTCAATGTGAATTGCTATAGGACCTTGCTATTAAATGTCTAAGTAGAGCTAGCTTCTTTAATGGAATCAAGGTTGGGAAAGTGGTGCATCTTGAAACCAAAAGCCCTTTATTGTATTAGAGCATAGCTTGGACAAGTGAGGGACCTAGTTTTAATGTGTGATGTCCAAAGAAAAGTATTACAAGACCTTGCTTTCCAATATTTGAATTGGTCAAGTGGTTAAAACTAAGTATAAAACTTTGAACATTTTCTTCTCAAATTTCCAAAAAGCTAGTTTTAGACACCCCTAAATGAAAATGGTTTAGGGTGGCCTTAAGCAACGTTTTTTCAAAGACTTGAACAAAAGGGTTGCCGAAGAGTAATGAAAATTTATTATGGCTTGAAGTGCCTGAGTATGTGAAAACAAGCCTAGGTTTTCCACGAGGCAAAAGGTGACATAATAAGAACATTGGAAACTTAGGATTGACCATGTGGCCTAAACTTTGGCAAGTGAAGTGGTGGCCAAGTTTTGTGGCACAGTGTGCACTTGGTCCTATATGTGTTGACCACTTGGCTAAATCTAGGACCATAAGGCCAAACCTTTGGCACCTTAAATATAGTATGGGACATAATCTAGAACTGCTATAGTAAATTAGTATTATAGTTAATATGTTAATATTTGTATTATATTTAAGTATATGCTAAATATAATCTATGTTCAAAATTTCACTAATGAAGAATGTTCCCATTTAGCACTCCAGATGCGGGGTCTTAGGGAAATGCCACAATGGGGTGACAAGGCAGCGCTTCCACGTGAGGTTTGGGGGTAGCGCTCTTGATGGGGATGTGGAATCTAGCGCTCTCGATGGAGGGGCTTGGGAGGCTGATTTTGGGATATTGTTCCGGGCGGGGTCCTGGGGAAGCGCCCCAGGCGGGGTCCGGGGCAACGCCCAAAGATTTTTTTAAAAAAAGTGAATTCATAGTATAGAGTTACGCATGTTTTGCATATTTTCAACCATGATTTCTTTAATTTGGGCTGTGTGAATTGGTTAATGTTTTATATTGCTTTTGTTTTTTTTAATCCTATGATAAAACATGGACTTGTAGCATACGTGGCATTCTAATAAACCCTATCAAGATTAGGCACAGAGAGAGCACACGAGCAACGCACACAGAGAAAGCAGGCGAGCAGCAAACACAGAGAAAGCGCACACGGATCGCACACAGTTGGAGTATACGCGCACGTAGAGGAGCAAGCCCGGCATCGTACACAACACACAGGTGGAGCGCACAGGATTGAAAGTTCGCGCACAAGATAAAGAAACAGCAGTGTACGCAACACTTTCCAGAAGGGCAGGATCGGGCATAGCTTCTTCTCAGGAGACATTGCATACCTCACGAATAGAGAAAAAACAGGTATTCCTCTCTCTCTCACTCTCTGTCTTTCTCCATATAGAGAAGATGGTTCTCTGTAACTCTTCTTGCACACACACTCTCTCGTCAAAAGACAGAGATACGTAGTTTAAAAATATCCCCGCACACATACACATATTCCTACACATCATCTTCCTCTCTTCCACATACATAACCACAGTGAAATCTATTATCTTGTTGTCTCTCTCTTGAAAATACATGCACATATTCCCACACATTGTCTTCCTCACTTCCACATACATAACCACAGTGAAATCTGTTATCTTGTTGTCTCTCTCTTGAAAATATGTGCACATATTTCCATACATCGTCTTACTCTCTTCCACATACATAAACACAATGAAATCTGTTATCTTTCTCTCTCTCCTCTCTCTAGAAAACAGGTATTTCTCTCTCTCTCTCTCTCTCTCTCTATCTATCTATCTCTGTATCTTGCTATCTCTCTCTTGAAAATACATGCTCATGTATGTGTGCGTCTGTGTTATCTATGTGTATGTATGTATATTTGTGTTATTTCATTGTAATACTCATACATAATGCAGATACACAATTACACTTAATTACGATATGCACACATAGTATATATACATACATAAATATCACAAATAACTAACACATTGTAATACTAGTAAACTTGAATGGAAGACTTACTTGCGTGATCTGTTAAAGTCGATTCTTGTAGCGAGTTCTGGATGTATGCTGAGCTGATTTTCCTCTAATCCATTTGTAGATATGATTGTAACTTCTGTTTCTCAAAAATAGTAGTGTTGTTTAGTGATACACCTAATGGACATAAATGGTTGAAACTAGGACATGTAGACCAAAAATACGTGTATTTCTTTGGATTAATATATACAATTTTTGGTGACCCTTACCACAAGTGGTGGACCTTGAGACCAGTGGACTATAAGGACCTCCAAACAATACCTTGTACACTCAATCCTTCTTGGTATCTAGGTTGGACAAGTGGTGGACCTTGTTCAAATTCTCTAACCACTCTCTCTAACATGGTGACATAATTTAGGTGTGATAAATTCATATCTATGCAAACTAATATCAGTTTAGGCTTGTTAATTTGAATTTGTTTGAATTTATGTACAATATAATGATTTGAGGTTTGCATATTTGAATTTAGGTGGTATAATGATATCTTTTTGTGGTAAACTTGAATTTAAAATCAATTTCGCGTGGAATATTTTAAATTTAAGTGGTAAAATTTAAATTTTTATGAAAAAGTTTGAATTTTAAAATTTGGGCGGGATATTTTAAAATTTAGGCGGGATATTTAAAATTTAGGAGGGATATTTTAAATTTAGGCAATCAGATTTTGAATTTTAAATTTAGGCGGGAAGGTTTTGAATTTATAGCGAGATCTCTCTTACACAAGAGATTATAGGTTGGACAAGTGGTGGACCTTAAAGCTACAACATCCATGCTACTAGACATGATAGGTAGGGAATCTAGTTGAATATTATATGTATAATATATATGTAATAGATCTAGCTTGGACAAGTGGTGGACCTTGGAGCAAAACCCCATGTAAAACATATCATGCACATTCCAAGTGGTGAGAAAAAATATCATTTAAGATATAGCCTTATAGGTTGGACAAGTGGTGGACCTTAACACCCAAATATTCTTAATATAATGACATAGAGTGGAAAAGTGGTGAATCTTGAGACAAAACCACTCATGCTACTAGCGATAATAGCTTGGAAAAGTGGTGGAACTTGAACGTAAACCCCCCATGTTTCAATAGACTTAGCTTCGACAAATGGTGGAGCATCGTTCTCTCCATCTTTCAATGGAGCCTAGCTTGGACAAGTACTGGACCTTTGTTTCTCTCTAGGTTTCAATAGAGTTAGCTTAGACAAGTGGTGGACCTTGGAACCAAACCCCCATGTAAAACCTATCATGTTCACTCCAAGTGGTGAGAAAGAATAACCTTAATGATATATCCTTATAGGTTGGACAAGTGGTGGACCTTAACACCCAGATATTCTTAATATAATGGCATAGAGTGGAAAAGTGGTGAATCTTGAGAGCAAACTACTCATGCTACTAGCGATAATAGGTTGGACAAGTGGTGGACCTTGAATGTAGACCCCCCATCTACGAAATATCGTGGGTTTAAGGTATTTAGATGGAGCGTAGCATCTTGGAGACATGGTGCACCTTGCTTCTCTTCATGTTTCAATGGAGCCTATCTTGGACAAATGTTGGAGCATCCTTCTCTCCATGTTTCAATGGACCCTAGCTTGCAGAAGTGGCGGACCTTTGCTTCTCTCTATGTTTCAATAGAGTTAGCTTGGACAAGTGGTGGACCTTGGAACCAAACCCCAATGTAAAACCTATCATGGTCACTCCAAGTTGTGAGAAAGAATTACCTTTAAGATATAGCCTTATAGGTTGGACAAGTGGTGGACCTGAACACCCAAATATTCTTAACATAATGACATAGAGTGAAAAAGTGGTGAATCTTGAGACAAAACCACTCATGCTACTAGCGGTAATAGCTTTGAAAAGTGGTGGACCTTGAACGTAAACCCCCCATGTTTCAATTGAGTTAGCTTCGACAAATGGTGGAGCATCCTTCTCTCCATGTTTCAATGGAGCCTAGCTTGGACAAGTGGTGGACCTTTGCTTCTCTCTATGATTCAATACAATTAGCGTGGACAAGTGGTGAACCTTGGAACCAAACCCCCATGTAAAACCTATCATGGTCACTCCAAGTGGTACGAAAGAATAACCTTTAAGATGTAGCCTTATAGGTTGGACAAGTGGTGGACCTTAATACCCACATATTCTTAATATAATGACATAGAGTGAAAAAGTGGTGAATCTTGAGACCAAACCACTCAGGCTACTACCAATAATAGCTTGGACAAGTGTTGGACCTTGAATGTAAACCCCTCATCTACGACATATCGTGGGTTTAATGTTTTTCGCTGGAGCCTAGCATCTTGGAGACATGGTGCAGCTTGCTTCTCGTCATGTTTCAATGGAGCCTATCTTGGACAAATGGTGGAGAATCCTTCTCTCCATGTTTCAATGGAGCCTAGCTTGGACAAGTGGTGGACCTTTGATTCTCTCTATGTTTCAATAGAGTTAGCTTGGACAAGTGGTGGAGCTTGGAACCAAACCCCCATATAAAACCTATCATGGTCACTCAAAGTGGTAAGAAAGAATAACATTTAAGATATAGACTTATAGGTTGGACAAGTGGTGGACCTTAACACCCACATATTCTTAATATAATGACATAGAGTGGAAAAGTGGTGAATCTTGAGACAAAACCACTCATGCTACTAGCGATAATAGCTTGGACAAGTGGTGGCCCTTGAATGTAAACCCCCCATGTACAAAATATCCTGGGTTTAAGGTATTTCGATGAAGCCTAGAATCTTGGAGACATGGTGCAGCTTGCTTCTCTTCATGTTTCGATGGAGCCTATCTTCCACCAATGGGGGATCATCCTTCTTTAAATGTCTCAATGGAGCCTAGCTTGGACAAGTGGTGGACCTTTGCTTCTCTCTATGTTTCCATAGAGTTAGCTTGGACAAGTGGTGGACCTTGGAACCAAACCCCCATGTAAAACATATCATGGTCATTCCAAGTGGTGAGAAATAATACCCTTTATGCTCTAGCCTTATAGGTTGGACAAGTGTTCGACCTTAAAACCTAGATCTTCTTAATATAACGACATAGAGTGGAAAAGTGGTGAATCTTGAGACCAAACCACTCATGCTACTAAGGATAATAGGTTGGCCAAGTGGTGGACCTTGAATGTATACCCCCCATGTACAAAATATCATGCGTTTAAGGTATTTCAATGGAGCCTAGCATCTTGGAGACATGGTGCAGCTTGCTTCTCTTCATGTTTCAATGGAGCCTATCTTTGACAAATGGTGGAGCATCCTTCTCTCCATGTTTCAATGGAGCCTAGCTTGGACAAGTGGTGGACCTTTTCTTCTCTCTATGTTTCAATAGATTTAGCTTGGACAAGTGGTGGGCCTTGTAACCAAACTCCCATGTAAAATCTATCATGGTAACTCCAAGTGGTGAGAAAGAATAAAGTTTAAGATATAGCCTTATAGGTTGGACAAGTGGTGGACCTTAGCACCCAAATATTCTTAATATAATGACATAGAGTGGAAAAGTGGTGAATCTTGAGACCAAACCACTCATGCTACTAGAGATAATAGGTTGGACAAGTGGTGGACCTTGAATGTAAACCCCCCATGTACAAAATATCATGGGTTTAAGGTATTTCAATGGAGATTAGCATCTTGGAGACATGGTGTAGCTTGCTTCTCTTCATGTTTCAATGGAGCGTATCTTGGACAAATGTTGGAGCATCCTTCTCTCCATGTTTCAATGGACCCTAGCTTGCACAAGTGGTGGACCTTTGCTTCTCTCTATGTTTCAATAGAGTTAGCTTGGACAAGTGGTGGACCTTGGAACCAAACCCCCATGTAAAACCTATCATGGTCACTCCAAGTGGTGAGAAAGAATAACCCTTAAGATATAGCCTTATAGGTTGGACAAGTGGTGGACCTTAACACCCAGATATTCTTAATATAATGACATAGAGTGAAAAAGTGGTGAATCTTGAGACCAAAACACTCATGCTACTAGCGTTAATAGGTTGGACAAGTGGTGGAACTTGAATGTAAACCCCCCATGTTTCAATAGAGTTAGCTTCGACAAATGATAGAGCATCCTTCTCTCCATGTTTCAATGGAGTCTAGCTTGGACAAGTGGTGGACCTTTGTTTCTCTCTATGTTTCAATAGAGTTAGCTTGGACAAGTGGTGGACCTTGGAACCAAACCCCCATGTAAAACATATCATGGACATTTCAAGTGGTGAGAAATAATACCCTTTAAGATATACCCTTATAGGTTGGACAAGTGGTCGACCTTAACACACAGATCTTCTTAACGTAATGACATAGAGTGGAAAAGTGGTGAATCTTGAGACCAAACCACTCATGCTACTAGAGATAATAGGTTGGACAAGTGGTGGACCTTGAATGTAAACTCCCCATGTACAAAATATCGTGGGTGTAAGGTATTTCAATGGATCTTAGCATCTTGGAGACATGGTGCAGCTTGCTTCTCTTCATGTTTCAATGGAGCCTATCTTGGACAAATGGTGGAGCATCCTTCTCTCCATGTTTCAATGGACCCTAGCTTGGACAAGTGGTGGACCTTTGCTTCTCTCTATGTTTCAATAGAGTTATCTTGGACAAGTGGTGGACCTTGGAACCAAACCCCCATGTAAAACCTATCATGGTCATTCCAAGTGGTCAGAAAGAATACCCTTTAAGATATAGCCTTATAGGTTGGACAAGTGGTGGACCTTAACACCCAGATCTTCTTAATATAATGACATAGAGTGGAAAAGTGGTGAATCTTGAGACCAAACCACTCATGCTACTAGTGATAATATGTTGGACAAGTGGTGGACCTTGAATGTAAACCCCCCATGTACGAAATATCATGGGTTTAAGATATTTCAATGAAGCCTAGCATTTTGGAGACACGGTGCAGCTTGCTTCTCTTCATGTTTCAATCGAACCTGGCTTGGACAAATGGTGGAGCATCCTTCTCTCCATGTTTCAATGGAGCCTAGCTTGGACAAGTGGTGGACCTTTGATTCTCTCTATGTTTCAATAGAGTTAGCTTGGATAAGTGGTGGACCTTGGAACCAGACCCCTATGTAAAACCTATCATGTGCATTCCAAGTGGTGGTAAATAATACCATTTTAGATATAGCCTTATAGGTTGGACAAGTGGTGGTCCTTAACACCCAGATCTTCTTAATATAATGACATAGAGTGGAAAAGTGGGGAATCTTGAGAGCAAACCACTCATGCTACTAGGGAGAATAGGTTGGACAAGTGGTGGACCTTGAATTTAAACCCGACATATACAAAATATCGTGGGTTTAAGGTATTTCAATGGAGCCTAGCATCTCGAAGACATGGTGCATATTGCTTCTCTTCATGTTTCAATGGAGCCTATTTTGGACAAATGGTGGAGCATCCTTCTCTCCATGTTTCAATGGACCCTAGATTGGATAAGTGGTGGACCTTTGCTTCTCTCTATGTTTCAATATAGTTAGCCTATATTAGACAATTAGTAGACCTCGAATCTCTCCATGTTGTCTAGAGCTGAGCTTGGACAAGTGGTGGACCTTACTTCTCCCTTCCCTTAGTTTACTAGCTTAAAAGATTACTATGTATACTTGCTTAGATCTAACTTGAACAAGTGGTGGACCTTGTATTCACACAAACTTAATTCATTACAAAAAAGTATATGCTAAAATAACATTTGTTTTTTTTTGTTTCAGGAAAGATGGCTCCAAAAACACAGGTTGCAAGGGTTGCTGTCTCAGTTGACTATACTTGCAATGATGTTAGGAAATGGTATTTGAACATACATGGTATAGAGGGTGCACAATTTCATAAGGTGCATCTATTTATTGCCAAAAAGGAGAATGACAGCTTGTTTGAAGATGTTGGACAAGTTGTGGAAGCATCTGTCTCTGTAGTTGATAGTCATTCGGAGGTGGAATGCATTGACATTCTAGTTCCAATGAATCTAGAATTTCAACTATCTCCAGGAGCATATGCATTGGAGCGCATGTTTAGAAACAAAGAAGAGACAATGTTTTCTCGAGGATGGAAGTTTGCAGAATCAAATCCAAACATCACAGCAGATCAACTTCAAAGCTCCATCATTGCCACACTACAACGAAAAAAGGTGAAAGCTTCACGACCACCATCCACAAAGAAGCAAGCAAAAGTGCAAAAAGTAGCAGCTAAGCGAACTAGTTCCATTTTGGATGTAGACAAGGCATCTTTGGCATCCTCATCAACAGAGGGTTCAATGTCAAAGATGAGAATTGTGGATCCAGATGTTTTAGAAGCTGAGGCCATGAAAGGACAAGAAAAATATACAGGTGGAATGAATAAGTACATAAATTTTTTCCCTTTCCAATATAGGGAATTTGATATCCCTATTCAAAATTGTTGGCTTGCTCCTGATCACTATAATGCACGTATTATGGATAAAAAACACGCTGAAAGTGTGTTATTTGGATTTTCACGGAGTACGACCAAGCCTGTAGCATGTGCATATTTGATGCCTGTTTGAAATGCAAAATCAAAGAAGGGGACTCCTTTGGCAGTAGAAGAGGTAGAGGAGCAAAAAATTAAAGATTATCATTATTGGATTCTTGATGGCAGCATTCAATCTATGCTGCAAAAGTTTTGCTTCACAATGAACAAAACAACAAAGAGGTATTTGAAAGACTGATTAGCGTGTATAAATTTAGAAAGGCTCGCATTGTTGTGAATGCTCCTCCATTTGTTGCAACTGCTATATCTGCCATTGCAAATGAGGAGGCTCAGGCATTGTATGTCAAGCAACCTTACAGCCAAATATTGAGACATTTACGGAGTCAATGGATCTTCTCAGGACGACCACCAAAGGCAGCAATTGGAATTGCAGAGGGACATGCATCTCGTGCCGGATGGGATGTAAGTTATTTTCTTTGTCTTTTTGATAGTGTTTAATTAATAAATCTTGCTCAATAGTTTAATTATTTCTCTATTTCTTTTTAGGCTTTTCTTCGATTGGCAAGAATGAGTGCAGCAGCAAGTTGGATTGCTAAACAGGCACACATGGTCACGTACTCTGATTTAGTTTATGATTGCTGGATAGAAATCATTGAAAAGCTAGAAGAGGAGAATAAGAAACCCCCAACAACTGTATTTAGATACCTTTGTGGCCTTGAGGAATCAGAGGTAAAGACTATTCAAGAAGAGATTAGAGATGAGAAGATTTTACTGTCAAAGAGTGCAAAGGATGGTGATGCAATTGACATGTATGATCGAATCAAGCAGTTGAAGCAAGACAAATTGATTCAAGATGCACTTCTTGAAGGCTTCAACAATTTGAATGAGTCTTCACCATGTAAAGACTGGGAGGAGGTGGTCAAAATGTATAACATCAATGATGTTGTTTATAAAACAATTTTAATGCTATGCGAGGAATGGATCAAATCTAGTTTGACGCGTGGAACAAAGAAAATGGCTTTTCCAGATGGAGAAATAAAATACATGCAATGGGCAATTCACCTTCAAAAGGAGAAAACTGAGCCTAGAGATTTGCCATGGTCAATCTATGTGGTGAGCCTACAAATGGAAGGCAATCTCTACTTGATGCGCCACTTCAATAATAAAGTGCCTATTGGCTTATGTGTTTTAGATATGACAAAAAACATTGGAGACAATTTGAAGTGGAGTGAGGAGACATTTAACAATGCTTTGGATGGGATCTTGGCTATTGCTGGAGGGTCAACAGATCTTGGATTTGTCTTTCTTGCATTTGTGGATTTCACTAACTTCACAAAATTGCAATGTGCCTTTCACGCCATGGGAGTTAATCTGAGCTACCATTGTTGTGGTGCATTGCATCACTTTCCATCAGCTCCTTGCAAAGGAGCAATTCAATTCCTAACAGTTATTGCCTTCTTGGGACAAGGCAATGCATTTGAAAACCTGAGAAGAAGATCAGAGGAACATCCCATGCCAATTGATTGTTCTCTTCTTCAAGTAGCAGATAACGATATGTCAGATTTGCAATATTTGGAGGCCAAAAAAAGAGCTTTGGTCAAGCACTACATTCGTACATATTGTTTTGAAGACCGCAAGCTTGTTGATGTTTTTGGTGATGGCTCCTTGGTTGCACAAGAAGGAATACAACAGAAAAAAGAAGTTATATTCTTAATTGATAGTGTGGAGGAGGCAAAAAACGTGGAGACCATGCTGCTAGACTTTGCTAAGTCTCATGAAGATATAGAAAAATGGGCTGGAATTCAACAATCCACTTCGCAATCAGATGACATTGTGCCTGTTACAGAGGAGTGCTCTCCACAAAGAGAAGAAGAACAACAACAACAACATCCTCTGTCAATGGAGGACTTTTTGGAAATGGAGACACGTATGTTTTGAGTTTCTTGTGCATGTTAGTGTTTCTTGTTACTGATTTGATACTCTTAATGTTAGATTTTGCTTTATGTAGTATTGATTGAGTTTGTATTTTTTATCTCAAGCATTCAAGGTTTGAATGTAAATAATAAATTACTTGAGTTTTTGAATGGTGGATCTTTAGACTAAAACTATAACATTTAATACTCACAAAGACTTAATTACTTAAGAGCTTGAACTTAATAAGTTTTGGACCTTTTATCAATACCCCCTTGATATGATACATTAGATCGTAGCATGGTTAAATGGTGATGCTTCATAAATTGAACCTAGCTTAGACAGGTGTTGGAGCCTAAATTTAAACTAACCTTGCTAGAAGGGAGCTTATGTTTGGACTTTGAGAACTAGCATAAGTAATCAATTAGAGCATAGATTAGACATGTGGTGGTGGCCTTAGAGACCAAAATCTTAATGAGCTTGGAAAGGTATTTAAGTACTGCAATTTACTTAGTTTTAGTACTCACTAAAGGCATAGCTTGACAAAAGGTGGACCTTACATGGATCCTAATTTCAAGAGGTGTGGTAGACCTTCAAACCAAGATCATATAGCTTGGACATGTGGTGGACCTTGCATGGAGACTAGTTTAGACAAGTATGGTACACCTTGTAACCAACACCCATTTGTTATATTAGCTTGGACAAGTGGTGGACCTTGCTTTTATGTTTCAATGCAGCATATTTTGGACAGGTGGTAGACCTTGTTTCTCTCCATGCTTCAATGGAGAGAAACATTAGCTTGGACAAGTGGTGGACCTTGCTTTTATGTTTTAAAGGAGCATATTTCGGACAAGTGGTAGACATTGTTTCTCTCCATGGTTCAATGGAACCCACCTTAGACAAGTGAAGTACCTTGAAACCAAACCCCCATAATACAACCTACTAAATAGGTTGGAAAATTGGTGTTATATGAAACCATCCATGATAGAGCATAGTATAGGTGAAAACGTAGTGGTCCTTATATCAATTACCCATGCATAGCTTGGACAAGTGGTGGACCTTGATTCTCTCTATGTTTCAATGGATCCTATCTTGGACTATAGATATATCTTACTTATTTCCATGCTTCAATGGATTGTATTTTGGATAAGGAGTGGACCTTCAAACAAAACTCCACAGCATAGCATATATTAACAATTCATGGATTTTATAGAGATTTTCTTGCCTATTTTGGAGAGTTGGTACACCTTTATTCTCCATTCTTCAATGGATCTGAGGTTGGACAAGTGGAGCTGGAGAAGTGGTCAACCTTAAAATGAAACCTCCCATGCTACAACCCATCATAGATCGTATATGTAGTGGACCTTGAAACTCTTTTATGTCCCTAGCTTAGACAAGCATTGCACTCTTTATTATCTCCATACATGAAGGCAAGGTTGGACAAGTGGTGGATCTTCAAACCAGAATCTCTATGCAATAATAGGCAAGTGGTGGAGCTTGTTTTCTCCATGTTCCAATGGAGCCTAGCTTAGACAAACAATGGAGCTTGCTTCTCTCCATGTTTCAATGGATCCTAGCTTAGAAAAGTGGTGGATCTTTGATTCTCTCCATGTTCCAATGGACCATAGCTTAGACAAGTGGTAGACCGTGAAAAAACCCCCCGTATACAACATATTATGGGGTTTTCATGTTTCAATGGCACCTAGCTTGGAAAAATGGTAGATCTTGCTTCTCTTTATGTTTCAATGGATCCAATCTTAGCCAAGTGGTGGACCTTGAAACAAGAATCCCCCCCCCCCCCCCATGTACAACGTATTATGGGTTTTGAAAGCACTGGGAGAAAATAATAGCTTTGATAAGTGGTGGACCTTGCTTCTCTCCATGCTTCAATGGAGCCGAGGTTGGACACATGTTGGAGAGAAGATGGTTGCCCATGAAATAGGACCATGCATGCTATAATCAATCATATGTTGTACACATGGTGGACCTTGCAATTGTTTTATATGCCTAACTTGGACAAGTGGAGGACCCTTGATTACCTCCAGATATCAACAATAAGACAAGTTTGGACAAGTGTAGTACCACCAAACCAGAATCTCTATGCTACAATAGAGTATAGGTAGGACACGCAGTGAACCTTGATATCAAACCATCCATGCTACTAGAGATGATAGGTTTCACATGCGGTGGAACCTTGTATCAATGTTCTATGTGTAGTTTTTGACTAGTGATAGACCTTGAAACTAATCCCTCTAGGCTACAAGAAAAAAGAGATGGATGAGGAGGCTAGAATACTTTTGTTGCATCAATGCATCCCATGTTACCACATATACGATAGGGTTCTTGGATAAGTGTTGGATCTTGTGTCAATGCTCCATGTCTAGCTTGGACAAGTGGTGGACCTTGGTTCTCTGTATGCTTCAAATGGGCAATAGATTGGAGACACAGTGGCCTTTTTTTTCCAATGATTTTATTTTTTGGAAACCTTGGAGGCACCATGTAAGAGGCACTCTAAGTCTTCCATACAATAGACCTATTGGACTATAAAATAATGATATCTTTCTTTGATATTGTCATTATTTTATGCATAATATTTTCTTCTCTTTGCAGACACAAAGGAGTTAAGTGATATAAAAACTAGATGTATTTCACACTATGATTGGCATGAAGATCCTTTTAGACAAGTGGTGTTTGGTGTACGAATGCTGAAAATGGTTGCAAGGATTCTAACAACGACTTTACCTTAAATAAATTTCTTACTAGGAGTTCTACATATAAATATGGTGAATAAAATTCTAGTGGTTTTGAGATACCATTTGTGTGTGTGTTTTCTTAGATTCACAAACTGGGATGGATAATGCTCCTATGGTTCAGTCAACAACTATAGAATCCATAGATTCTATGGTTTCTAAAGTGCCCAAGATGGATGATATTTCTATACTAGAGTCTAGTGTTGTGCAACTTGAGCAAGCTTCCAATAATGAGAACCAAGAAATCGATGCTTCAAAAATGCAACATACATCAAAAGAGACTGAAAAGTCCACTCACGAGCTATTGCCAATTGGTACTACGTCATGTAGCGTAGATGTTGAGAAATCCATGCTTACAATTATATTGGATTTAAATGGTCTATTGTTGAAACGTTCCCCTCAACCATCCTCACACCACAACTCAGTGCAAATGGATTCAAAAAGATATATTATACTCAGGCCAGGTTGCATCCAATTCTTGAAGACTATTTTACACAGGTTTAATGTTGCAATTTGGTCGACAGCTACTAGGAATAATGTGTATCAAATCCTTGCAGCACTAAACAACTTAGCTGAGGATACATTGCCTTTCTTTGCAATTTGGTCGCAAGGTGTTTGCTACACCGCTCAAACTCAAAAATTGTTTAGACCCGACAATCCAAACGTTGAGGCAATGTTCAAGCCTCTAGCCAAAATTGCCATGGACTTCTCTCTTGCCTTCAAGTGTAAGCTCCTTCATGTGTATGAAAACATGACCTAGAGTGTTGAAAAGATTGTCAATCATCTAGATGGAGGTATTATTGAAATTTGAAAGTGGGGTTGAGGTTTGAAAATGAAAACTAGTGAATAAAATATTTGGTAGAGTGGAATAATATACATACATGAAAAAAATATATTAGAAAATACTAGAATATATATATTTAATATTTTTAAGGTCAAAAGAGAGATCAACAAAGAAAGCTTACTTATTATGCTACATCGTGATTGATTAGCATAAGTATTATTTATTTAATAAAGGCTAAAACGTTTGTGAAAAAGGAAGAAAAAATCAAAAGTAACTTATATAATGGGAAATATTTTGATAAAAGGGCAAAAATATATGGGGGGGTTCCCATGCATGGAAAAGAATGCCTCATTAGCCCTCCCCCTAAGGCTAGAGGTATTTATGCCTCTAGCTCTGTTCTTGAGCATGTTGAAATAGAGTAGGATTTCTCCTTGGTGGCTGGTAGATCCTTGTAGGGAATAATGGATCCCTTGGAAGCATGAGGCTCCCCAAAGTTCTTTTCGGTGTCCACCTGGGTCCCACACTAAGTGTAAATCCATTGTATGCAATAATGTCCTCTTCAGAAGATCACACTTATAATGATTCTTGAGTCCACAAGCTGCACAAGAATTAACTCTTGCATAAGTGATAGAAGGTATGGAAAGAACTTGATCATTCCTTGAAAGTATTCCAAAGCGGGACCATGCATGGCTTCCTCGTCCAGACACATAGCCAAAAGGGAGTAAGAAACCATAATCCTCATATCTTGCTTTTTTTCCTTCTTCATGTCAAATTGATAGAGACCTGTTGCCCACATGGATAGATTGCATGGTTGATGCCTGTTGCACAAGAGAGCCCACCATGTACAAAAGATAAACTGCAAAACACATTTTGAAAAATGACTCCATGTTACCACTAGTATGCAAAACCATTCTTCCTTGATTGGTGTGTCCTAGATTGATTCCACTAGTTGTTGATGTCAATCATGCCACTCTTGTCGCAACCCAACTTAAAGAGCTTCCCAAATTAATGTTACACACAATGTTCACAGTTAGAAAGGAAAACCTAAAGTGCCAGTAGACCTCAATTGCATTTCTTTGCATGAGTCTTTCACTAATCTCGTGCCATAGGGGTAGTTGAAGTGTCTTCACCACTTTCACATGTGGTTGCAAATTTGAAGGGTCCACCTTGTTGTGGTTGAATGTGAGGCCCATTACCTCAATGGAGCTATCACTTCCTTCACTCACTGTTGACTCCTCCTCTGAAGTGGTTGAAGAGTCACCACTAGAAAACTCATCCATAGAGGTTTCTAGATCCATGTCACGTTGTTGACCTATCTTCATGTCGTAAAGTATTGGCCTTCCTTTTGCATCCTTCATCTGGATTATGCCGATGTCCCAGTCCTGCTTGGCTCTCATAGCCATAAGCCAAGGCCTCCCTAGAATGATAGGATAGCCCTCCCCTTTGTGTGGCATGACAAAAATTTCCACATCTACCTCGGTGTTGAATGCCTTTATCCTAACTGCATTTATGACACCAACACATTGAACTTTTAAATTATTTGCCATTTTGGCTCGGCATGGTGCCGGCCGACTCACCTCTAAACCCAAACGGTGCATCATTTTTCACTCATGACGCATATTTGTGCGCCACCATCGATGTAGATATTGGAGATGTGTTGCCCTTTGATGTAAGCATCCATCACTGGTAGTATGTCGTCTAGATTCCTCCCAGAGATAGCCCCAGCTATCTTTGGCTTTGGTCGCCTTGTGTTAACCATCTTTGTCCATTGTCTCCTCACCCTAGGTGCTAGGTGGAGTAACTTGGGCCAGGTGATTTTTGGGCCCTGCACAGAAACATCTTGAACCAAATCATATGGTTTAGAACATTCACCCAAAGAGAAATCTACAATGTCAATTTTACGTCGTGACTTGGACGGCTTTTTTCTAGATTCCCCTTTATTCTTCATCTTTTCTTCCTTTTGGAAA
Source organism: Adiantum capillus-veneris (assembly GCF_014529385.1). Classification (NCBI taxonomy): domain Eukaryota; kingdom Viridiplantae; phylum Streptophyta; class Polypodiopsida; order Polypodiales; family Pteridaceae; genus Adiantum; species Adiantum capillus-veneris. Next base: position 32,345,463 of record NC_140934.1, on the reverse strand, counting down.
GATTCACCATGCCTAGCGCATTTTACCCCAATGGCATCTACTCCTTTAACCTTGGTCTTATCCTCCTCCACTTTCTCCTTTCCTTTACCTTCAAGACTGATGACGCTTACTGTTTGATTGCCGACTGGTGGTGGGGGTAAGGGTGGAATGAGAGGTTGTGGTGGTGGTGGTTGTGGTTGAATCGGTGGTTGTAAGATTTGCACGGGTGGTGCTTGTCGTGGTGCCCTCGGTGGTGGTGGTCTTGCTCTCGGTGGTGAAACCTGGTTTTTCCTGGCTCCTCTGTTGAAATTTTGCCTCCTTGGGTGTGGACAGTAGTACATGCCATGACCATCCTCCCCACAATTGTAGCAGTGGTATTCTTGGTTTTGCCTTTGTTGTCCTCTCCCTTGATCTTGGTTGCGATTGTGTGCATGCCCTTGTTGTATCAAATGGACTGAGAGATTCTCAAGTTGATTGGTGATTCGGTTGAGCAGGTCTTGCTGATCTTCAATTGGTTCTTGTGGTTGAATCCTCTGGGCGACTGTTGTAGGTGGTGCTAGAGGTGGTGGGGTCATAACGGCTTCCTCTCCATCGATATTCCTGGCTTGTAGGCACAACTTCTTGTCTTTAAGGCGGGCCACTTCAACTGCTAGCTCATACGTAGCAGGAAACCTTCCCTTCACCTTCTCTTTAAGAGTTGGCCATAACCCAGCCACAAACCGATCCTTCTTTAGGAAATCAGGTGCCCCCTCATCCTCTCTTAGCAATGCAACCCATCGCCCCCATAAATCTACAAACTTTGACTCATATGATGCGTATTCCAGCATACTGCCCTGCTTCAACTCTGTCAACAATTGCCATAGCTTCTCTGATGTTGTGCCCTCTCCAAAACACTTGACAAAGGCTGCCCTTAATAAGTCCCACCGTTCCTTGGTTTCTTGTGCCAAGGCATTGTACCATGATCTTGCCTCCACCTTCATTAGAAGTGGGAAGATGCACAAGCGCGAAGCATCATCATCTCTCACAGAGATGACACATGCTATTTCCAAGTTGTCTAGAAAGTCTGCAGCATCCTCGCCCACCTTACCAGTAAAGGTTGGAAATGCTACACTTGCCATGATTACTGAGAGAGAGCTAGAAAGACACACTTCTTAACTTGCAAAATTTTTTTCTTCTTTACAAAGAGGCGTGTATACCCTATTATACTAGGACATAGATTAAAACTTCAAACGGTACATTGCCTTATACCAAAGGTAAAACAAATGGCTGATCTGATGCCAGAACCTCAAAAAAATGCTCCCCACTCGGCATGGTGTCAATGACGTGCTGGTAGTGAATCTTCAAGTCCAATATTACCTTGATTGAGCGTACACGTGTTGGTATGTGTGATCTGTCTTGAGGTAGGTTGTATTGATTCATGTGAAGCTTAGAGGTGCTTAGTCACTGTCCAAGCTTGTAGGAGAGGGTGGTGTTCTTTCCTGAAACAAACTCAGTAGATCCCTAGTTTCTCTAGTGATAGTGTGAGCCAATGCTTCTGTTATCTGTGCTGCAGCATCAGGTGCGACTTGAAAACTGACTATGATAATTACCTCGGTGACTTGAGTTACCCGATTCTCAAAGTAGAATAGTGTTGATTCTCTATTGTGCAGAGATCCTTCCATTTTGTTGTTGTTGGTTGGTTGTAGGTTGCGGACATGGTTTCCATCTTCTCCTTCTTCTTCTTGGCACTTGGCTTATGTATATCCACTGGGTTTGGCGTGTTGGTTGACTCTCCCACTTCAAATCGATTAGCGTTACTCCTGGCACTCGAGCTTCGATAGAGATGCGGAGTTCGTCTAGTTGTGCTTGGAGCTCTTCTTCTTCTGTCGTCCAGCTAGAAAATCCTTCATACTCATTCATCCATTCACAATAGTTTAGGGTTTTCAGTCTTGTAAACTGAAGGGTTTCAAGAGCCCTCCTCAGTGGGGGCACCAAATGAGAGGCGGAAGTGAAAAAATAGACCCGGTGGCCTCTACACCAAGACTATGCACAATGGCCTCATCATGGGGAATACACAATAGGGGCACCACCTAGCAAGATATGCGGCTAGGATGCATACATATACACAATGAAGCATGCATGGAAAACAATTTCAAGATCTACGCCCAAATGTGGAATGGGGTGGTCGGAGAATAAGGTGAGAGGAGTGGTGAGTGAGTGAGAATGGGCTCGTTACGCGTGCATGTAGTAAGGAAGATAACGAGGTCAGGGATACATGCAAGTATGCTCACTTCTCATACAAAAGGTGGCGAATCTGCACACCTTAAGATGGAAGTAGCAAGATGATAGGAATATGAGAGGGAGAGAGAGTGTGTGTGTGTGGTGGCGAATCCGCACACCTTAACATAAGCAGAAAAAAAAATGGCAAGGAACAAGCATATACCATACTCACAATGAGATGTATCCAAAGCGACACAAAGTATGGCACCAAGATGGAGTGTGTTGATTGCTTGCAAAAGATGAATACAATAGGTAGCGTATGGCAGAAAAATGAGAAGAGAACAAGATCGTAGGAGGCATAATGGAGAGATGGGAGTTGATGGCGAGGAATATCACGAGTGTGTCCACCCTTCTTCTTCTTGAAATTGTGCCTTCAACCCTTAATTACAAGTGGTGTGGAGGTGTGGTGCTCATCTTTTGTGCATGGTGATGGTGATGATGATGGTGTTGTGATTATGTGATTCGGGTTCATGCTACAAGCATGTAGCACAAGAGTGTGTATGGATAGGTGTGTGTGAGTGTGTATCTCTCCAAGTGAGCTCTCATGGCCTCCTTATATAGGGAAGGAGGGAAGGATTTAGCAATATTTCTATTTGAGGTGAGTGTCCCACTTTGGTGACTAGGAAAATGGGGTGCATGTGACTGTGGCTCCCATCTTGTCTCCTCATTATTTAAAATACCAGAGTCAATAGAGAGAGAAGAGAGAATGTGGGTAGTATGTAGAGGATAGGAAATATTTACAATAGTCTAGCTTTGGATAGACATAAGCTTATTAGGGAGAGAAGAGAGAGGTAAGAAAATTATAAGAGAGGTTGTCGAAGGTGGATATTTGTTGATGAGGATGGATCCTCCAAAAATGGTGATAGAAATACTCTAGACTAGCCAAGACCTCATTAAAAGGGCCTTGTCTCTTGTAATCATGCTTGAAGAAGTGTAGAACCATAGCCATTCTAGAAGGAAGAAAAGTGGGGATGGCCTGTGTCACCATTACACGAGAAAACTGGGGTCCACTACAAAAATCATATCTCCGTGTTCATAACTCCAAAAATTCTGAAAAAAATTGAGCTAAAAGTTGAGATCACGAGCTACATCTTTCATGTTGAATGCTCCTTCAGATTCGGGGTTCTTCTTTACTTAAAAAATTCAGCCAAATAATGTATTATTTGTGGCTGCAAAAGTCTTTTGGTGGTCCCCTTTGAGTGGACTTCTCTCTTGCCTTCAAGTGTAAGCTCCTTCATGTGTATGAAAACATGACCTAGAGTGTTGAAAAGATTGTCAATCATCTAGATGGAGGTATTATTGAAATTTGAAAGTGGGGTTGAGGTTTGAAAATGAAAACTAGTGAATAAAATATTTGGTAGAGTGGAATAATATACATACATGAAAAAAATATATTAGAAAATACTAGAATATATATATTTAATATTTTTAAGGTCAAAAGAGAGATCAACAAAGAAAGCTTACTTATTATGCTACATCGTGATTGATTAGCATAAGTATTATTTATTTAATAAAGGCTAAAACGTTTGTGAAAAAGGAAGAAAAAATCAAAAGTAACTTATATAATGGGAATATTTTGATAAAAGGGCAAAAATATATGGGGGGGTTCCCATGCATGGAAAAGCATGCCTCATAGGATGGAAAATGTTGAGTTAGTAGATTGTATTTTAGACAAGTGGTGTTTGGTGTACGAATGCTGAAAATGGTTGCAAGGATTCTAACAACGACTTTACCTTAAATAAATTTCTTACTAGGAGTTCTACATATAAATATGGTGAATAAAATTCTAGTGGTTTTGAGATACCATTTGTGTGTGTGTTTTCTTAGATTCACAAACTGGGATGGATAATGCTCCTATGGTTCAGTCAACAACTATAGAATCCATAGATTCTATGGTTTCTAAAGTGCCCAAGATGGATGATATTTCTATACTAGAGTCTAGTGTTGTGCAACTTGAGCAAGCTTCCAATAATGAGAACCAAGAAATCGATGCTTCAAAAATGCAACATACATCAAAAGAGACTGAAAAGTCCACTCACGAGCTATTGCCAATTGGTACTACGTCATGTAGCGTAGATGTTGAGAAATCCATGCTTACAATTATATTGGATTTAAATGGTCTATTGTTGAAACGTTCCCCTCAACCATCCTCACACCACAAATCAGTGCAAATGGATTCAAAAAGATATATTATACTCAGGCCAGGTTGCATCCAATTCTTGAAGACTATTTTACACAGGTTTAATGTTGCAATTTGGTCGACAGCTACTAGGAATAATGTGTATCAAATCCTTGCAGCACTAAACAACTTAGCTGAGGATACATTGCCTTTCTTTGCAATTTGGTCGCAAGATGTTTGCTACACCGCTCAAACTCAAAAATTGTTTAGACCCGACAATCCAAACGTTGAGGCAATGTTCAAGCCTCTAGCCAAAATTGCCATGGGGTTTGAATGTGATCCACAAAGAACAGTGCTTATTGATGACTCTCCTTACAAGGGATGTATTTCACCAGCAACCAATTGCATTTTTCCACCACAATTTGATGCTGAGAAGATGGTTGACAATATGCTCTTGGAGGAGCTACTACCATACTTGATTCAGCTTGATGAGAGAAGGGATGTGCGTGATTTAATTGCTTCTAATCGTTATGGACAACCTATAGTGACAAATGATAGTGAATACAAACAAATCATGGAGTATTGGAAGCAGAAAAATGATGTTTGGTCAGCTAAGGTGTTCTTTACAAAAAGAATACCACTTGCAAAAGGTGACAGGGATGAAACTATCATTGAAAATGCAAGTGACAGAAGCCACTGCAATGAAATGAGAAGAGCCCAAATACAAGAGATCTTAGCAAGGGAGCGTACACCCATTGAAAGCATGAAGGCGTCACAATTGACCACTTTAGATAGGCAATTGGGTTGTAGCACAAAAGGAGTTTTGAAGACAACCACAGCAAAGGCTTATATAAATAAGGTGAAAGCTGAGAACAATCTTTTAAGGCTGGATAGAAAGCAACCCTAAGGTACTAGTGACATGTCATATATTCTTGATACACATACTTGAACACTCATGTGCATGGTATCTAACAAATCTTTCTTTTTATTCCTTCCTGCAGGATCTTACAAAGGATACTACTAGATGGAGCTCAATCAATAGAGATTTTGATATGTTTGCTCAAAATAATGAAGCAGTCACCTACATTTTTTGTTTATCAATTTCTTGAGAGACTTTCTTTTAGTTTGTAATCATCAAATGAAATGAAAAGTATCCTTCTTATAAGATTGCTGATCTTTTTCTCGTTCAAAACTTTCAATTGTGATTTATAGTTTTGTTAGCATGAGATTGTGCTTTTTTAGTTTGAAAAAAACTGTCAAAGATCCAAGTCTTTTTGGCTTTACTTAAGTTATTAATTGTGAAAGATCCAAGTCTTTTTTCTTTACTTAAGTTATTGATTGTCTATGTAATAGTCCTTAAAACAATATCGGATGGCTTTCTTGCTCCCATGTCTCACATTGGTCTTTAGGTAAGACAAGTGGTGACCTTGAAAGTATGGTCTCATATCTCGATCAAGTGAAGAGACATGAAGCTTAAATATCACTACTATGTATCTAGTGTTAAACTCCATCAAGACAAAGATACTAGAGTGCCAAATTGCAGTCTAGTTTAAGTGAAAATCCATTTGAGCTAAGGTAAAACTTATAGTGCCTCATTTTTCTAGGATTCTACCTCATCAAGAAAGTTAGAATCTAGCACAAACCAATTAAGACTCTTTTGGAGCCTAGATAGGACAATTCGTGGAACTTAAGAGACTTATTATTGAGTTAGAGTTTAGTTTAGATAAGCAAAAGATCTTCAAACCAGCACTTGACTTTCTTACTATTCAATATTCAAAGTCCCTTGAGGCTAACAAATTACATACCTACTTGTAACCTAACTAATGAGTAATTATATAGATCTAAGCAAGTATATATAATGAGTCTTCAAACTAATAAACCAAGGGAAGAGAGTAGCAAGGTCCACTACTTGTCCAAGCTCAGCTCTAGACAACATAGAAAGATGCTAGTTCTACTAATTGTCTAATTATAGGCATGGAGAAATGATAGAAGGTTGAACACTTGTCCAACCTATCATCTCTAGTAAGATGGGAGGTTTGGCCTTAAGATTCACCATGTAACCAACCTATACATCATTGTATTATGAAGAGTAGAAAAGCAAAGCTCCACCACTTGTCCAAGCTAGTTCTAAAATCCACATGGAGATAAGCAAGCTCCACCATTTGTCAAATCTCTCTTCCATTAAAACATGAAAAAACTCGGCTATGTTGTACAGGGGGGACTTTTTTCCAAGGTCCACCACTTGTCCAAGCTAGGATCCATTAAAACATGGAAATAAACAAAGCTCCACCACTCGTCCAACCTTTAGAGTTGCAAAGTGTATGGGTTGTCTAAACTAGGTATGGGAAAATAATTGAAGGTCCACCACTTGAAACATGGAGCGAAGCAAGCTCCACCATGTCTCCAATATGCTACACTCCATTGAAACACCCTAAACCCATGATATTTTGTACATAGGGGATGTACATTCAAGATCCACCACTTGTCCAACCTAGTATCCCTAGTAGCTTGATAGCTTTGGTCTCAAGATTCACCACTTGTCCACTCTATGTCATTGTATTAAAAAGGAATGGGTGTTAAGGTCCACCACTTGTCCAACCTATAAGGTTATATTTTAAATTGTTTTTTTTCTCACAACTTGAACTACCCATGATATGTTTTACATGGGAGTTTTGTTTCAATGTCCACCACTTGTCCAAGCTAACTCTATTGAAACATAGAGAGAACCAAAGATCCACCACTTGTCCAAGCTAAGCTATATTGAAACATGGAGAGAAGGATGCTCCACCATTTCTCCAAGATAGGCTTCATTGAAACATGGAGAGAAGAAAGCTCCACCATGTCTCCAAGCTAGGATCCATTTAAATGCCCTAAACCCATTTTATTTTGTACATGGGGGGTTTTATTTCAAGGCCCACCACTTGTCTAACCTATTATCCCTAGTAGCACGAGTGGTTTGGTCTCAAGATACACCACTTGTACACTCTATGTCATTATATTAGGAAGAACTATGTATTAAGGTCCACAACTTGTCCAACCTATAAGGTTATATCTTAAATGGTATCCTTTCTCACCACTTGAAATGCCCATGATATGTTTTTCATGGGGGTTTCATTCCAAGGTCCACCACTTGTCCAAGCTAACTCTATTCAAACATAGAAAGAAGCAAAGGTCCACCACTTGTCCAAGCTAACTCTATTCAAACATAGAGAGAAGCAAAGGTTCACCACTTGTCAAAGCTAGGCTCCATTGAAGCATGGAGAGAAGTAACCTCCATCATTTTTCCAAGATAGGTGCCATTCAAACATGGAAAGAATCAAGATCTACCATGTCTCCAAGATTCTAGGCTCCATTGAAACACCCTAAAACCATGATATTTTGTACATGGGGTGTTTACATTCAAGGTCTACCACTTCTCTAACATATTATACCTAGTAGCATGAGTGGTTTGGTCTTAAGATTCACCACTTATCCACTCTATGTCATTATATTAAGAATAACTGGGTGTTAAGGTCCACCACTTGTCCAACCTATAAGGGTATATCTTAAATGGTATCCTTCACCACTTGTCAAGGTCCATCACCACTTTTCCAACCTGTAAGGTTATATCTTGAATGATATTTTTCCTTATCACTTGTAATGTCCATGCTATGTTTTACAAAGGGGTTTTGTTCCAAGATCCACCACTTGTCCAAGCTAACTCTATTGAAACATAGAGAGAAGCAAAGGTCCACCACTTGTCCAAGGTAGGCTCCATTGAAACATGGAGAGAAGGATGATCCACCATTTCTCCAAGATAGGTTCCATTGAAACATTGAGAGAAGCAATCTCCACCATGTCTCCAAGCTAGGCTCCATTGAAATACCCTAAACCCATAATTTTGTACATGAGAGGTTTACATTCAAGGTCCACCACTTGTCCAACCTATTATCCCTAGTAGCACGAGTGGTTTGGTCTCAAGATTCACCACTTGTACACTCTATGTCATTATATTAAGAAGAACTATGTGTTAAGGTCCACCACGTGTCCAACCTATAAGGTTATATTTTAAATGGTATCCTTTCTCACCACTTGAAATGCCCATGATATGTTTTACATGGGGGTTTCATTCCAAGGTCCACCACTTGTCCAAGATAACTCTATTAAAACATATAGAGAAAGAAAGGTCCACCACTTGTCCAAGCTAGGCTCATTGAAACATGGAGAGAAGGAACCTCCATTGTTTCTCCTAGATAGGCTCCATTGAAACATGGAGAGAAATAAGCTCCACCATGTCTCCAAGTTGCTATGCTCCATTGAAATACCCAATACCCATAATATTTTGTACATGGGGGGTTTACATTCAAGGTTCACCACTTGTCCAACCTATTATCCCTAGTAGGTTTGGTCTCATGATTCACCACTTGTCCACTCTATGTCATTATATTAAGAGGAATTGGGTGTTAAGGTCCACCACTTGTCCAACCTATAATGTTATAGCTTGAATGGTATTTTTTCTCACTACTTGTAATGCCCATGACATGATTTACATGGGGGTTTTGTTCCAAGGTCCACCACTTGTCCAAGCTAAATCTATTGAAACATAGAGAGAAACAAAGGTCCACCACTTTTCCAAGCTAGGCTGCATTGAAACATGGACCTTAATACCAAATTATTTCTAGTAGCATGAGTGATATTTTGTACATGGGGGGTTTACATTTAAGGTCCACCACTTGTCGAACCTATTTCCCTAGTAGGTTTGGTCCCAAGTTCACCACTTATCCACTCTATTTCATTATATTAAGAATAATTGGGTGTTAAGGTCCACCACTTGTCCAACCTATAAGGTTATATATTAAATGGTATTTTTTCTCACCACTTGTAATGCCCATGATATGTTTTACATGGGGGTTTTGTTCCAAGGTCCACCACTTTTCCAAGATAACTCTATTCAAACATAGAGAGAAATAAAGGTCCACCACTTGTCCAAGCTAGGCTCCATTGAAACATGGAGAGAATGATGCTCCACCATTTATCAAGGATAGGCTGCATTGAAACATGGAGAGAAGCAAGCTTTACCATGTTTCCAAGCTGGGCTCCATTGAAATACTCTAGGGGGTTTTATTTCAAGGCCCACCACTTGTTTAACCTATTATCCCTAGTAGCATGAGTGGTTTGGTTTCAAGATTCATCACTTGTACACTCTATGTCATTATATTGTGTTAAGGTCCACCACTTGTCCAACCTATAAGGTTATATATTAAATGGTATCCTTTCTCGCCACTTGAAATGCCCATGATATGTTTTACATGGGAGTTTCATTCCAAGATCCACCACTTGTCCAAGCTAACCATATTTAAACATAGAGAGAAACAAAGGTCCACGACTTGTCCAAGCTAGGCTCCATTGAAACATGGAGAGAAGGAACCTCCACCATTTCTCCTAGATAGGCTCCATTAAAACATGGACATAAGTAAGTTCCACCATGTCTCCTAGATGCTAAGCTCCATTGAAATACGCAAAACCCATGATATTTTGTACATGGGTGATTTACATTCAAGGTCAACCATTTGTCCACCCTATTATCCCTAGTAGGTTTGGTCTCACAATTCACCACTTTTCTACTCTATGTCATTATAATAAGAGGAATTGGGTGCTAAGGTCCACCACTTGTCCAGCCTATAAGGTTATACCTTGAATGGTATTTTTTCTCACCACTTGTAATGCCCATGACATGCTTTACATGGGGGTTTTGTTCCAAGGTCCACCACTTGTCCAAGCTAATTCTATTGAAACATAGAGAGAAACAAAGGTCCACCACTTTTCCAAGATAGGCTCCATTGAAACATGGACCTTAATACCAAATTATTCCTAGTAGCATGAGTGATATTTTGTACATGGGGGGTTGGCATTCAAGGTCCACCACTTGTCCAACCTACTTTTCCTAGTAGGTTTGGTCGCAAGATTCACCACTTGTCCACTCTATGTCATTATATTAATAATAATTGGGTGTTAAGGTCCGCCACTTGTCCAACCTATAAGGTTATATATTGAATGGTATTTTTTCTCACCACTTGTAATGTCCATGATATGTTTTACATGGGGATTTTGTTCCAAGGTCCACCACTTATCCAAGCTAAATCTGTTCAAACATAGAGAGAAACAAACGTCCACCACTTGTCCAAGCTAGGCTCCATTGAAACATGGAGAGAATGATGCTCCACCATTTATCCAAGATAGACACCATTGAAACATGGAGAGAAGTAAGCTCCACCATGTCTCGAAGATGCTAGAGTCGATTGAAATACCCAAAACCCCTGATACTTTGTACATGGGGGGTTTACATTCAAGGTCCACCACTTGTCCAACCTATTATCCCTAGTAGCATGAGTGGTTTGGTCTCAGGATTCACCACTTGTCCACTCTATATCATTATATTAAGAAAAATTGGGTTTCCATATCTAAATGGATCTTTGCTTGGATAAGTGGTAGACCTTGAGACCTAAATACCCATTCTACACTAGAGCATTGGTTAAGCCTTATGCACTTCAAGCATACCTTTAAGAACAAGTAGTAGTTATTAGTTGACTTAAGTCTAGTTGACCTCCATGGTATTGAGACTAAGAGAGAGTGTAGCATAAAAAAGAGTCAGGATTTTAATTTGACTTTCTTTCTATTAATGAGTAGATCATAGATGGATTTTGGTATCTAATAAAACCTTAGGGTAGACAATGTAAAACTCATGTCTATTGTTGTATTTGCATTAAGTGTTCTTGTTCTTTAATTTCAGAACCATTACAGAAAAATGGATTGGCTATATGCTGGCATAAATTGAAGAAAACTATTGAATTACCCATCCAACCTCCTCCAAGACCTTGTCCAAGGAATGAATCACCTCCTTATCACCTACCACTTTCTTTCAAGGACATCAAAAGAGTACTTATCTTGGATCTAGAGGGGTTACTTCTCAAGACAATTGAAATGAAACATGGAGATTCTATGCCATCTTGGGCTCAACACATGCGACTTGTGGAGGATAAAGATGAAGTTTATCATGTGGTGCGACCAGACGCACAAAGTTTTTTGGATTTTTGTGCTGAATACTTTGAGCTATGGATATGGAGTTGCTATAACTTAACAAGGGTGCAACGCATCACACAAAAATGTTTTCCTGAGCAGTATACCAAGTTCAAGGTGTTTATGAGTAACAAAAATTGCCAAAATCCAAATATTATGTTAGGATTTACAAGGGTTTATCACAAAAATTTGAGTGATATTTGGAAGATATTTGAGGATTTGGATGCAAACAATACCTTAATTTTTGATGACACTCCATATAGGGTGATGTGGAACATGCCAGGGACATATCTTATATTTCCAAAGATGTGGAGGCAAACTTCCGAGCAACTTCAAAACTTCTTGCAGAGAACCATAATTCCATGGTTGGTAGGATGGTTGTATGCAAGAGATAAGAGAGTCTATACATACAACACAATTGTAAATCAGTATAGTGATTCTGAGACAAATTATGTCCTTGGTGTGTACTTGTCAACACGAAAGAATTGAATAAATATGGCCATAAGATGCTTTTTTTATTCTAGTGTATCTTTCAACATTTGTATAATTTGATATAGTCTTTTTTATAAAAAAACAAAGGTGTGTAAATTTTATGAACACTTGAATGGAGTGCACCCTACTCTAAGGGGACTTCAATGTACTATTGGAGTGCATCCTATTGTAAGGGGACTCTGATGTATTGCTAGAGTGCACCCAAATTTTTGGCGACTCATTTTTTATTTGATTGGGGCCTATGTTGGGTCATATAGTAAAAGAAATTCATTTTTTGTCAATTCATATCGAGGTTGCATTTATTTGTAGCTATGAGAGAATTGATGTTTGATGTCAAAATAAAACTTGTAAGTATGGATCAGAGAATTCATGGACTTTAAATATGTGAGAGGGATCTTTTTTTTGGGCACAAATGTTTGCTTCAAGAATTTTGTCATTACATTATGTGAAAGAGTTTTAGAACCTAAAAGACTTTGAAAACAAAACTATGGAATCTAAGTGCATGTATTCTTGAATGGCTTGAAAGTTGATGTATACATGCATGTCGCCTTGATGAAGATTTAGATCTGACAAGATGCAAAGCTAGAATTCTTGGAGTACGTTACCTTTGCCAATTTGGTAATAACATATTTAACTTTCTTTTATTATGGGTGGAAAATATATTATTATGTGCATTTGGAACCTAATTGCTTGACCTTCAAACCAAGATTCCTATGTTATTTTTTCATATACTTTTTTGTAATGAATTAAGATTGTGGATACAAAGTCCACCACTTGTTCAAGCTAGATCTAAGAAAGTATATATACTGAGTCTTCAAACTAGTAAACCAAGGGAAGAGAGAAGCAGGGTCCATCACTTGTCCAAGCTTATCTCTAGACAACATAGAGAGATGTTAGGTCTACTAATTGTCCAATATAGTCATGGAGAAATGATAGAAGGTTGATCCACTTGTCCAACCTATCATCTCTAGTAAAATGGGAGGTTTGGCCTTAAGATTCACCATGTAACCAACCTATACTTCATTGTATTATGAAGAGTAGAAAAGCAAAGCTCCACCACTTGTCTAAGGTAGTTCCAAAATCAACATGGAGAGAAGCAAGCTTCACCATTTGTCCAAGATAGGTTCCATTAAAACATGGAAAACCTCATATATGTTGTACATGGAAGCTTTTTTCCAAGGTCCACCACTTGTCCAAGCTAGGATCCATTAAAACATGGATAGAAACAAGGCTCCACAACTCGTCCAACCTTTATAGCTGCAAAGTGTACCGGTAGTCTAAACTAGGCATGGGAAAATAGTAGAAGGTCCACCACTTATCCAATATATTATCTCTAATAGCATGGGAGGTTTGGTCTCAAGATTTAGGAATTGGCTAACCTGTATTTCATTGTATTATGATGAATTTGGTTTTAAAGTCAACTACTTATCCAAGCTATAAGTTTATATCTTGAATGGTATTCCTTCCCATCACTTAGAAAACCAATGATATGTTGTACATGGGGGGGGTTTGTTACAAGGTCCACCACTTTTCCAAGCTAGTTTCATTGAAACATGGATGAAGACAAGCTCCACCATTTGTTAAATCTAGACTCCATTGAAATCTAGAAAATCCATTCTATGTTGTACATGGGGTTTTTGTTTTAAGGTCCAACACTTGTCCAAGCTAAGATCCATTGAAACATGGAGTAGAGAAACACTCCACCACTTGTCCAAGCTAGGAAACATTGATAGTAGTTGGCTTAGTTTGAAGATCCACCACGTGTCTAAGCTAACTCTATTGAAACATAGAGAGAAGCAAAGGTCCACCAACTGTTCAAGCTAGGCTCCATCGAAACATGGACAAAAGCAAGCTCCACCATTTCTCCAAGATAGGCTCCATTGAAACATGGAGAGAATCAAAGGTCCACCATTTCTCCAAGCCAAGCTCCATTTGTCCAACCTATAAGGTTATATCTTAAATGGTAATCTTTCTAATCACTTGGAATACCCATGATATGTTTTACATGGGGGTTTTGTTCCAAGATCACCACTTGTCCAAGCTAACTCTATTGAAACATAGAGAGAAGCAAAGGTCCACCACTTGTCCAAGCTAGTCTCCATTGAAACAAGGAGAGAAGCAAGCTCCATCATTTCTCCAAGATAGGCTAGCATGGATAAGTGCACCTTGAAACCAACCTTCCTATGAGGCAATAGAGCATATGCTACATATTTTATGTATGCCTCATGCCTCAAATTAAGAAGTTATAGATTAGAAGTGGACCTTGCTTGAATGTCACATGCAACAAATTAAGGAAAAATAGCCAAGTGGATTGTATTCCTCAATGGATCCTTGCTTTCACAAGTTGTGAACCTTGAGTCACTTTTACATTAACTTGGACAAGTGGTGGACCTAGAAACCAAGCTCTCCATGTTGAGATAAGTTGTAGGTAGGACAGTAGAACATAGACAACGATAATGGATGCAATATACTCGTCTCCTAATAATCCAATTGATTGAAACCATGGTATTTTAGTTGTTTTCATTGTGTATTGTATGTGCATAAAGTGGAATGAGACCTTAAGAAAACTCAAATTTTTGACAAAATCTCTATATTTTGTACATGATATATTGAAAGTTGTCCAACCTGGGAATTGGGATTTTCCCACTTTACCTAATATGGTCTTAGGAGACGAATTGGAGGTTGCTTCCACAATTATGTGCTCGTTTTGGTGGTCTCATCAAAGAAGAGGTGGTTTTGGGCTCCACGTCTTGATGGTGTTCTTTCATATCATGTTTGATAAACATCATGGAATCTACGTAATTGTAAGTCTTTCAAGTGTCCTATTGTTTGTTGGTTGTTTGGGTGACGTTTTATGTGTGTAGCCCTAGCCTTGAGTAAGCCGTTTTAAGAGTGGTGCAAGGTGGAGAGGACTCCCTTGGCCCTAGACAATGCATGGGGTGGCTAGATTTGAGTGTATGTTTTGTGTTGATGGAAAATGAGACTTGAAATTCTAACCGTTGTAGTCCTAGTTTTTTTTAGCATACGTGTGTTGTGGTTTTGTTTTAGTTGAGGTGCTCATATCACTTATCAATCTTCTTGAAGCTTTGAGTATGCATGCTTGAGAATTTTTCATGGCGATGAATAAAGACGTGGTATCTCTCTCATCTCTCTCTCTCTCTCTCTCTCTCTCTCTCCCCTTTCTTTCTCTACACTTTCGCTCACGTTCTAGTTCGTGATATAAAAAACTAGGTTTCCTATATTTTTTCAAATTTTGTGTGTGGTATTTGGGTGTGTTGTTGTATCCATTTCACTGTCAATAGAAAGATCCATTTTCAATAGCGCATGGTGTTCTTATTTGGTGCAAAAAAGGTTGTAAAAATTCTTGCATCTTCACAACCTGTTATTTTTCCTCTTATTGACTACCACCCTTCATTTGATGTGCATGTTATCATACTATTCTAAAACAAATTGCATCCTTTCAAATTAGTGTGTGTGTGTGTGTTTCTCTCAAAAAACAAAAAGTGGTTTGTATCCAGGATTCCCGTAGCTCCGGTTGAACCATTTTCTCTTGCAACCTTGAATTGGCTTGAAGAAGATGCTCTATTTGAATTGTGAGAAGGATTTCTCACTCTACCTAGGTGGATATTGAAGACAACAAATTGCTCATCAATTGCTACTACCTTATTGTTCATCAATTGCTACTACCTTACTGCCTTGAACAAACACAAATATTTCTCTTTCATACAACTTTTTTGTACTTTGGAGATTGTTGAAAGAGTGCAATTTATCACTTGGGATGTTATCACTAGTTGGAACCAAGAAAACAAAGTGCTAGAGATTTTCATTGATCACTTAGGATTGAGGAATTCCAACCATTTCTAGAGGTGATCAATAGGGTTCCTTTCTATTTTGACCAAACATTTTGTGCCTTATTGAAGCTTGGTTAGCCGAGCATGAGAATCTAGGGTGGAATATCTTGTTTCTATATTCTTTTTGTAATAAGTTTGGTTTTAAATGGAGGGTCGACGATATATGTAAAGATACCCTCTTTTCTTTGGAGATCCTGGTGAGGATGCTGAGTTATTTCTTGCAAACTTTTGCAGGGGTGTTTCATATTAATCATCAAGTGACAGATCAAAAGAGATTGGATATGTTTAAAGTAGTCCTTAAAAAAGATGCATGTACTTGGTTTCAATCCCTGCCTAAGGAGGTTAGAGGTAATTTTTGACAAGTCATATGAAGGTTCTTATACCACTACTTTCATCCCACAAGCACACAAAAATTGTGGCAAGAAATTGTTGTTATGAAACAAAATTTGTTTGACAATTATCATGCATATAAAAATAAATTTTTGCACCTATGGAATCTTTGGTTAATAAGCCTTCCTAACCCTAGGTATGGGGCTAAGTTTTTGAAAAAAGAGAGGTTTATTGTTGGACTATTGCGAGCCGACAAACTTTAATGAAGCTGAGCAAAGAGCTGCTCAAGACTTTTGTAACATGAAGTGTGTGTAAAATTGTGGTAGTAATGAAGACAACCCAACAAGGAGTCCGGACAAAGGTCCAGCCATCGTGAAGTCCCGGAAGTCACATCAAAGGTAATCAAGAGGCTCAATGAGTCAACTAACAATTTGTCTGTCCATTCATTTTGCACAAGGTGAAGGACCAAGAGGGCCACCTCAATTCCCAATGGAGTGAGAGCCTAGACCTAGGTCGGTACTAGAGTGCTAGAATTGTGGAGAAAGAGGTCATGACATGTACAATTGCCCTTATCCAAGAGGAGAGCAAGGGAGGCCAAACCTAAACTATCTAATGATGAATGTGAGCGATCCACCATGACCTCAATGCCCAATGGAGTGAGAGCCTAGACCTAGGTCAATGCTAGAGTGCTAGAATTGTGGAGAAAGAGGACATGGCATGTACAATTACTCTTATCCAAGAGGAGATCGAGGGAGGCCAAACCTAAAATATATAGTGATGAATGTGAGAAATTTGCCATGACAACCACTCATGCTACATTGAAGGAGCACATGACTACTGACTGCTGTGAGGCCACCACCACCTACCAACAATGGAGGAGAGACTATCCCACCTCTACCAGATCCTAGTGTGCATGCAATAAAGGTAGTTCATACATATCAAAGGAATGATGGGGTCATAGAAGAAAATGGGGTAAAACAAGATCATGGTAATAAAAGGTGTAGGAGCATCAACCAGAGAGTAGTAAGGAGAGGAGTAATGGAGTAATGAAGAGAAAGCCAAAGTAAGGAGAAAAAGGTGGATCAATCTCCAAGGGAGACTTTGAAAGGGAAAAGGACCTATAAGAGGAGTTTGAGGAGTTTTGGCATCCCAACCCATGAAAGCATCGCACCATAAACCCCATGTACCACCAAGGGGAGGATCCCCTCATAGATATATACTTTCTATATGGCCAAGAGGAAAGATAAAGGATTGAAAGTGAAGCTGATTAAAGCTACATTAAAGCCACTTCCTTGATACAAGAAAATTTTTAAGCTTATGTTAAATCTAGATGAATTACAGAGAAGAGACCTTTTGCTTAGTGTCATGCACAAGGGGCAGTACCAAAAGCAAATAGCAAAGATCCAAGAAGATCTACAAACCACACAAATGCACCGCAACAAAAGAAGACACAATTGAACCAGTTACTTGTATGATCTCTGACCCCGAGCTAAAGAGCACCCTTGTATCACAAAATAACCTTACTACAAAAAGTTACTATTTTTGACAGTTTTCGTAAATCTGTCGGTTCCATGATGTTTAGAATCTTATAGAGCTTTCAAAAACGAATTAAAATAATTTTTGTGAAAAATTTCCTAAAATAGTAAGTTTTTGGTCACCCGACCCGTCTAGTTTTGATCGTCTCGACAAACTGCACCCGTACCCCGAATTTGAAAAAAAAATGCATTTCCGGACACCAGGGGCTGCTAAATATGGTAGGTACTCGAGATTATGCACCTCAGCTCCTGCTTAGTACAGCAAGTTTCAGCATTAAAATCTGAATTGAATTGCCCGTCTTAGGTTAAAATTAATTTTCCTAAGGTTTGTGCAGGGAGCACCTGGGCTCGGGGGCTGTGTGGGAACAAGCCCCAGGCCACTGCAGACCTGAGATAGCAGGAGAGAGAGCCCTCACACCTCTAGGGACTCGTGGGAGGCTTGCCATGCTTGAGAGAGAGTGTGAGAGTCAGCTAGTCTAAGTTAACTGGACACCTTGCAGGACATGCACTCAGCTGCCCATGCAAGACTAAGTTGCTCACTCACATGCATATAGCAATAGAAATCGACCTGCATGAGGATGAGCACTATATAAGGACATGCTCACACACACACACAAACACTCATATGCTCACACACACATACTCAGTACACACACACACACACACACTCCTACATACACATACATTGGGGAGGTGCTGCCAGCACACACAAGTTCTAGAGGAGGATCAAAGGACGGAAGTGGTGCCCAATTCTCGCCACAAGAACTCCATTGGATCAGAAAATCAAGTAAAATTCAGCCCAGCCTATGGTAATCAAAGTTAATTTTCATGCTTATGCTGCAATTCTCTCAATCATTCTCCTAATCCCGCTTGTATTATGCATAATCCTAGCTAATCTACTCTCTAATTCACTATATGATTAGCCTATTGCATAATCTTAGTCTCACTTGTCAATTATGCATGTAATTAAACTCTCCTAATCCTAAATTAATGCATGAGTAGCAAGAAGGAATTAACCGCTAGCCATCACAATGAACGAACGATAGAATTAAACCAACCTCTAGCAATGTGGTTAAATGATCAAATTCAATCTATCATTTCACAATGATCAATTAGCTAAGTTTAAATTCAAATTGTACATGATTAAGGTGTACTTAGAGAAATTAATTCCCTATGGTTATCTCTAGAAAGGAAACTCTCTCACCTATGCACATGGTAATTCTGCATTGCATTAGTGAAGCAATTATTATACCTAATTCATCTCTAGTACTCTAATTAAGCAAGAACTAATTATCTACGCCAAGTAATTAATTCTAGGCTCAATTCCCATAAGAACCAGTGAGATGCTATCCTAAATGGATGTAGCTAAGAACAATTACCATGTCTTGAAGTAAATCTAATCCTCTCGCATCAGAGGAATTGCTCGTTGAGACTAATCTTGTCATCTTGGTTGTCATGATATTCTCGAACACTAGTTCTTTTTTCCCCGAATTTATCAATTTAAAGTAGTGAGTATAAAATGGCCCCAACAAAGAGGACTTGTTTCGGTGGATCTCACGACCGTGAGGCTGGTACCAGCAACTCTAACAGGAAGGGGAAAGCTCCCATGGTCGAGCGAGCACCGGCCATCTCACGAAGTAACGGCGAGGAGATTGTTGAGGTAGGTCAAAATTCAATTCAAGTATTGTTTAATTAACATTGCATTCAATAAGGTAGGAAGGAAACATATTCCCAAACATGTTAGAAATCCAACGGAGACCACGGCAATTAAATTAAGTGTATTTTTTATTCAAGTAGGAAAGAATGACTTTGGAATATACTCTCTGAAGTAGGAAAGATTGTTTGCTAGGGAAAATTTAGCTCGGCCAGTTCATTTTTTATTCCAATGTTGATTTATTCAAATCCCTCTCTTGATCATAGGGGGCGGCTCGCGAAGATTTCGCAATAGGTAGAGTTACTAGCTTAGGGCCTCTATCCACGACTTGCGTTCTTTGCGGTGGATACCCACGACTTGAGTTCTTTGCGGTGGGATGTCCATGTCGTTCTTTTTATGCGGTAGACAAGTCTAGTTGTATGGGCAACTAGGTGACAACGGGTGGAGTTAACACTCGCTGGGGGATTTCGTATCTCCAGGACTTTGGAATTTTTAATGAATTTTTACTAAAAAAGATTGTTTTGGTGCCGCTTGTAATATTGTCTGAAGGGCTGTCCTAATGAATCTTTTGAATCGGAACTTAATCAATGAACTTATATGTTGAACAACCATTGTGGTAGTAATTAGGACATACAAAGAAGTGTGAGTGTGGGGGTGGAAAGTGGGGGCTTGGTTCGGTCAATGCCTATGAGAAGGGTGGTCCCCATTGTTCGGGAACTCTCTGTCCCCATAGTATGGTAAATGATGTTAGAATGGCTCATTGCACCAAAAGCAGTGAAGTCCCAAGTGTACGTGCCTCTGAAAGCAATGGGGAAAAAGGCACTCGAGACTTCTCTCCTTCTGGAAGAAGAATCTTAGGACCGATAATTGGTTAGACACGCTTTCCCCTACGGGGTGGGTAGATCTCGTTGCTAGTAGGCTCGACTCAATTCACTTGGTGATGAGAGCTCGTCCGCTAGTTGATCCCTTAAACCACTTTGTTTGCTTCCGCTATAGATCTAGTGGCCACCAGGTTTACCATCAGAACCGTCGTTCGAGATGACGGGGTGGGGACCTCATACCTGGTATCAGAGCAAGGTTAGGATAGAGTGGGAACTAAAGTTCATACTGTTTGAAAATTTTAAAACTAAGGAAATCTAGGTAGCTTATCCGAACTCCTTGCATTGGTGTTGCAGGAAGATCCCACACTTGAATACCAAAAGTTTCAAGTCTTTAAGTCTTTAAAGGATGGGAGATCGATTGGACCCCCGAAGGCGGGATTTAATACATCAATGCTCGGAAGTTAGTTTGCCTGGCTACCGACTTAAACAAAATCCGTTGGGGAGAGGAATTGAGAGTAGTGCAATTATACTACTTGTTGCCTACACATTCGGGCGTCATTGTTGCTACTTCTGACGGCACCGAGCAAACTCTCAATGAGTGGCTTTGGGACAAGGTCACTGATGTAATTCCAGCAAATAGAGTTAGAAATTTTGGTGTTCCAAGACACTTATCCAAGAGTATGAACACCATAATTTATTACCCGCTTAAGGATAAGTATAGGGACTATTTTTCAGGAGAAATAGAGGATTGTAAGAATGTGACAATACATAAACATCGTTTGTATCATTATATCCCAGGACAGCCTTCCCGACGTATCATATAGATATCCCAGAATGCTATGTAATAAATTGATCAAAAGTTATCCTAAGCCTCAAAAGGTTACGATTGTAATAAAATTTCTATCAATAAAAGATGAGTTTTTGTCTGTGAGTTTTTGTCTCTCGGTGATTTGAAACTTGGATTTTATTAAAGTCTCATGTTTATTTAAATCTTGAACTCTAGCAATCGTCTCAAATTCAGTGTAAACTGTGTAGGCACCACCTGTTTCTCTCTATTCAACAGCACAAGAAAAGAAGCTCCTCCTTAAGCAAGCCCAACCTCCGAACTTTAAGGGCAAGGGAGCTAATGTGGAGAGAGATTTGGAAGTGTGGATGGAAGCGATGGACGACTATTTCGAGGCTGCAGGGACTCAACCCAAGAACCAGACCATGCTCGCAATGTTCCGCCTCTCTGGCGATGCCAAGATTTGGTGGAAACAGCATTGTAGAGATCTGAACATCAAGGGATCTTCTCAGTCGTGGGAAGACATCAAGGCTGCAGTGATGGGGCGCTACTTACCACCCGCTTATAAAACCTTGAAGATAAATGAGTTCTTTTCCCTTTGTCAGTTGACTTCTTCAGTCAAGGAGTATTACTCAAATTTTGTTACTCTTTGAAGGTATGCTCCTAGAATGAGCCCGGATCAGCAAGTAGCACGGTTGTGCCTAGGGCTCATTGATCCCTTGAACAATCGGCTAGAAGCTCTCAGGCCAACAACTCTTCAAGATGCCTTGCTAAGAGCTAAACCCTTAGCTATGGAAATTCAGAAGGTCAATCAGAATAGGAGGAATCATTTGGCAAAAAGGGCAAGGACAAATGTTTGGAATAATAGACCAACCAACCAAGCATACTAACAGCGCCCAATAGTAGCCACTACCGCAGTTATGGAATTTCTAAATGTACGTTGTTATGAGTGCAACAAATTCGGGCATTACCGATCTAAATGCCCCAAGAAGACTCAAGCAACCAGTGCCAATGCCATACCTCTAAATGTCTATGGGCGAGGTCAACCTAATGGAAGAGGAGGACATGGAAGGGTAAACAGAGGGCGAGGGCGTGGAGCTACCACCAGAGTGAATGCCGCAATGGTACAACCAAGTGTGGGAGATGAAGCAGAGGAGAGAGCAACCTTGCATGATGCAATTGACGACCCCAATGGTTGCAAGAAATAAGCAGTCATTCATACGCCAGGATTTCTCAGAGGTGAACAAGTTAACTTTCTTATAGATTGTGGAAGTACTCTTTCATTTCTTTCACCCAGATGCATGAGGAAGTTAAAGCTAGATAGGTATCCAACAAGCAAACTAGTTGTAGAGTTAGCAAACGGCAAGGAGGTAGTATCTCAACACTCTGTAGGTATAATCGACTTTGATCTAGGGGGACACCCAACTTCTGTCCAATTTCGAACCCTAACTTTAGGATTCTTTGATGGGATACTAGGGATGGACTGGCTAAAGCAAAATCAGGCCCACATCCATTGTGCACAAGGAAACTTTACCTTTACAGATAACTTGGATAATGAAGTCTTAATTCAGGGAAAAAATGGGAGACCTAGGGCTACTCTAGTTAAGGCCAACAGACTTTTGAAGGGACTGAGAAAGGGGTAGAAAATTTATGCGGTAAAGCTCACCAAGGTGGACCAATCAGACACCAGACTTCGACCAAACTGGTTGAGGGAGTATGATGATGTATTCCCTGAAGACCTTACGAATCTTCCACCACATAGAGAGGTAGATCATGAGATTGAGACTATCCCTGGATGTGAACCTATCTCAAAGAGACCTTATAAAATGTCACTTCCAGAGCCATAGAACTCAAGGAACAACTTAGGAAACTCATTGAACAAGGATTCATTCGACCCAGTACTTCTCCTTGGATGCACCAGTTCTTTTTCAGAAGAAGAAGAATGGAGCCTTAAGGCTATGCATAGATTATCGTGGACTGAACCAGGTAACTGTCAAAAACAAGTATCCAATTCCAAGGATTGACGAACTCTTGGACAGACTCCATGGTGCCAAAATGTTTACAAAGATTGATCCAAGGTCAGGATATTACCAAATCAGAATCAAGGAATCAGACATTCCAAAGACAGCTTTCAACACTAGGTATGGGCACTACGAATTCACAGTAATGTCCATTGGTCTAGCAAATGACCCTGCAAGCTTTAATCGACTTATGCAAGATATTTTCAGACCTTATTTGGACGATTTTGTCCTGGTTTTCTTTGATGAAATTCTGATCTATTCTAAGAATGAGGCAGATCATGAAGAACATGTTCGCAAAGTACTTGATCTTCTTCGAGAATACCAACTTTACGCTAAAGCAAGCAAGTGTACCTTCTACTCACCAAAGATCAATTATCTTGGATTTATCATATCGGCCGAAGGGATTTCAGTGGACCCAGATAAAATCAAGGATATTGTTGATTGGACTCAAGCATCCGCCATCAGCGAAGTGAGAGGATTTATTGGGATAACGGGATGGTACAAGATTTTTGTCAAGGACTATGCACGTATTGTTGCACCTTTGATGGAGCTTGCACCTTTGATGGAGCTCCTAAAGAAAGGAATGAGGATCGAATGGAAGACCAAGCACGAGTCTAGTTTTGCTAAGCTAAAAGAATTCTTGGTCTCAACTCCTATCTTAAAGCTTCCAGATTTCAGTAAGGAATTTGAAGTAGCAACCGATGCTAGCAAATTTTCTTTAGGCGGAGTTCTTACTCAAGAAGGAAGACCGGTGGCATATACTTCACGAAAGCTGAGGGATCATGAGAAGAATTATCCTACTCACGATTTGGAACTTTTAGCGGTTATACATGCGCTGAAGTTGTGAAGACATTATCTTCTCGGACGTAAGTTTCAGCTAGTTACAAACCAGAAGAGCTTAAAATGGATTTTTACTCAACCTATTCTCAATATGCGACAACGGCGATGGATAGAACTTTTACAAGAATATGATCTTGACATAATGTATAGACCAGGGAAGGAAAATGCCATTGCAGATGTACTTAGCCGAAAATATTTTCTCAGAGATTTCTCTATTCCAAATGATCCTATCTGGGATAGAACTAAAGAAGCATCTTTGGTAGATCCAGAATACCAACGTATAGTATCATTAGTCCAGCAGAATAAGATGCCTGAAGCTAAAGATTACTCTCTTATGGGAGGATGTCTTTACTTCATACATAGGCTCTGTGTACCGAGAGACCCAAATTAAAGAAGAATATTTTGTATGAAGCACACGATAGCCCTACATCAGGAAATCCAGGTTATGCTAAGACTCTTCATGCTATCAAGAGGAGTTATTTTTTGTCCGGAATGAAAGGAGACATACTTCGCTATGTGAGACAATGTCTTTCTTGTCAGCAGATAAAAGCTGAAAGAATCAAGTTACCAAGGAAACTTCAATCTCTTGACATACCCCAAATGAAATGGGAATGCATCAGTATGGATTTTATTACAGGGTTACCTTCTACAGGAGGTTATGACTCTGTATTTGTGGTTGTTGATATGCTCACAAAAGTGGCTCATCTAATACTTGTAAAGACAACCTTTACTGCTTCGGATATTAGTCGAGTATTCATCAAGGAAATTTTTAGGTTACATGGTTTACCCAAGCGTATTGTCAGTGATAGAGATGCCAAGTTTACATCAAGGTTTTGGACTTCTCTTTTCCAATCTATTGGGTCACAATTGGCCTTCAGCGCAGCGTATCATCTGCAGACAGATGGGCAGACTGAAAGAGTAAATCAAGTCATTGAGGAAATTCTCAAGGCCTATTGTTCGCAAGAGCCAAAGAAGTGGTTACAATATCTTCCTTTGGTAGAATATGCTTACAATTCTTCCAAACACAGAAGCATTGGAATGTCACCCTTCAAAGCTCTTTATGGACAAGACTGTTTAGCACCGCTTAACTTTTCAGACCCAACCATCAGGGTCGAAGCCTCTAAGAAGATGCTAGAAGACATGGAAGCTCAGACTAAAGCCATTCGCCAAGATATCCAAGCCGCTCAGGATAGAAAAAAGCATTACGCAGATAAGAATCGATCAGAACGGACCTTCAAGGAAGGAGAAAAAGTTTTCTACGAGTCCGACCGAAGAAAAGAAACTTATCATTGGGAAGGTACAAGAAACTAAGCCCGAGATATTGTGGATCCTTCGAAATCACTAAGGTTGTGAGTGACCAAGCCTACAAGCTAAAGTTCCCCACAAACGTAAAGGTTCACGATGTATTTCACGTCAACCTACTCAAACCCTACATTCCTAGCCCCGATCAACTCTTGGACTAAGATCAGATAGTTATGCCAGCACAAGGAGTTCTCGAACTTCAACCTGATTATGTTCTTGAATCAAGAGAAAGAAAGCTACGAAACAAGCCAATTACCGAGCACCTTGTGAAGTGAAAAGATTACCCTGAAGAAGACGCTACTGGGGAGGACAAACCAACGCTCATAAAGGATTATCCTAATAAATTCTTGAGATGAGAACATCTCAAATTTTTCACGTTGGGGAGGTTGTAAGATCTTTGACCCCGAGCTAAAGAGCACCCTTGTATCACAAAATAACCTTACTGCAAAAAGTTACTATTTTTGGCAGTTTTTCTAAATCTAACGGTGCCATGATGTTTAGAATCTTATAGAGCTTTCAAAAATGAATTAAAAAAATTTCTGAGAAAAATTTCCTAAAATAGTAAGTTTTTGGTCACCCGACCCGTCTAGTTTTGACCGCCTCGACAAACTACACCCGTATTCCGAATTTGAAAAAAAATGCATTTTCGGACATCGAGGGCTGCTAAATATGGCAGGTAATCGAGATTATGCACCTTAGCTCCAACTTAGTACAGTGATTTTTAGTATTGAAATATGAATTGAATTGCCCGTCTTAGGTTAAAATTAATTTTCCTAAGGTTTGTGCGGGGAGCACCAGGGCTCGGGGGCTGCGTGGGAACAAGCCCCAGGACACTGCAGACAGGAGATAGCAGGAGAGGGCGCCCTCACACCTCTAGGGACTCATGGGAGGCTTGCCATGCTTGAGAGAGAGTGTGAGAGTCAGTTAGTCTAAGTTAATTGGACACCTTGCAGGACATGCACTCAACTTCCCATGCAAGACTAAGTTGCTCACTCAGATGCATATAGCAGTAGAAATCGACCTACATGAGGATGAGCACTATATAAGGACATGCTCACACACACACAAACACTCATATTCTCACACACACACACTCCTACATACACATACACTGAGGAGGTGCTGCCGGCACACACAACTTCTAGAGGAGGATCAAAGGACGGAAGTGGTGCCCAATTCTCGCCACAAGAACTCCATTGGATCAGAAAATCAAGTAAAATTCAGCCCAGCCTATGGTAATCAAAGTTAATTTTCATGCTTATGTTGCAATTCTCTCAATCATTCTCCTAATCCCGCTTGTATTATGCATAATCCTAGCTAATCTACTCTCTAATTCACTATATGATTAGCCTATTGCATAATCTTAGTCTCACTTGTCAATTATGCATGTAATTAAACTCTCCTAATCCTAAATTAATGCATGAGTAGCAAGAAGGAATTAACCGCTAGCCATCACAATGAACGAACGATAGAATTAAACCAACCTCTAGCAATGTGGTTAAATGATCAAATTCAATCTATCATTTCACAATGATCAATTAGCTAAGTTTAAATTCAAATTGCACATGATTAAGGTGTACTTAGAGAAATTAATTCCCTATGGTTATCTCTAGAAAGGAAACTCTCTCACCTATGCACATGGTAATTCTGCATTGTATTAGTGAAGCAATTATTATACCTAATTCATCTCTAGTACTCTAATTAAGCAAGAACTAATTATCTAGGCCGAGTAATTAATTCTAGGGTCAATTCCCATAAGAACCAGTGAGATGCTATCCTAAATGGATGTAGCTATGAACAATTACCCTGTCTTGAAGTAAATCTAATCCTCTTGCATAAAAGGAATTGCTCGTTGAGACTAATCTTGTCATCTTGGTTGTCATGATATTCTCAAACACTAGTTCTTTTTTTCCCCGAATTTATCAATTTAAAGTAGTGAGTATAAAATGGCCCCAACAAAGAGGACTCGTTTCGGTGGATCTCACGACCGTGAGGCTGGCACGAGCAACTCTAACGAGAACGGGAAAGCTCCCATGGTTGAGCAAGCACCGGCCATCTCATGAAGTAACGACAAGGAGATTGTTGAGGTAGGTCAAAATTGAATTCAAGTATTGTTTAATTAACATTGCATTCAATAAGGTAGGAAGGAAACATATCCCAAAACATGTTGGAAATCCAACGGAGACCACGGCAATTAAATTAAGTGTATTTTTTATTCAAGTAGGAAAGAATGATTTTGGAATATATTGTCTAAAGTGGGAAATATTTTTTGCTAGGGAAAATTTAGCTCGACCAGTTCATTTTCAATTCCAATGTTGATTTAGTCCTAATCCCCCTCTTGATGAAGGGGCGGCTCGCGAAGATTTCACAGTAGCTAGAATTAACTAGCTTAGGGCCTCTATCGACGACTTGCGTTCTTTGCGGTGTGATGTCCATGTCGTGATTTTTATGCGGTAGACAAGTCTAGTTATATGGGCAACTAGGTGACAACGGGTGGAGTTAACACTCGCTGGGGGATTTCGTGCCTCCAGGACATTGGAATTTTTAATGAAATGAGTTTTGAGTGAATTTTTACTAAAAAAGATTGTTTTGATGCCGCTTGTAATACTGTCTGAAGGGCTGTCCTAATGAATCTTGTGAATCGGAACTTAATCAATGAACTTATATGTTGAACAACCATCGTGGTAGTAATTAGGACACACAAAGAAGTGTGAGTGTGGGGGTGGAAAGTGGGGGCTTGGCTCGGGTTGTCAATGCCTATAAGAAGGGTAGTCCCCATTGGTTGGGAACTCTTTGTCCCCATAGTACGATAAATGACGCTAGAATTGCTCTTTTGCACCAAAAGCAGTGAAGTCCCAAGTGTACGCGGCTCTGAAAGAAATGGGGAAAAAGGAACTCGAGACTTCTCTCTTTCTGGAAGAAGAGTCTTAGGACCGATAATTGGTTAGACACGCTTTCCCCTGCGAGGTGGAACTAGATCTCGTTGCTAGTAGGCTCGACTCAATTCACTTGGTGATGAGAGCTCGTCCGCTAGTTGATCCCTTAAAACACTTTGTTTGCTTCCGCTATAGATCTAGTGGCCACCAGGTTTACGATCAGAACCATCGTTCGAGATGACGGGGTGGGGACCTCATATTACCAAAGAAACAAAAGCTTTACAATTTTTGCATTGCACGGAACAAATAGAGGCCACTACTTCCCTCCAAGATATAGCAAGAATAAAAGGCTAGGACCATAGACAACTTCACAGTGGAGGCTGAGAAAGCACCAAATGTTAACATTGAACAAGAGACTGAAGAGATTTGGAAGGAGACCATGGCACGAAAGTAGCATGTTTTGCAGTGTACAAATGTTGCTTGACTTACCTCCCAATAGATAATTGACACATGGTACCAACAATCTCTGTCTACCCACTCGTGACTGAGTATGAGGTGCTCAAGGTCAAAGAAAGATTACTTAAATACTAGGCAGCATATGGGGTGGAGCCACATCCCGCTTAGAGGAAATACTAGCTAAAGAGGCATCCTTGATATTTCATTCTGTACACACAAGCTCCTCAAGAAATTCGAAGGGATCCAACAATCTATCCAATGCCAAGAATGAGGAACTGGGGGAGCCATCAGCTAATTCTCAAGAAAGTTCCTACTTGGCTAAGATTCCCTAGATTCTTGTTGACCGCTGGGTCAACAACACAACATATTTCAAGTTTCGTACCAAAGTCTTATCTTTTGCGAGTTATGAAATGCTGCGGATTATGGCTATAAACGTCATTTAATGTAATGAGTAGTTATTCTAGTTTCAGAAGCCGGGGTGCAATGGCACTTCCAGATTGTAAATACAAAGCCATTTGACCCTTTCAACCCCAATTTTGGTTAAACCTAAGGTAGCCTTAGTATATAAGGTACCTAGGACATTTTGTAAAAAGGAATTTTAATCATAATCAAAACATAGCGCTGCCGTCTACTGTGTGTGAGAGAGAAAGAGAGTGAGTGTGAGCTTCATCCTCCCGCTACGCCCAGCTCGCTCAACACATTGGAGATCCGACTGCACCATTGATGTAGACTCAAGGAGAGCTACGCGACAACGCCAAGCATTCCACGCGAGACGAAGCGCACACGCCGACGCATCTACGAGCTATTTGTGGTCGTAAGTGTATCAAACGATGTCTGTTTTCTGCGTGCTATTAGTCTATAGAATCGTGGCGACATAAGCTACGCATAGGTACTCATAAATTTCAGTTTCGAGCACTTTCAAATTCCAGCTCTGTCATCCTACGCGTTTTCCACAGATGGGTTTAGAGCGAGGGGTTTGAGTGTAGAAGCTTAGGGACAGGTGTATCCTAGTGAGGGGATGGTGTTCCTTAAGTTTCGTACGAATCTGGCATGATTAGGCGAGTTACCTTTAGTATGTGTGTATGTGGCTAGGTGGTGTAGTTGAGAGCAGTGAGGTTCTTGATTGTGGTTTAGTTGGCCTTCCAGAGTGTTGTATGTGTAGGATGTTCTCATCCTGACAAGCTTAAGAGATTTCCTCCGTGTGCCTATCGTGTCATCTGTGTCCTCGATTGACATTATGTTGATCTAGGTAGTGTTTGCATGCACTTCATGGGTGTATGAGTCTCTCTCGTCCAACATTGGCGCAGTTGCCGGGGACACAAGGACCTAAGTAGGTTTCCTACTAACACTCGTGTGATGGTTGCTTGATTTAGTTTCGGCTAAAGAAAGCGTTTTTCTTAAGTGGATCCGGAAGAGTATTGATAATTGAAATGATTCAAATGATTTTGAAGATGAAAACAACGGCAAAGCTTCACCTAAGCTTCCTTTGTCTACAAAAGTTCCTCCTTGCTTGCTTCCTTTCTCGCTTCAATTGTCCTTAAGCTTTCCAAATCTCTTGTGTTCTTTGCTATCAAGAACTTTCTAAGCTCTTATCTTAGTCTTGTCCTTCCCCTTGATGGTGTTAAAGATGGTGACAAAGTTTCTCTCACACTTCACCACCACGTTGGCTTCAAGATCTGAAAATTCGAGTTGGAGAGAGAGAGTTCAAGCGGGAGAGAGAGAGAGAGAGAGAGAGAGAGAGAGAGAGAGAGAAATTCGTTATCGTCCTTGGAGGTCAGATATGACCTATGGGACCAAGAAAACATACATGGTAGGACATTCCGCGATCAAGTGGATAGCCAGGAAGCGTGTGTCTTGCCGAGGGTCTGTGACTAGATAGGTTTAGTTAGGATCTGTGGATTAGAGTAGTTGTTGGTGGTCGAGTGATTTGTGAGGTGATAAAAGCGTTTACTAGTCCGTGTGTGGCAGTGAAGCGTTTTTCTACTCATAGATGCAAAACCCCATATGATTTGTAGGAGTAGCTTTAGGTAAGTGATCCGATTCTGATCTAGAGCTATTCATCACTGAATTATTTGCTAACTTGCTTGATTGCATTTGAAATCACGGAAAAGTGTGCTTTTGAGGGTAAAATTGCATTAAACAAGCTTTTGTGGATATTTTGGCATGACTGACTAATGTTGTGCATATAAAAGAGCATTTGCAAGGGTTCTGTGAAGAAAACCTGCAATTCTGTAAACATAGACATCCTACGCGTAGGATGTCTCAAGGGGGTTCTGGAGACCAAATTTGAAAATTCTAACTGCACCAGTGGGTTCAGAGGGTAGGCTTTACCCTAGTAACATATCGACTTGGGTGTTTTTCCCTAATTTTGTTGACCAAAAGCCAAAAGGCGGAGTCAGAAAACGTAAAATGTCAGAAAAGGCTTAAATTGAGTGATTTTTGCATCTTTTTGCAATTGTGAAGCATACTTGCACTTGTTGAGAGCACAAGGAAGCATCAAGGACACTTTAGTCTCAAAAAATCAGTAGTAGACATCCTATGTGTAGGATGTCTACAAGGTGATCTCGTGGAAATTTTGAAAATCTGAGATTAAAGTGTGTTTAGAAGGTAGGTTTTACCCTATTTTCACCTGGAAAGTGGAAATTTGACCATATCTTGGCAGGATAAGGCTAGATAGACTGAAATTGCCAGAAATCCTACCCAAATTGTGCCCAAGGCATAATTTTTGAGACCAAACCATAGGGTGACTTCATGTGCATGTTATAAATGTTGTATTGAGTGCATGTGATAAATTTCATCTCATTTGGGTCAGTGAAAGGGAAGATTGAACAGACTTTAGCATTTTTGACTGAAAAAGGCAAGAACAGCTAAAATTTGGGACTTTTGAAATCCAAACTCAAATCTAAGCATACCACTGAGTTACTGACATCAAGGGGAAGCTGTGGGACAAGTCTGGGGTCAAACACGCCAAAAAGACATCCTACGCGTAGGATACGTGTAGGATGTCATATGTGTGATTTTGCACTCCAAACTTAATTTTGAGCATAGCACAGTGATCAACACTTTAAGGAGAGTCTGTGGTTCAAATTTGGGGAAATTCTGAGCAGTTAGACATCCTACGCGTAGGATGTCTAAGGCATGATTTAGAGGTCAAATTCAAACTGTGGACATAGAAGGGTATTGTATAGCCTTAGATAAGCCTCCTAGTCAATTTTGGTCCAATTTGGAGTTGATTTGACTTAGGAATTCATCAGGACAGACATCAGGCTTCTAGAGAATATTCTGGATCATTTGACCAACCTATAGGTGTCAGAATCCAAAAGTAAAAATAGTTGTGAGTTAAGCACATCAAGGGGAAGCTACAGTGCAAGTTTGAGCTGAAACAGAGAAAAAAGACATCCTACGTGTAGGATGTCTCTAGCTTGATTTAGGACTCCAAACCAACTTATGAGCACACCACTGTGATCAGCACATCAAGGAGAAGCTAGGGTGAAAATTTCAAGTCATTCTGAGCAAAAAGACATCCTACGCGTAGGATGTCTCAAGGCCATTTTTAGGTCCAAATGAAATTCTGAGCATACCATTGTGTTGCTGGACTTAAGGGGAGTCTCTGGACCAAATTTTGTTAAATTCTGAGCATATAGACATACTATGCGTAGGATGTCTCTAGGCCAGTTTTAGGGTCCAACTGTACTTTTGACCATACAGAAGTGTTCACAATGTCACAGAGATCCCAAATCTTCTTTTAAAATTGAATTTGGACTCATTTTGACCAGTCTAAACTGCATTTCATTGTTTTGGCCATAACTTTCACAAACGGTATCGGATCGGAAAAGTTTTTATATCAAAACGTAGCGTGAGAGCGGCTCTACAGAGCGGCAACCATTTTGTTCAACTTTGAAAAAAACATTGTTTGAGGCCTCAAAATTCATCCGGAAGTCAGGGGTGTCTGAAAGCGACAATTTGCGAGAATTGTGACGAAACGGTTGCGGTTTTGGACATAGTTTCGACTTTTCCCTAACCAAAGCCCTTAAACACAGTAGACTACGTCTACTTGAACCAAGCAAAAGCTCTTAAGCCCAGAAATCATGACTACCCTAGATTCAAACGCAGCTTACACAAGCTTGGAGATCCCGACGATAGAGGAATATCCTTCCACAATGGATCTTCTAAACTTGCAATTGATAAAGACCCATCTTGTTGAGAGAGTTTAGATGATTGGTCATCAGAGTGAAGGACTATATAGATACATTTACAACAATGAGGTCAATCTTATAGGTGCTCAGATCCATACCTAGAAGAGATAACGGATGACAAGCTCTTATATGTCTACACATACGGAGTCGACTGTCAATGGAGATCTATAGTTGTCGACAAGTATGGACGAGAATACAGAGTTGTAGAAAGCACAAATCCACAGACTGTACTAGAAAGAGGTGGATATTTGGTCAATGAAGGACCACAAATGCCTCCACTAAACACAAGAATTCCTATAGGAATTCCAAGAAGAGAGCCACCAGGATTCCCTTCAAGAGCGATAACGAGAGAAGGATTGGGAGAGTCTCTGGATAGACATGTAGACAATCGAAGAGTTAGACCATCCCAAGTCCAGAAATGGGTAAACAGAAAATACTCCGGAGATGAAGATCCGAGAGATCACGTAACGGCTTTTAGAAGAGTGATTAGAGCAGAGGAGGTTTCAGATTTTGTGACACAGTTTGCGGGATTTGGATTGACTCTAGAAGATGATGCAGCTACATGGTTCGACTCGGTGGAAAAATGCGATTTTGAAACCCTAGATGAGCTGTTTGAGGAGTTTATTGAAGAATTCTTGCCAAAAGGCATTGCTCACAACATGGTCTCGCAAATCCATAGATTCAAACAGAAAGAGGAGGAATCAGTACGCAAAGCATCATTACGACTCAAGAGATATGTTAAGCTATGTCCAAGAGAGGAATTACCTACGCAAGCACGACTGATGATGATCTTTATCCAGGGAATGAGACATGCGGGCCTTCAGAAGGATCTGCATATGATAAGGAGGATGACTCTAAACGAGTTGATCAAAGAAGCTCTTTATCTAGTGGATAATTGTGAGGCATACAAAGAAAAGGACTTAAAGAGTGAAGGAGATGACACATCCTCTCAGCACAATGTTTCACAGATAAGTGAGTCCATTCCCAAGCCAACGGCACCTATTGATCAAGAAAAGCTTATCGACGACTTGGTCAAGAGGTTGATTCCTCTTGTAAGGTCTGATTCGGGAGAGCCGAAGTGGTGTGAAATTGAGAGAAAATGGACAAACCATACGGGGGAAGAGTGCTATTATAGCATGGAAATGCTAGGGAGAGGTATGTACAACCTGTTCCAGAAGCACCTACTCCACCTAGATACATTACGGGAAATGCGCCAAGACCAATAGGAGTTTTAAGGCCACAGCTTGTCTTAGGACAACAACCTCCGCTGCCAGGTGCTAGAATGCAGGTAGACATGAGATACATGCCAATGATGAAAGCATCAAATAAACCAACGCCAGTACCAGCTACAATGTGGTATAGCAACCAAAGTGAGTACTACCCTTCAGAGCAACAAAATGTGAAAGAAACACATGGAGTGATGAGTCCGGTACAACCTCCACCTCCTGGGTTTTAGGCGAAAGAAAGAAGGTATGAAATGGACGAAACGACATTGCGATTCATTGCAAATAGCGGCTTATCTAGGTCAAAGCTTGCTTATAGCCAAGAGGAAATGCTAAAAGAATCTCCTCAACCAGAGACAGATTGTCACAAAAGTCGTGACAACCACTTGGTCAAACAATGTCCTCATACGGAGATCACTGAAGTAAATGCCTATTTTATTGAGTGTGGCATCACTCACTTGATCCCAGATTGCCCGAAAAAACCAAACCAAATCAGGAAAATAACGACAAATGTATCAAGGATTGTTCAGCTCCCTAGTAGCTCAGAAAATGAAAATGTTGTACCAGTTTAAGTGGTTACGAGAGCACATGCTCAAAAGAAAGCTGATGAGAATCCAGAGACAAAGAACACGAAAAGTGACACGAGTCCAAAGACAGATGATGGACCAAAGACAGACGCATCTAGTCAGAAAACCAAGAGTAAACGAAGTAGTTGGAAAGCTAGAAAGACTAGGATGAAAGCACGCAGGGAACGAGAGCAAAAATCCCTAGCTGAGAAGCTTATCGAAGCTGAGGAGAAGATAAAACAACATGAGGAAAAGGAGGCACCTTCTTTTACACAGATGGTTAAACCTCTAGAAGAACCATCCACGGATGAGAAACCGAGAAGTGCTAGTTCAGGAGGATCTGTGTTGGCAGAGAAGGTTAATGAGACATTAGATGCCCTCTTGAAAGCCTATGATGCGAGGCTCAAAAACAACCAAACCCAAGAACACAGGTGGATGACATATCCCTATACGGAACTAGAAAAGCAAAGGTTTGAAATGTGCCATAAAATGATTCAAACAGCCCAAGCTTTACTAGAACCACCAGGTGCAAAACCTGAGGATGTGATCCGTGTCATGCCTACACAAGTAATTCCACCAAACCAGGAACTAAAAGAGCCAGATTCTAGTTATGAGCACAGACCAAAACTCAAAGACCCAGCATTAGAACCAAGGATAGTACTGAATACCACGGATAACTCTTCCGAGGGATTTCACCAAGCTATACCTGAGGATTGTAAAGAGATAGATGGTCTTGACAAATTGTGGAAACAAGTCAGAGAGGCCAATGAAGCCGATGACCTAAGAAGACGAGTAGACAAGACTGGTGATGAACGAGGAGTGTTTCTACCACCAATAGAGGAATTTGAGACTGGATCTCAAATGGATCTAGACGTACAATCATGTTGGGGGGACAAAGGATCTGTACAATCTATGGATAGTCAACCCCATTCGATAAGAACACTACCATCTTACATGGGAGAATACGAGACCAAGTCAGAAGTGGTTGCAGTCCCATCACAGAGACTGTCTCCCAACAAGGCCATCGATTCAAAGGGGCTAGTAGATATTCTATCTACCCCAGTCACCTGTACAATAATGTTAGCTGAGTTGCTCAGAATAAGACCAAACATGTGGGCTAATGTGGGTAAATGTCTAGAGAAATTTGGTGTAAAAACCGCAATGACTCAAATCGAGGAAGGCATCAAAGAGCTTGAAATGCCTCAACTAAATACTAGTCCAGTTCCATTAAACAAGGTAGGCGAGTATTAAGAGGGAGAATATGGAAACACCACCCTTCCTGTGGAATTCAATGGTGTACAAACCATGGAAATCCTTGACAGTGGAGCTGGTGTGGCCATTGCAACCAAAGAGGTTTGGAAAAAATGGGGAAAACCTGCCTTGAGATCCACACGAATGACCCTGCAGCTTGTAGACGGACACAAGGAAAAGCCCCTAGGACTGCTAGAAAAATTAATTGTTACTTCTTGTGGCATTGAATATGAACACACTTTTGCTGTTGTTGACTTTGGAAAGAAGAACAACTATGAAATCATTCTGGGAAGACCATTCATGCGACAATTGAAAATGGTCCAAGATTGGGGTTATGACCATATATACCTGAGACATATGGAAACCATAACAAAGATAAACTTGAGGGACCATAGCTACAGGGATGTGGCGAGAACACCGGTTGAGGAGTTTGATTCTGCCACAATAGCCGGATCAGAACTTCCAGCTTGGTTAGGTAAGCCTAAAGAACTGTGGATGTGTGGAGCTTCACAATGTGGTAGCTTGAAACGTGAGGAATGTATCCTAGAGCGAGCTATAGAGGATAGGGACTATATCCCAGAACCATTTCCTGAAGAAGAGTTAGAGCCTTTTGGATGGGAACACATCTTGGCTACTCTGGACGTGTGCGCCGTGGAGGATGCTCCCACAACAAAGTTTTGTGATGATGGCTATGATGTCGTTCCTTATTTTGCAGTGAGTGTAATCCAGGAAAACAAAGAGATCCAGACATCAACAAGCTCTCGACATAAGGAGCAAACAAAGAAATGTGGAGAATCAAAAGATGAAGAAGATGACGAGTTCTATGACTCTGTAGAACACTTCGAGCTTCAAGAAGATCAACGACCCGGGACTCAATGTCATTGCTACACGAATAAAGTGCATCAAAAGTGGATTCCAAAGTCCTCGGTGAAGACACAGCCACCACAAGCATACTCATACATGGCTCTCAATAAGGATGCAAAGACTCAGCTAGGAGGAATACGACCAGAGAAGCGAGCTAACAATGCTCTAATCAATGGGCTAGAAAAGTCCTCCAAGAAACTACCACCCACGAGCAAACAGACAGTAACTTTCCACTACCAGCCAAAAAATCAAGGGAAAGTACAAGAAGTCAACCTTGTTGAGGATAGTAGCGATGGTGATGAATCTTATGACATCCCCTATCATCAACTTAGGACATCACTATCACCAACCCCTTCAGCAACAACCATGACAGGTCAAAAGAACAGGACAACAAGTCAAAGCCAAAAAGCTCGACAAATCTGGATACCAAAAAGCCAGATCAGCCAAAAACAGATATGGATCAAGAAGACAAAGATCTCTAATGAAAAATCACAAGATCCAACACCAAAACAAAAACAAGGAAAGCGTGCATGAACGGGTAAGAATATCACAAAGTCGCAAGCTTTCACAACTCAGGTTTGGGCTCCAAAGAAGTTGATTCAAGCACAAAAAAATCAGGATTCATTTGGATTCCAAAACAACCACAGTATCAACTTTCAAATCCTGAATCCCGTCACCAACCAAGCGTACAAGGGCTGAAGCAAAGACCACTGTTGACTCACACAACAAAAAGGTGGATCCCAAAGGAGTCTCTTCAAACACAAACGAAGCACGGGCAAGTATGGGTTCCCAAACGAGAGCCAGCAACAAAACAGCCAATAATCGCAAAGAAATGGGTCCCAAAGAAGAACAACAAAACTGTTGTCAGTGCATCGCCGCTTGAATTCTTACAATTCTTCCTACGATTACAGTACAGTTAGAAGAGAGCAAGTCGCTTCAAACAAGCAACGAGACAGGAGCTTCAAAGACCATTACATTGCTTAGAATAGGAAGCCTCGCCAACAAATGCCAATAAGAAAATTGCTTATACCCACATCTTGCACAACATAAATTTTTTCCATGCATTGACTATGTATGCATAATAGGGCTACATTACAAGGCCTGCATAGGCACAACTTTTAATTGCCCAAGCACAACACATACCCTTTGCGATACCTTGTCGTAAAGGATGACTCCAAATAGGAAGGGGGGAGGCATTTTGAATGCGTACCTCACATTATGACTATTAGAGGGCAATGTTTTGTGAGATGCATTGAATTTTTGCGTTTTATTGTGATAATTTTTTTTTAATGAAATTTAGAGTATATGCCCTCATAGTAGTGTTACAGAGGAGTATGGGGACAAAATCCATATATGAGCCCCTAGGGATATGTGTATAGTGTACATAGCATTTAGATTTCTATTTGAATGATTTTTCTTTTGTTGAGTTGTTTTAGGATTTTCTTTGTTTATTATTAAGAAAAAAAAAATCCATAATCCACATGAAGAAAAGACTGACGAGAGGCCTGAGCACTACAAAGAGAAGAAGGTACAGGAAAGCGATGAAACTTCACGAAGTATGTCTCAACAGCCACTACAACAGCCGAAGAACTTGTCACAAAGCAGTGTCAACATGCAACCGACAAGTCATACAAGTCAGAGTCGAGTAGCTATGCCACAAAATGAGTGAGGTATTAGTACCAAAGCTTCAAGTAATATTCTCTGTGGTCTAAGCGTCTTAGCTATTCTAGGTACTGCTCAAGCTGGAAGAGTTGAGCATATTTACGTTGTGCCGCTCATGCTGGTATAGGTGAGCAAAAGAGTCAAAGTCTAAGTAGTGAGGCGGTCCGGGGCGGGCAACAAGAAGAGCAACCTCTAGACACCCTTCAAGGCTCCTGTGATGCTCAATGGGGCTGGGGCACAACACAACACAAACCAAAACAACAAACCCACAGCCAAATCCCAACTACACAAGGGGCACCACCTAGTTTAAGAGCGAACTAGGACGCAAAAGAGGAGAATTGTTAGAGCAACCCACAAACAAGCAAGGAATTTACACTAACCCTAACACCAATGGAACACTCTCACACACTAAAACACGAGAGAGAGAGAGAGAGAGAGAGAGAGAGAGAGAGAGAGAGAGAGAGAGAGAGAGAGAGAGAGAGAGATGGTGTACAACTTAGCTTCAACTTTATATTTTGCACAAAAAAGGAACTTAGAGCTTGCGGAATCAAGTGACAAGATTTGGTTATAGCATCACTAGCACATTGTCTTAGGGTTATGGGAGCCCCTCTCACCATCCACCCTCTTACAATGGTAGCCAAACAATAGCCAATGAATCACAAGCAACAAAACAACAACCTTCAATGAAACAAGTCACCTTATGAAGCTGAATGAGTTTGCCAAGCCAAATTGGAGGAGAAGCGTGAGCCTTTGGACATGAATTGCACCCAAAACTACCAATTCATTGATGTTGGGGTAGATACAACAATGGTAGGAAGAATATCTTCTACTCACACTCACTCAAACTAGCTCAAGCTTTTCTATGCACCAAGGTGATGGTGAATAGAAAGCTTACTCTCTCTTTACAACCAAGATAGAACTGGTGTGTGGTACGCTCAATCTAGTGTGCAATGGTATAGTGATGCCTTTTACAAGGAGGAATGGGTTCTATTTATAGGTTTTAGAAGCCTTGATTAGGATTAAGCCTAATCAATTTTATTAGGAAAGATCAAGGATTATGAATTTTTATGAATTTCAAATGAGAATGGGGTCTCTCTTTTCTCTTGAGTCACATGGATGTGGGCTCAAGTAAGAGAATTATTGATGTGGTGAAAGGAGAGAAACTTCCATGGGAGTGAATGAATTTGGTTTACTTGTGCGGTTGCCTACTCCATATGTTGATAGTGTGGGTGCATTTTTACAAGAGAAGTTAGTTGTTAGTGGTAATAATCACTAGAATTGTTAGTGATACATTTACAATGGGTAGGATGAGTTGATTTGATGAAGGAAGAGGGGTGAATTAAAAGAGAATCATTAAGATGGTGAAGCTTTGAAGAAGCTTGAACTCACCCTTGTGTAGATTGTGGAAAAAATGACCGCTGGTCTTCTTCTTCTTCTTCGCTTCTTTACGCCGCCGCCACGGTTGACCACCACGATGAAAAGAGGATTTGTTGATGAAAAATCCTCAATTTGCAGAAGTTATCATGGTTAAGATACTAAATTTTAGATATTTTTAGGAGAGGTAAATGAAATCTTAACATAGAAGCAATAGAGAGAGACATGGAGGGTGTATGTATGTAGAGGTTCATAAAAGAACTATAGGGATGAGAGAGAAGGGTAATGGTGAAGAGGGTGGGAGAAGCCATGGAAATTGTAGGTTTGAGTGAGGAAGGAGAGGGAGGGATGTGTAAAAGTGAGTAGGTGTGTGGAAGGGTGAGAGAAGACTAAGGGCTACTTGTGAGAAAAGTGGGCAGACTGGGGTCCACTCAAACAATCATATCTCACCGCTGATAGCTCCAAAAATCATGAAAAAAATCGAGGTCATTATTCAGAGCGTGGGCTACATTTTCTCTTTTGACCACCGCTCCAAATTCGG
Organism: Adiantum capillus-veneris; assembly: GCF_014529385.1. Classification (NCBI taxonomy): domain Eukaryota; kingdom Viridiplantae; phylum Streptophyta; class Polypodiopsida; order Polypodiales; family Pteridaceae; genus Adiantum; species Adiantum capillus-veneris. The sequence goes on along the minus strand of NC_140934.1, from coordinate 32,305,411 downwards.
AGTGGAGATAGGTGCCAAAATTCTCACAAAAAAGCCTGTTTTTATGCCTGCAAAAGTCTTTTAGTGGCCCCCTCCTTTGTTGAATTTGTACAATGCATCCAAGAGTGAGCCCCTCCTTTGTCATATTATAATACAAAGCATCCAAGTTGCCCTTGACCCATGCATGGAGGAGGATTATTGGTGAATAAAGAAATATATACATGGTGGGACTAGTGTATGGACTATTCATGGACTTTAGCTCAATGAGCACATGGTGTTAGAATAATGAGTAAAAATAATAATAAAAATATGGAGGAGTTATGGATATGGAAAGATATTGGAATCATATGATATGGTCCCTCTTTGAATTATTTTGGGTGAAAGAGGAAAAGGTATGCAAGTAAATAATATAATAAACGTAACCAATGAGTAGAAATCAATTTTTTGTTTTCACGAGGGTGAGGGTGAAAATGTGGGAGTGATTTGTATAAAGGAAAAATATGAGGTTAGAGTATGTACATATTGGCAAAAAATATAATTATGGTGTAAGAGGATGAGAGAAGGTGTACATAGGTTTAATAAAACACACACCTAAGTAGAAATATTTAAATAAAATACCAAAATAATTATAAAAAATCCCTATATCTAGGCCATATATACAATGAAATATTTACACACAAAGAGGCCATAATATACTTTTATTTTTTTATTTTTTTATTTTTTTGGCTCAACTAGCGCAGTGACTAGCTAGCTGAGGGTTTTTAAGAAGATATGGGAAAAGCCCCCTAACTCACACACGCCTATGTACAGTGAAATGGTACGGATAGCCATAGAGTTTGGGTGAATTTGGTAGGGCGGAGTAACTTACTATGGCAATTGTGGAGAGCCGAAAAACGGCTATCAGTACGTAAGTCTGGTGAAGTGAAGGAGAAGGTCCAAAAGACACTCACATACTGAGCACAGTGAGATACGAGTGGAGAAACTTCTACATTGAAAACCCTTCTTGGAAAGGTGGAAGCTATTGAGACATCTTTTGATGTCACATGTGCTACATTTATTCCTCGAAACACCCATCATCTCCTTCTTTCACATTGCATGCTTTTGGTGAAAAATTTCTCATATGCATATAGAGTGTCCCATAATTGACACTTGCATCAGACACTCTTTCCGTGTTTCACCCAAGCACACACCTTTCATGAACATGTACTTCACGTTCAACTGCTCAACTCCAATAAGAGCGTATACCAAAGGCATTTTTTTCCCACCGGGTTTTTTCCCTTTGGTCATCCAGGTTTTAGACCCTAATCTAAAGACACCTATCACCATCCTCTTGTACATATTCCTTCTACATCAACAATAAGGAAATGCTACTCAAATCAATTGACAAATGAATTGGAGCACCAATTTTAGACCATAGCATACTTCTCCTCAATGGCGAGTCGAAGAATGGCCTACAATGACAAAGCTGCAGACAACACTAACAACATGATTGCACAGGAACAAAGAAGTTACCAATCAAAAAGAGCAGACACAAAAGTAATCAAAGGATCTCAAAAGATGAATGGTTACGATGATAGACGTCTGCTCTTATGGATCATAGTTCTTGTTGTGGTTCAACAAAGTTATAAGCAATGCAACAGATGAAGCCAAAACGATAGCAAAAACCACATCGCCATCGACAATCAGGTCATGTCAGGGGCGACATGAACGCGGAAGGGAGGAATGTTGACCGATGGGTCAACAACACAACATAACTCAAGTTTCGTACCAAAGTCTTATCTTTTGCGAGTTATGAAATGCTGCGGATTATGGCTATAAACGTCATTTGTAATGAGTAGTTATTCTAGTTTTAGAAGCCGGGGTGCAATGGCATTTCCAGATTGTAAATACAAAGCCATTTGACCCTTACAACCCCAATTTTGGTTAAACCTAATGTAGCCTTAGTATATAAGGTACCTAGGTCATTTTGTAAAAAAGACTTTTAATCATAATCAAAACTTAGCGCTGCCGTCTACTGTGTGTGAGAGAGAAAGAGAGTGAGTGTAAGCTTCATCCTCCCGCTATGCCCAGCTCGCTCAACACATTGGAGATCCGACTGCACCATTGTTGTAGGCTCGAGGAGAGCTACGCGACAACGCCAAGCATTCCACGCGAGACAAAGCGCACACGCCGACGCATCTACGAGCTATTTGTGGCCGTAAGTGTATCAAACGATGTCTGTTTTCTGCGTGCTAGTAGTCTATAGAATTGTGGCGACATAAGCTATGCATAGGTACTCATAAATTTCAGTTTCGAGCACTTTCAAATTTCAGCTCTGTCATCCTACGCATTTTCCGCTGATTGGTTTAGAGCGAGGGTTTTGAGTGTAGAAGCTTAGGGACAGGTGTATCCTAGTGAGGGGATGGTGTTCCTTAAGTTTCGTACGAATCTGGCATGATTAGGCGAGTTACCTTTAGTATGTGTGTATGTGGCTAGGTGGTGTAGTTGAGAGCAGTGAGGTTCTTGATTGTGGTTTAGTTGGCCTTCCAGAGTGTTGTATGTGTAGGATGGTCTCAGCCTGACAAGCTTAAGAGATTTCCTCCGTGTGCATATCGTGTCATCTGTGTCCTCGATTGACATTATGTTGATTTAGGTAGTGTTTGCATGCACTTCATGGGTGTGTGAGTCTCTCTCGTCCAACAATTCTCTCCACCAAAACAAAAATCCAATAAAGACTACATGCCAAAGACCTTAACATATGCTATTGAAATCTTCAATATAATACTTGATTTTTCCTACATAATTTTTATCAAGATAGCAAAGATGATCCTCACCTGCATGAAAAAATTACATCAAAGCGAGCAAGCGGCTGCCCCATGGATGTCTTTCCTTGAGGTCAATAAAGAATTCTGCTACAACTTATCAAATCAACCTCCATATTAAGTGCTTTATGGAATTTATGCAAGGGTCATGTTTCTACCATCATATTATATGCAGATGTTCGAAGAGGCCTTCTACTTTTAGGACAAAAAACTTTGGCCCTGTCATCAAAAACCTTCGGGCTAGATTTGTCAGTTACTTAGCCATGGAACTCAAAAATCCCTATTGACCTTGAATTTATCATTGAAGGAGACAAAAAGTTGAGAATAAAGTACTATGAATCTCTCAAATCCCTCCAAAAGCAGCACAAAGCCTGCAAGCCAAAGCACTACATCGCAGTATGTTAGCAATAGGCTAATAAAGCGGCCTTATTTTGAGCTCATTATTTGTAACTCCATTCATTTTTTATATAAAACCTATCATGTTCAAAGTTTTACTTCTTATTATTTTTGTGAAATTGTAAAGTTGGTAGTCGTCGCTATGAGCTACCCATGTGTGATCTCCAGTCCCTTTCTACCCAGATTTGAGTCTTTTTTATATTTTTGAAACTTTGGCTAAGGTATAAAATCCATTTTTTGTTTAAAAAAACCCAATGAATTTTTTGAATAATAAGCAAACGCTCTATCTCATAGTGATGTATACTCTCCATCTTTCTTCTCGTGCTCATAACTTCCTCGCAAATTGTTTATTTGGAGTGTCGTCTGCTACAACGTGTTCGCAAGTGAAAGCTCTACATGACATTGTAAATTTTTTTTGATGACTCCACGAGTTTTTTGTAGCCAATCCTATTCTTAATTGATTCGTAATGCAAGATTTAAGCATCAGATTGTATTTTAAGCATAGGAAAGGTATCAAGGTAACATTGTTAAGCTATCTAGTGCCTTTTGAGCCGAAATGGGCTAGGTCAAATCATTTCTATAGATAGTAAGCATTTTTTTGGTAAGTGGTTGAAACGTGTATTTGAAACCCTAGGTATGGTGTTTAGGCTCTGTCTACTCGACCTAAAAGTTTGGTGATGATTGGACTTCATTTACTTGGTGAATTGTCAAAATTTTCTTACCAATGTTATGATTGGTTTTTATTGTCTGACATATAGTTTACATTGGGTAGATAGGTATTAAGTGTTTTTTCCAAGAGATTGACAACCTCTTGTAGCCTTCATGTACTAGACGTGTCAACCCCGTCCCACGGTATGAAATTTGTATTCGTGGTTCTCACTATCTCTACAATAAGACAGAGTGAGGCTTGGTAACCCCTAAACTTACATAATCTAACAAAAAAATGACATCAATCGATGAGGGTAAAGGTAAATCAACCTTCCAAATTCCTAACACAACCACAATACCTCCTATGAGGATTGCCATCGTGCTTGAGTGTGCCAATTGAACTAGCATCCCCGTTGCTTAGCTCTCTTTGATTGAAAGGCAAAGTGCCAACATGGTCTCTCAACATACTAGGATCTTCTTCACTTCAAAATTAGACCGACACAATGGTTGCTACCCTTAGGTGATGACTCTTAAAGAGATGATAGAATAAGTAGTCCCTGTTTGTTGACAATGGATGGAAAAATCATATACTGCCAAGGAGCTATCAGTCTCTTCCTATCTCTTCTAGGAAAAAAGGAGTTGCAATTCTCAGTGCCTTGCATGGATGATCCATCTTCAAAGTTAACATACACAAAGAAGGGAAAAGCTAAAGTAGATATTCCCAATTCCTCCAACTTCTCAATCCATTATGTATCTCATCTCTACACCAGAAGAGAAGCACATTCAACTGAACCTACTTTGATAGTTTTAATGAATTTTCCACAATGATTTATAAGTAAGAAGCCCAAAATCCACCATCTTAAATGCCCATGTCATAGAGCACAATAATGCAATTAAGGCAAGTTCTAGTGCCAAAAGCACATGTCAACACCCATAATCTCATGGAAGGTGATTAACATGTATGGGTAGAAGGCCAAGGAGCAAAAGGTAATAAATCAAAAGGATGGCTAATCACTCAAAAATCATTTACTACACAAGAATGCAAAAAGAGATGTGTGGCTACTAAAACTCCATAAGTCACCAGTTACATAGTGCAGTGAAGGACTCACAAACCAAAGACACCACAAAGGTCTCGCAATGGTTAAAATACATGACTGTCAAGGGGAAAGCTCCACAAGTTGAGAGTTTGTACATGTTCTCGAATGGCCCATCATAATAGGCAACCACATAGTGAAAATGACTTCCTAAGGATCTCCTCAATGCACAAGGATACTACAAAGGCTATAGGAAAATTTGTCTAGCAATCAACCCAAGGCAAATTTCAATGCAGCCAAAGATGTAAGATCTCACCACTAAAGAACAAAATAGAACTATGAATATAAGAGATGTGTGGGGTAAAAAGGCTTCTCACCTAAGCAAGGACCACATCCCCCACGTTACGATGGATTATTTAATCAACAAAGGGTACTTAAGAAGCAACTCCATATCAACGGGAAGGTTGAATTCATTTTCACCTCCATGAATGAAATAAATCAAGTCAACAAAATCAACACGGAGACTAGTTTTAGCCAACCTTCCACATCAACAATCAATTTGACAGCACAACTACGTTAAGTATTACTCCATGGTAAAAGCTCTCTTCAATAAAGTCAAGTTTCCAAGGTTCAAAAGAAAACTCTTTGGCACAGTCAAAGTTGGGAAAATATCCGAATGAGAAAATAATTTATTCCTAAATCTTAGAAGTATAACAAACTTTGTGCTAAAGGCTCTGGTTAATAGGCTTATGCTCAAGGTAGAAGAGCTGAGCTCTTTATGTTTGTCCATTATGTTAAGAGTAGGTGAGCCTAATCAAAATTCAAATTATTCTAATCGGCGGAGTTGCGTAGTGTCCAAAACTCAAACACAGGTGCACAGTGAGATGAGAGAACCTATCCTTAACAAGAAAAACCCTTCTTCAAGAGGTGGAATGTTGAATAGCTTGTTTCAAGTTTTGAAAGCTACACTTCATTTTTGAAGCACCCATTAGTACCTTCTCCTTGCAAGGCATATGTTTTTCAATGCATTTTTGTGTATGAATATATAAGCCCCATCATTGGACATATGCATTAGTCACTCTTTTAACATTCCACCCATGCACTCGCCTTGCAGGACGACTTGAATAAGTCAACAACTCTAACTCCAAATCAAAGACAAGCTATTAACCACCGAACACTTTGAAGGCCTCATGACCTTGAGTTCATTTCCAATGTGTGTACAACAAAGGGAGCCTAACCTCATGACTAAGTGGCACAAGGTCTTAAATGACCCCGAGCGGTGGGATCGACGGTTGAGGGTAAGTGGGGGGGATCTCGAGGACGGGGGACGGTGGACAAAAAGTTAACATGAGCGGGATTGGAAGGCGGGCGGGATTTGAACCCAGGCGGGCGTAGTGAGAGGCACACGTCCTAACCACGTGCACGCGGACGTTTGGTTGTCCAAGAGGGGAAAACATAAACATATAAAGTAAACGAAAATGCTAAAAAGTAAACATGGACAAGCCATTTAAAATCGGACGACACTCCGTGCCTCTGCTTTTGTGCGCATCGTTCCTCGCCGCCGATCCCATGACGGGGTCTTCATTTAAGACCCCGTGTTACTTAGTCCTTAGGGGAGCCTAACCACTATGACATTTTGACTTATATCACTATCTTTTGCGCTACATACCTTTCCTTTCAACAATTCCTCAAATAGACACATACAACATTTCCATATAGACTTCATCATGGTTAATAATTTCCTTGAGTAAAATTCACATAAGAAACTCATGTGCATTTACCAAGGGATCTCTTTTTCCATTGGGTTTTTTCTCTTCGTCATCCAAGTATCCATACCCAAATTTAGGTTCTTCAATAAATAATTAAGTTTCAACTTATCGATGCCAATAACCCAAGCCTCTCCAAGCTATATGCTAACAGAGTTTACCAATTAAAAAGTGCGCTTTACAAATGTTCCTCAATATTAATTTTTCAACAACTCTTCAACATCAACATCGTAAAATTCAACTCCATTCACAATGGGTACACAATCAAGAACGCTCATAGACATAAGCTTTTCTTGATGGAAACTAGTTTCTCATCGAAAAAAATAATCTAAGCATGTATGATCCTTTAGAAACAACAATCGAGGATATGCCCCATTTAGGAAGGGGGGGTTGTCCATACACTACATAGATACAAGTTTCCACAGTTGCAATGAAGGATGTAGACGGCTCGATAGACAGTTGGAAAGTCACCATGTGGGAACGTGTTCTTAGAAGATGGGCAGCGAATCACTTACTAGAGTAATTACTACAGTAAACCCGAAGCATATAAATAGGGCCCATTACATTGATATCGGGTTGGCAATTGTAATCACTTGTATTAGCGCTTTGGGCTATAATTGCACTTGAGCATCAGTGGCAGTGTTGTTGGCTATATTTTTTCTCTATAATCATATTCGCGGTAATCTCAATCATGGTATATATTGAGTGATACTTACTTCCCAACAGTCTTCTGAATCTGAATCTGAATCAGAACTTTATTCCAGTCTATAAGTCTGATTCTCATTTCAGTATCCCCATTTCAGTCTAGTCTCTGATTTCTGTCTAGTCTGTTGTCTGAAATCTTTCCACACGAGTAGCTGAAATCCTTCAACACTGGAATTAGCTGTCTCAAGAGATCAGCTCCAATTCCATTTTGGCGATCACGGTGACTCGAGTTGAAGCTTGTGGACTGAAAGACTCTTCTCCCAGTTGAAGTTTTCAGCAATGGCACCAAAATCCAATCGTGGCCGGAAATCTACCAATCGTGTGGACCCCATTCCTGAGGAGTCAGGAAGAGAATCTAACCCCAAGCAAGAGAAAATGACTGACACTGAGGCTCAGGAGGAGCATAGTCAGGCTGATGAGGCGCAGGACTCACAGCCCTCCAGTCATTCTTGCCGCAGACGGGCAGAACGGGAAGCACGAAAGGCAAAGAGTTCCAAGAGTTCTCAGTCTCACCAGAAAGATGAGCATATCAAAGGCAGAAAGGGAAGTCACCATACTTCTAGCAGACAAAACAGAGAAGATACTGATACTGAGACAGAAACAGAGATTGATTGGGATGCTGACACTGACAATTGCAAGAAGGCTCCCAAGCGTCAGTCTGAAGCCAAGAAGAGAACTGGCGGGATCAGCAGTAATCGAAATGATTACGCCGCTTCCCTGAAGATTTCCTTTCCCATGTTCAAAGGATGGAAAAAGGATGATCCTGATGTTCACATACAAGCTTTCGAGCAGTATGCTAAACTAAAAAACATTGATGAAGATGATTGGGGAGAATACTTTCCACAAACCTTGAAGGAAGCAGCAAGGAAATGGTATTACCATTACCCTGCATGCCAGCTGAGATCATATAATAAATTACTTAAGGCCTTCAGGTTGGAATATTCCGACAATCGAGGAGATGAGGATATTCTCTGTGAATTGGATCAGATCAAACAGAGGAATTTGTCAGTCCGCAGCTATGTCGAAAAGATCAAAGAACTGACCAGACAGTTACAAGAACCACCGTCTAAGAAGAGATTGAGGGCATGGTTTCTGAATGGGTTCAGAAGCAAGAAGCTGAGAGAACAAGAAGTACCAGCCCCTACAAAGAAATTCAATGATCTGGTCCAGCGAGCATTAAAACTGGAACAGCAAGCTAAGAAAGAAAAGAGCCACAAGAAGAGAAGGACCAGTAGCAGTAGTTCGGCTACTGAAGCATCTGATTCCAGTGCAACATCCAGCAGCTCTGAGAGCAGCTCCAATGAATGGACAAAGGAAAAATCAAAGAAAGAATCATGGACCAAGAAAATTGAAGAAATGGCTAGACAGATTGCAGAGATTAGCCACACAAGACAACCGGTCCGGAAGATGGAGACTTGGTGTTCAAGATGTAAATCCAAGGACCACATCTCCATGGAATGCCCACAATGTACCTACTGCAAGGCCTTCGGTCACATATGGAATAATTGTGGCATCCGAATTCACCATTTTAAGAAAGGGAAGGATCTATCAGTGGTTGCCTATACTGAACCAGTAAAGGCAGAGCCAATCAAAGTACCACAAGAAGAGGGATCAGGCACCAGTGGTACTAGTCAAGGACGTGGCAGATACCAACAAGGAATGGGCAGAGGAAGAGGAAGAAGCAACTTCCAGACCAGGAGCATGAATTGCTACACCTGTGGGAAGTATGGTCATTTTGCAACCCAATGTCCAGATGCACCAGTAACGACTACTATTGAGGCTAAGGTACCATAGCCAGTCCCAGTCAGAGTAGTTACCAGGAGCAAGGGAGTGATCATTGAAGAAATTCCAGACATTTCAAAAGTACCAGCTAATCCTAACAGCAGCAAATGGGCCCAGCAAAGGGAAGTTTGGAAGGCCAAAGGTAAAGAAAAGGTGGTAGATGAGTGGCAAGAGCAGCGGGAACTAGCAGCTAAAATCAGAGAGGATTTAGCTAAGAAGCTGCCAGAGCAGCCAGAAAGTTCTGAGGCTAGATTCATTCAGAAGATACCAGCCCAATCGACTGATAAAGATCAGTCAGTACCGGCCATGACAGAGACCATGCTGGCTGTAGTACATGGACTAGCTGATGAAATGGGAGTGGAAGGAAAGAGTAGTATTGATAAAGAAGAATGGCAGTGTGAAGACACTAGTTCTTCAAGCTCTAACAATCAGTTTGATCAGGAGCGAGAGGAAATTCAAGTGAAAATTTGTGATAGAATCCAAAAGCTGACTGTAGAGCTGGAGGATATAAGAAAGACCTTACCTGAGGTGGCCAGCTTTATCAGACAACGCAGGAAGACTGAGGCAGAGGCCAGAACAGTGGACCTGACGGCTGTCCGAGATGATGAAGTTCCACTTATTCAGGTAGATTACAAGGTCAGGAAGCAGTGGGAACCTCTCTCAAGCGCCATACTGGATGGAGGAGCAGGAGTCAACATAATGGGAGCCCATCTTTAGTAAAGAATGGGTATCACTAACATGAAACCAACACCATTCAAAGTAAGAGTGGCGGATCATCGAGTCGTACAAGCGACGGGCATGATTGAAAACATGCAGATAAGAGTTGGGAGGGAAAAATTCAAAACTAGTTTCCTAGTTTTGGATGTACAGGGAGCATATGGAATGCTATTAGGCCGCCCATGGTTAAGAACAACACATGTTGTTCATGACTACGCAAACCAGACCTTAACCATAGAAGGGGCTAGTGGCAGAATCAAAATCCAGACCAACAACACCAGGAGCTGGAAAAAGGAACTGAGGCCGAAGGAGTTGTGTCAGAAATACCAAGCTAAGAAAATTGAGCGAATGCTAGCAGCAATGAACATCTTTCCTTTGGCAGAAATTGATTTGAATGCAGTCCTACTAAACAAAGAACAAGCTGACAAGCAGAAGAGATAATTCCCTCCCTAATCAGTTTACTGAAGTCAATACAGGGGAAAGAACCGTTCAGCTAACTGGAAGAATGGAGGAACCAACTGATACTGGTAAAATAGAAGAATCCGTATATTCTGAAGAGTATCCACTGAATCAGAATAATGATTCAGAGATGAATGGACCTTCTTGGGACTACGCTGAAGACTCGACCAAACGAAAAGGAGGAGGACCAAATTGGTTGCTTCCAGATGATCAGGAAGTAGAGGAGTGGAACCTGGGATCAGCGGAAAATCCCAGAATGATCAAAGTCAACAAGCACCTGAAACCGGCAATGAAGGAAAAGGCAAGGAAAATGTTCCACAACTATAAAGATGTATTTTCCTGGGAACATACAGATTTGAAGGGAGTAGATCCTGAAGTCTGTCAACACCGAATACCACTGAAACCAGAAGCTAGGCCAGTCAGATTGCAAAGATACCGGATGAACCCCAACTATGCAAAGAAGGTCAAGGAGGAAATTGATAATCTTCTCAAGGCTGGGTTCATTACTGAGGTAGCAAGTAGTCATTGGTTATTTCCAATAGTCGTCGTTCCTAAGAAGAATGGGAAATTAAGGGTTTGTGTCGACTATAGGAAACTAAATGCCCAGACCATTAAGGATCCATTTCCCTTACCTTTTACTGATATGTTTCTTGATGAGATCGCAGGATATGAGATGTATAGCTTCATGGATGGTTATAGAAGCTATAACCAGTTATAGATTGCTCCTGAAGATAGGGCCAAGACCACTTTCATCAATGAGTGGGGAGCATTCATGTATCTGGTGATGCCTTTTGGCCTGTGCAATGCACCAGCTACTTTTCAGCGGTGTATGATGGAGATGTTTAATGAATTTCTTCATCGGTTCCTCGCCATTTTTATGGATGACTTCACTGTCTATTCAGCTGAGGAACAACACCTTCTATTCCTAGAGATGGTTTTTAAATGTTGTCAGGAGAAAAGGATTTGCTTGAATCCATTTAAATCAGTATTTCTAGTTTGGAAGGGACAACTACTGGGATATGTGGCTTCCCGCAATGGAATAGAAATGGCCAATGACAAAATACAATGTGTCCAGCAAGCTAAAGCACCTAGAACTACTTCTGAGTTGAGTTCTTTCTTGGGGTATGTAAATTTTTATAGAAGATTTGTACACAAGTTTGCTTCTCAAGCAGTACCACTATATGAGCTTACAAAGAAGACCAGTAAGTTCAATTGGACTACTGAGTGTGAGGAGAGTTTCCAGAATTTGAAAAACGCCATTACCAATAAACCAGTCCTCAGGCAGCCGAATTGGGATATTATTTTTCATGTACACATAGATGCTTCAGGATTGGCAATGGGGGCAATATTAGCTCAGCCAGATGGCAGAATAAACTATCCGGTCTATTTTGCTAGTCGGAGATTCAGTCAGGCTAAACAAGGCTATACGACTACTGAAAGAGAAGCTCTCGGAATGGTTTTTAGCGCTACAAAGTTCAGGCATTACCTATTGGGAAAGTTATTCCATTTTTATGTGGATCATCAAGCTCTTCTGTTTCTGATTAACAAAGTCATTATTCAAGGCAGGCTGATAAGATGGATGATGTTCCTTATGGAATTTGAATTCAGAATTTTCCATAAGCCTGGCCGAAACCAGTGTGGAGCTGAATTTCTTTCTAGAAGTACAGAAGGATATTCTGAATCACCTCTGAGAGATGAACCAGTGGATGCTGATTTATTTCAGTTAGAAGCAGAAGAATCAGTGGATCCTGAATGGTATGATATTTATCAATTCCTTTCCCAAGGTGCCTTTCCAGAGGATTGGAAACAGAATCAGAAGAAGGCTCTGATCATAAAAAGCCTGAAATTTACCATCATTGGGGGAGTACTTTATCGATTGGGTGTGGATGGTATACTTCGGAGATGTGTCCCTATGGAGGGAAGAATGCAAGTTATCTTAGAAGCGCATAATGGAGAGTCTGGGGGACACTTTTCCAATGAAGTGACCTATAAGAAGATTCTGCAAGCAGGTCTGTGGTGGTAAACAATGATTGCTGATGTCAAAAGCTTTTGTAAAACTTGTGACATATGCCAAAGAATGGGCCGACCAACAGCTACAGACATGACTCCCTTAATGCCAATACAACCATTGGGAGTATTCATGAAATGGGGACTGGATTTTATGGGACCTTTTAAGAAGGTGACTCCCAGGAAGAACAAGTACATCGTGATGGCTACTTGTTATGTTACCAAGTGGGTTGAAGCTAAAGCTCTTCCTGACAATACAACCAAGTCAATTGCAAGGTTTCTGTTTGAGAATATTGTCTGCCGATATGGATGTCCAGTGGAAATTGTGACCGATCAAGGGACACATTTCATCAATGATACTATGGAAATCCTATTGGATATGCTTTCAATCAAGCATCGGAAATCTACTCCTTACTATCCCAGATGCAATGGACAGGCTGAAAGTAGCAATAAGACAATTAAGACTATTCTCACTAAGGTGGTGCAAAAGAAACCAGACCAGTGGGATTTGAAGCTTCAGACTGCTCTCTAGGCTTATAGGACAGCTTATAAGGTAACTACTAGAATGACACCATTCAGAATGGTGTATGGTACTGAATTTGTGGTTCCTATGGAGTTTGTAATCCCCAGTCTGAGGATGGCTGTAAAGTATGAACTAGACTTCAACCATAATCTTAAGAAAAGACTGGATGAACTGATGCAGTTAGATGAACTCAGGCAAAGAGCTATATTGGAATAGGAAATTGTTCAACAAAGAAGGAAGCACTGGCATGATCGCCGAATTAAAGTCCGAGAATTCCAGAAAGGAGACTTAGTGCTTCTATATCAGTCAAGACTGGGTCTAAAGAAGCCGAATTTGAAGACTGCCTGGGCAGGACCTTTTGAGGTAGATTGGGTCTTCTCCAATGGCACAGTCAGATTAAAAGACTTATCTGGACTGATGTAGCCGGGAGTATATAATGGAGCAAAGATCAAACTTTATTATTCAGAGACCAGAGAAACTGGGATAGAAGAAGTCACTAAGGAACTGGAGGTTGATGATCAAGAGATACCAGAATCAGATATTTTTGGTCTTTTCCATGTGCAACCAGTTCCAGATTCAGAACCAGTACCTGAAGAATCAGATCAGGCTGATTTAAGAACCAGTACCAGTATGGTCCAGCCAGAGTGGGAACCAGGTCAAAACCAGTATGAACATTGTTTCCAAAATTTAAGTGGCCAACGGTCAAGTGGTATGCCAATGATAATTATTACAAGGATGGGTTGCAGTCTTATCCAATGCATGTTTGCCACGACAGCAACGGCGCACACAAGTCTAGGAGCGACGAGTAGTGGAGCTTTTATGGGGCGAACACGTATAAAAGTCAGGAGAGTTAGTATTTTCCTCATAAATCTCCTGCGCGACGCTTTTCTCCTATCAACCATTCGCCACCGCCGAGCTCCGAGGTTTCTTCACTACAGCTGCAAACTTTGACCTCTGACGAGACAGTTGACGGTCAAACAGCCTTACCAGCAACACTAGGCAACGGCTTTAACACAAGTAAGTCCTCTTCGCCTTCGCTTGTTTCATCGTCGTCAACCTCACAGTGTATGGGTAGAAGGAAACGCTCAGAGAAGATGCAGGAAACTCTTGAAGAAACCTAGGCTATAGTTGCTGAGGCAAAGGCAAGCCTTCCTGTTCTCTCATACAGTAAAATCCAAAGATATGTCTTTACTAATCACGCAATGACTCTGCTACAACTCTGGGATTTACGAGTTGTGTTGCAAGCCACAAGGATTGCTTTTCAGACAGATATTATTAAGCAAGTTCTTGAGTCCTTTGATGCTGAAACTAGCAGTGCTGTGATAAATAATAGGAAGGTGTCAGTGACACCAGAGGCCATTGCATTTGCATTTCGGATGCCTAATGAGCCCAAACCGTCTATGACAACTGCACAACAAATAAGTACTGCTCTAAAGGAGGACGAAACAGCTAGAAAGAAGCACAAGGCAAGTGCTCAAGGAGTTCCAGTAGCAGGACTGGAAGCCTCTGCTGCTTACAGGTTTGTAGCAGAAGCAGTTAGTCTTAAGAATAACCCCACGTATGTATCAGAGAAGTTATTTGCTATGTTGTTGGCCAAGATACTGGATCCACAAGTCCATATCAACCTGTGTCAAATACTCTCGCATAATGTACTCCAACAGACTGCCAAGCTGAAATCTCAAACTGTTTTCAAGGCATGGTATGTTTGGTAATTTCTGTATTGGGCCACTACTGCAGATGTTAATGAGCAGGTAAAGTAGGCATGGAGTGAGCAGCCCATTTCTGAACCAAAGAAGATTGAACTGTCCTCAGACGACGAGGAAACGGACAGTCAAACACATTCCAAGGACCTGAACAGGAAAGCCACTGTAGAGGAAGCTGGCAGTTCAAAGAAACCAAGAATCACACTAGCCAAAAGCAGTGAATTCTTGAAGCAAATCGAAAGCCAGGTTAGAGCAGCGAGCACTGAGACAATTGCACCTGATCAGTCAGTTGTCAAACATACAGTTGCTACTGGCTCTGGGAAAGATCAGGTAAAGCCAATTACTGAGGCGAAGGTACCAGACCAGTCAGGAGACAAAGGCAAGAATCAATTGGATAAGGGGAAAGGTCCAGCGTCCTCAACTGTGTCCGAAACAGTTCCTGTCATTTCTGGAAACCCTCTCCAACTGTTTAAAAAGGATAAGTTGCAGCAAATGCAAACTCAAAAATTGAGAGGGCATCTCTTACTCACCAAAATTGATTATGCATCTCTACCTTATGTGGCTCCTGTGGCAATATATGAACCTGTCGATTCTGATCCAACCACGGTCAAAGACAGATGTTCAGTACTAATACAGTCTTCTTGGAATACCATTGTCAACTGTATGGGACAATTGGTGGAGGCTGCTGGATCAGAAGACGAGATCAATAAGCTTAAGGCTGACTTAGCAGAAGCACAGCATCAGATTGCCACACTCCAGAAAGCCCAGGAAGTGCAGAACATACAACACAGGGTACTGGAAGCTAAATCACAAAGAGCTCAGGAGTTGTTGAACAAAAAGCTAGCCAAAGCTGAGTCGGAAATTATGCTCATGAAGAGTCAAAGGAATGAGGCACTGAGTTGCAGAGCGAGTTGAGGCAGGGCTCAGAATGAAGCGGGCAGAATTCAGGAAGCTGCTAGTGCACCATACAGCTCTGAAGCGTTCGCTGACTAACACATACATCTACAATAGCTTGTCTGAAATTTTAAACCCCGCAAGCAATGTTGTTTTTGACCTAGAAAATTTAAAGTCCTTAATGGAAAGTCTCTAGAGTGATTTGCAGGACAAGGTGGGTGAGCTCAATAATGCTCTGATGAACCAAGCCATAATGGATTACATTGAGCAACAGACTTCCCCGGATGAGGAAGAAGAAGATGAAGAAGATGAACCTGATCAGGAGGAGGATGATGAAGAGACTGGGCATACAAAGGATGATGATGATGCCCCACCACCATCTCCACCCCCAGGACCTGGTACTGGTGGGATAGGGCCAGATGAAAGAGGCCAGTCACAGCTAGACCAACCAGACCAGACTGAGGGGCAGCAGGAAGGACAAGAAGCAGAATACCAGTTGGGTCAACAACAGACTGAAGAACAGTAGCCCAGTAACATTGGGAATCAACCCACGGATCAGTCCCATCACAGTAGAGAGGGTAAAGGGAAAATGAAGGTCCAGGATGAAGAACCAGTGAATGATCATCAGCATTCACTGCAGCTCATTACCCTGAATAAGCAGTTGAGACATCAACAGGCCTCCATCACCAGACAGTATCTGGAGGATGATGCTCTCTGGAGTGATTTAGAAAGGTTCCAAAGATTATATGTGGGAGCCAGGAAAATGGTAGAACATTGGAAATCTGCTGCTTTCCATGATAAAGAAGCTTGTAGACTACCTGCGCATCCCAGTACAGTTCAACTGTTGAAACGAGTTCCGGAATGGATACTCAATGCTGATGAGAAAGTGGTAAACCCGCACTGGCAAAGACAGTCTACTGTAGATTGTCAGTCGTTAGCTCTAGAACTGGAGCTTCTACTGGGTAACAAACCAACTTACCGCTGCATAAAGGACGTTAGGGTCCAACTTAAGGATGTTCTGGTACAACTGCAAACTGCCAGAGGAGTTTTGGACCAGAGAGTGAAAGCCATCCTGGAGGACCAGACAGCCACTAACAAAGGACCTCAAACGCGAATGTCAGTCGGAGCACAGGCAACTGCTCTCCGAACTCTATTCCAGTTAGTAAGAATTACTAGGAAGATGATGCAACAAGAGAATCAGGCAGTTCGGAATTTCCTAGAATTTGTGCCTGATTCTCCAGTTCTCTTGTATGCTGTTCCAGCAAGAGAAACTGAGTTGCCAAGATTTTTTCAAGCGCTGTATCCTCAATATCAAGAACCAGTTGATCGACTCACATATTTCAAAATAATTGATGAGCTTAGGGATTGGTATGAGCGATCAACTGTGGAATGGAAGACGTGGTAGACATTACTCAATGATGCTCTTCAAATCAATGATATCAAGGCAATGAAGGAAGACCTACACAGGATTTAGCTGTGTATGGGCCAGTGGAAGATTCAGGTCAGAGGATTGACTAAGATTACTAATCAGCTACTACAGCTCAAGGTCGAATCTTCCAAACTGCCTGAGAAAGACATTGCAGCAAAGCCGGGTCTGGCACCGCAGTACAGAAAAATGGCTGAGATTCTTTTCGAAGCTCGCATCAAAACAAATTAGCCTCTTCCAGAAGGATGGATCCATACTGCTTCGCATTGTCATAAACTGGCCAGAACCCGACTGAGCAAGGGCAGGCGTACACTCTATGATCCTGACACCAAAACCTATCATTCTCTCACACCTTATGAGGCAGAGATGACCACAGACCGGCGGGATCAACTTGAGCAGGAGGCCATTTACAGACTAATTCAAAAGAAGAATGCTAATGCTGGGACTTCTCAAGCACCAACACGGTCAAAGAGCAAGGGTAAAAGGAAGACAGTCCAATGGAAGGATACTGGGTAGTTCTATCTCAGAATTCAGGGGCGACTTTTCTTCTCAGCAGGCAGGGAGAGATGACAGCTCCACCTTGGCCTTTCTAGAGCTCTGCATCCTTCACCATCTTCTCAATGTCAGACTCTGACAATCCACCAGAAGATGGCTTGTCAACATCAGAACCAGACAATGGATTTTTCAGTTCCACATCAGAATCAGACAGGAGAATTTTTAAGAAATTTTGGTATCTTGCCAAAATTCAAGAAAGAAGGGAAGGATGTAGACGGCTGGAAAGTCACCATGTGGGAGCGTGTTCTTAGAAGATGGGCAGCGAATCACTTAGTAATTACTAGAGTAATTACTACAGTAAACCCGAAGCATATAAATAGGGCCCATTACATTGATATCGGGTTGACAATTGTAATCACTTGTATTAGCGCTTTGGGCTATAATTGCACTTGAGCATCAGTGGCAATGTTGTTGGCTATACTTTTTCTCTGTAATCATATTCGCTGTAATCTCAATCATGGTATATATTCAGTGATATTTACTTCCCAACAGTCTTCTGAATCTGAATCTGAACTTTATTCCAGTCTATAAGTCTGATTCTCATTTCAGTATCCACATTTCAATCTAATCTCTGATTTCTGTCTAGTTTGCTGTCTGAAATCTTTCCACACGAGTAGCTGAAATCCTTCAACACTGGAATTAGCTGTCTCAAGAGATCAGCTCCAATTCCAAAGAACAATTTGAAGAAGTGTGGAAATGATCTACAAATTTTTCATTGTAGATATCATTTTCAATGTAGATTCTTGTAGTGTAAAGTTGTAAATGATTAGTAGGGCTCTTAACACTAGGTTTGTGTTTGAGCTACTTAAGTGGCTTGGCACCTGTGACCTCATTCTATAAAATTCGACTAAAACTGGGTTTCTTTCAAGAAACCAGTAGCATAGGATATTATTGAGGTTCTATCATATAGAACAACATTTTAGTATACTAATTTATCTTTAAAAAGTGAAAAATAAACAAATTAAATTTTTTTAAAATAATAAAAAATCAGAAAGTTGATTTTTAAATTTGACAACATATACGACTTGAGGTCTGAAACAAGTTGCCAATTTTACATCTAAAAATCGTATATGCATATATTTTCATTGTATACATGTCCATGTATTTTCAAAAGAGTTTCAATTGCTTTGAAGGTTTTAAAGGTATCTCCATGGGATAACAAAACTTTTGAGCAATTTTTGTTTGATTGTTCTAAAAGATGGCGCTTGAAAAGTAGTACTATTATGAGATATTATTTATTTGTATTTTTTTTCAACTCCTTGCATGCTTTGAGAAGAAAGGAATCTTTGAAAGGTTTTGATGTGGTTTTAAGTAGCTCATGAGAACAAGAATTTATAAAAGAGTTGTCTATAGCCACAAGAATGGCTTTTGTTTCCACAGCCCTAGTGGAAAGTAAAAAGTTGCTTATAACCATGAAAATGGCTTGTGTTCACACAACCCTAGTGTTAAGAGTTTCACTTGTAATTGCATCACATTTAGCAAGCTCACGTGATTAGCAAAGTGGTTAAGGTGTTCACTAGTTTTTGGCGCTTAAACGATACATATCATAACTTTAGAAAAATATATTTGTAGAATGTACACTTTTCTGTGAGGGTGAACTAACGAGCTTGAGAGATTGGCTATGAAGTTGTCTTCCTTGCTCTTCTTCTTCCATGAATGTTCTTTGAACACTTGTTTACGTGCATTGTGTGTTAAGCCGGTCGCTTGGTTTTTATGCATGCTTCCTGCGAGCATTCTTGCTATGATGGCATTCTTGGTGTGTCCTTGCAATTTGCCTACGTATGCAAGGCTACTCATCTCCATGCATGCATGCATGTGTGTTGCGTGTGTGTGTTGGAAGGGGAGGCAAAACCCCTCAGATGATCCTTTGAAAAAAAAAAATGTATTACTACTGTCCTCTGCATTTCATTCTTTAATATATTTCAATGAAAAATCCTTGGCAAATGTTTTTCACCAAGTCCGTGAAAGGGTGGATATCGCTCAAAAGTAAATGCTCAATGGGTAGTTTGACAAAGTGTTCATGGTTCTCAGGCTATTAAACGCCATGTGAAGGTCCAAATACCCTGGTTAATTAGGTAGAACCATGTTCTTCAAGCTATTCAATGCACTGAGGGGATTTGGTCAATGTTCAATTCATAGGGAATCCATTGTTGGACAGAGCTACTGCTTTAGAGAGACTGCAATTGTATGATTTGATTTAAGACGCGCGCAAAATTGAGCCAATTTAAGGAAATTCTAACTCTTCCAAATTGAGTGTTCCAAAATATTCCATGCTTAGATAATGTCAAAAGATAGTTGATCGTAGGTTATTGCGCAACAATGCGAAACTCGCTCATAAGCTTACAGTTGAAACAACCACGGTATGCTAAGGTATCATCATCCTTGCCTGCCTTCCCTCCCCCCCCCCCCCCCCCCCCCCCCCCCCCCCCCAAATAAGTTTTTGGACAAATTCAAAAGAAGTTTTGGACAAATCCTCACATGGTCGGTGGTCCCTTACCCCCAATCGTACCTAGCTAGTTATGCAGTTCCTCCCGGACATAAGCTCATGATGTTATGCATTGTATGAAACACTGAAAGACTCCCGTCTTCCTACATGAGAAAAGTTATAAATATCCATGTGCCCATGACTTAAGAACTTGCTGAATTAGAAACATCTCTTCCCCAATCACTAACAATGCGCGCACTATCTTAATTACAACCAAAGGGCTTAATAGACAGTATACACTCTCAAAATGATTATTGGGGTACAATGTAAAAAAGACCAAAAAAAGGAGGAACTCCAAATATAAAAATTACATAAGGTTTCACAGCTCAGCCTCCTCCTTCACCTTCTGGGTGGCTTGGCTCCCAGCATCCTTTCCAGATTCATATGTCTTCGCCGTTCGGTCTTGTACCCCTTCTTTCACCTTACCACCGTACTCCTTTGCCTTCTCGCTACCTTCCTTTGCACCTCCCTTAGCTCCTTCCCACATCTCTTCGCCCTCCTTCGCTGCCGCTTCCTTCTCTGCCTTCAACTTGTCCTTTCCAGCTTGAGAAGCCTTCTCTGCCGCCTTCCCCACATCCCTAAATAATTCTCCGGAATATCGTTACGCAGACAAGGCAAACATAGGACACACACACACACACACAAGCAGAAGCACCCTCCTCAGACATGCTCACAAATGCACATGCAGAAATAAGCAGAGAAAACACAAGCCTTACTTTGATGCACGGCTGGAAAATGAGGATATCTTGTCGAAGGCCCAACCTGACCATCCACCTGCAGTAGCCGAATCTGACGCCTTCTGGCCCTGTTTCAACGGGGTTTCTCCGTCCTTCTTGCCATAGGAGCCGAGTTTCCCTTGTGCCCAGTCATTCCAACTCTTGAAGTACGAGGATGGAGGCGCTGGCTCAGTGCGTCCTTCTCTTTGATCTTTGCCCACTAAGGGCTCCTCTGCTTGGCACATGCACATGTGCAGCGACACAAATAGCAGCAGCGCCATTGCAATTCCAAGCCGACCCATTTTCTCAATGGATGATCGTCCTTCCAGAGCTCAAATTCCCTGATATGCCCAACCTGCAGGTTGACAAGGGCGATAATGTGTGTGTGTGTGTGTGTGTGAGAGAGAGAGAGAGAGAGAGAGAGAGAGAGAGAGTACACTGCGTGCTTCCAAAGCGATGAATTCTTACTTCTGCATTCGCTGGTTATAGAAAGACGGGTCTTGTAATACTTCGCCCCGCTGCAGGTGGCTTTCCCTTGGCCTTATAACGTGTTCCACGGTCAGGGCTCCCACTTGGCATCCTCTCTCACTCTCCTATTCTCACTATTTCACCCCTGCGGCCTTTAGACTAGCATCACGTAAGAATTGCTCATGGCATTTAGTGAGCTGGAAGCAACTGGAAAAGGTCGCTCCCATGGCCTTCGGTTCTCGTATGCATGTCCTAATTGCAACGGTCCAAATCCCCCCGTGACATGCTCATCATGATTGTCCCAAAACACAAATGACTGATCACGAGCGGTGCATCAAGGCAGTGTCTGTAAGGTGGGACGCACTCTCAACAACTCATCTACATGCACGTCCTGCGATTAGAATGGGACTATTGGTTCATCTTCATTCAAAGTTCACATCTTTGCCTCGTCGGCTGTGCAACCTTGTCTCAATGACCGCAATGAAGGATGGCCTCTTGATGAGAAGCTCCTCTAAAAGGAAGACTTGCAGTAGCAAGAGAGGCTTAGCAAGCTCCATTTACATATTTGACGACACTAATGACAAGACAAAGGAGACCATGTAATGAATGGAAGGCATTAAAATGAGCGTTTTAAAATCTATTCACAATTGCAATTGATTGCCTTCTTTTGGAATCGGGGAGAGAGAGAGAGAGAGAGAGAGAGAGAGAGAGAGAGAGAGAGAGAGAGAGAGAGAGAGAGAGAGAGAGAGAGCTCAAAGAGAGATTTCCAAAGAGTATGATCTATACCCACACACGCACCCTCCCAAATAGAGAGATGTTGGGATAATTTAATTTCGAAGTAGTCATAAGAGAAAATGAGAGAGAGGGAGAGATAGAGCTCAAAGAGAGATTTCCAAAGAGTATGCTCTTTACCCACACACGCACCCTCCCAAATAGAGAGATGTTGTCCCAAATTAGCCAAAAAGCTTTGGTGTTTGCTAAAACTAACAGATACATTGCATGTAAAACTAGAGTCTATGCTTTCTTCCTCTGTTCCTAGTTTTATGGGTTGACTTGGCCTTTTTGGACTATGTATGAGTAATTTTCAACTCATGTCTAGCTTATGCACTTATTATAAGCTCCATTTCATATAATGGCTCTCCTGTGCAGTTCGTGAGGAAAGCAGTTCGTGTATTGCTTTGGGAACACTAAAATCAAGGTTCGAGAGTTATTTTGAACCTGTTTTGAACCCATAAAATAATTTAGGATCCGTTAAATGATTTTCTACATCATAAATGGATATATCCTAAGATTTTACACCCTTCTTCCCATCTCTGATTCCATATAGACTTCTCAGACAGAAAAAATGTCATCTCAAGAAGTCATTTTGTCCCTGAAAAATTCTGACAGACTCTTCAACCAAATCTAAGCAGCTTTTGAATGTTCTAAGGCTCTTTTAATACTTTAGCCTTAGTCATGCCATTCTCCCTCACATGGTAGCTCTTTTTTAGGTCAAATATGGAGATCTTCTCTCCTCTAAGCTAAAGACATAAAATTTCTCGTTTAGCCTTCGATTTTCATTTTGATCACTCTAAAAAATATACTAATAATCATAATGACTTTTTACTTTTTTTACAATATTTTAGACTTACCAAAAATTGAATTGGTGAAGTTAATCCGTCCATCAATTATGTACATATGAAGGAGAAAGGCTACATATTGCATTGGATCCACTAATTTCACTAAACACCATTCCGAAGTAGTCTAATTGACTAACCCACATCAAAATCGTACCAGTATCTCAAAATCTTTGAATGTGAAAGCCTTTTAGGTAATTGTCTTTTGCTTCAGAACAAGTGTAGATTCAACACGAGTAGTGTGCAATAACCTGTCTTCCAGTTCTTATCTTCACATGTACTCATATGCAAATGATTGCTGCAAATTTGTGAGTTTTGATGGCTGGTGGCAATGGAAGATGAGCCATGATGGCATGCTTTTTCTCATATACAAGTGGAAGATGACATGGACACTTTACAAGGCTTCAAGGCTTAATGGAGGAGGAAGGACCTGATGCATGAAAATCACAAAAAAAAAACTCTATGTATATATTTTGTACATAGCTATGGTTTTGACACATTTGGATCTTGGAAATAAGGAGAGGTAGGAACAAACCATATCAAAACAAATAAATAAATAAATTCACTGGATGCTGATTCGTGACGATCACTACTTGACGATCACTATAAGTGAAGAATAAGAGTCAAAAGTGAAAGGGAAGAGAACTTATGCATTATGGAGTTGGAGTCAAAAAAATATTATCAAATTCAATCATAATTCACTTATGGACACAAGGCTTGCACATGGAGTCAAGAGGGGACCACCTGGAAGACTTTTGGAAGAAAAAATACGGACACATATTTTTGTGGTATTTTTCTCTATTTTTTTCATTCCGAATTGGAAAACATTTTCAACAATAAAGTTGAAGGCGTGGAGCTATTCTTTTTGCCTTTATTATTTTATTAATTTTTGGAGCTACGGTTTGAAAGATATGGCCAAAATGGGGAAGCCTATCTGTCCACATGGGAAAGAAGTCATGGTTATCCAACTCCACACACACAATTTCTTATAGGTTTCTCTCCATTATTGCTAGATTTTTTTTAATTTTATCAAGAATCTCTCAAATATTATAAGGAAGCTCTTGGAATCAAGCTATGAAAGGAGGCATGGAGACAAAGCTCATCATGATGAAAGCGATTAGGAGAAAATTGGTCAATAAGCAGGGCACACAGAGCTCTCTCATTGGGGAAATGCCTCTAACTAAGGTTACTTTGTAATGATTTGTAATGGAAATGCCTATGAGCTTTGAGAATAGCGGAATTAAGAGAATTAGAGCGAGCATTTTTGTGAGATTACTTTGAGAACTTGGAGGGTGAACTTTATTGATAGTGATAGCCGTTTTTCGGCTTTCCATAATTGCCATAGTAAGCTACTTCACCCTACCAAATTCACCCAAACACTATGGCTATCCCTACCATTTCACTGTAAATAGGCGTGTGTGAGTTAGGGGGCTTTTCCATATCTTCTTAAAAACCCTCAGCTAGCTAGTCACTGGGCTAGTTGAGCCAAGAAAATAAAAAAATAAAAAAATAAAAGTATATTATGGCCTCTTTGTGTGTAAATATTTCATTGTATATATGGCCTAAATATAGGGATTTTTTATTATTATTTTGGTATTTTATTTAAATATTTCCACTTAGGTGTGTGTTTTATTAAACCTATGTACACCTTCTTTCATCCTCTTACACCATAATTATATTTTTTGCCAATATGTACATACTCTAACCTCATATTTTTCCTTTATACAAATCACTCCCACATTTTCACCCTCACCCTCGTGAAAACAAAAAATTGATTTCTACTCATTGGTTACGTTTATTATATTATTTACTTGCATACCTTTTCCTCTTTCACCCAAAATAATTCAAGGAGGGACCATATCATATGATTCCAATATCTTTCCATATCCATAACTCCTCCATATTTTTATTATTATTTTTACTCATTATTCTAACACCATGTGCTCATTGAGCTAAAGTCCATGAATAGTCCATACACTAGTCCCACCATGTATATATTTTTTTATTCACCAATAATCCTCCTCCATGCATGGGTCAAGGGAAACTTGGATGCTTTGTATTATAATATGACAAAGGAGGGGCTCACTCTTGGATGCATTGTACAAATTCAACAAAGGAGGGGGCCACTAAAAGACTTTTGCATGCATAAAAACAGGCTTTTTGGTGAGAATTTTGGCACCTATATCCACTCCGAATTTGGAGCAGTGGTCAAAAGAGAAAATGTAGCCCACGCTCTAAATAATCACTTCAAATTTTTTCATGATTTTTGGAGCTACCAGAGGTGAGCTATGATTTTTTGAGTGGACCCCAGTCTGCCCACTTTTCTCACAAGTAGCCCTTAGTCTTCTCTCACCCTTCCACACACCTACTCACTCTTACACATCCCTCCCTCTCCTTCCCTCACTCAAACCTGCAATTTCCATGGCTTCTCCCACCCTCTTCACCATTACCCTTCTCTCTCATCCCTATAGTTCTTTTATGAACCTCTACATACATACACCCTCTCCATGTCTCTCTCTATTGCTTCTATGTTACAATTTCATTTACCTCTCCTAAAAATATCTAAAATTCAGCATCTTAACCATGATAACTTCTGCAAATTGAGGATTTTTCATCAACAAATCCTCTTTTCATCGTGGTGGTCAACCATGGCGGCGGCGTAAAGAAGCGAAGAAGAAGAAGACCAGCGGTCATTTTTTCCACAATCTACACAAGGGTGAGTTCAAGCTTCTTCAAAGCTTCACTATCTCAATGATTCTCTTTTAATTCACCCCTCTTCCTTCATCAAATCAACTCATCCTACCCATTGTAAATGTATCACTAACAATTCTAGTGATTATTACCACTAACAACTAACTTCTCTTGTAAAAATGCACCCACACTATCAACATATGGAGTAGGCAACCGCACAAGTAAACCAAATTCACTCACTCCCATGGAAGTTTCTCTCCTTTCACCACATCAATAATTCTCTTACTTGAGCCCACATCCATGTGACTCAAGAGAAAAGAGAGACCCCATTCTCATTTGAAATTCATAAAAATTCATAATCCTTGATCTTTCCTAATAAAATTGATTAGGCTTAATCCTAATCAAGGCTTCTAAAACCTATAAATAGAACCCATTCCTCCTTGTAAAAATGATCACTATACCATTGCACACTAGATTGAGCGTACCACACGCCAGTTCTATCTTGGTTGTAAAGAGAGAGTAAGCTTTCTATACACCATCACCTTGGTGCATAGAAAAGCTTGAGCTAGTTTGAGTGAGTGCGAGTAGAAGATATTCTTCCTACCATTTTTGTATCTACCCCAACATCAATGAATTGGTAGTTTTGGGTGCAATTCATGTCCAAAGGCTCACGCTTCTCCTCCAATTTGGCTTAGCAAACTCATTCAGCTTCATAAGGTGACTTGTTTCATTGAAGGTTGTTGTTTTGTTGCTTGTGATTCATTGGCTATTGTTTGGCTACCATTGTAAGAGGGTGGATGGTGAGAGGGCTCCCATAACCCTAAGACAATGTGCTAGTGATGCTATAACCAAATCTTGTCACTTGATTCCGCAAGCTCTAAGTTCCTTTTTGTGCAAAATATAAAGTTGAAGCTAAGTTGTACACCATCTCACTCTCTCTCTCTCTCTCTCTCTCTCTCTCTCTCTCTCTCTCTCTCTCTCTCTCTCTCTCTCTCTCTCGTGTTTTAGTGTGTGAGAGTGTTCCATTGGTGTTAGGGTTAGTGTAAATTCCTTTCTTGTTTGTGGGTTGCTCTAACGATTCTCCTCTTTTGCGTCCTAGTTCGCTCTTAAACTAGGTGGTGCCCCTTGTGTAGTTGGGATTTGGCTGTGGGTTTGTTTTTTTGGTTTGTGTAGTGTTGTGCCCCAGCCCCATTGAGCAGCACGGGAGCCTTGAAGGGTGTCTAGAGGTTGCTCTTCTTGTTGCCCGCCCCGGACCGCCTCAATGGTAGCAACATAAACATAATACTTAATTAACTTGGCATGAACAATACTTTTGCAAGAGAGAGAGTATTAGAGAACATGACAATAGTTTAGGGCCGGATTTACTTGGAGCCGGTCCCCCTCCAAAAGGCGTTTGTATTATAGATTCTCCCATCAAGAGAGACTTTGTTACAATACAATCTTTGTGTTCCTTGTGACCTTGGTGATGCTATGAATATGGGAAGCTTCATGCATCACAAGCTTAACGTAAAGTTTTCAAAAAGCATTAACTATCCCAAGCCTCAGTCCCAAGGCCTCAAACACCTTCGAAGGTGGAGAGAGCTAGCGGGGAATGAGGGTAGGGAAGAGGAGGAAGAAACATTCCATAGGAGAAAGAAATAGTTCCTCACTTATCATTGCTCTTCTTGCTTAGCATAACATAGTAGCATAATAATGAAGATGAAGAAGATGGCAAGCTTAAGCATTGAAGCATGGCTCTTGGTTGGATTTGCATTCCATAGCCAAGAGTGTTGGTGTAAGCTCTCCAGCTTGGAGAAGGAGATGGAGCTCTTGCACTTTGCACTCCACACAATGAGAGAATGTGTGGGTGTCTCTGGGAGAGTATACCCCCCCCTCCCCTCTCATGCTTGGTCCACCTCTCTCTCTCTCTCTCTCTCTCTCTCTCTCTCTCTCTCTCTCTCTTTTATTATTTTGTTATTTCATTTGGATATGTGTTCTCTTTTTCCTCTTTGAGAGAAAGAATTTAATTATTTATTTTTATGTATCTAAATTCTCATTGGCCCCTTTAAAAACTATCCAATAGCATTCAAACACATCATGAGGGCCACATGTGGAGGATCATTTGAACATGTGTCTTTTATGCTTCTTAAGTCATTTGGTTGAATTGAATACTTCAAGGACTTAGTCAATCAAGCATGGAAGTGTTCATGTATCTTAAGAGTTATATTTAAATGGAATACTTCAAGAACTTTAGTCATTTAAGCAAGTTAGAAACATCTCAAGATTTTGGGTAAGGTTTTCACTAACACTTTACAAGCCAACAAGCACCTCATGCTTGGGTAGGATTCCCACCTCAAGGTCATTCATAGCTTGCTTAAGGTCAAAGGACTTTTGAACACTAACTTTTGGAGGTCTTTAATGAAGCTAACTCTACGGTCTTTAAGCTCCATAAGGTAGCATTTCTCTTTAACATACCATCTCTCATTTGGACCCCTTTTAACCTTGGCCCCGTGTTGAGACAAATCCATAAACACATGTCTATATTCTAATACTTGTTCCCGTTTATTCTCCCACATTAAATGATCATTTTAATATGAGAAAATCATTTGGATTGGTTAGATATTAGATTCTATGGCATTACCTCTCTCTTGAAATCATAGTCGTCCTCGACTATGAGGTAGAAGAGATAAAGTCTTAGTCATTAGCCTACGTTTCTTAGCGGGTAGAGGATCCCTTTTAACCCTGCAGCATCATTTCAGAATGGATGACTAGTCCATTTGGCGCTTGGGAGATGTAGCTTCCACAAGCATGTCTGCTCTTTAGTCCATATCATATTCCCAAACTAGAGTGACAAATTCTACTTGGTGTTTGAGCGACGTCGTCATCACAAACATGATTCTAAGCATGCATACGGTTTAAATTTGTGCACAAAAGAGGATTATTCTTATAAGACAAAAACATTGTTCATTAAGAAAGCATTTACATTTGCTTACTCTAGTGCAACATTGTAAGCATTGACAAGGTTCATACTATCCTTAAGCTGTGTTTCTTACATCCATTTAGCATCTTCAAATGGATAATTTTTTAACTTGATAGACACCGTCGCATAATCTTACCATGTTGTAGTATTGCCTTCATGCTAAAGGATAGCTTCGGGTTGTAGCACCTCTTCTTGGTCTTTGATTTTTGGAGGGTCTTCAATAATTGGTTCTATGGTGGCTCTTCTTTATAGGGCTTAGGTAGGCTCACATGAAAAGCATTGTGTATGAGCCAATGGTTGGGCAACTTGAGTTGATAAGCCATGTCATTTATTGGCTTCAAGATTTGAAAAGGACCATAGTATCTTTTTGCTAATTTAGCATAATATTTTTGATGTCCCGTAGGATTTTCGCCCGTCGTTTGCCTCAATCGAGCCTTGGGAAACTTAAGTAAGACCCAATCATTTTCTTTGAATGTTAAGGTCCTTCTGTGCTTGTCACCAGGAGATTTTTGCCTTTGTTGAGAGATGGATATAGCCTCCTTAACGTTTTGAAAAGATTCGTGTAGGTGTCATAATAATCAATATCTAATTCTCCTAAATGATTTTCTCATATTAAACTGATCATTTAATGTGGGGAAGTGCCAGGGGAGAAAAAGCTAGAATATTGGTTAAGCTAGCAGACTGGCTACAGTAGGGATCCAAAGGGGGGGCCATCTGCAAAAGATCCATATTCAACAATGGGCTAAAAATACCCTAAGGTTCAGCCCATTAAGACTTCCAAAATGCTAAGGTTCCAAAATTCAAAGGTTGTGTCCAAAGGGTTAAAGCTTAGGGGGAATTGGATGCTTTGTGTGCTCTCCAAAGTCAACACACATCCCTACACATGAGGGGGCGAGCCCTAAAGGTAGGGGATGAGAGAGAAAGCCACACACACACACACACAAGCCCCCTTTACACAAAGGGAATGAGGGACACATGTCAGCTCCCTAGGCCAGATGCCCACAAGGTATGCCCAATTTCTATTGGATGACCCTTGAAGTGGACCAATGAGAATTAGGCGAGTAAATTTAGCCTAATTAATTTTAAAACACTTAATAAAAAGAGCCAATGAAAATTAAGTCTCCTGGATGATTATTGGACAGCCTGTGCTGCTAGCTCTGACCATCTTCGAAGGTGTGTGAGGTCTTGGGTCTGAGAATGGGGATAATTCAAGTTGTGTTTGCTAAGTGTTTTGCTTAGTGCATGAAGCTTTCATCTTCATTGCACTAGCTAGTCCTGAAGGAACACAAAGAATTGTATTGTACAATGTCTCTCTTGAGGGGAGAAACCATAATACAAAGCCTTTTGGAGGGGGGACCGGCTCCATGCAAATCCGGTCCTCAACTGTTGTCATTAGCTTAATTTCTCTCTCTTTTGAAAGTATTGTCGATGCTATCTAACTAGGTGTTATACTTTTGTTTCTCTCTCCACCCAAGCACTCTTGTAATTCTCATTAGGAATCTATTCTAATGAAATGCCCACTATGTTCATGCTAATTTCCGCTACACATAAGTTATTAGGCCATTAAATGTTACATGTAGGTCACAGCTATACTCATGAGCAGTAAAGATCTTCCCATGTACTTTAAGTAGCAAGGGACTTTTAGGTCTTCCCTCTATGATCTCAAAAGGTGCTTTTCCTATAGTAGTATGGACAGTATTATTGTACACATACTTTACAAGGGGTAAGTACTTCTCCCATTGTGATCGTTAATCTACTTCTGTAACATAAGTCTTTAGTAGATCGAGTATCGTAAGAGCCGAAGAGAGATTCAATCTTGTACCTAGATTTTCCAGAGACCTTTCCAGAAATTACTGGTCATTCTAGGATCTCTATCTGACACGATGGATGTTGGTAATCCATGGTGTTTGAAAATCTGTGATATGAAGATGGTTCCATTTGGTGTGCCTTAATAGTCTTTTTGATACGAATAAAGTGTGCTTGCTTGCTAAACATGTCGACTATTGTCTATATTCTCATATTCCAATGGATAGAGTTGGGTAATCCAAAGATAAAATCCATGGATATACTCTCCCATGGTGAATTAGGAATGGACAATGGATGGAGTAATCCAGGTTTCTTCCCTCTATCATACTTAATCTTTTGGCATACCACACATTTTGAAACATACTCTTGTATGTCCACTTTCATGGTAGGCCAATAGAAATACGTCTCTACTCCTCAAAGAGTAGGTTGATTGCCTCTATGACCCGCATAGGAAGGAGCATGGGATTCATACATGACTTTCTCACAAATAGAGTGGGTAACACATAGCCTATTGCCATGGAGAAGATAACCATCCTGCAAGGTGAATGGTTCCTCTTTCTTCCCCAAAGCAAGGGCTAACATTATGTCTTTAAAGTTAGGGTCAATAGCATACTCATCTATCATAGAAGATAGATAATTGTGAGTTGCTATAGACACAGCATTAACTTTTGGTCGTCATGATAGTGCATCGGCCACTCGATTGTGCTTACCAGCAATGTCAGCAATATGAAAATTAAATTGCAAAAGAAAATTTGCCCACCTCATTTGTTTGTCAGAAAGCTTTGTTTGCGTCATGAAGTACTTGAGACTTTGATGGTCTGTTTGTAAAATGAATGGAGTCTCCAATAAATAGTGCTTCCATGTGTCTAGGGCATGTTGAACAGCTAATAAATGCCCAAGACTTGTTCATCCATATTGAGTCTTCGGCTCTCATATGCTATGGCATGCCCTTCTTGAAGCAAGACTACTCCAAGGCAATCACCACAAGCATTAGATTGGACCTCAAATGGCGTTGAGAGATCTGGAAGCATGAGGACTAGTTGAGAGGTAAGCTTCTCTTTGATCTTGTCAAAAGCTTTTTGCTCCTTAGCAGTCCATGAATACTAAACGTTCTTCTTTGTTAAGTGTGTAATGGTCCTGCTATTTGAGAAAATTTTGCTATGAAGTGTCTATAGTATGCACACATACCAATAAAGCTTCTTAGCTCATGTAGATTCCTTGGATTAGGCCATGCTTTTATTACCTCTAACTTTGATGGATCCATACGGATACCATCTTGAGAGATAATATGACCTAAGTATTGAATCTCTTGAAGGAAAAATTCGCTTTTCTTTTGGTTAAGAAAAAGCTTGTTCTCCCTCAATGCTTGAAAAATCACTTGGAGATGTTGCTTGCGTTTCTCCAAGGACTTGGAGTAGATGATGATATCATCAAATCAAACGATTGAATGTGGCAGGTGCATTGGTCAAGCCAAAAGGCATGATTAGATATTCATAAAGACCAAACGTTGTACGAAACGTGGTCTTTAGGATATCTTCCTCCACTATCCTTATTTGATGATAGCCACCTTTAAGGGCAATCCTACTGAAGTAGGTAGAGCCTTGTAGCTTATCAAACAGATCTTCTACTCGAGGTACGGGAAATCTGTTTTTGATAGTGATGTGGTTTGGTGCATGATAGTTAAATAGTTTACACACATGCGATATGTACCATCTTTCTTTTGCACTAAAAGGACTGAAGAAAAAAAGGGAGAGGAGCTAGGCCTCACCATCCCTTTGTCTACCAATTCTTGTACTTGCCTCATAATCTCCTTTTGTTGAGCTTGGGAAACTCGATAAGGAGGCTTGTTAGGCGGTGAGCTTCCTGATAGGAGCTCAATTCGATGGTCGTCATCCCCTCGTTTTGGAGGTAAGTCCATAGGCTATCATCGATGAACACATCTTGGAATCCTATTAGAAATTTAGACAAATCTAACTCTTCTTGATTCCTACCATTTTCATTTGATAAACCATTAGCGTCATTAGTGGATTCTTTGACAAAAATCATGTACGCAGAAATCGAGCTTTTCATTGACTTATCAAAAGCTGGTGAATTTACAAGTGGTATAGTATGACCAGACTCATTAGCATCTATATACATGTTCTTTCCCCTATAGCTGAAGTAGATTCTCCTTTCAAGGAGCTTCATGTTGGCAGCCATGCGATCAAACCATGGCGACCCTAGGATAGCATCCTCATGTTAGAGCGGAGAGATGAAAAAGTCTTCTTTGTCGACATAGCTTTGGACATGAAACCTCAACTTCCCAATCAAGGGAGTAACAGAGGCTTGTTGTCCCTTGAAAGTTGTGTTAGTCGTTACAATATCTCCCATCTTGAAATCCTGAATGCCCAACTTGGTGGCGAACTCCGCTGATACGAAGTTGTGAGTAGAGCCAGGGTCAATCAAGATGATTCATCATGCTCCCTTACCTTTCCCCAAGCATAGGAGAGAGATGATCCTTTGCAATGTGCATCCTCTTTTGGAGCTTTGATGGTGGAAGCCCTACGAGCCTCATTGCGAGCATTTTTCTTGGGGCAAGAACGATAGCCATGTCCTTGCTCCCCACACTTAAAACACTTATGGTCCTTGCCAAAATCTTCAAGCTCTTCATGAGAGAGTTTGTTTTTACCTTTGTAAACTCCCTTCTCCTTGGATCTATTGTTGTTGTTGTAGGAAGTGCCTTGGGAAGAATTTTGGGCATTGGTTTTCCCCTCATCATTTTTATCTTTGTTTTCCATGGGTTTGACATTCTGTTTAGTCCCTTGTTGGAAATTGATGCGGGAAGCAACCATGGTATGGTGGATTACTTCAGTGATAGAACCATGCCGTTGGGAGTTGACATACTCGGCCATTTCTTCAGTTAATCCCACAAAAATTTGTTGCTTTTGCTCGACAAAGTCTATCTTTTGGAAGACAGTAGCCTTGAGATGTAAATCCAAAAACTTGTCCACATATTTGTGAATAGACTCATGTGAGAGAAGCTTCAAACTGCGCCATTCGGTAAGTACTTTATCATTTGCATCGCTTGCAAGGAATTGCTTCATGATGGAAACTCCATGTCTTTGGGGCTTCACTGTTGCCACGAAGGCTAGCCCACCATTGACGAGCCAATTTTTGGAAGTTCATAGCTACATGGTGTAGCTTGGAGGACTCCGTGAAGCCCTCATCTCCAAAGGCCGCATCAAATTGTTGAATGAAGGCCAATACTTTGTCGGTGGCACCAAAGGTGCCATCATAGGTGAGAAAAGAGATACTCTTTTCTCCCTCTTTGAACTTCTTGAGCTTTTGTGATCTTCGCCATGCACGGTATGATTTGCGATGTCCTCCCCTCTTTATTCTCTAGGAGAATAGCCATAGCTTTCATCGGGAGAGGAGGAAGGTGAAGAAGAAGGAGAAAAGGGTGACCTCTTTCTTGACCTTTTCTTCCTTTGTTTCCTCTCTTCCCTTTCGGCGCGACGAGGAGAAGGATTGTGTGTTGATTGTTTCCTCATGGGAGGAGTTGGCGATCGTCTAGACCGCCCTCTTCATGGAGCCACATATTCAGAGGAACTTAGGGATTCATTACATTCTTGTTCTTTGGATTCCTCCTCTCGTATGGGAGAGAATCTTCTTTTGGGGGTCTCATCAAGAGGCCTCCTAAGCTCTCTCTCCTCTTGGAGAGGAAGGAAAATCCCATAAGCACGAAGTTGTTGAGTAACTTCGGCTTGCAAAGTAGGGTTGCCCATAGCTTGATGCAACCTAGTAACAAGATAATTGATAAACATGGGAGCATCATCATCACCACCTTCATATGCAAAATCAAAGTTATCAATGTTCATTCTACTCTCTTGGTTATTATCATCCATGCTAATTATACTTATGTGTTTACTTAGTGTATTCTTTGGCAACTCAAAACCTTAGTTGCTACTCCTCTTAGCCTTTGAAAATAAGAACTTAAGTATCTACACCCATGGCTCAAATTGGTTAATTATAGAGAGTAATGGGGTGGGTCTAACATAGCAGAATTACCGAGGGATATCTCCTTTTGGTCTTCTTATGGCTCAATAATGATAAAGATGTAGGCAAGTCTAAAAAGACCCCATTATTAAGACCAAAGCTCCCGAGGTGTGCAGTATATCCCACATAGTGGACTCGACAAAACCGATAATAGATCCCAGTCCCACTTACCCTAATATAATTAACAAAATCAACCATTAATAGGCTACTTAAGGACCTCTCTTCTTAAGCAAGAAAAGAGAAACCAAATGCTCTGATACCAATGTAATGGAAATGGCCTATGAACTTTGAGAATAGCGAATTAAGAGAATTAGAGTGAGCATTTTTGTGAGATCACTTTGAGAACTTGGAGGGTGAACTTAATTGATGGTAACAACATAAACATAGTACTTAATTAACTTGGCATGAACAATACTTTTGCAAGAGAGAGAGAGAGTATTAGAGAACATGACAATAGTTGAGGACCGGATTTACTTGGAGCCAGTCCTCCCTCCAAAAGGCATTTGTATTATAGATTCTCCCATCAAGAGAGACTTTGTTTTAGTAGGGGATGAGAGACAAACACACACACACACACACACACTCTTACAGGCCCTTCACACAAAGGGAAAAAGGGACACATGTCAGCTCCCGAGCCCAGTTGCCCCCAAGGTGCATTCAAATCCTATTGGATGGCCATAAAGGTGGACCAATGAGAATTAGGCTAGAGTACTTTTAGTTTAATTCATTTAAAAACACTTGATAAAAGAACCAATAGGAATTAAGCTCTCTAGAAGACTATTGGACAGTCTTCCAATGGGTCCAATGAGCACTCAACAGCCCAATGGCTTTCCTGCTTCCTATTGGCCAGAAGACAAAGGGGTCCAATGAGATTTTAATTGCATTAATTAATTACCTAAAGCTCTCAGAAAAGGGAAAAGGGGGACACATGTTACAAGGCTATCACTTATGCTTCTCAATTTTCATCTGCTAAGGTTTGCAGGGTCCAATAGGGTGTCAGCATGAGTATTTTGCAAGATGGGTCGAGACCAAGAGAGAGAGGTGGCTGATTTTGGCAAGGCATTATCACACACACTCACACAATCGCATGTGTGAAGCAAGAAGACTCTCTCTCTCCTTATCAAGATTTAATGGAAAGCTCATCATCTACTCCAAGCTTGGAGAAGGGAGGCCTACACCAACAACTCTTGGCTTTGTGATGAAAATCCAACCAAGAGACAAGATTCAATGCATGCTCATATCCTCAACCATGCTAATTACTAAGCTATGCTAAGATTTTATGAGTGATTATGTGAGGAGATATACTTCTTTCTCGTAAGACTACTCCTTCTTCCTCTCAATCTACTCTCATACCCCGCTAGCTCTCACCATCTTCGAAGGTGTGTGAGTTCTTGGGTCTGAGACTGTGAGGAAATTGATGTTGTGTTTTATAAGTGTTTGTTAGTGCTTGAAGCTTCCATATTGATTGCACTAGCTAGTTATTGAAGGAGCACAAAGAATTGTATTGTAAAATGTCTCCCTTGATGGGGGAAACCTATAATACAAAGCCTTTTGGAGGGGGAACTAGCTTCATGTAAATCCGGTCCTCAACTATTTTCAATAGCTTAATTTCTCTCTCTTTTGAAGTATTTTCCATGCCTATCTAGCTAAGTGTTATGATATTTGTTGCTCTCTCCATCCAAGCACTCTTGCTATGCTCATTAGGAATCTATTCTAATGAAATGCTCACTATGTTTATGCTATTGTACGCTACACACAAGTTACTAGGCCATTAAATGTTACATTGGTATCAGAGCACAAGGTTTCTCTTTTCTTGCTCAAGAAGGGAGGTCCTCAAGCTAGCTTCAAATGGTTGGTATTATTAATTTCAATTGAGTAAGTAGAATAGGGATTTTTCAGCGCAGTGCACCTACCTTCGTGCAGATAACATGGCAACACCGTCGAGAGCTATGGTCTTAATAGTGGAGTCCTATGGGGCTTGCCTAAGGCTTATAACCACTATTGAGCTATTAGAATCTTGAGTGGAGCCAGTACTGGTTTGGTGTTGAAAGACCCTCTCTTCTATTTCTTACAACTAATGATATTCGAGCCACGGGTATAGGACCCTCTCTTCTATTTCTTGCAACTAATGATATTTGAGCCACGGGTATAGGAGCTTGAGTGCTTTACTAAAGGGGTAAAGAGGAGTAGAAACTAGGGCTTGAAGTGCCAAATTACACCTAAAAAAGTTTACACATGAAAGTTGTTAGAATGGCTGACAATAGTAAAGAGAGTGAAAGATACCCACTGTGACATCCTTCAACCACCAGATCAAAGTTGTCCCATTCCTCAAGTACATCTTCTAGAGTCTGTCTAGAGTTCCCATCCGTCTCTCATCTGATGTCTCAAACATAAAATTCTCTATATGCATGTCATACCATTCTTATGTAAATGATCTATTGGTCATGTATATTTGTAGGTTACTATGAACAGTGGAGTTTCAAAAGTTTAAGTATATGTATGTATATATGTATATATATATGCATATATATATATATATATATATATATATATATATATATATATATATATACTAAAAATCTTGTAGTTATCTCCCAAGTCTATGGCATCCAAGATGCATGCTTCTAGAGTAGTGTGTTTCTTGCTATACACTATAACAAGCAATTCCTTGTTGAGTAGACCTTAAAGGAATAATGAGACAATTCTCTCCTCGGTTGGAATTTCCAACTCTGGAAATTTGTCAATGTATTGCCTCATTCTACTAACATAGTCCCTTACAGACTCTCCTTGCTTTTGCTTAAAGCTATAGATATGCGCTATCGTACTATGCTTGATTTCCATATTCAAAAAATAAGCAACAAATGTTTTAGCCAATGTTGGCAAATTTGTAATGGATCCAGGAGGTATGGTTTGAAACCAAGTGAAAGCCTTACCTTCTAGGGTCATCCCAAATCTATCAAATTGAGTATGCAAGTCAAAAACTTTTTCTACTTGTAGTAATTGCATGAATCGAAGCTTGCTAAATGATTATATGGATCCCTAGATCCACTAAAAATCAACTGGTTTGACACTTCATTTAGGCTCAACATTTTCTCTAAGAAAAATTTGTCTATGTGATGGATATTTGGGAGGTGACCTGAATAGGGAAATCCAATCATCAGGGTATATCTAGTACCATCTCTGTCCCTAAAAATCCTATCACAAGGATCTCTAACAAGATATTCTATAAGGCTCATGGTTGGCTCAAAGTGTTTGATGGTCTTCGCTCGTCAATATCTACATCTGCAATCATCAACATAAGTTTACTATCACACAAAGTATGCACCACCCATTTTGGCATACCTCTATCCTCTTCATTCTCGATCTTTCCACATAAAGTACATCATGGACACCTGCATTAGTAATAGGCTAATCTGTAACATTTTTGGAAACCCCCATAGACTATACATTTACCTCATTGGAACGTGTTTTACCATTAAAAAGAGGCAACAAAGTGTCATAAATGTCTTGTCAGCCTACATTACTATCTTTGGTACATGATAAAAAAGGATGAACACAAAATTCCAAAAATACAACATCTCATGAAACCAAGATACACTTTTTTTGTGTGTGTAGATGGTATAACCTCTAACCTTTGTTTTTAGGACTATAACCAACAAAAATGAATTTGATAAGTTTATCATCCAATTTTATGCGCTACTTTTGTGGAACCAAAGCATAAGCTAAACAACAAAAAATGCACATGTGATCAATAGATGGATTCTTATCATGCCATGCTTCATACTAGACTGCAACGATTTGGTAGGAAATGTGTTCAATATATAAGCAGCACACAGGACAGTCTCAAGCCAAAATAAATGTGGTAAAGCTTGACTCTTGACCATTCATCATTCCATTTCCGCAAGAGACCTATTATTTCTTTCAACAACACTATTTTGTTGACGTGCATATGGCACTATACATTGGTGTATTATTCCTTGACTAGCTAGAAATGCATTAAATTCGTGAGACATATAATCCCCCCTTGATCTAAATGGAGGGTGCCCATGTTACCATATACATGTGGTAGTGATGTGTGTGAACACATTTAGGACCGCCGAGGCATTTTTTCCCTCTATAGGAGGTTTTCCCCCCCGTGCATTGTATATACATCCATCACTCAAGGGCTAGCTTATCTTTCCATTGCACACTAAGTAATACACTCTCTATTGTGTGCCTTGAGCTTCCCTCGTCTTCTCCAAGCTGTGTGTGTTTTCCTGCAACCCTAATTCCAACAAATGGTGTCAGAGCAGGTTGCGTCCTCTCCCGGGCTTAGTCGCTACTACTCCAGCACACGCATGCTCACTTTCTCTTATTTCAATGAGCTTTGGCGAGTGTTCGGAGGTCAAAAACAATTTCGGGCAAGCTCAAAGAGCTTAGTCTGCTCAAATTTTTGATTCAGGCTCATTTCGGCCTCCGTTTCCACTACATGCAGTATTGCATAGGGTATTTTGTCATTTTGTACAAATTTTTGTCAGTGCCATTTTTTCATAACCTTATAGTCTTCTATGGTTTGTGTTGTATAGCGCGTGTTGTTCTCGCTTCGTTTCTCCTCTTTGCGGGCAGTTTTCACATAAGGTGCAACATTTACCATGGCTGACAACAACACATATGTGTTCAAGATGTTTACTGTTGAGGACATATTCGATGGGGACAATTACCCTATGTGGGCTTATATGATGCATCATGTTCTTGTGTCAAAGGGCATCTAGAATATTGTGCAGGGCATTGATGTACGTCCTGGTTTTGAGGATGTAGGCGATGTTGAGGATGTTGTAGGTCTTGCTACAAGGATTGCTACTGTTAGAGTTGTTTTGCCTACAGCTAGGCAAGCTCGTTGGGATGTAAAATATGAATAGGCTCATGCATTGATTGCATTGTCTGTGAAGCGCACTATTACTCCCTGCATTCATTCAATGAAATCTTCAAAACAGCCTTGGGATATTGTGGCTGGTCTTTATGCAAGTCGCAATGAGGCTAAAATTGCATTGCTGCGTAAAGAGCTCGAATCAAAGATTACGCATGAGGAAGATGATATGGACACTTTCCTTGTTGGTGTCAAGGATATCAACGAGCAACTTATTCTGCAGGTGAAGTCATTTTAGATAGTACCCTTGTGCAGATGTTCTTGATGCCTTGCCAGATTCTTACCAGACTTTTGCTAGTACTTGGAAACTTATGACCCAAGGGAATTCTGAAGTTGTCAAGTTTGATACATTATGCACACTGCTATTGCAAGAGTCTCTTTCCAAAAAGAAAGGACTAGACAACGTGTAGTTGAACAGGCCTTTATTGCTGCTTAAAGAAAAGGTGGTAACAATAAGGTAGCCACTTCTCATGGTTCTTCTGCGAGTGGAAAATCACATGTTCCTAATGCTTCTGTTGAAGGAAAAAAATAAGATGTGTTGCCACTATTGTAAAGCTAATGATAATTTGATCAAGCAGTGTCCTAAGTTGAAGGCCAAAGAGGCTAAGAAGAAAGAGGTTGGTTCCACATCTAATGCTGCTTCCACTACAAATGCAGCTATTGTTGAGTCTTCTGTGAAAGGAAACTGTGATGCTGATGTTGATGCAGAATGGGCTTTTAGTGTGGAGTGTACCTATTATCCTGTTGTCCATGATGCATGCATGTCAGTTGCTGCAGATTCACATGTGTGGTATTTTGACAGTGGTGCTACAAAGCACATTACATCACATTGTGATTTGTTCACCTCTCTTGAGTCTGTCCCTCATGGAAATTCAGTTACTTGTGCCAACAATTCCTCTTATCCGGTTCAGGGAGTTGGAAAGATTGTGCTTACTGCAGTTCTTTCACACTTGTTGATGCACTTTATGTACCTTGGATCAAGAAGAATCTTTGGTTTGTATCTGCACTTGCTAGACTTGGTATTGTATTATAGGACATAATCTCAGTTCTTTCACAGTTGTTGATTGTAACATTTAATGGCCTAAAAACTTATGTGTAGCAGAAATTAGCATGAACATAGTGGTAATTTCATTAGAATAGATTCCTAATGAGAATTACAAGAGTACTTGGGTGGAGAGAGCAACAAAAAGCATAACACCTAGTTAGATAGCATAAACAATACTTTCAAAAGAGAGAGAAATTAAACTATTGACAACAGTTGAGGACCAGATTTTCATGGAGCCGGCCCCCCCTCCAAAACTTGCTTTGTATTATGGTTTCTCCCATCAAGAGAGACATTGTACAATACAATTCTTTGTGTTCCTTCAAGACTAGCTAGTGCAATGAAGATGAAAGCTTCATGCACTAAGCAAAACACTTAGCAAACACAACATCAATTATCCCCGGTCTCAGACCCAAGACCTCACACACCTTCGAAGATGGTGAGAGCTAGCAGGGTATGAGAGTAGATTGAGAGGAAGAAGGAGTATCTTACGAGAAAGATGTACATCTCCTCACATAATCACTCATATTAGCATAGCTTAGCTTAGTAATTAGCATGGTAGAGGAGATGAGCATGCATTGAAGCTTGGATCTTGGTTGGATTTGCATCCACATGCCAAGAGTATGTTGATGTAGGCTTCTATCTCACAAGCTTGGAGTAGGTGATGAGCTCTCCATTAAAGCTTGGGAAGAGATAGTCTTCTTTACTTCACACATGAGATTGTGTGAGTGTGTGTGTGATAATGCCTTGCAAAAATCAGCCCCCTCTCTCTCTCTTGGGCGAGCCCTCTTGCTAAATGCTCTTGCTATCCTCCCATTGGACCTCCCCAGGGCTAGCCTATCACAATTAAGCAGCATAAGTGATAGCCTTCTGACATGTGTCCCCCTTTCCCCTTTTGTGAGAGATTTAGGTAATTTAATAATTAAACTAAACTCTCATTGGACCCCTTTGCCTCCTGGCCAATAGGAATCAGGCAATCCATTGGGATGCTGAATGCTCATTGGACCCCTTGGGAGACTATCCAATAGTCTTCTAGAGGACTTAATTCTCATTGGTTCTTTTATTAAGTGTTTTTAAATTAATTAAACTAGATTTACTCTAGCCTAATTCGCATGGGTCCACCTCCAAGGCCATCTAGTAGGAATTGGGTACACCTTGTGGGCATCTGGCCTAGGGAGCTGACATGTGTCCCTCATTCCCTTTGTGTAAAGGGAGCTTGTGTGTGTGTGTGTGTGTGTGTGTGTGTGTGTGTGTGTGTGTGTGTGTGTGTGTGTGTGTGTGTGTGTGTGTGGCTTTCTCTCTCATCCCCTAGAAGAAAGGCTCGCCCCCTCCCAGGTAGGGATTGCAAAGACTTTTTCGGTACACACACCAAGCATCCAATTCCCTTAAGGTTGACGTTAGGACACAACCTTTGAATTTTGGAACCTTAGCATTTTGGAAGTTTTAATGGGCTGAACCTTAGGGTCTTTTTAGCCCATTGTTGCACATGGCTCTTTTGCATATGGCCCCCCCTTTGGATCCCTATTTTCCCTCCTTTGGATCCCTACTGTGGACAGTCTGCTAGCTTAACCAATATTCTAGCTTTTTCTCCCCTGGCACTTCCCCATATTAAATGATCAGTTTAACATGAGAAAATCAGTTAGGAGAATTAGATATTGATTATTATGACATTACCTCTCTCTTGAAATCATAGTCTTCCTTGACTATGGTGTAGAGAAGATAAAGCATATTCATGAGTCCTTTTCTTGGCGGGTAGAGGATCCCTATGTTACCCTACGACATCATTCCACAATGGATGACTAGTCCATTTGGCGCTTGAGAGCCTGAGGCTGCCGCAATCATGTCTGCACATTAGTCCTATCAGTCTTCCATAGTAGAGTGACAAGCTCTACTTGGTGTTTGGGAGACGTCGTCTCCGCAAACTTGATCTAAGCATGCATACTACTTCATTTTTGTGCACAATAAAGAAAAAGAGAGTCTTATAAGACACAAACTTTGTTCATTTTTAACATTTTGTACATTTGCTTACTCTTGGGAAGCATTGTAAGCATTGACAAGGTTTAGGTTATCCTTTAATTGTATGCCTTGCATCCATCTAGCATCTTCAAAAGGATAATTCTTAAACTTAATAATATATCGTCGGATAGTCTTACCGCCTCTTAATACCTTGTCTTCATGTCGGAGAATGGACTCGGGCTACAGCACCTCCTCTTGGTCCTCGATCTCTGGTGGGTCTTCAATAGTTGGTTCTTGAGGTGGCTCTCCTTTGTAAGGCTTTAATAGGCTCACATGGAAAGCATTGTGTATGAGCCAATGATTGGGAAATTGAGTTGATAGGCCATCTCATTGATTGGCCTAAGAATCTGGAAGGGACCATAGTACCTTTTGCTAGCTTAGCATAGTACTTTTGGTATCCCGTAGGATTATTGCCCGTCATGTGCCTTAATTGATCCTTGGGAAACTTTAATAAGACCCAATCATTTTCTTTAAAGGCTTGGGCTCTTCTGTGCTTGTCAGCAGCAGCCTTTTGCCTTTGCTGTCAGATAGAGATAGCATCCTTAATCTTTTGAAAAGATTCTTGTAGGTCTCGGCTATACTCATCTGCAGCGAAGATCTTCCCATGTACCTTAAGTAGCAAGGGACTTTTTGATCTCCCCTCAATTACCTCGAAAGGTGCTTTTCCCGTGGAAGTATGTACAGTGTTATTGTAAGCATACTCCACTAAGGGTAAGTACTTCTCCCATTGGGATCTTCGATCTACTTCCGTTACATAGGCTTTTAGTAGATCGAGAATGGTTAGGTTAGCTATTTCACTTTGGCCATCCGTTTGTGGATGATAGGCCAAAGAGAAGTTTAGCCTTGTCCCTAAATTCTCAAAGAGACCCTTTCAGAAATTACTAGTCATTCTAGGATCTCTATCCGACACTATGGACATTGGCAAGCCATGGTACTTGAAAATTTGTGAAATGAAGAGGGTTTCCATTTGACGGGCTTTGATAGTCTTTTTGACAGGTATAAAATGAGCTTGTTTACTGAACCTGTCTACTATCATACATATTCCCATATTCCCATGGATAGACTTAGGGAATCCAAAGATAAAATCCATGGATATGCTCTCCCATGGTGAACTAGGGATTGGCAAGGGTTGAAGCAATCCAAGTTGCTTCCCCCTATCAAATTTTTTCTTTTGGCATACCACACATTTAGAAACATACTCTTGTATGTTCACTTTCATGGTAGGCCAATAGAAATATGTTTTAATTCCCTTTAAGGTAGACTGAATCCCTCTATGACCCGCATAAGGTGGAGCATGAGATTCATACATTACTTTCTCACGTAGTGAGTTAGTAACACATAGTCTATTGCCATAGAGAAGATAACCATCTTGTAAAGTAAATGGTTCTTCTTTATTCCTTAATGCAAGGGCTGAAATCACATCTCTAAAATCGGGATCAATAGCATACTCATATATCATTGAAGATAGATCATTGTGAGTTGCTATGGAAACCGCATTCACTCTCAGCCGTCTTGAGAGTGCATCAGGTACTTGATTATGCTTGCCAGCAATGTGAGCAATACGAAAATGAAATTGCAAAAGGAAATTTTCCCACCTCATTTGTTTGTCAGAGAGCTTGGTCTGCGTCATGAAGTACTTAAGACTTTGGTGATCCATTCGCAGAATGAAAGGAGTCCCCAATAAATAGTGCTTCCATGAGTCTAAGGCATGTAGAATTGCAAGGAGTTCCTTTTCATATATGCCTAGAGCTTGCTCAACAAGGTCGAGCCTTCGACTCTCATAGCCTATGGCGTTCCCTTCTTGAAGCAAAACAGCTCCAAGGCAATCACCACAAGCATCACATTGGACCTCAAAGGGTTTTGAGAGATCCGGTAGTGTAAGCACAGGTTGAGAGATAAGCTTTTCTTTAAGCTTTTTGAAAGCATTGTTCTCCTTAGCAGACCATGTATACCTAACGCTTTTCTTTGTTAGGTCATGTAATGGTCCCGCAATTTGTGAGAATTTTTCTATGAAGCGTCTATAGTATGCACACATACCTATAAAGCTTCTTCGTTCATGAAGATTCCTTGGTTTAGGCCATCCTTTTATTACCTCTAACTTGGATGGATCCATTTGGATGCCATCTTGAGAGATAATGTGACCTAAATACTGAATCTCTTGCAAGAAAAATTCACTTTTCTTTTGATTAACATAAAGTTTATTCTCTCTTAAAACTTGAAATATTACCTGGAGGTGTTGCTTGTGTTCGTCTAATGAATTAGAGTAGAGGATAATATCATCAAAGAACACTCCAG
This sequence comes from Adiantum capillus-veneris, assembly GCF_014529385.1. Classification (NCBI taxonomy): domain Eukaryota; kingdom Viridiplantae; phylum Streptophyta; class Polypodiopsida; order Polypodiales; family Pteridaceae; genus Adiantum; species Adiantum capillus-veneris. The sequence continues at coordinate 32,260,981 of NC_140934.1, read as the reverse complement.
TGAAGGTTCGATGAGGCCTAAACAGCTTCTCCATCAAGCTGTTGAATGTGGCTGGTACATTGATCAAGCCAAAAGGCATGACAATGTATTCGTAAAGATCAAATGTGGTGCGAAATGCGGTCTCTACAATGTCTTGATCAACTATCCTTATTTGATGATAGCCACTTTTTAGGTCAATCCTACTGAAGTAGGTCGATCCTTGTAGCTTATCAAATAGGTCTTCTACCGGTGGAACGGGAAACCTATTCTTGATAGTGATCCTATTTAGTGCTATATAGTCGACACACATACGATATGTGTCGTCTTTCTTTTGCACTAATAGCACTGGTGAGAAAAATGAAGATGAGCTAGGCCTAACCATGCTCTTCTCAACTAACTCATGCACTTGCCGCATAATCTCCTCTTGTTGAGCTTGAGAAACTCTATAAGGAGGTTTATTAGGCGGTGAGCTTCCTGGAAGAAGTTCAATTGCATGGTCATCATTACCTCGTTTAGGAGGTAGCTCACAAGGGATGTCGTCAATAAAAACATCTTGAAATCCCTTGAGAAAATTGGATAACTCTAATTCCTTTTGGTTGCTTTTATTTTCTTTTGCTAAAGCATTAGGTTCATGTACACGAAAATAGAGCTCTTTATTGACTTGTTGAAAGCTGGTGTATGTACAATGGGGATAGTGTTACCCATTTCCTTAGCATCTATATACATGTCTTTTTCCCTGAACTTAAAGGAGATTCTCCTTTCAGGAAATTTAACATTGGCAGCCAGGCGGTCAAACCATGGTGCCCCTAGGATTACTGTAAGGTCTCTGACCCCAACCAAAAAGAGCACCCTTGTACCATGAAATGATCATAATGGAAAAAAGTTACTATTTTTAGCAGTTTTCCGAATTCTGTGAGTGCCATGATGTTTAAAATGTCATAAAGCTTCGAAATGTGAATTAAAATAATTTTTGTGAAAATTTTCCAAATATAGTAAGTTTTTGGTCACCCGACCCGTCTAGTTTTGACCGTCTCGAAAATCTGCACTTGTACCCCGAATTTGAAAAAAATGCATTTTCGGACCCCAGGGGCTGCTAAATATGGCAGGTACTCGGGTCAGTACATCTTATTTAGAGCTTCGTATAGCAATTTTCGGCATCAAAATCCGACTCGTATGGCCCGTTTTAGCCTAAAACCAATTTTCCTAAAAATTGTCCGGGGAGGTACCGGGGGCCCGAGGCTGTGTGGGAACGGGTCCCAGCCCACTCCAGACCTGCTTTAGCAGCTAGGGGGCGCCCTCTTGCTTTGTGGGAGTCTTGGGGAAGCTGCCAAGCCTGCAACTCAGTGTGAGAGTCAGTTTACTGAGCCAACTGGACACTTGGTGGGCAGGGAACTGGACTTGCCATGCTTAACTGGAGAAGCTCCCAGATGCATTTAGCAACCCAGATTGATTTTCAGCTTGAGGAGGCCTATTTAAAGACCTGCACACACACACACACACACACACACACACACACACACACATATGGTCACACACACAGTGCACACACACACACACACACACACACACCTACACACACTCTGGGAAGGTGCTGCCGGAACACACACCTTTTGAAGGAGAAGCAAGGAGGGAGGTGCTGTCAAATTCTCGCCTCAAGAAGCTCGATTAGATCAGAGAATTGAGAGGATTATCAGCCCTTAATCACGGTAACCATGGTTTAATTAATGCTTTCTGCAAATCCTTTTCATTACCGCCTAAATTTCTCGTCTATTATGCTTATTCCTAGTCGTAATTCTCTATAATTACTCTCTAAATTCTCATTAACCATATTCTATTGTGTAATCGTCATCCCATAGCTGAATTATCAGCCATTCATCACTCTCAATTAATGATTAGAGAATAATTACCAGAATTTTCTCTCTCAAGGCAGTATAGTAATTAAATCGGTAAGCTAGTAATTGTGTAGATTGATGAGAACCACTCTTTCTATCACGCATTAATATTGTAGATGATTTAGATTCATCTCTGTTATGCATTAAGATATAATTAAGGTAAGATTAAAAGGTCATTAAGTCTCTAAGAGATGGTTTTTCTCACACCTATGCATACAGTGACTCTGCACCCTCTAATTGCTAGGAAAGAGATTAATCATACTTAATTCATCTCTCTGATAATTCCATTAGTGAAATCCTATTATTCTTAATCATGTAAGCCGATTAATTATCTTTAGAGCCGGTTCCCATAGGATTATGTGCCATCCTTAATGATTGCTTTATGAAAAATCTAGATCAATCATATAGGAGGGATTAATTAATGTCACTAATCTACCCATTGGACTGTTATGATGCTTGCGAACCTTAGCTCTTTCTCCAAGCTAATCATTTAAAGTAGTGAGAAATGGCCCCGGTTAAGAGGACTCGCTTCGGTGGTGCCCATGATCGCGAGGCAGGAACGAGCAATGTCAACGGGAAGGGGAAGGCTCCCATGGAGGAACAAATACCAGCTATCTCACGGGCCATCGATGAAGAAGGGGAAGAGGTAGATCATATATTTTTTTCAAGTTGTTTAAACTAACATTGCATACGCTAGTTAGGAATTCTCATATCCCCAAACATGCTGGAGAAATCCGACGGAAACCTCGGCATTGAAAGCATTGTACATTAAGTTCTAAAGTAGGAAGGGACTGATTGATGGGAATGTTGTTTGCAATAGGAAAGAATGTCTGCTAGGGAAAATTTAGCTCGGCATGTTCATTCTATTTCCAATGTTAAAATAGTCATGAACCCCCTCCTGATCACAGGGGCAGAGTTCCTGGTTAAGGGCTCTTGAATCCACGACTGCTGGTTAAGCGGTGGATACCCACGTCTGTTGGTTAAGCGGTGGGAATGTCCATGTCGTTCTTTCTATGCGGTGGACATACCTAGTTGTATGGACAGCTAGGCGACAACGGGAGGAGTAAACTCTCGCTGGAGGGGGGATGTTGTACCTCCAGAACATTGGAATTTTTATGAATAAGTTTGAGTAGAATTTTTACTAGAATTCTGTCTTGGTGTTGTTTGCAATACTGCTTGAAGGCTGTATTAGCGAACAATGTGATTCAGAATTAAACAAGGAATCTTTATGTTGAACAACCTTTGTGGTAGTAATTAGGTCACACAAGGAAGTGTGAGTGTGGGGGTGGAAAGTGGGGGCTTGGCTCAAGTTGCCAATGCCTACGAGATGGGTGGTCCCGATTGGTCAGGAACTCTCTGTCCCCATTGTGCTTACTTCGATATGAGTAATACTCATTGCCCCTAGAGCGGTGAAATCTCGAGTGTACATGCCTCTGAAACATGGGGAAAAAGGCGCTCGGGGTTTCTCTCCTCTTCGAAGGTGGGTCTTAGGATCGCTAGATAGTTCGAGTACGCTTCCCCTGCGAGGTGGAGCTAGATCTCCCTGCTAGTAGGCTCGAACTCGACTCACTTTGTGATGAGAGATCGTCCGCTAGTCGAATCCTGAACCATTTTGTTTACTTCCGCAATAGATCTAGTGGCCACCGGGTTCACCATCAGATCCGCCATTGGAAACGGCGGGGTGGGGACCTCACAATTACATCCTCATGCTTGAGAGGAGAGATAAAGAAGTCCTCTTTGTCCACATAGCTAAGCCTCAATTTCCCTATTAAGGGAGTGACTGAAGCTTCTTGCTCCTTGAAAGCATTGTCTGCGGGTAGGACATCTCCCATCTCATAGGCTTGTGTGCCTAGCTTGGTGGCCAACTCTATAGATATAAAATTGTGGGTAGAACCAGGGTCAAAGAGAATAAAAGCATCATGTTCTCTTACCTTTCCCCAAGCATGGCATAGAGGAGATCCTTTGTGGTGAATTTGGTGAGTCTCCTCCTCTTGGATTTCAACCAAGGAAGCTCTAGGAGGATCTTGGTGGTTGTTCTTTTGGGGACAAGCAAGGTACGCATGCCCTTGTTCGCTGCACTTGAAACACCGGTTATCCTTGCGATAACGCTCAAGCTCTTCAAGAGAGAGTTTGTTCTTACCTTTGTAAACTCCCTTCTCTTTAGCTTTGTTGGAGTTGCCCTTAGGAGACTTTTGGACATTGTCCTTCCCCTTAGGCTCGTTGGAACCCTTGTTTTCCGTGGGCTTATTATTTCTTTTAGCCCCCGTTTGGAAATTGATTCGAGAGGCCACAATAGTATGGTGTATTACCGCCGATATGGTACGTGGCCTTTGGGAGTTGACATACTCCACCATTTCTTCGGTTAAGCCCACACAAAATTGTTGCTTTTGCTCTCCAAAATCCAACTTTTTGAAGACAGTGGCTTTGAGTTGTAGGTCCCAAAACTTGTCTACATATTTGTGGATGGATTCATAGGGAGAGAGCTTTAAGCTTCGCCATTCGGTGAGTACTTTGTCTTTGGCATCGGTGGCCAAAAACTCCTTCATAATGGAAGCTCTTAAAGCTTTCCATGTTCGTGGATCTTCACCGTTGGCTCGTAGGCTAGACCACCATTGCCTAGCGGACTTTTGAAAGTGCATAGTTACATGGCGCAGCTTAGAGGACTCCGTGAAGCCCTCATCTCCAAACGCCGCATTGAACTGTTGGATAAAGGCCAAGACTTTGTCCGTAGCACCAAAGGTACCATCATAGGTAAGGAAAGAGATGCTCCTCCCTCCCTCTTTGAATTTCTTCAACTTGGATGACCTCTTCCATGCGGCATAGGATTTCCTATGGCCTCTTCTTTTTGATGGTTCAAAGGTTGCACCATCACTTTCTTCAGAAGGTGAAGAATTTGAAGAAGGTGGAGAAGAGGGTGACCTCTTTCTTGCCTTTTTCTTGTCTTGATCTTCGGCGTCTTCACCATCGCTTTCATAAGAGGAAGAGGATGAAGAAGATGGAGAAGAGGGTGTCCTCTTTCTCGCCCTTTTCTTCTCTTGCTTTTTATCATCTCTCTTTGAATTATGGTGTGGGGAAGAGTGTGATGGTCTTCTCCGCTTTGGTGGTGATGGAGAGCGTTTAGCCCGCCGTCTTCGTGGAGCCATCTCCGCCGAGGTGGTGGGAGACTCACTTCTTTCTCGTTCCTTCGGTGGAGGCTCTTGAGTTCTCCTTTGGGAAGGAGATGCATCATCAAGAAGTAAATTCTTGAGCCCTTCATATGGATTCTCTTCTTCTTCACGAATCGAAGAGAGACCTCTTTTGGGAGTCTCACAAGGAGGCTTCCTAGGTGTTCTCTCATCATGGTGATGAGCTTGGAGAATCCTGTGAGCATGAAGCTGCCGTTGCACTTCACTTTGGAGAGATGGATATCCCATGGCTTGTTGAAGCCTAGAAACAAGATAGTTAACAAGCATCGGAGCATCATTAGTAGCTTGCTCATTAGTATTGTCAGCCATTCTAACAACTTTTAGGTGTAAACTTTTTAGGTGTACTTTGGCACTTCAAGCCCTAGTTGCTTCTCCTCTTTACCCCTTTAGAAAAAGCACTCAAGCTACTGTACCCACGGCTCGAATACCATTAATTGCAAGGAATAGAAGAGAGGGTCTTTCAACACCAAAATAGCACCGGCTCCTGTCAAGCTTCTAATAGCTCAATAGTGGTTAAGCAGTAGGGAATCCCAGTAGGACTCCACTATTAAGACCATAGCTCTCGACGGTGATACCATGTTATCTGCACGAAAGCAGGCGCACTGCAAGGCTGAAAAATCCCTATTCTACTTACTCACAGGCAATTAATAATACCAACCATTTATAGCTAGCTTGAGGACCTCCCTTCTTGAGCAATAAAAGAGAAACCTTGTGCTCTGATACCAATGTAACATTTAATGGCCTAAAAACTTATGTGTAGCGAAAATTAGCATGAACATAGTGGGCATTTCATTAGAATAGATTCCTAATGAGAATTACAAGAGTGCTTGGGTGGAGAGAGCAACAAAAAGCATAACACCTAGTTAGATAGCATCAACAATAATTTCAAAAGAGAGAGAAATTAAGCTATTGACAACAGATGAGGATTGGATTTGCATGGAGCCGGGCCCCCCTCCAAAAGGCTTTGTATTATGGTTTCTCCCATCAAGAGAGACATTGTACAATACAATTCTTTGTGTTCCTTCAAGACTAGCTAGTGCAATGAAGATGAAAGCTTCATGCACTAAGCAAAACACTTAGCAAACACAACATCAATTATCCCCGGTCTCAGACCCAAGACCTCACACACCTTCGAAGATGCTGAGAGCTAGCAAGGTATGAGAGTAGATTGAGAGGAAGAAGGAGTATCTTACGAGAAAGATGTACATTTCCTCACATAATCACTCATATTAGCATAGCTTATCTTAGTAATTAGCATGGTAGAGGAGATGAGCATGCATTGAAGCTTGGATCTTGGTTGGATTTGCATCCACATGCCAAGAGTATGTCGATGTAGGCTTCTATCTCACAAGCTTGGAGTAGGTGATGAGCTCTCCATTAAAGCTTGGGAAGAGATAGTCTTCTTTACTTCACACATGAGATTGTGTGAGTGTGTGTGTGATAATGCCTTGCAAAAACCAGCCCCCTCTCTCTCTTGGGCAAGCCCTCTTGCTAAATGCTCTTGCTATCCTCCCATTGAACCTCCCCAGGGCTAGCCTATCACAATTAAGTAGCATAAGTGATAGCCTTCTGACATGTGTCCCTCTTTCCCCTTTTGTGAGAGATTTAGGTAATTTAATAATTAAACTAAACTCTCATTGGACCCCTTTGCCTCCTGGACAATAGGAATCAGGCCATCCATTGGGCTGTTGAATGCTCATTGGACCCCTTGGGAGACTGTCCAATAGTCTTCTAGAGGACTTAGTTCTCATTGGTTCTTTTATTAAGTGTTTTTAAATTAATTAAACTAGATTTACTCTAGCCTAATTCTCATTGGTCCACCTCCAAGGCCATCCAATAGGAATTGGGTACACCTTGTGGGCATCTGGCCTAAGGAGCTGACATGTGTCCCTCATTCCCTTTGTGTAAAGGGAGCTTGTGTGTGTGTGTGTGTGTGTGTGTGTGTGTGTGTGGATTTCTCTCTCATCCCCTAGAAGAAAGGCTCGCCCCCTCCCAAGTAGGGATTGCAAAGACTTTTTTGGTACACACACCAAGCATCCAATTCCCTTAAGGTTGACCTTAGGACACAACCTTTGAATTTTGGAACCTTAGCATTTTGGAAGTTTTAATGGGCTGAACCTTAGGGTCTTTTTAGCCCATTGTTGCACATGGCTCTTTTGCAGATGGCCCCCCCTTTGGATCCCTATTGTGGCCAGTCTGCTAGCTTAACCAATATTCTAGCTTTTTCTCCCCTGGCACTTACCCATATGAAATAATCAGTTTAACATGAGAAAATCATTTAGGAGAATTAGATATTGATTATTATGACATTGATGCACTTTATGTACTTGGGATCAAGAAGAGTCTTTTGTTTGTATCTGCACTTGCTAGACTTGGTCTTGTATTATAGGACACGATCTCAGTTTTGGTGATGAAATTGTTGCATCTGGCATTTTATGTTGTCGCTTGTATAAGCTCACTTTGTATGACAAGTGTGGGTTGAATTTTGCAAATGCAGTTGTGGATTCAAAGGCTATTTCAGATGCAAAACTTTGGCATGCTTGTTTTGGTCATCTAAATTTTGCCAGTTTGCTACGTTTGTAGAAAGCTGATATGCTTGTTTCTTTGCCGCCACTTGAAGTCCCTATCAAACATGTCTGTGAAGGATGTATTTTGGGTAAGATGGAGTGTTCTATGTTTCCAAAGGATGGTTCAATTAGGGCCACATACAGGTTGCAGCTTGTGCATAGTGATGTTTGTGGGCCCATGCAAACTTCGTCCCTTGGTAATTACCTTCGATTCGTGACTTTTATTGATGATTACTCTAGGCATGCATGGGTATATCCGCTTAAAGAGAAGTCCGAAGTATCTATGTGCTTCAAACAATTTTTGGCTATGGCTGAAAATGTCTCGAAATGTACTATGGGCACCCTCCGTTCCGATCGAGCGGGATAGTATATGTCTCATGAATTTAATGCAATTCTGGCTAGTCGTGGGATAAAACACCAATATACAGTGCCTTAAACGCCTCAGCAAAATGGTGTTGCTGAGAGGAAAAACGTGTCACTTATGAAAATGGCGTGATGTATGGTCAAAAGTCAAGCTTTGCCGCATTCATTTTGGCTTGAGGCCATCATGTGTGCCAATTATGTACTAAACATGTGTCCTACGAAAGTTTTGCATTCTATTACTCCATATGAAGCATGGCATGATAGAAAGCCTTCTATTGAGCACATGCACGTTTTTTGCCTCTAGGCATATGTTTTGGTGCCACAAACACAACACAAAAAATTGGATGATAAGACTGTCAAATGTTTTTTTTTTTTATAGTGCTGAAAGCAACGGTTAGAGGTTGTATCATTCACAAACAAAGCGTATTCTGGTTTCATAGGATGTTGTGTTTGCGAAAGATTCTATTCAAGCCTTGTTGTCATGTACTAGAGACAGTAATGTAAGCTCACAGGACATTTATGACACTGTGTTGCCTCTTTTTAGTGGTGGAAGTTTGAATGTAAATTCCAATGAGGCAAATGTACAACCTATGGGGGTTTCTGAAAATTTTAGAAGTCAGCCTATCACTGAAGCAAATGTACATGAAGTACTTGATGAGGAAAGGGCTGAAAATGAACAGGCTGGAGATATGCCAAAATGACTGGTGTGCATGACAGTAAATTGGATGCACCTTTGTCTAGTCGCACTCGTTCAGGATCTCGCCATGCATCTTATGTATCAGATTGTTATGCTTTGGCTGTGTCTAGCTTACATAATGTTGAGGAACCTCTGTGTTTTGATGAAGCATGCAATTCAAAAAATTGGATGTCTCCCATGCAGTCAGAATATGATGCACTTATAGAAAATGACACATGGAATTTATGTGATTTTCCTCCTGGCAAAAAGGCCGTTGGTACGAGTGGGTTTACAAGTTGAAACGCAAGCCGGATGGTGAGATTGATTGCTATAAGGCTCGACTTGTTGTGCTAGCAAAAAGGCCATTGGTACGAAGTGGGTTTACAAGTTGAAACGCAAGCCGGATGGTGAGATTGATTGCTATAAGGCTCGACTTGTTGAAAAGGGTTATGCACAACAAAAAGGCATATATTATGAAGAGACTTTTTCTCCCACTTGTTGTACGACTACTGTGCATTTTCTATGTGCATTGACAACTCATTTTGGTTGGGATGTACATTAATCAGACATTGTTATTGCTTTCTTGAATGGTGACATATTTGAGGAAGTTTATATAACGTAGCCTCGCGGTTCTGTCAAGAAAGGACAAGAGGATAAGGTGTGACAATGTAACAAAGCTTTGTATGTGCTGAAACAATCTCCTCGTGCTTGGTATGAGAAGGCTAACACTCATGTGATCAAACGAGGCTTTTGTAACAGTCCAACAGAAAGCACATTGTATGTAAAGCATGAGGGTGATGTACTTCTCATTGTGGTTCTTTATGTAGATGATTTGCTAATCCACTGGACCATATGAGAGACATCATCTAAATTTAAGGGTGATTTTAATGCTACTTTCAAGATGAAAGATTTGAGGATGTTGCATCATTACTTGGGTATACACTTTAAGCACTGTGTTGGTGGTATTGCCTTGTGTCAGTAAAGTTACATAGAGACATTGCTATGTAAGTTTGACTTGAGGATTGCAAACCTATTGCCATTCCCATGGAAACAAGTTTGAAATTGAGTCTTCATGATGTACGCGCATCCAAAAGTGGTTTTTGTTTCATGCTTGGCAACTCATGCATATCATGGTTGAGCAAGAAGAAACCTAATGTGACCACTTCTATTTGAGAGTCTCAGTACAGGGCAGTCTACACAACTACGGTTGAGTGTGTATAACTTAGACACCTTATAGCTAATTTGGGTGTTGGACAGGACATTGCCAACACTATCTACATTGATAGTCAGAGCGCATTGGTAGTTGCGAGGAACCTAGTTTTTCATGCTCGCACAAAGTACATTGAGGTGCATTACCACTATGTTAGGGAGAGGCTCTCATTAGGAGAGATCAACTTATCTTATGTGGCAACACAGGACAACCTTGTAGATCTTTTCACAAAGGCATTGTCTCGTGAGAAGTTCAAAGCTTTCCGCAAAGCTTTGGGCTTACTCACCTTTGTGGAATGATCATGTCCTTAGGGAATGGTGCTTCCCTTTACTCTATGTGCCAGCTCTTGTTCACCGCATCACTCCATGGGGGATTTGTTACCATATGCATGTGGTAGTGATGTGTGTGTACACACCTAGGACCACCGGGGCATTTTTTCCCTCTCTAGGAGGTTTTTTCCTCGGTCGTGCATTGTATATACGCCCATCACTCTAGGGTTAGCTTATCTTTCCATTGCACATTAAGTAATACACTCTCGGTTGTGTGCCTTGAGCTTCCTTCGTCTTCTCCAAGCTGTGTGTGTTTTCTTGCAACCCTAATTCCAATAGCCCATAGTACATTTAGAGACATTTTTGTCTATAAAAAAATTTCTTGAAACACATGAAAACTTTGGACTTAGCTATAAGCGGATACACCCATGCATGTATGTATTAATCATCAATGAAAGTCACAAAGTACATGTAATTACCCAAGGGTGGAGTCTGCATAGGCCCACAAACATCAATATCCACAAGTTGTAACCTACATGTAGCCCTTACTGGAACATCCTTTGGAAATATTGAAGGCTATATCTTACTCAAAATATATCCTTCACAAACCTACTTAGAAGGTGCTTCAAGAGGCAGCAAAGAAGTGACCATATCATATTTTTGCAACCACAGCAAATTGGAAAAATTCAGATGTCCAAAACGTGCATGCCAAATTTTGACATCTAAAACATTCTTTGAATCCAGAATTGCATTCGCAAAATTTTTCCCACACTTGTCATACAAAGTGAGCTTATACAGCCCACGACACAAATTGCCAGATGCAACAATTTCATCACCAAAACCAAGATCATGACTTGTACATTTGTCATCTACAAATTTGACAACAAGACCAAGTCTTGCAAGAGAAAATATAGACAAAAGGTTATTTTTGATGCATGGTATATAAAGTTCATCAAAAAGTATGAAAGAACTTCCATTTGCAATAGTTAGCACAATCTTTCCAACTCCCTTTACCAGATAAGAGGCATTAACGGCACAAGTGACCATATTCTCGTGAGGACAGCCCTAAGATTGGCAAACAAATCACGATGCTACGTAATGTGTTTTGTAGCACCACTATCAAAGCACCAACTTACATGTGACTTTGTAGCATTTGACATACATGCATCATGGAAAGAAGGATCATGAGTACACTCTACACTAAATTCCTTACTCTACAACTACATCAGCTTCACAATCTCCATTTATAGAAGATTCTACAATAATTGCGTTGGTAGTAGATCCAACCTCTTCCTTCTTGGATTCTTTTGCCTTCAACTTAGGAAATTGCTTTATCAAGTGATCATTAGACTTTCAATAACTGCAATGCATCTTCTTCTTGCCTTTTGCACCAAAATTCCCAGACAATTTGTTGCTAGTAGAAGGACTAAACACATGTCTGCTACTCACAGAAGAACCATGAGAAGTGACTATGTTGCTATTACCACCTCCTCTTTGAGAAAAAAAAGTCTATTCAACTGCATGCTATTTAGCCCTATTCTTTCTTGAAAGCGATTCCTATAACAACAATGTGCATAATGAGCTTGATAGCTTGAGGGGTTCTTTAATGTAAATGGCCTATTAACTTTGAGACTAGCAGAAATTAGAGAAGGTACTTTTGTGGAATTACTTTGTGAGCATAGCGGGTGAACTTAATTGACGGTAGCAACATAAACATAGCATTTAGTTAACTTGGCATGAAAAATACTTTTGCAAGAGAGAGAGAGAGTTTAGAGAACATGACAACAGTTGAGAACCGGATTTATGTGGAGCCGGTCACCCCTCCAATAGGCATTTGTATTACAGTTTCTCCCATCAAGAGAGACTTGGTACAATACAATCTTTGTGTTCCTTGTGACCTAAGTGACGCAATGAAGATGGAAAGCTTCATGCATCACGAGCATAACGTAAAATTTGTAGAAAGCATAAACTATCCCAAGCCTCAGTCCCAAGACCTCAAACACCTTCGAAGGTGGAGAGAGCTAGTAGGGAATGAGGGTAGGGAAGAGGAAGAAGAAATATTTCATAGGAGAAAGAATTAGTTCCTCACTTATTATCAATCTTCTTGCTAGCATACATAATAGCACAATAATGAAGATGGAGAAGATGGCAAGCTTAAGCATTGGAGAATGGCGGTTGGATTTTCATTCCATAGCCAAGAGTGTTGGTGTAGGCTCTCAACCTCTCTACTTGCTTGGAGAAGGATAGAGAGCTCTTGCACTTTGCACTACACGCAGTGAGTGTGTGTGTGTGTGTGTTTGGGGGGGGGGGGGGGGGGGGGGGGGGGGGGGGAAAGTATACCCCTCAAGCAACCCCCTAGCTTGCTTTGGTCGACCCCCCCCTTGTAGCTCATGCTTGAAGCTCATTGGACCCCTCCAGGCCTAGCTAATCAACAAGCAAGAGGCATATCAAGCAAGCATGCTAATCTTGGGACAAGTGTCCCCCTTTCCCCTTTGACAGAGAGTACTTGATAAATGCTAAAATAATTAAATTAACTAATTTATCATTGGACCCTTGGGAGGCCAACCAATAGGCTTTAGGCACACCTTGAGGGTAACCTAGCTAGGGGCTTGACATGTGTCCCACTTGCCTAGGGGTGCCCTTTGGAAGAGAGAGTGGTCAAGAAACCACCCCCGCTACTTGCATGTCACGCCCCCTCTTTGTAGGGATATGATTTGAATTTTGTGACACCTCAAGCCTCTCAACCTTGAACCTAGTTCTCACCACAAGCTCATCTCTTAAGCTCCTCAAGCTTGGGATGGGTTCCCACCTCAAGTACAACCCTAGCATCTCAAGCATGACAAGCACCTGAAGCATCTCAATCATCAAGCACTTCAAGAATCTCAGTCATCAGGCACAACAAGCACCTCAAGCTTGGACCGGGTTTCCACCTCAAGCACATCCCTAGCTTACCTAAGGTCAAAGGGCCATCAATACTAACTATTGGAGGTCTTTAATGAAACTAACCCTAAGGTCTTTAAGCTCCATTGGTTAGCCTTTCTCTTTGACATACCATCTCTCATTTGGGACCCTTTACCATTGGCCCCATGTTGAGATAGATATGTAAGCACATGTCTATATCCTAACCCTTGTTCCCATTTATTCTCCCACATTGAATGATCAGTTTAATATGAGAAAATCATTTGGGTTGGTTAGATATTAGATTCTATGACAGTTTCCTTGAGTTGTGAGTCTCAAAGTACTAGCAAAATTCTTGTAAGAGTCTAGCATTTCATCGAGAACATTCTATATAAATAAACTTTCAGAAATAACTTCACCTACAGAAATGAGTTGCTCGTTGGTATCCTTGATGCTGAGAGGTGGAAGTGTAAAACAGACCGGTGGCCTTTACACCAAGACTATGCACGATGGCCTCATCATGGGATGTACACAATAGGGGCACCACCTAGCAAGATATACATAATCAAACATGCCATGGAAAACAATTTCAAGATCCACGCCCAAGTGCTGGATGGGGTGGTCGGAAAACAAGATGAGAGGAATGGTGAGTGAGAATGGGCTTGCTACTCATGCATGTAGTAAGGAAGATAAGTATGCTCACTTCTCATACCATAGGTGGCAAATCCACACACCTTAATATGCAAGTAGAAAGATCATAGGAATACGAGAGGAAGAGAGAGAGTGTGTGTATGGTGGAAAATCCGCACACCTCAACATAAGCATAAACCATACTCACAAAATGAATCATATCCCAAACGACACAAGGTACGACACCAAGATGGAGTGTGTTGATTGCTTGCAAAAGATGAATACAATAGGCAGTATAGGATGCATAATGGAGGTATGGGAGTTGATGGAAAGGAATATCATGAGTGTAGCCATCATTCTTCTTATTGAGATCGTGCCTTCAATCCTTCATTACAAGTGTGTGGAGATATGGTGCTCATCTATGCATGGTGATGTTGATGGTGTTGTGATTATTTGATTAGGGTTCATACTACTAACATGTAGCACAAGGGTGTGTATGTGTAGGGGTGTGTGTGTGTAGTGTGTAGTGTCAGTTTACAAAAGAGAAGGCTTACTTTTATAGGCCAAGAGAGTGATTAGGGAAAAGATTATGAGTAAAATGAGTTATTACAAAGTAACCTTAGTTAGAGGTATTCTCCCAACGAGAGAGCTCTGTGTACCCTGCTTATTGACCAATTTCCTCCTAGTTACCTTCATCATGGTGAGCTTTGTCTCTATTCCTCCTTCCATAGCTTGAGTCCAAGAGCTTCCTTATAATATTTGAGAGAATATTGATAAAATAAGAGAAAATCCATCAATAATGGAAAGAAAACTATAAGAAATTATATGTGTGGAGTTGGATAATCATGACTTCTTTCCCATGTGGACAGATAAGATCCACCATTTCGACCATATCTCTCAAACCGTAGCTCCAAAAATTAATAAAAAATAGAGGTAGAAAGATCATCTCCATGTCTTCAACTTTGCTATTGAATTTTTTTTCCAATTTGAAATGAAAAAATAGAGAAAAATACCACAAAAATATATGTCCGTCTTTTTTCTTCCAAAAGGCTTCCACGTTGTCCCCTCTTGACTGCATGTGCAAGCCTTGTGTCCACAAGTGAAGTATGCTTAAATTTGATAATATTTTGTTGAGTCCAACTCCATAATGCTAAGATTCTCTTCCCTTTCACTATTGACTCTTATTCTTCACCTATAGTGATCGTAAGGTAGTGACCGTCAGGTAGAATCAACATCCAATGATTTTTTAATTTATTTTTCATAGGGTTTGTTCCTACCTCTCCTTATTTCCAAGATCCAAATGTGTCAAAAACCATATCTATGTACAAAATATATACATAGTGATTTTCATGCATCAAATCCTTCCTCCTCCATGAAGCATTGAAGCCTTACCATCAAGTACATACCAAGAGAGAGGTGGACCAAAAATTTGAAAAGTGGCCCTCATTAGCCCTCCCCTTGAAATTAGAGGCATTTATATCTCTAGCTCTGTACTTGATTCTTCTTCAATTCAGGTGGAGGAGTTTTCCTCCTCATGGATTTCCATCATAGGTTCTTGATCAAACCTCAAAAAGTATTGCTTCAACCTCCATCCATTGACACGTGTTTTGTGGAGCCTACCATATGTATCCATCAATCGGTAACTGCCATTGTTGTAGCACTTTCTAATGACAAATGTTCCCTCCCATCTGGGTGAAAAAATTTTATCCTTCCTAGTGTCAACTTGTTATCATACCTTAGGACCAAACTACCTTTCTTGAGACCTTTTGCCCTAAGTCCCTTGTTGAAGGTAAGTCGACGTTGCTCTGCATGTGCTACATAATAGTTGATAGCATCTTCTCTGTCTAGTTGAAGCCTCTCTAGATCAAATATGTAGTTGTGAAGATAATAATTAGGGCGTTCCATCTTCCTAGCTAGCACCCTGAGACTAGCCAATTGTACTTCAATGGGTAAAATAGCCTCCTTACCATACACCAAGTGATATGGTGTGAACCCAAGGGATGTGCGATAAGCCCAAAGTGCAGCCATAAGATGCTTGTTCCAATCACTTTTGTGATTCTTTACATGTTTAATGATGATCTTGCACATCATACCATTTATATTTTCCACCAAACCGCTGCATTGTGGGTAGTAGGGAGTTAAGTGTCGTCGTGAGATGCCCAGCTTCTCCATCAGCTCTCCTACTAGGTCTCCTCTAAAACCTGATACCGTATCAAAAATTATTTCAAGAGGAGTGCCAAAATGGCAACAAATGTTTTCAAATACAATCTTAGCCACTTCCTTAGTTGTAATCCGGGTGGTAGCAACTGCTTCAGCCCACCTAGTCATGTAGTCTACACCCATGATGATATACAATTTACTTGATTGGCTCCTTGAAAAATGCCCAATGGAATCAATTTCCCATTTCTCAAATGGTCCATAAGAGATTATAGAGGTCTATGGCTCATATGTGAGCCTCCTATCCCCTGTCTTCTGACATTCCTTGCATGTTTTACACCAGTGATGCACATCTCTCTGTAAACTAGGCCAGACAAACCCGACTTGTAGAACCTTCCTACTGGTGATGTCAAGTGAAAAATACCCTCCACAAACACCATCATGGCAACTTGAAATCATTTTTGTGATCTCTCTAGAGAGAGGTACACGTCTAATAATTTAATCCTTACCCTTGGAGTAGAGTTTGTCATTGATAAGACGGTATTTTTTTGCCTTGCACACAAGCCAATGATTTTGGCCCTTAGTAAGATCTTTAGGACACTCTCCTGTGTCCAAGAAACTCATGATGTCAGGCATAGCATTGCTACCTTGGAAAAGAGGTAGCTTCAACTTGATAGCACCCAGCACTGGAACATCTTGTAGCTTCTCTCTAGCTAGAGCATGTGCTTCTTGATTTTCTGCTTGAGGGACATGATGTAATTGTACAGCATGAAACTTCCCTAAAAGTTTCCTAACTTGGTGAAAACAGCCTAGCAAGCTATAATTTTTACAAGCCCAAGTTCCTTGTATTTGTTTTATTAAAAGCATGGCATCACCGAATACATTTTACCGTTGAATACCTTGTGTCACACACCACTCTAACCCAAGAGTTAAGGCTGCATATTCTGCGTCATTGTTGGAGTGGGAATCCAAGAGATGCCCAATGGAGAATACCTTTTCCCTTTGTCCATTGAAGACAAAAATGCCCGTTGTAGCTTTGTCTATTGTCCTCTTATAAGCTCCATCAAGAAAAGAGAGTGAGCCCTCTCCAACTTAGGGACTTCCAACACAGGTGTTACTTCTTTATCACTTGTCTTGATCTTCAACTTATTTTCATAGTGGCGATGAGTGAGAATGCCTCCTAGACTGGCTCTTGTGGAGCTCTCCACTTGCATTGTGTAGTCAAACTCTTGCAACCTTGTGAGGCATTTAGAAATTGTTAGCAGCAAGCTAACTCGGATAATATTTTGTGGATATTTTATTGTAAAAACACTTGTTATTTTGATAGGGAATGTTGTAACTCCTACTTTCCAGATAAACACTGTAATTGATGAGCCGGGGCTACAAGCTTCTAGATTGTATCAACCTATCTTTAGTTAGAGCTCCCAGATTATTAGTTTTGACCACAGAAACCTTGGCTAAGGTATAAAAGCCAATTTTTTGTAAGTTTTTGGATAATAGAACACAGCGTGAGCTAATGGTGCTCACTTCTCTCCTTCTCGCGCTTTCTACTCCCTTTCCGATTGTCACATTGCAGTGTCGTCTGTTGCGTTGTAACCGCAGGTAAGAGCTCTACGCGTTGATGTAAGCATTTAATGGTAATTCATAGCTTCTTGCGTCGTCAACCCGCAATATAATTTCATCATAAGTAGTAATTTAGTAGAGGGGGTATTGGGGCATCATTGCTAAGCATTTAGATGCATTCTGGGTCAAAAACTCAATGTTGTTAATAATCACAATTTTTGCACTTGACCTAAAGTGAGATTTGAGACCATAAGCATGTGTGGTTAGGTCTTATAAATATTTCCTAGAAGTTTCATAACGTTTGGATGTTGTTTGATGTTGTAACGGTTATGATTTGTTTACCGATTAGCGACTAGCTTTTGGTGATTTCTGTCATTTGAGTGTAGCTTGAGTTAGATGTGAGTTGTCTATTGTTTTCCAAGAGATTGACAACCTCTTGTAGCCTCTATGCACTAGTCGAGTCAGCTTCATCCCATGGATTGACAATTATGTTTGTGGTTCTCACTATGTCTGCAATACGATAGGAGTGAGGTTAGACACCCGTCCCACATTTGGCGCCGTTGCCGAGGATCAAAGAGACCTAAACTAGGGAAAACACGAGTGTCTGGTGTAGTTGTCCTTTAATTTCCTCTAGGATCACCTAGAGTCAAAACTTTCTTTTTAAAACCGCATAGCTTAAGATTGTCGTCTTTTTCTGTATAGAGGTAGCTTGGAAGTAGGTTGTACTTGCTAAGAACCTTTTAGGATTGTAGGATTATATGACTAAATTAGAATTTTGAGAATGGTTGAGGGACGAGACAAGTCTTAAGATCAAGGCTCAAAAAACCATAAAAACAAGAAAATGAGTGTTTGTGGACACTTTCCACAACCCCATTGCAGTAGAATCTAGGAGTAGGGTAAGTAGAATTTGAGGTGGAATCTCAGAACATTGCTCTCTCCAGAAGAATCAATTGTGAGTTGTTTATGTGAAGTTGTAGAATTTCAGGTCTACGACTAGAAACAACACCAAAAGACTGTCAACCATTGAATCCAGCTGGAGATTATTCTTCAAAAGATGTTTGAACCAGTGGGTAAGCTTAAGGACGTAATTGAGGTAAATTTTCAAGAGTTTGCAAAAACTTAGATTATCTACTTTTTCTTAACATTTTAGGCCAAATTAAGTTTTGAATTGACTTAGAGGCTTAAAATAGATTATAAAAAGATTGTCCTCTGAAAACATTGAAAAAAGTGTTCATTTTGGGCCAAAAGTAAATCATCACGATTATTTACTTTCTTGATACCAGAGACTCTATGCATATGTACAAACATTTTTTGTAAAGGCCCATAGAATTTGGATCACCAAACTGACCAAAACCTTGGTAAAAAATGAAATTTGTTCTGATTGTCGAGAACTTAAGTGTGACTTGGGAAAAGCTTGTTCAAACTTAGTGAAATTTGACTCAGATTCTCATATTGAAGTGTTAAACAAGTGTACATGCTCTGTTGATAAAAAATATGTAAAAATTTACCAAAAGTAAATAATCATGATTATTTACTTTTGTCCCATTTCGCAACTTTTTTGACCAACCCAACATACCACTAGTTTTAACATGTTATATTAAGCCCACAAATCAAATTTGGTAAGATTTGGATCACTGAAGTGAAAACTGTGGCCAAATTTGTAAAGTCAGTCTTTCTGCAGACACAAAACTGTTAACCAATTGAGCAGGGATTAACCAAACTTGGTGAAACTTGGCTAGGAAGCATAAGTTGAGTTGCTTAACTAGTTAGTATCAACATTTTAGCAAAAAGTTGCAAAAAATTCTCAGTAGTGAATAATCACGATTATTTACATCTACTATAAAATTGGACATTTTTGCACATTTGAGTATACCACAAGGTCAAACATATCAAGTAAACGACACAAATCAAATCTGGTGGAATTTGGATCACAAAAGCAAGACTTAAACCAGATTCTTGAAAACTGAGTCTATGGACACGAAACAGTTAATAACTTGGACAAATTTCGTTCAAACTAAGTGAAACTTGTCCAAAGACCTTAGCAAGTTGAATACTTGGCAAAAAAAGCCTAAAAGGTGCATAAAATTGAGAAAAGTAAATAATCACGATTATTTACTTCTGAGACACAGATACAAAATTTTGGACTTTTGAGCTTGTACAATGTTAGAACAACATAATACAAGGCCACCGGTCAATTTTGGGTTCAATTGGATCCAAATTAGTACATGTTCACTCAGTTTCCAGATTTGCAGATTAGTCCTTTGGCTTTTTGCAAAAGTTGAATCTAAACGTCTCAATTGTTGACTCACTTAGCTCAAATTGAAGTGATACACATAGACCAGTCACAATAGTTAGCAAAAATTATACAATCTTTGTGAAAGAATAGCTAACTTGATTAAAACTGATACAGGAATCAGATTGCAGACAAGGAATTGAAAGCTTGACAGGAGTTGCAATCAAGTCAAGTGGAAGAAACTGATTCCAAGTCAATCCGGCGGTAAGGACTCTATCCAGGGATTCACAAGTCTATATGCACCTTAGATTTGGTCGTATACTAGCAAACCAATGCATATTTGGAGAGACCGCTAGTAGAGTATCCACCGAAGAGAGTGTGAATCAAGGCGATCACTTGGACACTATTTTTGAAGAAGTCTCAAACACTTTTTCAGAATCAACATCTGAAATTCTTCCTATTCGACTCATTTAGTAACCAGAATGTCAATGTGATATAAGTACATACTCACATTTTATAAGACTAATGGCCATGGAGCTCAGGCTTACCTAGATCCTAATGAAGAGTATGCCATTCGCATTGATAAACATGACATAAAGTTTGAAGAGAAAATCAGGGCAAACAAACAAGGAAAAATGTATATGGATAAAAACGGATCTCAGTATCTACAAGTTGAACACCATGATGTGATAGACAAATGGGGGTTAGAAGTAAATATCATAATTTTGGATATGGCAGCAAAAGAAGGACCACCGACTTTAGAATTTGAGGGATACGATCAAGTTGATTTGAAGCCTTTGAAATGGCTTAGCACGGATAATCCTAGGATCGGAGTCTATTGTTGGGAGGATAGAAATGTCAAAGATCTTCTATGGACTTCTCATGCCAAATCAGGACAATTAACCCATGAAGATCATCTATATCTTCAAAATCAAAGACAAGGGCTCATCAAATCTACCAACCTACCTATTTAGGGATTGTTATAACAATAACTTGGTTATGATGAGTCCTGAGGAGGTGAAACAAACCAAATACCAAGGGTACTCCATAAGAGATTGGATATTGGACCAATGACCAAAAACTATTCTAAAAGAGGAACTCCACGAGAGATCTTTTGGTGCAATGTTAAAAAACCCGAACCTACCTCATCGCAAAGAAAACCGTGTGATACTAAAGCCAGTCCAGAGCTACATGAGTCACTACTTCCAACAGACTAGTTTGAAGGACTCGGGACAGGACCAACTCCCAGGAAACCAAGAGTTGAGCCAAATAAACCTGTCAAACCAGCTAATTTTAAAAAATGGGTCAAAAAATACAATGGATCTGGGGATCCATATGACCACTTAGCAAGCTTTAAGAAAGTTCTAAGAGCAAAACACATATTTGATTTTCATACTCAATTTGAGAGATTTGGAATGACGTTAGAAGAAAAAGCACTGACATGGTTCCAAAACATTCCACCAAGGTCAATCATGGATTTAAATACATTAGCTCAAGGATTTGTAGTTGCATGTTCCAAAATGGGGATCAAACATAATATGGTAGCTCAAATCTATAGCTTCAAACAGAAACAAGGTGAGTCTATTAGGGATTGTGCAACTAGAATGAAGCAATACATTGCAAGATGCCCATAACTATAAATTCTTGTAGAAGAAAGATTAGTATCATTGTTTCTAGAGGGACTGCTAAACAAAGAACTTCATGCTATATTGTATAGCAAGAAACATATGACCATAGAAGAGTGTGTATCGGATGCCATTGACTTAGGAGACAATTGTGATATCTTCAATGAAAAATATGTCCCTAAGGATAATCAAAGTGAGAAAATAGCATCCACTAAACCAGCAGAAGTGGGAACGACTGTTGTAGCACCGCTTACATCCATAGAAGACATGCTCAAAAGGATGAATGTAATGATGAATAACATACAAAAAGCACCTATGAGGGGACTAGACCAAGGGATACCTCAACAGGGACAACCAATTAGGCCATAGAAATGGTGTGCAATCAAGGGTAAATGGACCAACCATGAGACCAATGAGTGCTATTACCGATCAAAGTATGATGGAAATGTTCAATATGTGCCTAGCCTATGAGGCCACAAGAACAACCCATGTACATATATTAGCTTAATATGGCCCTAGCTAAAAGACCACCAATAGGTATGGAAAGACCTCAACCCATGTTGGGTCAACAACCTCCATATCCTAGACATAATTCAGTGCATGTAAAGTACATGCATTCATAGGGAATTATAGATGAACAAGAACTAGTGCCTGTTACACCCTATGTTGAGCCTAGTTCATCTACAATAATGGTAGAAGGAGAGTGGTATAATTCACATCCACCACCAATGGAAGAATCTGTGACTTATGCTACACCAGAGCTTGCACCAATGTCCTATGTAGCTAATCAAGGTGTTAGACCTCCGATGGTAAGACCCATGATTAAGCCAAGAACTAGAAGCTTTTATAACTGTGGTGCAGATGATCACTGGAAAAATGAATGTCCAGAGCCTAACAAGAACATTAAGCCAGTTGAAGATTTTCTCAAAAGACCAAGAGAAGAAGAAGCCAGAGGTATGAGATAAGAAAACAAAAACAAAGGGCTGTTGGACGAATAGGCCGCGGCGGACGTCAGCACAGCGAGAACTCACCTAACATATACTGTCAGCTAAGGACGAAGCTCGACCCGTAGGCGCGTGGAAGCAAGAATAAGGTGTCAACCTACACTCAACCGACTCCTAACTAATTCCTACAGAGGTCTCTACCAATTGTCTAAGTCACAGCCTTCAAGAGTGCATAAGAGGAAACTTCCTACAATGCTGTCTAGAGCCAAACACCCATCAAACAATCTCGAAACACCATAGATCTTGAAGGAGACCCTACTAACACCAATAGGTCGCTCTCCCTAAGGTTTATTAACCAAAATCCCAGCCCAAAACACCCAGTGCAAAATCACGTAGGATGTCTGGCCAAAATTTGCAGGTCTTCGTTTCCGAAATCTAAAGTGCCTAATGTGTAGTTCTACTCAATGTGAACGCGTAGATATGATGCAATGCAAAATCGGACAACGTATGCTCACCCATTCACCAGATGAAGCTCGTAGAAGGAGCTCGCAAAACCGGACCGTACGCGCGCAATGTAGGTATCGGTGCGTAGCTCTCGTCGGGGGTAACACGTTGCACTTCTCCGCACTGGATTCCGACCACCGGTGCACACGTAGCGTCAAGATGAAGCTCACACTCTCTCTCGTACACAGTACGCTCACTCACAGACTTCAAAACTTGTTTTTAAAATGAGAAAAGGTTTTTCATTAAGGTCAAAAAGTGGTATATATACCTTACAGTTCTTAAACCCTAAAGTTCCAAAATCAACCAACTACTCCATCTATCTATCAAAATTGGAATACAATCTAGAAACTTCTGTAAGTCCCAATATTTACAAGGTGAAAAATCAGGTTTCCTCAATAAATGAATAATTACAAAAAAATGATAATCCTCCAAGTAGTTAGTCTCCATGGGGTGTGTCCAGCTTCTAGCACTCCCCCCCTCCTTGCTCATGTCGTCCCCGACATGGCCGCTGATCCGCTTCTTCATCGTATGGTTTCACGCATCTTGATCAGTGATTCGTATCTTGCATGCAGGTTCATCATTGTTGGGCCGAAAATATCAGTGTTTATGGTAAGAAGCCTGTGTAGAACCCTTCTTCAAAGGCGTGGAGGTGATAAGATGGTAGAAACATTATCCTTTGATACAGAGCATGTATCACCTCCTTGGAAGGCTGACCAGACAGATCATAAGCACATCTGTAAGTATCTTGGAAGAAGAAGATACTGTCTGTCACTTGGCCTAGCTTGAATGTCTCAAATACTGCTAAGAGGGTTTTTCAGATTTTCTTCATCATGATTCACGTAAGGTAAGGTGAGCCAGTGAACAATTTGATGGCGCCCGTTAGGGTTTTCACCATGTATTGGACACTTATTCTCTCACCTACCTTCAAGCCCGGCAGCTTTGGGTAATTCAACCAAGTGGGTTGGCTCCTTTGCAAGATTTCTTGGGCTTTCCACGTCCTGATCCTTAGTAGAGGAAAAAAGCTGAGGTTGTCTTTGATGTTTTTCGGTGCCTCAACCAAGTGGATTAGGTATGCTGGGTACTTTGTGAGCCAGGCCTTCCTCCATTTTGGTTGGGAGTCAACAATTAGCCTGACCCCTTCTGGTTGGGAGGTATCTGTGTTGTAGAGTGGTACGGTCGGCTCTTCTCTTATCCGCTTATTGATGGTGGCTGCGTCATATTTCAGCAATGGATATTGGAGTGAGGGTTGAAGCCATTCGCGCCTGAGGTTGCTGGCGTCAATCTTCTGAATGGTCATAGACTTGAAAACCCTCTGCTCCCACTCCAAGGCTTCCTTTGTTGTCTCTCTGATCTCCACCTTTATTGCTTTACGCAACTTTTCTTCCTCTTCCTATGTTAGAGCCTGTGGCTCTTGAGAGGATCCTTCTAGGATTTCCTCTTGCATAGGTGTGTCCACCGGATCTGCCACATTTTCTAAATCAATGCCTTCATTGGCCGCTGGCCCTATGCCCTCTTGCTCTCCGGCTTGCTGTCTTCTCAGCTCCTCAATCTGCTTTAGGAGTTTCTATTTTTCTGATTCAGCTTCTTCGCCCATATTCACGAGGAGGTCATTTAATTCGGCGTTTATCCTCTCTGCCTCCTCGAGCTTTCTTTTTGTACTTTCTACTTCCTCTTGCAGGGCTTTTTGGTCTTCTTTTATTCTTGTTTGCATGACAATAGACCCTTCTTCTGCCATCATCAATCTTTGCTTTTTCTCTAGAGTCAGATCCTTCTAAAGTTCTTGCATCTGTTCTTCATAAAGTTGACTCTCCGTAGTGATGTGAGTCGAGCTAGTAGCTGTCACTCTGGCAGGGGATGCTCGCAGCCTCTGGATGGTCTGATCTTTCACTTTGAGCTGGTCCTTGAGCTCAAGGACCTCATCCTGGCTGGCTTCTTGATCTATCTCTGCCTTTTCTTTGGCGTTTCTCATGGCTTCAACTTCTTTAGATTCCTCAGCCAGCTGTAGGTTCAGGTTATCTCTTTCCCTCTCGGCATCTATCAGTGATTTGTTGAGATGCTGGCATTCCTCTTCGACTCCTTGCATTCTTTGTGCTGCTGCCTGGTTTTCTTCCTCCATTGCCTGGAATCTTTGTAATGTCCTTGCTAGGCTGTCCTGTAGCTCAGCTTCTCTCTCTTTCTGCTTTTGGCTTTTTCCTTGAAAAGTGTCTACTTCCATCTTAATCTTCACTTCAGTGGCCTTGAGAGCTGCCATCTCACTTTCTGAAGCCATGGACTGCGCTCTCAACCTAGTTAGCTTCGTCATCACCACATCCCAGTCATTGGAGGGTGGGTGCAGATCCACTGTATCTGTGGCAATTTCTTTTAGTTCCACTAGCTTGATGCCTTGCATTTGTTCTTTAGGCCATGTGCTTGCCAACTCAAATGCGAATGTGGCAACCTCTTCTTTTGTGTACCCTACAGCTAGAAGGTCCAAAAATGTGTTATATTCTTCGTTTGGCTTTGTCTCCTCACTCTTGGGTTTAAACTCTTCCCTTTCCTGGCTTTGGTCTCTCTTGGGCTCCTCCTGGCCTTTGTGTTTGTCTTCCTCCTCTTTATCTTCTTGTGGAGGGTTGTTAGGAGGTGGTGATGGTGGTGGTGAGGGCTGTGGGCTGGCCGGTAGAGATGTAGGCTTTCCCTTTAAATCTTTGTCTGCTTTAGTTTTTCTTTGTCTCTCTTGGCTCTCTTGCTCATCTAGCAGTTTCTGCCGTATTTGCTCCACCTCCTCCTCTGTGAAAGGTACATGCGGTATATTTTCTGATGCGGCATCAAGAATCTCAAAATTTTTGATATAATCCTCGAATCTGTCCCTTTGCACTCTTCGGGATGATCCCGACATTAACTCTAGAGATGGCTTCCAGAGTTCACTCAAATCACCTTTAAGGGTTCTCTCTGCTCTGAAGCTCTCCATCAGCCTCTCTAATCTTGCCGCTTTTTGTGACTTTGTTTCTTTCACCGGCGGCACTTGGGCAAGCTCTTTCTTTCCTTTCTTTTGCTCTGGCTGCTCCTCTTGAACAGGCTCTAGCCGTCTTTTCAGTCTTGTAGCAACCCTTGGTTCTCTTTGTGGCTCATCCTCGTTGTCTTATTTTAGCCTCAGCCAGTCGTTCTGAGACGGGGGGTCAGGCCATCTTCCTTTTGCGTGCAATGCCCCATAAATCACCTTAGTGATTAGTTCTCCTGGCACAATATATGTTGGCTTCTTGTTACCCATCTTCACTAGGTTGTCATGTATATATGCTGCATAATTGATTATCTTTGGGGTGCCTTTCGTCATTGCCCAAGTGAACGTCGTGGCAATTGCACCTGGCGGCATTATGTACTTTTGTGGCCTCTTCGTACACATGTGGAAGTATTGGTTGTACAACTGACTCATGACTACCACTCTTGGGTTTGCAATATCTTCAAAGGTGTAGTTTCCTTTCTTCTCATTGTACACCTTGACCTCATCCCTTCTTTTAGTTACACTATCCCCCTTGTTGGAGAGGTCTAGTGCATCTGCTACAACCTGCTCAGTGATGATTATTTCTGTTTCTGGCTTGCCTTGTAGATCTGTTACTTTGGCCACTCCATCTTCTTTGATGGTTGTCACAAACTCCCAGACTCTCTTTATGTCCACCCCTGCCGGTACTGCTTCAAAGTAGTTGTGGAGATCAATCTTCTCCAAGTACCCGGCCATCTTGCTTCTTACGAACTCATTGAGTTCTCGCGGCAGCATTGGTAGCTCGATCACATTCCCTCCAGTGTCTTTGAACACTCCTTGGTAGATCTTTAGGTCATTGGATGTTAACCCTCACGCCTCACGGACACCCTATCACCTACGACGGACGTTGTAACCTACGGCGGACATTGTATTATTTATTTGGTAGAGTCAGGTACCGGGCTTGTCGATCCAATAGGAAAAGGGTAAGAGTGATCGCCGATGAGAGGCGCACTCTAACTGGAACATTCAAGGGATTAGTTGGCTAAGCATGGGTGCCCAAGTGTGAATGGAGCGAGCTCATATAAAAGTCAACTTAACCTAAAATTCACTTCACTCATTCTCTCATTTGTACAATAGAAGAGTGCTCTTGCTCCATCTCCATCTTCTTCTTCTTCATCTCCTTGTGTGTGTGTGTATGTGTGAGAGAGAGAGGGAGAGAGAGAGAGAGAGTGTGTGCGATCGAGCATTGCGACGGCGGCACGACGGCGGCGAGGCGGTTGAGCGCGGCGTAGCGGCGTCTCCTTCTTCTTCGCGGCGAGGAATCCTCCACGAAGCAAGCGTAGAGCGGTGAGTGACACACCATCGCCTTCTTTGAGCTTACTAGTTTAGGCTTGTTGTGTGCTTGGAGCCATTTGTGTCTCGCACACGGTGTATCGGCAAGTTCCTTGCATTGACACGTGCGACATACGCGCACATTTTTGGCGCCGCTGCCGGGGAATGCCGTGCATTAAGCTCGAGTAGCACTATGTGCTTCTTCCTGGTGCAAATTCTATTGTAGGAAAGGTAGGGAAGGAGTGTGTGTGTGTTGAGAAGAGGGATTTGGTGTTATACTGTGTGTTTTTTTTGTTAATGGAGTTTTCAAAGGTACTATGTTTATTCTCTGTGTATTAAGGTTGTTAGTTTTCTTTGTTGATGGAGTGTCCAAAGGTACTGTGTTTATTCTCTGTGTATTAAGGTAGTTAGTTTTCTGTGTACAGTAAGTAGGAAGTAGATTAGTGAGAGTTAATAGAGTGTGTTAGTGTGTAAGAGTAGGTGTATTAGTTAGAAGTAGGTAGATAGAGTGTGTGTGTGCTCTCGTGCAGGCCGCGGCGACCTTATCCTTAAAATAAAAATTTAAAAAAAATAAAAAAAATAAAAAAATAAAAAAAATGAAAGGTAGGACCAGGATCGGGAATATCTCCCAGACCCAGGCCCAAGCTCACGCTCAGGCCTAGGCCTCAGTCGCCTTTTAAGAAAACGAATTTTAGCTTCACACGTAGCTAAACATTGATTTTTTTAGGACCAACAGAACGTCAGATGCCCGAAAATTGTGTTGTAAAGCACACAGCGACCCTCTAAGTGATACGCTCATTTCGAGCTATCACACACTTTAATCAAAAAAATCAAACGTTAAAAAACATTAAAAACGTAAAAAACACGAGTGAAAACGGGAACTTAAAAAAGGTAAGCGGTTAACCTTCGAGGTTAATTGCCGACGCTTGAAGGGTGCCAAAGGCACATGCATCTGCGCTCTTGTCGTGTGCTAGAGACGGAGCAACTAGAGAGAATTTCGACTTACGCAAGTTCTCAATATCCACCTACTTTAGGTTCTGGACCCTCGGCGGGGACCCAAGGTAGTACAAACCAAGACCCGAACATAGCGGCTAGTGACTCTTCCTCTAACTACGACGTCATGGAGGGTTTCCTAATGCCTAATCCCGATAGCTCAAGCCAAGACATGCATGCCATGGGCCCACAGTTTGGGCCGAGCGTGCTTAGCCGCCTGAAGGAAACCTTTAGTAGAGCCACTCGCTCCAAACATGGAGCTAATGATGCAAATGAGGGGGTGGGGAGGTAAATTCTCCATTCGTGACAAACATAGACCCTATACCATTAGAGAATGTGCACGTGAATACTTCATTCACTACACCTCCTGACTCTTCAGAGTTATTTCCCTCCGAGGTCATATTACTCGATGGTAAAAGCCTTGCCGAAGTGCAAGAGGTTGAGCGATATATCCTTGCAGCAAGGGAAAAGGAAGTCGAGAGCTTACTCAAGGCGGAGCAACGAAGAGAGTTAAACGCGAAAGCTCCTATGTCAATATCCTTGCTAAGAGAGCAATCAAGTGCTCCTGATTTAGCAACCGCTAAGGGCCAACCCCTAGAAAGCAACATTGCATCTAGCTCAAAGGACACCCCTAGCACCTCAATCCTAGATGGAGTGTTCTTAAATGAGAACTGGGAGTACGAATTACAAACAAAGACTCTGACCAACCTATACACAGGTCACACCTATCACGTGGGTTGGTTAGATGTACTACAATCCACAATGGGTGCTACTAGTGTGGAAGATCAACAACAAAGAGTTTGTGAGGTCATCCATAGGGTCATTGAGTTAGAGAGACAGAACAAGGGGATCAACATGCCTTCAACAGGTCTCGAGATTCTTGGATACAGGGAAGGCTAAACAACCGACCTTATTGCAAATGGAGACTCCCTCGGTAAGTCTGATGGATCCCCCATATGTTGTTTCTCCAGGGGTCTCGGTGCAATCTAAGATTACAATTGATAGCTTCACCTTTCCAAGTCTAGCTCATCTTTCCCTTGATGACACCATGGCTACCATGCCTACCCCAATGATGGGCATGCCGAGAAACACGCCATGGACCTCATTTGTTAGTAAAGCACCACTACATGGTAGCTCAATGCCTGCAACAGTACCTACAAGTGTGTACCAATCGTATGCACCTATGGGTCATCACACTCATGTAGTCCCTACCCCTCCCATTGTTTCAACTACCTATGCTCCACAACCACAATACACAAGTTCTTATTTTCATGAGACTATACCGGCTAGCATTAGCATGTCACATCCTATGTCTGCTATGCCTAGGGCCACCCATATGAACTATGGACCACCACATGGCACAACATCGTACCCAACGTGGAACCCAAGGGCTTCCTATGCGCCAAGCCCAATTCCAATACCTACTCCACATGTAGTCTCTGGAGCACCTCCACCCACGGTGCCTACTCACTTAGGTGACTTGGCAACATTTGCTCAAGCTATTGGTCGATCTATTGCTGAGAATATGCGTAACATGTCTGATAGAGAGCCTAGAAGTAAGGCGGTACAAATAGCTAAGCTCACACAAAAATTTAGTGGAGACGAGGAAGTGAGAAATCATATCGAAGTGTTTGAATAAATATGCGATTCTCTAGGAGAACACCATGACCTACATAAGAGCAATGCTTTAAGCCTAACCTTAAGTGGAAAGGCTGGGGATTGGTATAGAACCCTAAGGGTGGAAGAAAAAACGATTTACCCTACTCTTAGGAGACTGTTCTTAACAGAATACATACGAGAGGGAGTACTTTGGGGTGTAGCTTCTCAGCTCCAGAAAGCCCAACAAGAGGAAGGAGAGTCGGTGAGAGACTTTATAAGTCGCTTGAAGCATTTGAATTCTCGTTGTAATCCAAATGAGCGCTTCAACAATAACCAATTTCTTGATAGATTCATTAGGGGATTATGACATGAGGATATCTACAATGGCATAGTCATTAGAGGTATCACCACTTGGGAAGCAGTCACCACCAATGCGATCCAATTGGAGGATAATTTAATGATTGAAGGAGAAAGAGTGTCTGTTGAGTCTAAATCTATTAGCTCACAAGCATCGGGGCATTAGCCAATGACCCTAAAGCCTATTGCTAAGGAGCCAAAGATATCTGAGATGACTTTAGCAGATCTCACCAAGGCTATTCAAGAGAGTCTTAGAGACAATCGTGCTCCACAGAACAATCATATGTATCCAAGAAGGGAGCAACAATGGTGCTCAATATGCTATGGACCGCATAGTACCAGTGAATTCCCTACTTTTAGAGTAAAATTCAATGGGAACTGCAATGCATGTGGAAGGTATGATCATCAAGCTAAATATTGCATAGTATTTAAGCGCGCAATGGCCAATAGACCAACCTTAGCATGGACAGACACACCTCAAGTGCCTGCATTGATGCCGGCCCCACCTCTTGAACAAACAGCACAACACATGGTCCCTAGGGCCCAAAATGTTGTTCAAACAACACCCTTACCACCTCCAATGCTAGGACCTCAACCACCACATCCGAGAATCACTTCTGTGAATCAAGTGGGTTGTGAGTCATCTATTTCTTGTTTGGAAGGCTGTGAGAAAGATATGGATCCTAATATTGCCTATGGGATGGATGTGCTTGAAGAAAGTCCACAATACTACATGGAGGACTATTGGGGTCAAGTCAAACCTGTATATCAAGTAGCTTCTCTTGCGGCAAGAGGCCAAAATATCAATTACACTGCTAAGAGACCACCTCTTCAATGCTATGAGTGTGGATGTCCACATCGTGTAGCCGAGTGTCCTATTAGGCTACAAAAGAATGCTACACTAATGCAAACCAATCAAGCGAGCACGTCTACAATGCCGATACTCATGTGTAATTGATGTGGCATAGATCATTTGATTTCCCAATGTCCAAATAATCCAAATGCACCGAAGATCACGCCATTAAACTTGATTGAAGTTACCGAGGATCCATCACCAAGTACACCCGTGGTACTAGTAAACGTACTCACACGATCGATGCTCCAAAAACAAAATTATATTCTTGAGGAAAGAGACACGGCATCAATTGCCTAATCTCAGAAAAAGAAGAAAACTCGAAGGAAGTGATCGCAAAAAGCAACGAAGTCAGACCCCAGTTCAAAGACCAATGTAGGGACTGGTGACGACCCCGTATATATGAATGACGTTGAAGAGGATTCTGATTCAGGAGAAACCATGGAGACAAAAACAACCACTAAGATAGAAACCAACAAGGAAGATCTTCATGAGCCACAATGGCCAGGATCCAAGAAGAAGATAGGAACTTATCCAAACCCTACAGAGGAGATTAAGCGAGTCAAGAAATTAAGGAGTTTGGTAGAAGATACCCAAAGGGATCTAGAACCAGCACCTAGGAAGATCCAGATTACAGACACCGTGTTCCCTACGCAACAACAACCTCACCAAGTCCATAGACCCTTGGACATACCTAGTGTCATCCAAGAAGAAAGTGACTTAAAGTCATGGGAAAGTGGGCGTACTCACTTCTTGATGGAAAGAATGTTTCTAGAGGGACTACCTGATCCTATCGAAGAAATGGAGATCCCATCTTCCCCATGTCAAGGGACTCAAGGCCAAAAGGTGCCGTTAAACATTGCAAAATTGATGGATTTCATGTCTTCAGAAGTTAGAACCACCATCATGTCCAAACTATATAAAGA
Source organism: Adiantum capillus-veneris (assembly GCF_014529385.1). Taxonomy (NCBI): domain Eukaryota; kingdom Viridiplantae; phylum Streptophyta; class Polypodiopsida; order Polypodiales; family Pteridaceae; genus Adiantum; species Adiantum capillus-veneris. The sequence continues at coordinate 32,229,270 of NC_140934.1, read as the reverse complement.
CCCTGAGCTACTCTCAGCTCTTCGAGCCTTCCACAATGGAGAACTAAAGTTTGGGCTACCGCAATTTGCAGAGATGGATGGAGCTGGGGAGATGCCAATAGAGGAGGAATACATAGATCCACAACCCAACCTAGATGAGAACCTTGTTATAGAAATACCTGTTAACAAGTTGGGACAATACTTTGAGGGTGATGAATCCAATGCGACCATACCAATCACTACTAAGGGATTAAATGTGAAGGGAATCCTTGATGGTGGCGCTGGGGTTAGCATTGTGACTAAAAATTGTTGGGAAACTATGGGAAGACCTCACCTTGCGACCACAACCATTGTAGTGAAGATGGCCAATGGGTCTATTGTTAAATCTATTGGGATGCTAGAAGATCTCAAGATCAAGGTCTTTAGACATAAAACACGAGTTACCTTCATTGTTATAGATTTCTCCAAACACACTATGGCATCGGAGATGATCTTAGGACGTCCTTTCATGTGGGAAGCAAAGATGGTGCATGACTGGTCTAAAAACCATCTCTACTTGCAGTTCCAAGATTCTGTCATTCGAGTGGATCTTGTTACTGGTCGAGCACATCCTCTAGGAAACAGGTTTATAATTGATCATAGATCTGACACCACAGTTCACTCGGCCCCATTGGAGTATTGTTACACGTGTAAAGCAGACACTGATGTTGGGGAATATTCTCCTTATATGGATGTACTACCTGGGATGACTGAGTCAGACAATGTGGATTGGGTCCACCTAGCAGCAACCATAGACACTTGGGGAAATAGGGGGACGACCTGGGTAACACCTGAGGGGGATGAAATGCCCATACCCTTAAATATGCTACAAGCAATGCATATAGCTTCTGACAAGATTCATCCTTATATAACAAAGAGAACATACAAGTGGGTCCCTAAAGCTTCTTTAGCGACCATAGCTAGTGCTAAAAAACAAAAGCCTTGTAGGAAATGTACCACTCGCTCCAAGAAAAGTAAGAAAACGTGGCGTTGGATTCCTAAATGACTATTGGAAGCCCAAGGCTACTATCAAGGAAATGATCAAATCTGGGTGCCAAAACGTAGATTGCGTTCTTACTTGTCACCTGACCCATGTGAGCTCAATCCTGTAGCTCCAAAACAAATTAACGACTGTGGAAAGAAAAAAATCACAAAATACTACACACCCGCTCCAAAGCTAGTTTGGGTACCGAAGAAACAACGATTTGTTCCACGTAGCTCAGGAAGGGGGGAGTCCCATGAAGCTTCTAGCTCCTCATATAATGCATCCATAGATGTAAAAGCTTCTCCACAGCCTCCACCTACAATAGTGGACCTCCATAAAGCTACAAAGGAATCCACACTTCCCAGTGTTCAAGAATCACATGATGAACCACTTCAAGTCCAATCCTGGGAGAGTACCTTACCACCCTTGCAACTCGATGAGGCACCTAAGGTAAGAGAAAACTACTGGCAAAAATCTCCACCTATTACCAACTGGAACAATTGGTTTCAAAGGGTGACAAGCTCATTTCAAACAGTATGATCTACCCCAAGGAAGGGGGGAGTGTTTGCTGACAGTTATCATTCACTTGCTTCCCTCTCAACCTTCCTCCATGACCTCTCAATCTCCCAATCTTAGGGAATGTATATATAAAGCCTTATACTCACAAAAAACAAAAAAATAAAGAGCAAGAGCAATTAGCAAACGAGTATGCACAATAAAAGTCAAAACATTGACTCAGACCTACACATTTGCATCCGGTACATTGAAACAGAAACCTATGCCATAAAACACCTTTGATCCTCATCACTCGAGTGATGGAGGGTAGGTAGGATTATTACAATAGGAGTGTTTCTGTTTTAGAGTTGAGTGATTAGCAAAGTTCCTTTTTCCCACTGATGTGCCTCCTAGAGGTATTCTTTGTGTTTCTTAGTGTGTACAGGAACGTGTTGCTGTGGTTAGGATTTAGACCTTCATGGAATCTTTCTCTCGTTCACACTTCAGATCAAGTGCGACCATCAACACAAACATATGTTTCTTGTCCATTAGCATTGCCCCTTATCTTTTTCGCATCCATGTTTGTCTGCTTTAATTGTGATTGGTAGCATAATATTCATCGCATTTTCTTAGTACCAACATTTAATTCAATGTCATTTTTTGTCATAATCACTTGTCTAGGTTTAAACATCAAGCAAGTCTGACTAAGCTAGTTTGACCAAGTTAGGTGTTAGAGATCTTCTCTTAATACCATGGGGAATACCTTCCTAATAATCAATGGTTACTTAGGTTCTTAATCCGATTTAGGCAGCATTGTGTGAAATGTACTAGGGTTTTCTAGTGGGCTTGACCCTATTGACCTTTAGCTTAAGTATTATAAAGGGAGTTTACTTGTGTGATGAGCCTTGGGAGGTGTATCAGTGTTATATGACCCCCCAAAGTTACAAAATTAAAATGTTGAAAATGAACAAACAAAAAATCAAAGTGCCACAATGTAAAATCTTAAGTTGGAAGAGAAATCTCAGCTTGATTGGGTATTTCACTCACATGTATCACCTATGGTACTAGAGCCCTAGAGGTTCTCAGTGTGGGCGCTTTTCCTTGAAAAGCAAAAAATCCCAGGCATACAAAATAAGCACACACATCAAAATTGAATCACTGTGAAAAGAATTTGGGGGGTCAAAGAAAAGGTAATCAGTCAGGCGATGATTTCATGAGAAATTCCTTTTATCATAGCTTAACTACAAGATTTTCTAGGTATAGCCTCTAGTCAGCCCTCGAACATGAAATACTTGGCTCTCGCGATTAAACAACTTAATTGACCAGAGAAAATTAAGAAGCTTACCCATGGTATTAATAGTCGATCTCTAGTGCCTTTCGACCATTAAATTAGCGACCCCAGACTTGTTTAATTTTTTACCTTTACATCTGTTTATGCATTTGATTATATTGCAATTCAATGTTTATTGCTGACAAATTGTTTAAAATTCTGTTACCAATCAATTTGTCTGCTGAAAACTGCATACGCTTTTTAATCGCTTATAAGAATGCAATTACTGTGCCAATGTTGTTTGATTTTGCAGTGATTGAAGAAGGCTAAGGACATTCATCTCAAATGCTCTTCCACCTCGACGAACGAGCTTCAACTCAATAGCTTTCGAGGACGGAATCTACATCAGGAAGGGGGACATGTTAACCCTCACGGCTCACGGACACCCTATCACCTACGACGGACGTTGTAACCTATGGCGGACATTGTATTATTTAGTTGGTAGAGTCAGGTACCGGGCTTGTCGGTCCAATAGGAAAAGGGTAAGAGTGATCGCCGATGAGAGGCGCACTCTAACTGGAACATTCATGGGATTAGTTGGCTAAGCATGGGCGCCCAAGTGTGAATGGGGCGAGCTCATATAAAAGTCAACTAAACCTAAAATTTACTCATTCTCTCATTTTTGCAATAGAAGAGTGCTCTTGCTCCATCTCCATCTTCTTCTTCTTCATCTCCTTGTGTGCGTGTGTATGGATGAGAGAGAGAGGGAGAGAGAGAGAGAGCGTGTGCGATCGAGCATTGCGACGGCGGCACGACGGAGGAGAGGCGGTTGAGCGCGGCGTAGCGGCGTCTCCTTCTTCTTCGCGGTGAGGAATCCTCCACGAAGCAAGCGTAGAGTGGTGAGTGACACACCATCGCCTTCTTTGAGCTTACTAGTTTAGGCTTGTTGTGTGCTTGGAGCCATTTGTGGCTCGCACACGGTGTATCGGCAAGTTCCTTGCATTGACACGTGTGACATACGCGCACATTGGACTCTAACAGATCTTCTTGGATCCATGTGCTGGTGGGATTTAGTGTTCCTTTTGATATGACAAAGGGCTCCACTTCTTCTAGGTAGTCCTTTATGGTCATTCTTTTCTTCTTTGCCGGTGACTTCGCGGTTGCCATAGATCCTGTTGCACTCAGTAGTCTGAAGTTAGCATTTTTTTCATATTAGCTGAGAAACTGAGTTTTAACTATCCAAATGACTTGAAAATTGAAAATAAGGCTTAAAAGGAACTTGTGAAACTGTGCATGTGCTCACGGTGCAATTCTGGCCAAAATTTTCCATTTAGACATCCTACGTGTAGGATGTCTTTTTCATCAAAATTAGTTGATACTTGACATGCTGGTAGTGCATGGCTTATGGAACATGGCTATATGCTTGGATATGGATTTGGGCATCAAAAAGTGGATTTTTTAGCTGATTCAGGATTTAGGTCACAAATTGGGTAGATAGTCCATAACAGGTAGCAATTGATGTCCAAATGGGTTGAAAATTGGTATATGGGCTCTTTGCACCATGGTATTGGCTCCCATGATGTCACTCTTTGCACAGAAGGTCCAAATTATGCTGAAGACATCCTACGCGTAGGATGTCTATTTCATCAAAATGACATGAGATTTGTTATGTGGGTAGTCCTTGGCGTATGGGACATGGCTATGCTCTTGGATTTGGATTTGGGCAAGGATTGATGCTTGTAAGAGCCTGTGTAGTGTTTTTGGGCTCAAAAAGTGTATCTTGAAGGTGTTGGGGGTCAAAAATGATTAGAATGGCTTCAAAATTGATATATGAGCTCTTGATGATGATGGGATTGGATCTAGAATGGACAAACTTCCTCTGCAGCCCTAAAATGTCAATTAGACATCCTACGCGTAGGATGTCTACTTCACCAATTTTTGCTTCTGACCACACAGATTGATTGGTGAGGTGCTTGTGAATGTGTTGTACAAGTTTCATGTGATTTGGACAAGATTTGGTAGGTCTATGGCCCATTATTGCCTCTATGCCCTAACTTTGCTTTTTTTCATGCATATGAGGTCAATTTTGGTCCAAATGTGATGAGGCTTGGTGTATAGCATGTAAAGGTCATTCAGAAAATGTGTATGATAAAAAATGTTGGGATTTGTGCCCAGAATGCCCTTGAGACATCCTACGCGTAGGATGTCTCGTGATGATTTTTTTCATGGTTTGTGCTCCTAGTGTCTACCCTTGGTCCCCCTGAGTCCCTTTCAAGCCTAATTTCAACAAAAAAGTTAAATGGATAGAGAATAACTCCCTGTGTGGACTTCAGAGCCTCTGAGCCATTTTCTGACTTTTAGAGTGCTTTTTGGCGATGAAATTTCTTGATGTTGGTCTCCATAGCTTCCCGATCCCTTGGGGATCCTTGCCGTATGGTTTTTGTCGACTTTGGCTTCACCGGAGCTTCATTTGGCAATTTTTCGCTCTAGAAGCACCCGTGGTTGCGTTTACATGTCTTCAATGATTAGTGGTGGTCTACCACCATAGGACTTGGTTGTTGATGGTCTAGGAATGCCGCTCGTGAAGTTTGGTGGCAAACGGGCATGCTGTTTGGCCGCAAGAGCAATTTGACGCTTTGTGTGTTTGATGCTGTTTCTGAAGTTTAGTACTGCTTCAGATCACTTTTTGGTCATGCAGGTCACATAGACTTGTTGAGCATGTCGAGATGCTCCTACCCATGAATTTTAGTAGCATTTGGTCGCCTTTTCATCGATTTCCCATTTGGGGACCTCTTGCGGGATTCTAGGAGTTAGGGTTTTTCCCGATGGTTTTCTACTGCATTTGGACATCCAGGACTGGTCTCCTATGCTAGGGTAAGCTGCCGATGAAGTCTTGTTGCTTTTGGGTTAGCCATTAGGTCGTCGTCTCTACTTGTAAATCTCTACCGCCCGCTTTGTGTGAGAACCCTACGCTAGTTTTTGCGACAAAACGACAAACATGCGCGAAAATCTCAAGGTGGTGAGCCTACCTCTCATGTCTGAAGCTCTTCGGGTAGTCGTGCGCGTCGTAGAAGCTGCTGGAAGGTCCGTCCGCTCTAGGTGGCAGAAGCTCTCTCCACAAAGTCAATAGTGAAAATGAGCTGAAAATGAGGTGAAAATTTCTTATAATGGAGGTCCCGAACCACTTTTCATGAAATTTGACATGTGCTTCTATCTTCTTGCGAGATGCGGTTTAGGCTCAAAAATTTCTTGATTTGGACTCCATTTGCTCTGTTTACCAGAAATTTGGCATTTCGGTCAAAACCTGGCCAAAACACGCTTTCCGCTCTAGTCTCATAATTGCACCCCCACTATACCATAGGTTGTCCTATAGTCACTGATCATCCCCATATTTTTTTTTTTCATTACGACCGTTTTTCACCTGCTTTTTGTATTTTTGAAGTTTTTCTGCCGAAAATTAGCAAAATTAAAAGGAAAATAGCAAATCAAACCCAGAAAATCCCCGAAAATCATAATAAATCACAAACATCACCGCAAAACATTATATATACTCACATGCAATTTTTATGGCCTGATTTCTCTGTTTTACCAATATTTTGTCCGAAAAATAGTTATTTCTACTTATATACACACACCTAGGGGCTTGATTTGGCGTTTGGCCCCATATACCTATAGATACATGCTGTATAAGGGCATATGTTCTTGGGTTAGTCCAGAAAATTTCACAATCAAACAACAACCCTTAAAATAGTCGAAAATCATGCCCTTTTTTGCTCTTTCTGCTATTGGTTTTGCATTTGAGAATGCCTCCCCCCCTCCTAGCCGGAGTCCTCCCTGACGACAAGGTCTCGCCTTGGAGTATGTGCCGTACATAGGTTAAAAAATTTGTGCTAATGCTTGGCCGATTAATTTGGCCCTATTTTATGCATACTCGGTCAATGCATGGAAAAATTAATCCTGTGCAAGAGAAGGGAATAAGCAAGATGCTTATTGGCATTCGCCGTCGAGGTTTCCTATTTTCTTTGCAAGTAATAGCTATAACTGTACTGCTCTCTGTTTAATTGTCTTTTTTGCAAAAGGCAATTGCTTTGCCGACACTGTTGATATAGTCGTAGCTGTTTCTATGGAGAGGATTGGCTTGGCCGGAATGGCCGTGGACCGTATTTCCTTTGCTTTTCATTGGTATTTTGTTTTTGCAGGTTTTTGTGGACGTTTTGCTACTTCCTTTGTTGCCACTGTTTTGTTGCTGATTGGTATCCACCTAAGTCGGTTGTCTTTTTGCAAATGCAGCTGTCTGCTTTCCTTTGTTGCTTGTACTAAAGGGAGTCCTTTTGCTTTTGTTTGGGTATCCAAATGCGAGTGACATTTGAGTTATTGTTAAGAATTTTCTTTGGGATCCATATCTATTTTATGCCCTTGGTTTTTGTTTGAACTATCTGCTTCGGTTGAATTCTTTCGTTGCATTGTTGTTTGTCTGCCATGTCATTTCTATCCTTCCACATCCATACTTGTTTCCATTGTTTTGGTAACCTAGAACTTTGCACTGTGGCCGGTGACTTCGTATGTACGTAGTCAGCATGGTTTGCTTTTACCTGTTTGTTGGCTTTGGGTATCATGTTGTTCTTTGGTGGCATTCTTGCTTTTGTCTCTTTTTCCTGTGATTGCATGGATTGCAGCTGATTATTCCGGTATTGCTGAGCAAAGGCTATCACCTGTTGTTCATGTGCATGCTCAATTTTGACTGCCTTTGCATTCCAATCTATCTGGACATTGTACTCTTTTTTCCAAAGTTGTCCCAACATCATTGGGTGTTGTGTGCTTTCATCCTCCACCACATAGAATTTATGTGGGTAAATATATTGATGTACTTGTACATGCAATATAGTCCATCCCAATGTTTTCAACGGGTGTGATGTACTACTTTCCAGCACTTGAGGAGTAGGATGAAGTTGACCTGTGGATTTGAGATGTTGGTATAATCCGTAAGAGAGAAAATTTGCTTGAGCTCCAGAATCAAGCAATGCCGTCGATTCAACTTGATTGCTGCCCATCTTGACTGCAATTATTGGCTCCACTATGTCTTCATCCAACTTCGTCATTCGAATGGCATTGATTCGCAATGGTGCTCCACTTTGTTGTTGTTGTCGCAGAAGTCTTCGTTTTGCAATGCATTCCTTTGCTTCTGCTTGAGCTTCCTCTCATACTCTCTGTTTTTCCTTCATTCGTTGTTTTCCTTGATGAATACGTTGGAGCATCTCCTGTGTGAGTGGTAGATGATATTTCTTCAGTCGACATCCACTAATCCAGTTCGGCATTTCTTCACCTACTAATGTAGCAAGCTTGGCAGCTCCGCTTTGTGATAGATCACTAATCACAAAGGGTCTCATCCCTCGCTTTTTAATTTTCTTGGCATGTTGCTTCAAAGTATAAACAAGTACATAATCACCTGTTTTGAACTCTTTAGTGCGCACATGCTTGTCAAAAAACTCTTTTTGTCTTCTCTTTTTAGCATAGATTGAAGCTACAGCTCTCAAGCGGAGCTCATCTAGCTTTTCAAGATCATCTATTCTTGAAGAGAGCTCATGCCCTGTCCATTCTAAGTGTTTTGCTACTCATAGAGTTGGAATTAAAAACTCTATGGGTAGTATAGCATTTAGGCCAAATACCATGTTGTACGGTGTTGTTCCTATCGATGTTTTGTAAGCTACCCTGTATGCCCATAGTGTTGAGTGTAGCTGCTGATCCCAATCTGTTCTTGACTCTGACACTATTTTAGTGAGAACCATGCATAGTGTTTTATTTGTGGCCTTAGCTTGTCCATTTGCCTGTGGATGGTATGGAGCATATTTCCTATGTATGACCATGAATTCCTCTAGCAGATATTCAATGACTTCATTAAAAAAATGTGCCCCACGATCACTGACAATTTCTATTGGTAACCCGTATCGTACAAAAACATTCTCATACAAAAATTGTGTAGTGGTGCGTGCATCTTCTTTTTGTGTTGCCTTGGCTTCCACCCATTTTGTGAGATAGTCCGTAGCCACAATGATATATTGGGTATGGGTGCGATATACAGCGGGTGAGATAGGTTCCACAAAATCAATGCCCCATTTTGCAAATGCTCTTGCTCCCATCATTGGCCGTAGTGGCATCTCATCTCTTTTGATTGGCACCTTGGTGCGCTGACATGCGTCACAACGCTTTACAAACTCTTCAGCATCCATGTGCAATGTAGGCCACCATATACCTGCGATTAAGACTATTTTTTTCGTCTTATCACCCGAAAAATGGCCTCCACTTATTCCGCTATGTGCATGTTCTATAATCAGCAGGTATTTGCTTTCACTTGCAAAGATTCTAAGTTGATTGTCCTTTCCTCGCTTATAGAGTTGGTTCCCAATTAACTGAAAGTCACGGGCCTCCAGCTCTATAGCTTTTTTCCGCGCTCTTGTGATGTTCTCAGGGAACGTCCTAGTGGTTAAGAAATCAATGATATATTGACTCCATGCAGGTGCAATGTTTACCTGGAACAATGTCACGTGATCCACTGGTCGTTTGGCACTACATATAGTATAATTGGTAACATAAGAATGTGTGTTCACATACATAGTTGGCTAATAAACCCCTAACTGTTTCAGTCTCTGGTGTGTTTTCACTGTTGAACAATGAAATGCACAATCCTGGACATGTGCTTCTTCAAGGTAGCACTCGAATTCTTCCGGATTTATACATAATCGTAGGATTTGGTCCGATCCTAGATGATACAGCCGTCCTGCTATCAACTCAAAGTTTTCTGTTTGTCGAATGGTTTGTTGTTTGGATCTGTATTCCATATTATCAAACCCACTTCCAAAGGAAAGAATGTTAACAATTTTCTGTGACCATTTGGGTAAACATTTCAATATTGAAAAGATAAGCATCTGGTATGTCATCATCTACTCCTTCAGGAGCTTCCCCGTTGTGTATCCTTGAAAGATGATCCGCTCATAGATGAGTTTTTCCCTTTTTGACCACCACTGTGAAGTCAAACTCTAGCAATATAATAAACCAGCGTACAATTCTCCCTATATTGCATGGTTTATTTACCAGATACAAAAGAGCTTGATGATCTGTGAAGAACACAAATTTGTTTGCGAGCAAATAATGCCGAAATTTCTTTATAGCATAAATCATTCCTAACCCTTCTCGTTCGGTGGTTGTGTAGTTCTTTTCCGCACTGTTTAACTGTAGGCTTGCATAACATACTAGAAAATCCATTGTTTCGTCTCCAAGTTGAGCCAGAATACTCCCGATTGCATATGCAGAAGCATCAATGTGAACATGGAATATCTTTTCCAAATCTGGTGCCTTCAGTACAGGTGTTGATATAAGGTTTTCCTTTAGCTTTTGGAATGAAGTTTCACACTCCTTGGTCCAATCGAAATTGACTAGCAAACGATACAGAGGTTGTGCGTGAATCTTTGATAATATCCACAGTGTCCCATGAAGAATTGCACTTGTTTAGCATTAGTATGCCTGGGTAGGTCCACTATGACTTTGACTTTGTCTAGGTCAGTGGTTATGCCATTTCTTGAGACAATGTGTCCTAAGATGCGGCCTTGCTTAACCATAAATATACACTTTTCTGGGTTAAGGCAGATTCGATATGTCCTGCATTTTTCAAAGACCTTTTGCAAATGGTCAACATGTTCCTCTCGTAGTAGAGAGTGTACACAAAGATCATCCATGTATATTTCTAAGAATATTCTTAGGTATTCTTTGAACGCGTGCGTCATTAACCTTTGGAAGGTAGCTGGGGCATTAGTTAAGCCAAACGGCATAACTCGATACGCATAAATTCCCCATTCTATGGAAAACGCTGTTCTGTGTTGATTCTCTCTTGCTATTGCCAGTTGGTTATATCCTTAAAACCCATCCAGAAAGGAATAAGCCCGTTTTCCAGCCACCCACTCAAGTACATGTTCTATGATTGGCAAGGGATAAATATCCCTTATGGTAGCTGCATTTACCTTTTTGAGGTTTACACACACTCGCATTTTTTCATTCTTTTTGGGAACTACCACAATGGGTGCCACCCAATCTGTATGTTCAATTTCATATATGAATTTAGCTTCCATCAGTTTATCAATCTCTTCTTTGATTCGATTAGCAAATGTGTCATTATATGTATAAGGACGTTGTTTGCTAGGTTTTGCATCTGATTTCAAAGAAATTGTATGTTGGCATATGGATCAACTCCTTTGAGGTCTTTATAGGACCATGCAAACACATCTTTATACTTCTTGAGAAGTTGGGTTAGCCGTTCTTCTTCTTCAGGCTCTAAATAGTTTGCTATATAGACCGGCTGAGGCTTTTCACCTGGTTCTGCAAGGTCTGTCCTTTTTGCATTTTCTGGCCCATCGTAAGATTCTTGGTTGGTTCTTTCCCTGACTGGTGGTGTCATGATGATTTTTCTGTCCTGGATGGTAAATTTCCGATAGTGTGATGGTACATTCATGTTTCCCTTTTCTGACTCCCCTTTACCATCACTATCTTCTTCCGTAGTCCATATCTCACGTAAAGACCTTTTTAGTTCTTGTTATTTCTGTTTACGCTACAGCTTGGTCCACTCTTGGTCTTTTGTTGTTGCTTTTTTTTATTTTTGAGATTTTTGTGATTTTGTTTCTGTTTTAGCTTTTCGTTCCTGTTTTATTTCCTCTCGAGTTCTTTCCTTGTGATCTTTTGAGAATCTTCCTGATCTGTGATCTTTTACACAATCCTCTGCTTTTACAAGCATCAAATAGTGAGTTTTACCTTTTATCCTGGGCATCAAGTTCTCTCTTGCTTTGTTTCCTGCTCGTTTCCTCTTATAGCGTTCCTGGCGTCTAGGGTGCTGATTAGAAAAATCATAAAACTTACTATTCTCGGGTTCCCTTCCACGCTCACTTGAAGTGTCCAAACACTCATTATCTGCATCATCATTTACTTCCAGATGTTCAGAGGAGTTATAAAACTCTTCTTGTTCTGGTGGTTATATCGTCTCATCTTCTCCTACTATAATGTTTACCATGTAGTAGGGTAGCACATCATAGCCATCTTTATCGCAAAATTTTGTTGTTGGACTATCTGTAATGGTACAGACATCCAATGTTGCTAGTATGTGTTCCCATTCTAGAGGTTCCAAGGCATCTTCAGGGAAAGGTTCCGGAATATACTCCTTGTCCTCAATTGCTCTTTCTAAGACACATTCCTCTCTTCTTAAGCTTCCACAATGTGAAGCTCCGCACATCCATAGCTCTTTTATTTTCCCTAACCATGCTGGGAGTTCCGATCCTGCTATTGTAGCTGAATCAAACTCTTCCACAGGTGTTTGGTTCACATCTTTGTAACTATGGTCTTTCAGGTGTATTTTAGTTGTTGTCTCGCCATGTCTAAGATATATGTGGTCATAACCCCAATCTTGGACCATCTTCAATTGTCGCATGAATGGTCTTCCCAAGATGATCTCATAATTTTTATTTTTGTCTAAATCGACTATTGCAAATGTATGCTCATACTCGATTCCACACGAAGTGACAATCACTTTTTCTAAGAGTCCTAGAGGCTTCTCCATGAACCCATCTGCCAATTGCAATTTCATTCTGGTAGCCCTTAAAGCTGGTTTTCCCCATTTTTTCTAGATTTCTTTGGTGGCGATAGCAACTCCCACTCCACTGTCAAGAATAGCTTTGGAAACTACTCCTTGGAATTCTACTAGTAGCGTGGTGTTTCCATCTTCTCCCTCGCAATACTCTCCAACCTTGTTTAATGGTACTGGCCTAGTGTTTAGTTGGGGCCTATCCAACTCTCTGATCCCTTCTTGTAGCCTCAAGGTGGGGTCTTTTACTCCAAATTTTTCTAGGCATTTACCTACTGTGGTCCACATGTTTGGCCGTAACCTTAGGAGTTCTGCTGATGTGATTGTACATGCCACCGAGGTGGACAATAACTCAATCAATCCTTGCGAATCCATCACTTTGTTAGAAGAAATTCTTTGAGATGGTATTGCTCTCACTTCCGACTTGGCTTCATACTCTCCTAGGTAAGAGGGTAAAGTTCTCAACGAGTCTGGTTGGCTATGCCCCGAACTAATTGATCCTTGGTCTCCCCCTTGTGAATGTATCTCAAAGTTCATTTGTGACCTTGCCTCAAATTCTTCAATAGGAGGTAAAGTTACATTCTTTTCTTTTCTCGTGCTATTCATGTGGTTACTCATCCTATTAGCCTCATTGGCCTCATGGATTTGCTTCCATAGATCGTCTATGCCGTTACAGTCCTTACCCATTTCTACAAATTTTTTAGGCTAGAACCCGTCACTTGCCTCATCTGTTGTATTTGGCACTATGATAGGCTCTCCTCTGGACTCATAGGCATTAGTGAGTCTTTCCTTTGTTTCTACACGTTCCTCTAAAGTTGGTTGGATAGGGGTTGGAGCCGGTGCCTCATGCCAATTTGCAGGTTTACCCAATGGGTCTTCCATTAATGATTGAGTTGTTTCAATCATCCTTTCACACATTTCCAACCTTTGTTTTTCTATTTCCGCATATAGATAAGTCATCCACCTTTGCTCCTAGGTTTGGTTCTTTTTGAGTCTAGCTAAGCTTTTAGAAGCGCATCCAACTGCTCATTTACCTTGTCTGCCAGTACAGATCCTCCTGATCCTACACTTTTGGGCTCTGCTATTTCCTTGGGTGCTATGGTTGCCGTGGTGTGTGAACTTAAGCTAGGTAGATCCTCTAATCTCTCTAATCTATCCTTTGTATGTTTCAACTCCTCGGATATAGCTATTTGCTCTCGTTCTTTCCTGGCTTTTATACGCGCTTTTCTAGCTTTCCAAGTGCTTCTCTGATTTTTCGTTTCTGAACTTTGGGCATCGGTTTTTGGCTCTTCAACTATGGGTTGGTTCGTCATTCTTTGAGCTTGAGCTCGTGTTACTGCCTGAGTAGGTATGATTGTTTCATTTCCGACCCTTCACTGGAAGGTACTGTTTCTAGCATGTTCAAGGTGGTTTTTTCTCCTTTGCTTGGGTTTTTAGGGAAATCGGGAATCAAATGAGTAACTCCACACTCAGTGCAGTATGCATTGATGCTAATGATTTCATCATGAGGACAGTCTCTTAGCCAATGGTCTCCACCACACTTGTAGTAGCAGGGTCCCTTGGGTTGTTGAGGTGCTCCTTGAGCTCCCCTTGGTTGGTATGCATGTCTCTATCTGCCCATGCCTCCGTTGGCTATGAACAACAATGTTCGTTCATCTAAGCTATATCTTCCTTCTCCTGCTGCCTGTGCAGCTGTTGGTGGTCCTGTACTTCCTATCATGCTCCATGGTTCTGGTGCCGAGGGTTCTTCCGGTGGATAATAGACAGAGTTTGCCGCATACCCATTGGGATCTTCATAATATGCATGCATAGGCACCAAAGCCTTATCCTCTGATTCAGTTACAATTGGTGTGTATCTTATACCGAGACTGGTCGTAATCCTGGTAGGGGTGGTTGTTGCCCCAACACCGGTTGTGGTCTTTCTACACCTACAGGTCCTGGTAGGTTTCCTGCTTGATACCTAGGCATTGGTGGAACTTGAGGAGAAGCTACCTGAGCTTGAGGAGCGTAAGGCCTCTCTCTCACATATCCCTTGTTATAATAACATTCCTCGGTCCCATGGTTTGTCCATTTTTGTTCAATAGCACACCACTTGGGCTGTTTAGCCTGGGGTTTGGCGTACAAGTTAATCTTTTTTAGCACTTGATCTACAAGCTTCTCCTGGTTTACATCTACTTCTCCTTTCGGTGCTGTCTTAGAAGACTTGCTTCCACTTTGTTGTGAAGATGAATGGTCGTCAAGGTCCTTGAACTCCCACTTTTTGTAGACCGCACAATTGTCCACAAGGTAAAGAGCCTCCTTGGTCAACTCATTCAATGTCGTGCTCCTCTTCATATGTAAGTCTTTCTGGAGATCCGCATTCCTTAGTCCTTAGATAAATATAAGCATAAGTCTAGACTGAGGTGGCATTTCTTCAACAGGACAGAACTTAACATATCTTTTTAGTCTTAGGACTGCCTTTCGTACTGATTCCCCATCTTTCTGTTTGAATTTATGGATTTGTGAGACGGTATTATGAGCTATCCCCCTTTGTGAGAATTCCTCGATAAATTCGTCAAACACTTCCTCCATAGACTCAAAGTCTCTACGCTCTACAGAGTCAAACCAAGTGGCAGCGTCATCCTCTAGGGTTAGTCCAAACCCTACAAATTGGGTAGGAAAGTCTAACACCTCTTCGGCTCTAATTACATGCACAAAGGCAGCTACATGATCTCTTGGGTCTCTGCTTCTTGTGTATTTCTTGTTTACCCATTTTTACACTTGAGAAGGTATGATTCTCTGATGGTCTATAAACCTCATCATTGGATCTCCACATTCTAATCGATATACCTCCTCTGGTCTTCTGTAATAGGTTGGTTCCTCTCCCAATGGTGCTCCTAAGCCATAATTTCTAGCAGTTCTCGTCAGAGATGGTTCATCTCTTCGAACTCGTTCTATGGGTGGCCCTCCAAGCCCTGTTGACCCTTGAGTCTTTGGCTTACTCTCTCCTTGATACCTTGAATAGAGTGGTGGTTCTTGCAAATCCCTTAGCCCTCGTGCGGCCTGATAACCATCTCGGTTTCGGTCTTGCTCCATTGTTGCACTCTGTCTGAGCCATGCCTGCAATGATGGCTGGTTTGCTGGTTTGTCTTGGTTGTTGGATGCCTGTGGTCGGGTGGAATGTGAGGTGGCATCATAATCTTCTGAAAAAGGATTCGTTGACTTGATTGGGGTGTAGGTGGCTCTTGGCACTTCCTCCGGGGCATATGTTGATGCTCCTGGACCTGTTGCCCTTTCTACTTCCTCTGGGAGAATACGTTGGTATTCTCGCCCGTATCTATCAACAAAAACTATACCCTTCCCCATAGAAGTTTCATAAGAGAATAAGTAAAGAACCTTGTCTTTGCTTAATTCGTTTATGTTTGGTTCTTTGCTGCAAAAGTAAGAGACTATACCCTCACTCTCATGCTTGTAGATTCCCACATTTTCGTTATAAGTTATAACCCTTGTTGTTTTCTTATCATACATAAAAATAGCTCCGGGCCGATCAATGTTTGGTGGCAGTTCTTGAGCCTCTGAAACCATTTTCCCTTTCGCCACATTATCTCCATATCTGTTGTAATCTTCAGGGTTACTGACTATTAGATACTGGTTCCTCTTTTCGTCTCGGAATCTATCTCCATCATCATAGACTCGGATTATCTCCAATCTCTGAGCTGGCCTCTCTTCGATACAAATTCACCTGCGTCCTCAATAGTCAGAATAGACTAGGGCTCCCCTCGAGTTTGTTTCCTTTAAGAAGATCACAGTGAGCTTGGAATCATTCAAAGGATTTTGGGAGGTGCTTCCTCCTGGCATTGGTCCATGATAGGTGAAGCCTCCTGGCTGTTGACTACCCATCATGAAGAAAGATTTGTCTGACGAAGTGTCAGTATCACTACCTTCCTCAATAATCGGTGCTAGCGGATCTAGCCATGCCTGAGTTACACTCTCCTCGGTGGATACTAAGCTACCTTGGTCACCTACCACCTTCTGGTCTCTAACAATGTATCTTCCTGATCTTAAATTCTTCAAACTTATCAATGCAATTTATCACAAATCCAACCACTTACCTAGCAAAGGATCAGTTTCCGCACAACTTTTTTCTTTGTTGGTGAATATACCTGTACACAAGCGTTTAATTTCGGCAATCGAATCAAAGCATTTATCTGCTAGAGGTTATCTTAGTAATGATTGGTATAACTGGAGAGTTAGTCTCAACCACTACGGTATTTTATACACTGTTGATGTTCTGGATTAGGTATGCTAATCTGAAACTGTACTTCCCTCGGATGTTGGTCAATTTACGTGAAAAAGTTTGAATTCATTCTTTACTCCGTCAAATGGACAAACAAGGTCCAAATTCACTTCTGAAAGAAGTTCTGGAACCCTTAATCCAAATGGAATCTCACTGTCTAAGCTCAGTCAAATTTTCTCTTCAGTAAGCCCCAATAGACATCCTACACGTAGGATGTCTCCTGCTTTGTTTTGCCTGGATTTTTGCACTATGGTTTCCCCTTGATGTGCTGAGCCCACAGTTGTTTTTACTTTTTGATTTGGACACCTATTAGCTGGAATGAGTCAAAAATCTGTTTCGACAGCCTGTTACTGATCTTGATCAGTCTAATCAACTCCAATTTGGACCAAAATTGAACAGGAGGCTTGCCTTAGGCTATACAACACCTTGCTATGTCCACAGTCAGTATCTGGCTTCAAATTCTTGCTTTAGACATCCTACGCGTATGATGTCTTTTTCATCAGAATGGCTTCAAATTCAAAACACAGGCTCCCCTTGAGTTGCTGATCACTTTGGTATGCTCAAAATTTGGTTTAGAGTCCAAAATCACACAGAAGACATCCTACACGTAGGATGTCTTTTTGGCATGTTTGACCCCAGACTTGACCCACAGCTTCCCCTTGATGTCAGTAACCCAGTGGTATGCTTAGATTTTGGTTTGGATTTCAAAAGTCCCCAATTTTAGCTGTTCTTGCCTTTTTCAGTCAAAAGTGCTAAAGTTTGCTTTGAATCCAATTTTCTCACCCAAATGAGATGAAACCCCTTTCAGTCACTCAATATATCATACAAGACATGCTCATGCAGCCATCTTATGGTTTGTCTCAAAATAATGTTTTGGCACAATTTGGGTAGGATGTCTAGCAATTTCAGTCTATCTGGCCTTATCCTGTCAAGATATGGTCAAATTTCCACTTTCCACTTGAAATTAGAGTAAACCCCACCTTCTGAACACACTGGTCAACTCAAAATCCCAAAATTCCCAACAGATTAGCCTGTAGACATCCTACGCGTAGGATGTCTCCTGGCTTGAAATTAATTTTTTTCCTGACAGAAATGTAGTTGATGCTCTGTAGCTCTATCAGAAACACTCACAGTAACTTTTGGACTTCTCTTAGGCTTTCAAACACAATTTTGCGTCTTTTTGCGTCTTTTACAAACTTGTGATGACTTTACCAAGCAAGTATACATGCATGAAGTGCTCTAGATCCTGAATCATGATGTCCTACTTACTCTACTCCTACTCATCATGTGAAATGGTGATAATGGTGTTTTGTTGCTTTCTGGCCTCCCCGGACTCTCAAGCTTTCCTCTCACCGCTTCTACCACTCCAATTCCTACTCAAGAACTCGACTACTACCTAAAACTATCTTGGTCTACCTAATTTACCTAAGTCGAAGGATCTAGGCTAGACACACGCTTCCTAGACTCCCTCTAAGACCTAGAGAGTCCTCCACCCTCAGATCCTATCTAAATGTAAAACGAGACTCTTGGCAAGCCAAAAATCCCTATCCTCAAGGACTAGTCTCGGTCACCTACCTAAGGTTTTCGTCCCCGGCAGCAACGCCAATGTTGGACGGATACGCCGTGACAAACGTCAGCACAGCGAGAACTCACCTAACATATAATGTCAGTTAAGGACGAAGCTCGACCCGCAGGCACGTGGAAGCAAGCATAATGTGTCAACCTACACTCGACCGACTCCTACCTAATTCCTACAGAAGTCTCTACCAATTGTCTAAGTCACAGCCTTCAAGAGTGCATAAGAGGAAACTTCCCACAATGCTATCTAGAGTCGAACACCCATCAAACAATCTCGAAACACCATAGATCTTGAAGGAGACCCTACTAACACCAATAGGTCACTCTCCCTAAGGTTTATGAACCAAAATCCCAGCCCAAAACACCCGGTCCAAAATCACGTAGGATGTCTGGCCAAAATTTGCATGTCTTCGTTTCCAAAATCTAAAGTGCCTAATGTGTAGTTCTACTCAATGTGAATATGTGGATATGCTGCAATGCAAAATCGGACAACGTATGCTCACCCAATCACCAAATGAAGCTCATAGAAGGAGCTCGCAAAACTGGACCGTACGCGCGCAATGTAGGGATCGGCGCATAGCTCTCGCCGGGGGCAACATGCTGCACTTCTCCGCACTCGATTCCGACCACCGGTGCACACGTAGCGTCAAGATAAAGCTCACACTCTCTCTCGTACATAGTACGCTCACTCACACACTTCAAAACTTGTTTTTAAAAATGACAAAAGGTTTTTCATTAAGGTCAAAAGTGGTATATATACCTTACAGTTCTTAAACCCTAAAGTTCCAAATCAACCAACTACTCCATCTATTTATCAAAAATGGGTTACAATCTGGAAACTTTTGTAAGTCCCAATATTTACAAGGTGAAAAATCAGGTTTCCTCAATAAATGAATAATTACAAAAAAATGATAATCCTCCAAGTAGTTAGTCTCCATGGGGTGTGTCCAGCTTCTAACAAGCGCTGAAACCGAGGAGAAAGCCAAGAAACTATTCTAAGAAAAAGTGAAAGAAACTGGAAGTGAAATCAAGGAAACCATGGTGAAATCTGGAGGATCAGTTTTGGTAGACAAAATTTTTGAGCCGATCAATGCAGGCTTGGAAGCTTACCAAGCGGGACTTAAAGCATGCCAAAACATGGAAAACAAATGGAAAAACTATCCTTCTCTAGATATGGAAGCAGCTAAGATTGAAGCTTATCAAAATCTGGTAAGGATTACTCAAGAGATGCTGGAGAAACAAAAACCCAAGCTTGAGAGTATAGCAAAACCTGAGGAGCTTGTGGTAGGAACCAGTAAAGAGAAATCCAAAGTGGTGGTAGAACCCCACCTTGAAACTAAAGAGCCAGAACTCATAGTGCACCTGACAGTGAAGATGCCTTAGATGGAATTCCATTCGTGGAAGAAGACTGGCCAGGACACTTATTGGAAAAAGTCAGAGAGATTAATGATGGGAGCCTAGCTTTGAAGTCAGCTCCTATAGAGGAAATTTGGTTAGACAATCTACCTCCTAATATGGACATGGATGGACAATCCTTGTATGGGGATTTCGGCTCTGAAGCTTTAGGAATGTCTAAACCAATGAGTCTGAAAACACTACCCTCTTACTTGGTAGATAACGAAGACAAATCCATAGTGTGTAAAACCACTCAGAAAAAAAGAGCGGAACAGACCCTTGAGATAGACAACATCCATTCAATCATGTCTACACCCATTTGATGCACTCTTACTTTAGGAGAACTGTTAAAAATCAGACCATATCTATAAAAATTATCTACAAAAAACTCTAGAGAAGGTGGGGATAACAGGGCTAGTTGCAAAAAAATTGAGAAAATTGAAACATGAATTGGATAACAAAGAGATTAGAACGGGAGTAGATGATGATCTACCAGATGCATATCTGTTATCGATGGAAATGATACCCCAATGGTCGGAGATATGGTATCATTGATGACCATTGCTCAAGTGGATTCGCAAGTAACATTGCCTATTACAACCAAATTAATTGAGCAATTGGCTATGTATCAATTACTAGCTGGAAGGCTATACAAAAGAAATCGAGATGGAATATTGCTTTTGTGTATTAATCCTGAGGAGAAAACCCAATACCTAAGTCAAGCACATATTACCATAGTGGGACTTCACTTTGCGGAAGACCAAACTATGCAGCGGATCTTGAGACTTGGAGTATTTTGACCAATCACCATGAGAAGTGATGTTCACTCATAATTAAAAAACTATCTTCAATGCCAAAAACAAGCACCCATGCCTCATGTTGTTAGGAAATAAGACGTAGCTAAATAGATAATTGAGCAGATTACTTAATGGAGAGAGACAGATTTACATACACGAGATTATAGAGTAGAGAGAGAGAGAGAGTACACACGATATACGTGGTTCACCCAATGTGGGCTACATCCACGGGAAAGCAGCCACTCAATGGCTTTAGTACTTCAAAACAAGAAGTAGTTTACAAAGGGATTATACCCTTAATGGAGCTCCCGCCTTGCTTCACTCTCACCACCTCACACTCACCTTGTTGCATCAACTTCACACTATGAAATGTGTGTAGAAATGGCCTTCTTTTATAGGCCAAAAGGGCTGTCCTCTCTTATGAGAGGCAGCCATGTGTAGCCGCCCTTGTGTGAATAAGTCCAAATCGGACCCTCCAATCCGCCCATGTGTGGTTGCCCTTGAGAAGACAAGTCCGTTTTTGAATTCGGCCACCGGCCATTGAATTCGGCCACCGACCACCGGCCATTGACTTCCGACCACCGGCCACCGGCCAACTGACGGTTGTTTTCCGACCACTTTCCGGCCGCCGGCCGGCCATGATATTCCGGCGAAAAAGAATATTCCGGCGAGGGAAAAAAAGTCTCGGGGTAAAGTTGCCCCTGATTTTTGGCCGTGAAAATTTTGGTTTCTGGCGAGTGATTTTCCTTCACGCACGATGGCTTCTCCTCATAATGGGGCCCTTACAAATGTGCGCTTTTACCACAGAAAATTACAAGGGTAAATCAGGCTCCATACTTAACAATCTCCCACTTGGAGACTGATCTCCAAACCAAACCTGTGGTGACTGCTTTCCATCCTGGCTTCTTATCCTTGAATGCCGATTGAAGATGAGCAAAAGCTCAACTTCTCCTTGTTGACCACCTTTGTAAACATGTCTGCAGGATTTTCACTTGTATTCACCTTTCCTAGCTTTAGCTGTCCTTCTTCCAAAAGAGTGTGTATGAAGTGATATCTCACCTCAATGTGCTTTGTCCTTGAATGAAAGGCTGAGTTCTTCGCAAGATGGATAGCACTTTGGCTATTACTGTACAAGACACAATTGTCTTGTTTGAATCCAAGCTCTTCTAAGAATCTGTGAAGCCACAATATTTCTTTGCTTGCCTCCGTCATTGCTACATACTCTGCTTCCGTGGTAGAAAGTGAAACCACTTTCTGCAGCTTTGAAGCCTAGCTTACTACTATGCCTCCAACCGTGAACACATAGCCAGTAGTGCTCCTTCGAGTATCTTTGTCACCTGCCATATCTGCATCAGCATACCCTTCTAGAAAAATATCAGTTCCTCCAAAATACAAAGCATTTGTTGTTGTCCCTTTTATATATCTAAGTATCCACTTCACAGCTTGCCAATGCTCTTTACCTGGGTTGTCCATGAACCTACTCACAACTCTCACTGCATGTGCAATGTCTGGCCTTGTCCAGACCATAGCATACATTAGAGAACCTACCGTTGTAGCATATGGAACTTTAGACATATAGGCTATCTCCTCTTGTGTCTTTGGATACATATCCTTCGTTAGTTTAAAATGACCAGCCAAAGGTGTAGAAACTGGTTTTGCATTTTGCATTGCAAACCTTTCTAGTACCTTCTTGATGTAATCTTCTTGAGATAGCTTTATTGTCTTCTTCGTCCTATCCCTTGATATTTTCATACCAAGTATCCTCTTTGCAGCACCTAAATCTTTCATTGAAAAATATTTAGACAGTTCCTCTTTTAGGTCTTTGATGTCCTGCATGTTAGCACTTGCAATCAACATGTCATCAACATACAACATTAGGATGATAAATTTCCCATCTCCCAAATTCTTCGTGTAGACGCAGTGATCCGAGTTGCATCTTGTGAATCCATGATCCAACATCCATCGATCAAACTTCAAGTACCATTGTCTTGATGCTTGCTTTAAACCATACAAGCTCTTCTTTAATCTGCAAACCATTTTCTCCTTACCTTTTACTTCATACCCCTTTGGTTGAAGCATGTAGATTTCCTCCTCTAAGTCACCGTGAGGGAATGGCGTATTTACATCCATTTGCTCGAGATTTAGATCATGAGCAACCACAAGGCTTAAGACAAGTCTAATTGAGTTCATTTTTACAACAGGAGAAAATATTTCATTGAAGTCAATACCTTTCTTTTGAGAAAAACCTTTTACCACAAGCCTAGACTTGTACCTTTTCTTCCCACCTTCTTCTTCCTTCATCTTGTACACCCATTTGTTTTGAAGTGCCCGCTTACCTTTAGGCAACTCAACCAACTCTCATGTTTGGTTGCGATGTAGTGAGTCCATCTCCACTTGCATGCTCTTCGTCCATTCTTCTTTGGATTCATGCTGCATAGCTTCTTCGTATGATTCCGGCTCTCCAGAATCTGAGATCAAGAGATGGTTGAAGGAACAAACCTTTCTGGAGGTCTACTTGCTCTTGTAGATCTTCGGAGAATAGGTTGAGGCTCCTCATTTGGTTGACGTTGTTGCACATTGTCACCGTTTGCAGTCCTTGAGTCTTCCCCATCCTCAAGCTCCATGTACTCATCACCTGTTTCTTTTGTTTGATTTCTTTCCAAGTAATCTTTGTACATATTTTGTCCGTTAAAAATTACATCCCTACTCCTTAAGATTTTACCATCTTCAGGATTCCATAGGCGATACCCAAAGTCGCCTTCTCCATAGCCAATGAAGAAACACTTTTTAGACTTTGCATCTAGCTTTGATCTTAGGCTTCTATCTATGTGCATGAAAGCCTCACACCCAAACACCTTGAGAAATGCATAATTCACCGATTTACTAGAACTCCCCCATCCAGTGCCGTTGAGGGTGACCGATTGATTAAGTACACAAACGTACTTACAGCTTCCACCCAAAGATCAAGCGGTAGGCCTATATGTAGCCGCATGCTTCGTGCTCGCTCCATGATTGTCCTGTTCATCCTTTCCAAAATACCATTTTGCTGAGGTGTCCTTGGGGTTGTCCTTTGCCTCCGAATGCCATTGCTAGCACAAAAGCTTTCAAAATCTTGGCTTCAATATTCACCTCCATTGTTGGATCTGAGGCATTTAACCTTGGTACCTGTTTCATTCTCCACAAAGGCTTTCCACCTTTGAAATATGGAAAATACATCGGATTTATTCTTCATGAAATAAACCCATGTTTTTCTAGTCGCATCGTCTATGAATGTTACATAGTACAATGAGCCACCAAGTGATGGTGTACTTGCAGGACCCCAAACAACAGAATGAACCAACTCAAGTTTTTTATTTTTTCTTTTATTTCCTGATTTTTGAAATTTTACCCTCTTTTGTTTACCAAAAACACAATCTTCACAGAACTCTAAGTCCACTTCTTTCAAACCTAGTAGAAGGTTCTTTGTTTGAAGGATTTGCATTCCTTTGGCACTCATATGCCCAAGTCGGTAGTGCCACACCGCACTGTCAACTTCTGTAGTTGTTGCACAAGCTGAAGGTTGCGTGCTAACAGTACACAAGTAAAGTGTACCGACCTTTTCTCCCTTGGCAACCACCAAAGATCCATTTGAGATCTTCCACCGTTTGTTTCCGAATGCAATGTTGTGACCTTCATCGTCCAATTGTCCTGTAGAGATCAAATCTTTGCGAAGAGAAGGAACATGCCTAACATCTTTAAGCTTCCATTCATTTTCATTAGCAGTTTTGACAGAAACTGTACCTTTGCCGACAATCTCACAAGCTTCATCATCTCCCAAGTATACATACCCAAAATTACCTTTGGTGTAGTCTTGGAAATGTTGCTTGTGTGGTGTCCCATGGAATGAAGACCCGGAATCTACTATCCAAGAATTAGACACATTGTCTAATGAGAGAATTAGAGCATCTTGCTCTACTTTACCTGCCACATTGGCCTCCGATGTTGTCTTGTTGTCTTGAGACTCTGTCTCCTTCTTCTTAGACCAGCAATACTTCTTGACGTGGCCCTTCTTGCCGTAGTTCCAACATTCAAGAACTAACTTTGTGTGTGACTTGCTCCGTCTTGAGCGATCACGACCCTTTTGGATTTTGAACCTCTCCTTAGGCCTTCCTCTTGTTTCCACTGACAGTGCAGCACTTGATGATTATCCTGTGCTTCTCCTTCGTATTTCCTTGCTTAGGAGAACACCCACAACATCATCAAACTTAAGAGTATTTTGAATCTCTCCTTAGGCCTTCCTCTTGTTTCCACTGACAGTGCAGCACTTGATGATTCTCCTGTGCTTCTCCTTCGTATTTCCTCGCTTAGGAGAACACCCACAACATCATCAAACTTAAGAGTATTTGTGCCAGAGATAGAATTACTTACAGCCATCACAAGGCTGTCCCATTTACCCGGTAGAGATGATAGTATAAGGAGAGCTCACACTTCATCATCAAAATTGATTTTCACCGATCGAAGTTGACTTATGTTTGTGTTAAAGTCATTTAGGTGTTCTGCAATTGAACCATTCTCTGCCATCTTTAGATTGAACAAGCGCTTCATAAGAAATACCTTATTGGATGCCGATGGTTTCTCGTAGAAGTCTTCAAGTGACTTCATTAAGTCCTCCGTGGTCTTCATCTCCAAAACATTGAAGGCCACCATTTGACACTAAGCTTAACCGGATTGTTCCCAGTGCCTTTTGATCAAGGACAATCCATGCTTCATCTGCCATCGTTGCGGGCTTCTTTGCAAGACCGCCTAGTGGAAAATAGAGGTCCTTCTAGTAGAGATAATCTTCAATCTGCATCTTCCAATGTTGGTAGTTTTTTCCATTGAACTTCTCAATCTTGAGCTTCCCTTCCTCTGCCATAACTCCCACTCAATTCAAGGAATCCTTTCCTTGAGATATTTTAGCTACGAGCAAAACCTTGCTTTGATACCAGTTGTTAGGAAATAAGACGTAGCTAAATAGATAATTGAGTAGATTACTTAATGGAGACAGACAAATTTACATACACGAGATTATAGAGTAGAGAGAGAGAGAGAGTACACACGATATACGTGGTTCACCCAATGTGGGCTATGTCCACGAGAAAGCAGCCACTCAATGGCTTTAGTACTTCAAAACAAGAGGTAGTTTACAAAGGGATTATACCCTTAATGGAGCTCCCGCCTTGCTTCACTCTCACCACCTCACACTCACCTTGTTGCATCAACTTCACACTATGAAATGTGTGTAGAAATGGCCTTCTTTTATAGGCCAAAAGGGTTGTCCTCTCTTATGAGAGGCAGCCATGTGTAGTCGTTGTTGTGTGAATAAGTCCAAATCGGACCCTCCAATCCGCCCATGTGTGGCCGCCCTTGAGAAGACAAGTCCGCTTTTGAATTCGGCCACCGACCAACCGACGGTTGTTTTCCGACCACTTTCCGGCCGCCGTCCAACCATAATATTCCGGCGAAAATGAATATTCCGGCGAGGGGAAAAAAAGTCTCGGGGGCTTCCATCCCCGAGGCCCCTAAAGTTGCCCCTGATTTTTGGCCGTGAAAATTTTGGTTTCCCGCGATTGATTTTCCTTCACGCACGATGGCTTCTCCTCATAATGGGGGCCTTACAAATGTGCGCTTTTACCACAGAAAATTACAAGGGTAAATCAGGCTCCATACTTAACACATGTGACATTGTTCCAAATATCACTCGTTCTTAAGTGGAGTAACTATCTAGTTATATACTTATCAAGACAAATATTTTCTGAAGATATGAGTGAACGCCACAAGAGAGCAATCGAAACTGAAGCAAGAGACTATGCTCTTATTGGGAACCAATTGTATCGAAGAGAGAAGGATCAATATCTGCGTCTTTGGTGCAAATGAAGACAAATATATTCCCATCATAGAACAAGCACGTGCTAGATTAGCTGGAGGTCACTTTTCTAGTGAAACCACCACGAGAGCAATCTTAATGGCAGGCATATGGTGGCCAACACTTTTTGTAGAGGCCAAGGAAACCCAAAAGAATGATGCCAGAACCACATTCGTATTCTTGTATGAAAATGTATTCACAAGATATAGACTGCCAATAGAAATTGTCAGTGATAGGGGAACTCATTTCCTCAATGAGATAATTGAGTATCTGCTTAATGAATTTATGATCATCCATAACAAATTGGCTCCCTATCACCCACAAGCAAATGGACAAGCTGAGCACACGAATAAAATTCTTAGCTCGGTATTGACTAAATTGGTTAGTCCAGGACGGACTGATTGGGAAATGAATCTCCATGCCGCTCTATGGGCTTATAGAGTTTCATTCAAGACAGCCTTAAATGCTACACCCTTCAATCTTGTCTATGGTCTTGATGCCATACTGCCAATAGAATTTCTATAGCCGACACTAAGGGTAGCTAAGGATCTTGAGTGAACTAGACATAAATTGTCAGAGAGGCTCAAAGATTTAGAAAATCTTGATGAGCAAAGGCTAGTTGTTGTAGCTCACATCTATGCACAAAAGCGGAAACAAAAATAGTTTTTTGATTCCCATCTAGTCACAAAAATCTTCAAAAAAGGGGACTTAGTTTTAGTCTACTCCCTTAAACAACACATCCCTAAGTTTTAGAAAAAGGAAAACAGACCATTTATAATTGAAGATGTATCCCCAAGTGGAGCAATTAAGTTGTCCACTCTAGATGGTGAACCAATGGCTAATTAAATTAGTAGATGCCGTTTAAACAAGTAAAAATTTCCACTAACCAATGAATTGCTAGAAAAGATGCATGCAACAAAGCAAAGAAAGAAAAACGACAGTAGGTCATTGATGAAGCCCAAGAGGAAGCTCAACTTTGAGTACTCAAAAGGAAAGCTGCTCTCAAAAATCAACAAATACCTACTCCCATTAACACTCTGGAACTAGATGAGCGACTATAGGATGCAGTGTCAACAAATGATGAATGGTTAGATGGAATGGACCTTCGTATCAAAGTACAACTGAACAATTATAACACAAATTCATGGGTCGATATAGGAGCTCGAGTAAATGCAGTTAGTTATTCCATCTACAATAAAGCAGCGAATTAGTCTTTGACATCAGGAATATCGACTATCAAAGGACGCGACAAGAACCCAACACCGGCATTGAGTAGTCAACTTAAATGTGATAGTACATGGATGTTCATGCCCTCATCAGTTTGTATGCTTACCAGATGAACACATGAATGAAACAATGATTCTTGGAATCTCATGGATGCAAACGTACAAGGCAATACTAGATTGGGATACCAATCAACTCAAGCTATCACCTGAAGGCGGACAACTCATTGTTCTAGTTGCAACAAGCAAAGAAGAATGGAAAAGAAATTACCAGCAAAACAAACCACAAAGCAATCAATCTTCTTCATCCTCTAGACAAGCAAATGCTACAAGTAGCATGCAAGGAGTCATGCATATCTGGGTACCAAAAGCACAAGTCACGGACAAGCTGTCTCAAATTTGGGTGCCCAAGACATCATCTACCATACCAAAGAAGGTTCCAAAGTTAAAGACACAAAGAATAGCATCTTTGAGCAGGGGACCTAACACAAGATGGATTTGGAGGAAAAAGGAGCACTTATCTTCTCCGCAAACTGTAAAACCGATGAAGCAATGGAGAGTTAAGTCTCAAAACACTCAACCACAACAGCTCATCAATAAAAAACCAAGATACCAATAGCTCAGGAATTCAATGTGCCAAAGCATCCTGACGGTACAATAAAGCGAAGAGTACACAAGCTACAAGATTTGCTCTTTAGGAAACAATAACAGGAAACCTCGACCACTGAAACCCTTGAGTTAATTGCTCAAGACCCAACTCTTGCACAATATAATGCTTTGAATTGCATTGATCTTTGAAGCATGGTAGAGCCATTCAAGGCTATGCATAGACACGATTGTTCAACCCATGCACATAGTCGTCCCGAAGTACGCTATCTAGGAGGGGTGGAAGGGAACTAAGTAATTAAGCGAAATGTTTGAAGAGGGAGGAAAAAGATGGATGTTAACGCTTGACTTGTTGCAAAATTACCTAATAATAACATCTCACTGATGAGTGTACATACTATCAAGAAAATCATCAAAAATAGCCTTTTTTTTAATTATTTTCGTCATTTTTTCTAATATTGGATCTTAAAAATGGAGAAATCCACCAAAAAAATATGACGCAGTGTTTCTCAATGGATTTTCTTAATTGTTGATTTTTCTTTTTTCTTTTTTGATGCATTTTATTATTTTCTTTGATTTTTTCAACAAACATATCAAAAATTAATAATAAATAGCAAATGAGCTCAGATGGAGAAACCAAAGATACGCTCATGATCAAAAGAACAAGGCGGACATGCACAAAAAATTTCAATCGAATAGACAGATGGAAGCGGGAAGCCTAAATTAAGCTGTCAAGGCCTACTTTTGCAAATTCTTGAATGAGCTAACGGAATCCGATTGAAAAAATTTTTGAGTCTAACATAGATTTCATGGCCTAGTAGGACTAACAGGGGAATCTAGAGAAAAATAGTTTGGGAAGTCCAACTATAGATATCCAAGGTAGCCCAAAATCACCTCATTTCCACTAGTCACTCTTGGAGGAGAGAGCTTTCTGCCTTCTTCGCATGCGATTTTCGGAGTCTACAGCCGTCCATTTACAGCAGCGTCTCACATGAGAACATGAGGGATAAGTTCTAAACTTATCAATGAACAATTCTATATGGCCCGGTAGTAAGTCTAGGCTCAAGAAAAACCCCTAGAAACCCAGATGTGCACGAAGTCCTACGACACAAAATTGACCATAGTGGCCTGTCAGCTCAACCAAATTGGACAAGACTTGAACTGTAGCATGCCCCTATATAGTAGAACAATTTCATATCACCAAATGACAATTTGGCAGGGGTCGAGAGGGTCCCAAGTAAATAATCTAGAATTTTGCTATATGCCTGAATTGGATTCTGACTCCATGGGCAGCTTATAGACGAGGTTTATACACAACGCACCTAGATGGTTTCATGGAAACAGTCAAGGCAAGCTCTCCAACAGCAGAAAACAGCTCGAAGGCTACAAAGCGTCAAATTTGACATATAAAGTCAAAGTGACTCCGAATGGGCAAAAACTGGATAAGTAGCATCAAGACTATGTAGCGGACAAGTCCATAGCTTCAAAAGTGACTAACCAACTCTACATGCCAAGTAGTCACAAAAATCGGTGGTTTCAGAGTCGACAAGAGCATGAAGTGATGCCGACATGACCAACTTTACCAAATTCATTTTAGGACTTGTTTTAGATGTATTAAAGATTTTTAGGTCATCAATTTTGTCAATTCATGCAAAAAAAGTGACTGCTGTAAATAATCGCGGTTATTTACTTTTGTGAAATTTTGACTTGAAATTTATCTTTTCACTTCACCTATCACTTGTACACATCTATTACATGCCAGATGTCAAGTATGAGCCAAAATGATCCGGAAACATTGTGATTTTGCCAAAAAATGCACCAAAGTCTTTTCAATCCAAACGTTGAGTTAAGTGTCACATTTTTCATCCAAATCACCCCATATCTCACACACAAACTCTACATCATGCGTAGAACCAAGTTGAAACAAAAAAATTACAAATTGATGAAAAAGTTAATAATCACTATTACTTACTTTTTTGCCAAAATGGATGCAATTTGCAACTTTGACCTTATGGGACCAAAAAACATGATGTCCCAAGTCCACTAATCAAGTTTGAGCAAGTTTGGATCTCAAAAACTCAAAATCTCTTTATATCTATTGTTTCAGAGTCTAAAAGCCTAAATTTGGCACCATTTCCGCCCAGTGCACTCAAATGAGCCCACACTTCACTTAGAGTACCTAAATGACATATGTTTCAAGCCTATGATGTCAAAAATAAAAAAAGTTGAAAAAATTCCTTAGCCGTAAATAATCATAATTATTTACTTTTGTTTCAAATTTTGCTTGAAGTGCATGATTTTGATCTCTACATGTTTTTATGTATCTATGCATGCTCCAAAATTGATTTGAAGCAATGGACGTCATTTGTCAGCAATTCAGACTCAAGGCATTTCATAGCGAAATTCGCAAAATTTTCTAACTTTGACATTGTATTCACTTAACAGGAGCAATGCAAGCGGTTGAAAAGGCAAAGAAAAGGGTGTCCCAGAAAGATAAATTACAGGAGTCTCCACCGTACCAGTTAGATCCAAGCTCAGTGAAGACAGCAAAGACAACCTACTTGTCTAAAGAATAGCTCGAAGAAAACAACACAACGGTTTTCACTGGCACATTTAAGGATGAAGAAGGACACCAGGTAGAATTACAAGTGCTACCTAAGGAGGTTTATGATGTAGCGGCAAAGCTAGACACCAAGGAAGCCAACAGAAGGATGGGGCTTCGAGATTTCTACCATCAGCAACCATGCAAAATGGACTTCCAAAAGGCATATGAATTACTATCCTCAATCAAGGAAGATGAGTCGGCCCAAATCACATATCAACAGGGGAAAAAGGTTGAAGTGGTGATCATTAAAGAAATAGTGGCTGAGGCATTGAAGCTGCCAACAGAAGGTATGACTATGCGGGCGAGAGATAGAAAGACAACAGTTACTTTTACCAAAGATACTACTGCTGCCACATTTCGCAAGGCTAAAATAGAATAAAGATGCTTACATCAAAAGAGTGGTAGTAATTAAGAATGGGCAAGATGATGGGACGTGGGGATCGAAGGATTTCATCAAGCATCTCTTCTTCGAATAGGAAAACAATCTTTTGCTTGTAGAATATCTTCCTATCAATGTACATGTTTACATGCACGTGTTGCAAGAAATGGAAAGGAAAGACTTTTGGCATATTGTTATTATCCATGTTGGGTGTAGGGACAAGGCTTTGAAGACTAGAGTTGCATACCTTAAGTGTTGACAGGGTGACACCTTCACCACAGGTCTCTACCTCTTGTTGAAGTCCACATAATCGTCCATATTGGGTTCAAAACAGACTGGGAGAGAAGATTCTACCTCAATCAGCTTTTCATTTTGCATGCGGCGGTGATGCTTGGGTGGTCGTACTTCACTTGAACTCTCTAGGCCTAGAGAGAGCATATGCCCGCTTGCTTCCACCAAATGCTTTAGGATTTGTGGCTTGGACTTTGTGGTTGATGTAGTTGATGACTCTTCTCTGACCGTTGGAGAGAAAACACTTGGTACAACGCAAAATCTGAATGATGTGAGAGTGCTAATGCGGTTCTCAAAAGAAACACTCACCGTCCTTTCTTCACCTCCTATGTCGGCACTCATTGACAGAATTCTTTGGTTGACAACAATGATGACATTTCGTAGCCCTCCCTCTTAATTATGTTGATTTGTGATTAGCACAAACAACGAGAGATAGAGAGCTTACCTCTTGGATATCGATGCCGCTACAACCTGCCAATAGCTCTTCAATGAAGGCCTTGAGTGCTTCTACAATCTCTTCTTCTTCACTCCCCAATTAAAAAAATCTTGTAGCCACTTGATTGATGGCATGCATCGCTACTCTTTGTTGACTGAAGGTCTTTGCAAATCCCTCCTCCGTGGGGGACCAAATGAGAGGTGGAAATGCAAAACAAACCGGGTGGCCTCTACACCAAGACTATGGACAAAGGCCTCATCATGGGAGGTACACAATAGGAACACCACTTAGCAAGATATGCAGCTAGGACACATACATATACACAATCAAACATGCCATGGAAAACAATTTCGAGATCCATGCCTAAGTGTGGGATAGGGTGGTTGGAAAACAAGATGAGAAGAATGGTGAGTGAGTGAGAATGGTCTTGCTACTCGTGCATGTAGTAAGGAAGATAAGTATGCTCACTTCTCATACCAGAGGTGGCGAATTCGCACACCTTAAGATGCAAGTAGAAAGATGATAGGAATATGAGAGAGAGAGAGAGAGAGAGAGAGTGTGTGTGTGTGTATGGTGGCAAATCCACACACTTCAACATAAGCAAAGTGAAAAGAAACAAGTATAAACCATACTCACAATGAAGTATATCCCAAATGACACAAGGTACGGCACCAAGATGGAGTGTGTTGATTGCTTGCAAAAGATGAATACAATAGGTAGCATAGGGCAAGAAGATGAGAAGGGGACAAGACCGTAGGAGGATGCATAATGGAGGGATGGGAGTTGATGGCGAGGAATATCATGAGTGTACCCATCATTCTTCTTCTTGAAATCGTGCCTTCAATCCTTCATTAACAAGTGTTTGAAGATATGGTGCTCATTTTGTGCATGGTGATGTTGATGGTGTTGTGATTATTTGATTAGGGTTCATGCTACTAGCATGTAGCACAAGGGTGTGTATGTGTAGGTGTAGTGTGTAGTGTTGGTTTACAAAAGAGAAGTCCTGTTTTATAGGCCAAGAGAGTGATTAGGAAAGGATTATGAGCAAAAGAATTTATGTCATAAAATCTAATATCTAACCAACCCAAATGATTTTCTCATATTAAAATGATCATTTAATGTGGGAGAATAAACGCGAACAAGGGTTAGAATATAGGCATGTGTTTATGGATCCTTCTCAACACGGGGCCAAGGTTAAAAGGGGTCCAAATGAGGGATGCTATGTAAAAGAGAAATGCTACCTAATGGAGCTTAAATACCGTGGGGTTAGCTTCATTAAAGACCTCCAAAAGTTAGTGTTCAAAAGTCCTTTGACCTTAGGCAAGCTAGGGCTGACTTTGAGGTGAGAATCCTACCTAAGCATGAGGTGTTTGTTGGCTTGCTAAGTTTTAGTAGGAACCTTACCCAAAAGCTTAAGGTGTTTCTCACATGCTTAAATGACTAAAGTTCTTGAAGTATTCCATTCAAAGATAACTCTCAAGAGACATGAACGTTTTCATGCTTGATTGACTATGTCCTTGAAATATTCAATTCAACCAAATGACTTAATAAGCATAAAATACACATGTTCAAATGATCCTCCATGTGGCTCTCATGGTGTGTTTGAATGCTATTGGATAGTTTTTAAAGGGGTCCAATGAGAATTTAGATACATAAAAATAAATAATTAAGTTCTTTCTCCCAAACAGGAAAAAGAGGACACATGTCCAAATGAAATAATAAAATAATACGTGCGAGAGAGAGAGAGAGAGAGAGAGAGGTGTGGACCAAGCATGAGAAAGGGGGGGGGGGGGTATACTCTCTCTCACACGCACACACACATTCTCTCATTGTGTGGAGTGCAAAGTGCAAGAGCTCCATCTCCTTCTCCAAGCTTGTTGAGAGGTGGAGAGCCTACACCAACACTCTTGGCTATGGAATGCAAATCCAACCAAGAGCCATGCTTCAATGCTTAAGCTTGCCATCTTCTTCATCTTCATTACTATGCTATTGTGCTATGCTAAGCAAGAAGAGTGATGATAAGTGAGGAACTATTTCTTTCTCCTATGGAATGTTTCTTCTTCCTCTTCCCTACCCTCATTCCCCACTAGCTCTCTCCACCTTCGAAGGTGTTTGAGGCCTTGGGACTGAGGCTTGGGATAGTTAATGTTTTTTGCAAAGTTTATGTTAAGCTCATGATGCATGAAGCTTTCCATCTTCATAACATCACCAAGGTCACAAGGAACGCAAAGATTATTTGACCTGTCATGTCGTGTCACAGTATTGTGATCTTAGCATAGATTCTTATATAAGTCGTGGTCCACTGATGACGTGGTATACACACAATAAGCAAACGTTCTTGCACCGTCTTAACGGCCTCCTTTTGAAAGTAATCCCCCCCCCACCACCACCTAGAGACCTCGCTCATGCTGAGGGGTAGGGGATGTGCCATATGGGCATGGAGAGAGAGAGAGAGAGAGAGAGAGAGAGAGAGAGAGAGAGAGGTTCCAAAGAAGGAAAGTCCCAAGGCTCGGGCCAACAGGGCATGTGAGAGAGGGAGTGTTCAAGGCCTTCAAAGAGCCGGTCGAAGGTGGCAAGCAAAGGGAAATCCAAGGGGTAGAGCAAGTCCGAGCCATCAAAGGAGGGCGAGCCCACAAGAGAGGAGCAAAGAGGTAGTCAAAGCCATCGAAGTGGGAAACCCCGAAGGGTGCAAAGGAGAGTGCGCAATTGAGGACCGGACAAAATGGTCAAGGAAGGAGGTCAAAAGAGCAGTGCAAACCCAAGCTTACCAAAGGTGGAAATGAAGAAAATAAAAAGAAAAAAAAGAAAAAATGCCTAGGGAAACTATTGACATCGCTAGTGCACCCCCCGTCAAACACAAGCACAAAAGAGAGAGAAGATGCAAGGCGGCTACCCCCTCCAAAGTTGCCAAGAAAAGATGCCAGATGGGCCAATCAGAGGGCAATTTCCAAAAATGAGAAATCACCCCTATATAAGCCCTTTTTTAATCATTTTTCATGCATTTTGCCATGAGGCTTTTATGCGAGAGGTTTTTGGGAGCAGTAGAGAGCCATAGAGTGAAAGTGTGTGAGCTCTTGGGTGGGTTTTTTGTGCAGAGGTGTGTGCCTGCAAAGCCCCAAGTGGCATGTAGAGAGCCATAGAGTGAAAGTGTGTGAGTTCTTGGGTGGGTTTTTTGTGCAGAGGTGTGTGCCTGCAAAGCCCCAAGTGTGGGTTTTCTTGCACGACGACCATGTGGGTGCACCGTTTGATGTAAAAGAGTTGTAAATGGTGTTTGAGAAGTGGTGAAGTCTCCATTGTGTTTCTCTCGTGTTTTTTCCCCTGCCCCTCCTTCTCTACTTCTTTTTCTTGTGTGTGCAGTGCCAGTGCAGATGTGTGTGCCCCTCGGGCCCCTTCTTTGTGCGGGGAATGAGAGTGAGAGTGTGTTTTCTCATGTGCGGCAGCAGTGTGTGGCTCAAACAATCTTTGAGATGTGTGGGTAGCTATGTGTGTGCATGTATATGCATCGATGTGTGTGTGGGCGGTGGCCTGCTAGCTTGTGTCAAGAGTTTCGAAGGTGAACTCTAGTGGATTGGGGTGTTGTGTATGCCCTGAGCTATAGTGAGCCCTTTGTTTTTGTGTCGGGTGTGCTCCGCCATTCACGCTCTCCAACGTCAAGGAAGAATAAATGTATCCTCGGTAACCTTGATCAAAGGTACAAGACAAAGGAGATTATAGAGAGCAATTATAGGAGTCTAAAAATAGAAAAAAAGAGATTGTGCTAAGCTCAAGTCATTAGGATAGCTCTTTAGACTCTAAGTATGAATTCTCAAAATTCTTAGAGTAAAATTCTAACTTGCCACAAAATATCTGAATTTAGTAGGTCTAAATTTAACACGTTTTGGGAGCATCTTGATGGCACCTCCAAAGCACTATGCTAAGGTTTTGCACAAAGGGTGAAAGTTTTAAATTACAAAGAGTTCTATTTTTACAAAGAGTTTTACAAACATTATCCTAATTTAGCACGTTGTAAATTAGCGAGTAGGTTGTAGCCCCGGGTCAGCTTCATAAGCCTCCAAGGTTTGTGTGAAGGTCTTGCACCTGAGCTAATTAATTAAAAGGTAAGCTTATGATTTATTATTAAATGAGATGGAAAAGCTAAAGACTAAGGTTAGATCAACCCTTCTTCATTTAGTAAGTTGACACTCTAGTCTTTGTTTACTGAGCTTGACTAGGCCACATGTGGTAGCACATGCTTGCTTTGTGTGAACTTAAGCAAGTGTGTGTGAGTGTTAGTGTCTCCACTTGCCAAGATGAATCCCAAGGGGGGGGGGGGGGGGGGGGGGTGTTTCTAGCATGCAAGGCAAGAGTGGACAAGTGTTGGGTATGCTTGAGTTGCATTGGGAGGTGTTTTCACCTCATTGGTCAAGTGTGAAGCATTCTAATCTCTCTTCTCTTTCTCCTCTCACGCACTCTATCAAGTGCCCAAGATTGGCAAATCAAGATTCTCTCTCTCTCTCTCTCTCTCTCTCTCTCTCTCTCTCTCTCTCTCTCTCTCTCTCTCTCTCTCTCATGGGAGCTCTAGAGACGGACTCTATGCTCAAGCTCTTGGCTATGGATGCAAATCCAAGTCAATGAAAGTTTATTCTTTCCCATCTCTATTACTCTCTTACTCAGCTATGCTAAGAGCTTGCCCATGACAAAGTATGCTCTTTCCTTGCATGTTAGAACTTTCCTCCCCTTCTTGCCACTCATCTTGGAAAGTGGAACACCACACACACTCACATGCACTTGTTAAGGTTCACACAAAGCCAGCATGTGCTACCTTGGAAATGTAGGATCCATGGGTACAAAAGAGGGAAGGAGAGAAGGGGGTAGGAGAAGCAGACAAAGCAAAGTTTGGCTTAGTGGAGTAGGAACTGAGAGTATTGGCAAAGCAAGATCTCTCTCTCTCTCTCTCTCTCTCTCTCTCTCTCTCTCTCTCTCTCTCATGGGAGCTCTAGAGACAGAGTCTATGCTCAAGCTCTTGGCTATGGATGCAAATCCAAGTCAATGAAATTTTATTCTTAACCATCTCTATTACTCTCTTACTTAGCTATGCTAAGTGCTTGCCCATGACAAAGCATGCTCTTTCCTTGCATGCTTGAACTTTCCTCCCCTTCTTGCGACTCATCTTGGCAAGTGGAGACCACACACACACACTTGTTAAGGTTCACACAAACCCAGCATGTGCTACCTTGGACATGTAGGATCCATGAGTGCAAGAGAGGGAAGAAGAGAAGGGGGGGAGTAGGAAGTGAGAGTTGTATTCAACTCTCACTTTCTTTCCCTATAGTCATTAGAGAGAGAGAGAGAGAGAGAGAGAGAGAGAGAGAGTAAAGCTAGGGGGTGGTTCCCATGGCCACCTGGCCTACATCCCAACAACCTCCCACTTGAAGGTCAGGGTGGCCAATAGTGGCATCGGTATAGTTAGTCTATACCAAACCGATGAAGCATTGCCTAGGCCTCATCCTACACCCATAACCTCTATGGAGTGTGTAAATCTCTCCGAGGCTAGGCTCTTCATGAGAGCATCTGCAGGGTTGTCGTCAATGTGAACCTTGACAAGCTCAATGCACTTGCCAGCCAATACATCCATATAACATGGTATCTAACCTCAATGTGTTTCAACTTTGAGTGAAAAACCGGATTCTTTGCCAAAGCAATGGCACTCTGACTATCATAATGCAGTACTGGAATCTTGTAAATGCCCAAATCTCCCACTAGACGAGCTAACCGTATGGCTTCCTTGATGGCCTCAGTGGTAGATGAAGACGTGCAGTCTTGGAGAGACAATCTCTAAGAGATAGAGGCTCCAACAAACATGGACACATAGCCAGATGTTGATCTTCTAGTATCCACACAGCCCGCATAATCCGCATCCATGTAACCCACAATAGATGCATCGATGTTTCCGAATTGTAAACACATGCAAGCTGTACCTTTCAAGTATCTGAGGATTTTCTTCATTGCTTCACAATGTTTCTTGCCAGGGTTTGCTATGTACCTACTAACCACTCCCACTGCATGTGCAATGTCTAATCTTGTGGCTATCATAGTGTACATCAAATTGTCAACTACTGAAGAATAGGGTGCTTTTGCCATTTCCTCTTTCTCAGCATTTGTCTTGGCAGAATCTTCCTTGCTGAGTTTTAAGTATGCTTGCATTGGGGTACTCAATGACTTCCCCCCTTGCATACTAAAATGTTGCAAGACCTTGTGGATGTACTTTTCTTGAGACAATTCAAAAATTCCACATTGCCTATCTCTCTTGATGCGCATACCAAGAAAGTGATTGGCATTTCCCAAGTCTTTCATAGAAAATTGAGTGCTTAGCATATTTTTCACCTGATTGATCTCATTAATTGATTTCCCTGCGATGAGCATATCATCTACATACAAGATCAAGATGATTAAAGAACCATCGTTCAACTTTTTTGTGTAGAAGCAATGATCCTCTTGACTCCTTATGTAACCCTGAGACTGCATGAATTGGTCAAATTTCTGGTACCACTACCATGAACCTTGCTTGAGGCCATAGAGTGCCTTTTTAAGACTACAAACCAATTCTACCCTCGTTGGCTTTTGAGTTTTACATACAAAACCCTCTGGCAGTTTCAAGTAGACATATTCAGCTAGATCCTCATGAAGTAATGATGTTTTCACGTCCATTTGGACAAGTTCCATGTTCTGGATAGCAACCAAGCAAAGCACGATGTGTAGTGTAGTCATCCTGACTACTGGAGAGAAAACATCTTCAAAATCCACACCTTTTTGCTTCTTGAAACCCTTGATGGCAACTAGAAGAGCCTTGTACCTAGGCTCGGGATCTTCCATTTTATACTTCTTCTTGTATACCCACTTGCAAGGTAAAGCATGTTTACCTGTGGTAGCTCAATCAAATCCCATGTCTCATTAGCCACAATCAAATTGTATTCTGATTGCATAGCCTGCTCTCACTTAATGCTATCATCCATCTGTATAACTTCTTTGTAGCAAATTGGCTCTCTAGTGCCAGTAACCAACATGTGGTGTATACCCGGCTCAAACTGCTTGGACACACGTGACACTCTCGAAGGGTGTCTTGGTGCATGATTGATGGACTCTACTCTCTCTAGAGCAATACTCGTATCTTGCACTTAAAGATTAGGTGTATTACTACTAAACTAAGTCGGTTTGGAGGCTACATCCTTAAATCGAACGCGTTTGTACTCAATTTCTTTAATGGGCTTCTTGTGCATCTTTGATTCATTGAAAATGACATGTGAGCTGCAAATGACTTTGCGGGATTCTGGGTACCAGAGACGATAGCCCATTTATCCATATACACCATAGCCAATAAAAATGCATTTTTGTGACCTGGGATCCAACTTGCGACGAAGTTCTTTGGGTACATGTGCATATGCCTCACATCCAAACACACATAAATGCTCATATCTTGGCATTTTCCCATTTGACAATTCCTCTAAAATTTTGAAATTCAAAGGAGAGCTAGGTGACCTATTGATAATGTGGGATGCTGTTAGAACAGCTTCTCGCCAAAACTTTGGAGTAAGTTGCACCATAGAAATCATAGAGATAACTTGCTCTTGGATTGTGCAATTCATCCTTTCAGCTGTGCCATTTTGGGCCGGTGTGTGTACGGAGCAGTAAATTTCCTACAAATGCCCCATGGAGACATATTCTCCACCATTTTCCGTGCAAAAAACTTTGAGCTTTTTCCCTATTTGGTTCTCAACCATGGCGAGGAATTTTTGGAACGTAGAAAAGACTTCTTCCTTAGGATTAAAAAGATACACACACACCTTTCTGATAGAATCATCTATGAATGTGAGAAAGTAGTTGCCCCTCCTCGAGTCTTATATGGAATTGGACCATACAAATCACTGTGCACTAAGTCTAGGGGTTCACCTAGTTTTTTTTTCAATGGCGAAGATGTCAACCTAGTCTGTTTTCCGTATAGACAATGCTCACACAATGGAAAATCCATGTAATCTAACACAGTAAGTAGCTCAAAGGGAGATTTTGGATGCAAAAGCCATGGCTATGATACGTTTACATCTAGTTGAGATAGTGTTCTTCACTATCATAGAGGGAAGAGAACAACCAAGGATCTATAGGATAGCTTATGTTCAGCATGGGAGAGCAAAAGTGCATCCAACAAATTTTTTCTCATGAAAAAGCTTATGCAGCTCAACATGAAAGAAGGTAGCATAGTTTTTGGACACATAAATGAGTTCAGGTCCTTGTTCAGTCAGTTGACATCTCAGGGCTTTAGTGAGTTTGATAAGAAATTAAAGTCTATATTCCTATTATACTCTTTATCCAGTTCATGGGACATATTTTGCACAGCCATTAGCAATTCATCTCCAAATGGCAAGTTAGTGTTCAATGATGTCACAAATGCGTTGCTCACTGAAGAGATTCATCGTAAATCTCTTGAACGTGCCAGTCATGGAGATGCATATATGGCAGGCAGTTCAATGAAGCAAAGAGTCCGTGACAATAACAAGAACAAAATCAAAAGTAGAAAGTGAAATCCTTGTAGTCCGAGTAAAAACATAAACTCTAGTAGAGAGCGTAGTGCGAGAAATGTTGAGCGATACTATTGCCATAAAAAGGGTCATTACAAAAAGGATTGTCGCAGTTTCCTTAGAGACTAGAAAAACATGAAAGGTAGGTCTGACAAAGGAAAAATTACGATAAAGATTGAGGAGTTCAATGTAGTTGAGTCTCCCATGCCTACCACTGGAGTAGAGGATGCTCCTCCTCTAGTGATGAACGTTATGCGAGCAGAGATTCATGCAGAGTTGACATGTAGAAGTGATAAGAGAAATAGCATGAGCGGTTATTCTACGGCTTAGGGCATCTGCGTCAGGATCAAGAGAAAGGCCATCTTTAGGAACAATGAATCCTAGATACACAACTTTCTCTACAAAGAAGGAGCATTTTCTACGCTTGGCACATAGCTTGGAATTTTCGAGGATTTCTAAGACATGCTGTAGATGTCTCTCATGATCTTCTTTGGTTTTTGAATAGAACAAAATGTCTTCAAAGAAGAACAAAACAAATTCATCTAGCTATTTTCTAAAGAGATCTGTCATGAGGCAATTGAAGGTGGCAGGGGCATTAGTTAAACCAAAAGGCATAACTATAAACTCATAATGTCTGAACTTCGTGTTGAAGGCTGTCTTGGGAATATCTTCCTCCCTGATTTGACCTCGTAATATGTTGACCTGAGATCTATCTTGGAGTAATATTTGGAGCCACCAAGTCGGTCAAGTAGTTCACCAATATAAGGCATTGGGTCTTTGTTCCTAATGGTGCACTGGTTCAACCCTCTAACATCTATGCATAGTCTATAAGTCCCATCCTTTTAATTTTTAAATAGCACGTGAGCACCCCAAGGAGAGACACCAGGTTTGATGAAGCCTTGCTCCAGAATTTGGTTCAATTGGTTCTTCAATTCTAGTGCCTCAAATGGATACATATTATAAGGGGATCTAGCTATGGGTTGGGCACCGCGAAAAAGCTCAATCTCATTGGTTAATTCCCTAGAATGTGGGAGGTCTATTAATTCCTCAGGAAACACATCTTCATACTCACCCAGCCACTCTGGTTCTGATCCTTTAGATTCTACCTCTGGTTTATTGAGATTGATGACATAAATTGGCAGTCCCTTTTTGAGGCCTTTGATCAATCGACTGATCTTGACTACTTTCAAATGAGCTTTGCCAGTCCTCCCTGAACTAGAACTTCCTCACCAATGTTAGATTGGAAAGAAAGGATCCCTTGACCATAATGAATATCGGCTTGATTTTTTCTTAACCAGTCCATTCTTAAAATCCCTTCAATCTTACCCATCTTAAGGATTCTGAACCTTTGCTCGGTTGGGTGGTCTTCTAATTGAAAATATAGGTCGATAATCTGTTCGTTTATACGAATGGTGGATCCATTTTTGCTAAGGAAGCTTGAAGCTTACGTCCCATGGGATGTGAAGTGACTTGCAATATTTTTAGGGTGTTTGGTGATAAAAAAGAACGTGAACTCCCAGAATGAATGAGAAACTTTAATGGATTACCCTCATAACTTCCTTGAGCTTCCAGGACGAAAGATTGTCTACTTCTCCCACTTGGATCTAGAGCAGTATAAATGTAAGCTTGCTCTTCCATCTCAGCTTTGACTGAGACATAATTTTTTGTAGCTCCTTAGGTATTCTGTCCAATATTTTCCTTTGTTGATGCGGTTTTGCCTTGAGGTGGATTCCCTTTTCCCACTCCAGGATTCCTCATTACACTTCCTTGGTTTAATTGAGAAGGTTGATTGGAGGTCCTGTATTAACTCTTAGGAGCTCGAGGTTGGTGATGAAAAGTAGACCTCTAGTTCTTGGGGAAATTGGCCTTCCAGTGTCCCCATTCACGACATTCAAAACATTGAATTTCTTTGCCACTCTGAGTGATGGGAATTGCATTCACTCTAAAAAATTGAGTAGGAGAAGATGGATTAGTTGGCCTTTGAACCCCGGGAATCCTTGATGCCTGATAGGGCTATTCCCAACAAGGATATGCATCACGCTTCCATCCCCAATTAAAACCACTTTTTGCAAGGCTACTGCACTTAGCCTTGGCTCTGATCAAGGCATCAGCTAATGAAACCAGCCTGGGAGCTAATTCTCCTTCGAGATCAAGGATGAAACGACTCAATTTTTGCTCTTCAAGCATGAGTGGAGCATCTCTACAAAACTTAATAATCTATTTATAATAAACATCATGGTCCGACCTCTACAAACGCAGCCAAGAAAGTCATTCATTTTTTGTAGTTTCATAATTGAGAGGAAAGTAGCATTCTTGGAGATGATATCTCAACTCTTCCCATCCTTGAGTTACTTCAGCTACACCACAAGATTGACAGTTTAGCTTCCACCACATCTTTGCTGGTTCTTCTAGCTTAGCTCTGCCCCTTATGCCTTGAGAAACCTGATTATATCTTGCAAGAGGAATGTTGTCTTCCATTTGGATAATGCATTCTTCCAGATCATTGGGAACATTCACGCCTTTCATGGGGTAAATTGGACACTACAAGTAGCAGTTTGCTTTCAAAATTGGGGCATACAATTTAAGAATACAATATCGATCAGGTCTAAGTCCTAGCTTTTCTCTCATCATGGCAAGTCGTAAATTGTTTAGGAAGTGCATTGAACCCATAGGGTTATCCGAGTAACTCCATTAATCAACTGGTTCTCCATTTCTTATTGAGAAGGGTATCTCTTTCTTCAGGAGATAAAAGTTTGGTAAAATGTTCTAATATGGTCAATTTTTTATTTGGCAAGGTTTCTTCCATCCTCTCGCAAACTGATCTATAAACTTCTTCTTCTTGAGGACTCCAAGCTATCTGAAATTTAAAATTTTGGTTGATCTATACCACAACTTTTCTGCTCATAAACTAATAGTATTTCTTGAATCCTTAAATATTTTCCTTCATTCAGTCAAAATTATTTCAATCCCCTTACTTGCTATAAAATTTGATTTAACATCTTGGTTACAAACTAGATCTTGGCCCATTATTTTATTGAGCCCACGAAAGTTTCAGTCAACATTCCATCTGGAACATCTTCAAGTACCAATCCACAAGTGCAATCACTTGTTCATCCACTAATTTCAATTCAGTCAACATTTCCTTACTCAACATGTTCCCTTGGCTCAAAAATATAAGGGCAGTCAGTAGGTCTTATGTTCAAACCATGCGCTCTGATACCACTTGTGAGGACCATGTCCGGATCTATCTTCCCCTAGACCCCTACCAGACATCCCTCCCATTTGGGACTGACATTGAGACAGGACTCTTCCTCTGGACTCCACTGCCAATCCAAGGGGGCTCCAAAACAAACCTACTCAACATTATATTGTGATTCTTCTTTTCAAATACCCTTCCACATGGTAAATACGCCTCTCTTCTCCTCCGAATAAAACAAAGTCTTCAGACTAAGTCGTGCTATCAATCAAGGTCGATTGGCTGAAGCACTCTATAGATCCTCCTTGGTTCAAGGTTGATAACCCCTTTCTCCCGATCAAGCCGGGCACTACAATTATCACGTTCCCCTAAGAGAAGGGTGATTACTTACTACTCGTAATCCCTTGTCCCGTTTAACCTCCCCTCCGTAGTTTGAAATCTCTTACTTAATAGACTAAACATAAATATCTTGAGATTAACTTCTGGCCATCTAACCCTCCAGATCCACCCACCGAACGAACCTTTCAATAACTATACATTCCAAGGTCATATTATCCCGTTTAACCTCCCCTCCGTACTTTGAAATCTC
Source organism: Adiantum capillus-veneris (assembly GCF_014529385.1). NCBI lineage: Eukaryota > Viridiplantae > Streptophyta > Polypodiopsida > Polypodiales > Pteridaceae > Adiantum > Adiantum capillus-veneris. The sequence continues at coordinate 32,185,079 of NC_140934.1, read as the reverse complement.
TTACTTAATAGACTAAACATAAATATCTTGAGATTAACTTCTGGCCATCTAACCCTCCAGATTCACCCACCCAAGGAACCTTTCAATAACTGTACATTCCAAGGTCATATTATCCTACTAGGAGGGAAAAAAATATTGAAGATAGGGGAATCAATTGAAAGACAAGTTAGACAATTCACTTCGTCATGAAACCATTACATATCCTTGGAATGTATACTTATCAGGAATGTTCTCGTCTTTTCCAACATTCTATCTATCTTAACTATACAAGCATCACACTTATACCCTTGTCATCCTTCCTCAATCAGGTCCCAGATGACTAAGGTGTCTATCGCTCCACTGTAGCTCCTTCACAAATTTCCAGTTGATTTATGTATGGGAAAGGCTTTGACTCTTGCTTCAACTTCCTTTTAAACTTCACTAAGAGGTGGTGCTACAGTCCAAGATGGTTTGGACGAGCAGGATAGCCCATATGGTTCCTAGCCTTTCCAGATTTTCTTTTTACTTAAATTGCAAATTCAAATAGGTTCCTTAATTATGCACAACTTCCTTCCAAATCCATGATCCCTTTGATTTCCCATTCATCATCTTTTCCATTGGCATATGGCCTACCCAAATTGGGTCGTTTCCAATGACTCCGCTAGTACACCACCTGACCGGGCACATCACAACCATTCATTTCAATCCAAGATATGAATGCACAGTGAGCTCGACAATCAAACACATAGTGATTCTATCCAGTAAGAATCATTCTTCCTGTTGGAGCCCCTAGGTATTCCTAGTTTGGCCTTATTTCAACCAATCAAAGGCAGTAGAATAATACTAATTACCCCTATGTACTCCATGGGCTATTCTCCAACCTCTCAGGTTCTTTTTAATCCTAGCATAAGACTTTTATAACCTTCCTTGAATTAGCAATTTACTTGTTTCTAATTTCTTCAATCTATAAAAACAGTGTTCCTTAAGAAAACAACATATCTAAGAAGTATTTATGGTTTTGTTTCATCTTCTTCATATATTTTAACCTCGTGTTTGCCTATTTTACTTTGTCATCCTTTTTCACATCCAATGCAATCCATGGGCCATCTCCATGGAGGTGGTGGAGTTCAGTTCCGATCGCCTACAGGACATCTCTGTAGGAGCCATTTCCTACTCCCCTAGAAACCCCTTGAAAAAGACACGAGGGATTCACCATGGAAAACATACTGCACCGCGTAAGTGCAGCGGAAGGGTTTTTTTTACAAGTTACATAAGCGTATCAGCTAGGGACAGACCCGTAATATTTTATTCTCAATCTTAAAAATAAGAGAGAGGAGTATTATATTTATGGGGGGGGGAGGGGGAACCTGACCCGGGTTTATTACTTATAATGATTGGTCACCGATGTGCACAAGAACTCGAATGAATTTAGAGGAAGTTTTTTATCAGGTCACACATCAAATTTTGCATCAAGCCGGTCATAGATAAGGGCTGATTTGGAGCAGGTCAAGGGTTGATTTACACCATCGTTGGATGGGTCGAAATTGGACGAGTAGCCGAAGTGCAGGCTGATCGGGCGCAGATTTTGGAAGTTAAACTAAGACATAAATGCCTTTCTTCTTGAATGGGATTGATTTCCCTTTTTGAGCATATAGTTAACCAAAGTGTTTGTCAACCTTTTGAATCTTCTTAAGGATGCAATAGACTTCCTTTTACTTTGTTGGATCCGTTAATTTTGGTTGTGGGCCCACTCGACAGTACCCGCCTACCTGCCGAGCGGGCGGGCCCACTACCAAAATGAGGAGGCAATGGACTTTAAGAAATTGTATACCAAATAAGAAGGCAATGGAATTTAAGGAGTTGTAGTACTCGCATGGATGATAGGGAAGTTCCATTTCAAACTAGGTACATGGCCAAGATTAATACCGTCTAAAGAGAAGTGTTTATTTCAGCATAAGAGGGGATCTTGGCTACTAGACAAGCAAACCAAACTTGATGCAATGTCGGCATACTTGCTTAAAGACTTGTTGCAAGGCATGTTGAGCGAGATGAGAAGCCATATTTTAGGAGAGCACTAACTGTTCGCCCTCTTCAGTTGAAGCAGAATGTGAGTGTTGCGTGAGTAGGGTAGAGGAGCCAATAAAAGGAAGGGTCGCAAAACTAAGACAATATTTGAATAAATCCACCATATCTTTTTCATCATTTTCATCCTTACGAGGTATACATTTTGTGGTTAAAAGAGTTTCACATCAACTATCTTTTAATGTCATACTGATTCAAAATCATGGAATGTAATGGGAAATTGAACTGGAAAGATTTGCATTCCTTAAATTGGCTCATACAAATTCGAATCACTTTAAATCGGCTCCTCAACCCTAGTTAACTCTGCAAGGACGGCAAGAAAGTGCTCCGTGAATGAGAGTTGAATGCCCAATTTTGTGAGGGAACAACCACTTGTTTATAGGCTACTAGTCCCCTATGTCATGTCATTGATGGCCATATGTTCCTCAAGAATAACCCCCATGTGATCCTAAATGAAGTCCCAACAATGGGATTGACTAGGGCACAATAATCGTAGCACAAGAGATCCATTGATGAGTGGACTCATGTCCGAGTTTACTCTTGCCTACGCTAGTTGAGAATATAATGTTGTGTTTTGACCTATGGGACAATGAAATGAGCACGCATGTTTGGATAGGCCACCATCATGAGGCGCAAGGGATGGTCACCTTTTTTTGACTCTCCATTCTCCTTGAGATCCACCTGAGGATAGATCCCATGGGTGCAACCTTGTAGGATTTTCTGTTGTGGACATACGTCCCTCCATGCAATGCCATTATGTCGTTCCTTTGGAGGAGTGACTACGAATATCCCCCTTGAGCACGTGGGAACCGTCTCGCCTCAGCATTGTCCCACATCAAGTTTACCAAAAGTGGAGGGGAAAAATCATGGTGATTGATTGGTGATCATGGATTTTGATCTAGCAACCTTAATTCAAAGGATTGCCACTAATTTTTAGTAATCAACTTGCAATTACATTAATTTGCACCCAGCTACCACTCCTTTTGATAATCGCTCGGAGGTATAGAGATTAAGACACATGGTTTGCTAGGGTACGGGGAGGTTTGGGTCAAGGCCGTGGAGCACGAGATAACCTAAGTTTCCGAGCCTATCCAAATTTACTTTTCAAGTCCAAAAGTAGCATCAGATGTCCCCATCTGATCTCAATTGTAGATCCCAATAGAAATATGCTCCAGAAAGAACTATGCATGTAGCAGAAAAGTAAAAGGTATGATGGAGGGAGGCCAGGCTCGATAGTACAACACCGCGGTTTAAGCCTTGTACTTACCGATCATGCCCATGATTAATACAACAAAAGTTGCATTGGCTTGGAGTATATGATTGTCATTCATACTTGCAAGAAGCAAACCATTGTGCAAGTCAAACCCATCATAACCAAAATGCACATTGGCATTCTAAAACATTAGAAAAAAAAGGATTTCTTATGAGGCTCTTTACTGAAAGGACCTATTTACAATGTCAAAAACCAGAAGATTTCAATGTTTTCACATTAACTCCCTTGTTCACTAAGGCTTCTTTTAGAAAGCCAAAAAGCTTCATTAGCCTATAAGATTGTCTCCACCCCTATCCAAAATGATCTTGTGTTCAAGTTAAAGAAAGACACCATTCACAATGCTTGGACTTGGTAATATAGTTAAATACAATGCTTCTGAGATTTATATGAGGATGATGCTTCTTTCCAACCATTACGTATAAGTGAAACGGTACCCTTTTGAGGTCAAGTGAGGCACAATTGTCTTTTGCCTGCAAGCATGTTGCTATGCTGCCCACACTCGAGGAGCTGCAGCTATGGCCAAGTTAAGATTGCTTTTTACATCCGCGGAACCGCAACCATATCCTCTTATCTCTGCAGCAGAACATATTGGCATCTTGTCCTACATGTAGCCCATGTCAAAATCTTCTCTCTCGTACAAAATGGAACAAAATCTCTAATCATCCCCTCTTAAGGCTCCTTAGGTGAACCAACAGAAGGCAAAAGATTGAAAGCCCAAACAACACAAAATAATAGCTTTTTTAAGCGGTAGCAAATGACCGACTTTTCACAATTCTGAAGCACCAGATGTAATTGTTCTTTCTCCAAGTGATACTCAAGTTTAAAATTGCAGCACTTGCAACAATTCTTCACTCAATTTTCAGCATGTCCTACAATTCCTCGGGAAGATTGAAAATCCATGTGGTGGTCATTTGTTGTGGAAGTCACCCACCCCCCAGAACCACCCCAAAAAAACCTACCCTCCATAACCACCCAAAAATCCATGCAGTAGGCTTAACCAATGTGTACAAGGAAGGGCGGGCGAGCTTCCCACCCCTTCATGAGCAAACTTCAAGTAACCCTCCCACATGTTAGAGAGGTCCATTGCTGCGGCTTTCTACGCTCATGTACACAACCGATTGTTGTACTTACTCAGAGCAGCCATACCAGATGAGTCTGATTGTTGTGGCCATGATAAAACCACTTGTGCATCCACTTCATTAAAAAAATGGTTGATAATAAGAGATGCTTTTAACAACGAGTTAGTGCGGCTTCAAACCGAGGAGGAACTCTAAGTTTTGGTGCTTGCTCAAAGCCTACCTTCCCCAATTGTCCACATGCTGCCATCTGATCATCTCCTCTACTGTGTCTTATGGCAACTACAAGACCTGCATTTGCTATAATATCTCTGAATTGCAGCGTTTGCTGTTCAGGGGTTGGAAGAAACGATGCTCCCGCATGAGGGTTAAAAGTGATAAGGTTAATTTTACAAGGAATATCTTTCACCAGCTCAATCAAGCGATGTGCATCTTCCATGCTGCATACAAGAACAATATCACAAAGAAACATAAACATCTCTCTCTCTCTCTCTCTCTCTCTCTCTCTCTCTCTCAAAAACAAACGTACTCTTTTTATTACATAAAAAGGCAAATTGCCAGTTGTCAAATATGGTCATAGCCAACAGCTGATACAGCCAAAGGTGGAAAAACATGAACAGAGTACACGGTGCACAAGCACAAAGTCAAGAAGGAAAGTGAGGAGAAAAAGTTCATAACAGCACTGCATAATGGGACAATTGCCGCCTCCAATGCACCGCCTGAAACATCATCCTCCAGGCATTCCCTAGACTGACCACTAGATGAACCACCCGGACAGCATATCCAAGGATTGGATACGCTGAATCCTCTATCCACACTGAAAAAGTGCAACTCTTACAACCGAATCTCACATGCCAAGTGAAAGAACAATTGGCAAAGGGTCTGATACAACCTAGTAACTAGTTTCTGCCTTTGCACACAAGAAGCTCTTGTTCGGAAGAAGGCCTGGCTCTGTGACAGGTTTTAGGGTTAGAATTTTTGCACCTAGACTAGGCATGCAACTAGTCGCTGGTTACTTCTGGGAGTCACAGACTCCCTTGCCCTAGAGAGGTGGTCCATGCCAATATCTCGGAGTCATACCTAGCCGCCCACTGCCTGTCTCTCTCTAGATTATTTCTTAATCTCTCTAGAGGGTGCTGATTTTTGAAAGGGTGGAAACACGTGCAAAACACCTACCACAAGGAGTGTAGAGGTTGGAGAAGTATAAAGGAGGCAAGCAGGAGCAGATATGCACGAGAGAGGAGAGTAGAAAGAAGCTGCAAAGCAGAAAAACGAGATTTGAAAGTGTACTTTTATTGTACACTCAAGTTTTAAGATGTCCTTTATATGTTTTAAGATAGGATACAATGTGTACACACACTATCTGGCCATTAGATGGCCAAACACACAAATAGTGAATAAATGAGCCTATACACTAGTCTAGGCTATGGGGTATGATACAGGGGAGCCAATAGGCCTTTATCCCCAACAACCTCCCACTCAAAGGCCTAGTCTGGTGACCTCTTAAGTAGTAGGATGGATGGAAAGCATCATGGAAAGCAGAGTTATTGTGCGGGAAGAGGACTGCAAGCATCATGGAAAGCAGAGTTCTTTCAAGGAATTCACAACAAGTCTTGGATTCAATTCAAGGCTGAATTTTTGGACAAATATTTTTTCCTCTACGCTTTGAGGAAGGCATCAAAGAAGATTGGGATCGGTTTGTCCGATAGGAGCACGAGCGAGTCATGGATTATGTGAATCAATATCCGTTCACTCTTTCCAAGGTGGCTCCATTCTTGAACCTCTTTGAGGAAGAAACGATAAAGAAGTTTAACGAAGGACTTTTGTCCGAATTTTGTAAACGCATCTCCAAGATACTTTGCAGCGGATGGTGGAGTCAGCAATACAAGCTGAAAGCGTACACCTCAGTGTACATAGAATCTAATCCCCGCAGTGGGACGTTGTGAGCGGAATGGAAACACAGAACGCCTCTATAATGACCCGACACACACTCTTGGGATGATATACACACACACTATGGGGCACCACTCGGCTTATACAACCACCCTGGCCGAGACAAGAAACACACCTATGGAGTGAGAGGAGAGAGACTATCCATTTACCCACTCCACATAGACACACACACACACACACCCAAAAAACTCAGCTCAAAAGAGGAGAATTTCTGATATTTAGATACAATTGAGCTTGGGCCAACACCAATGGGACAAATAGCTCACACAATATGGTAAAATATGCCAGATACAATCACAAATTGGAGCAGAAGCTTCGCTCACAGGAGAAACTTACACAGCCAAAACAGCAGAAAAACAGTGATGAATTTGGCAAAATGGACAACGCCATCGCGTCCGGAACGGCCCAAAACCCCAGTCTACAATGTCAAAGTGCTCAAATCCGACCTCGGATGAGCAGTTTATAGCCAAAACAGGCTCCAAAAACAGCAAAAACACTGTTGCGGTTGTTCCTCCTCTTCTCTCCACGTTTTTTCTGGTCTTCTCTCTAGTTTTTAAGTTCCCACACTTAGCTTTATTACTTGGGCACCTTTGGCCTTTTAGTTGACCTCAAATTGACCCCGAACAGGCCAAAAACTGATCTCGCTGTCATCCAAGGTAAAGACTTACGAGCACTAGAGAATGGCACACTAAGGGTTCTTGTTGTTGAGAATGAGAATCTCAAGAGGACACTTGAGATGCAAACAACACGTTTGATGCAACTTGAAGAGGAAGTTAAGGTATGCCAACTATATGGGCTCCATTTATACAAAGAGACAAATCAAAAGCTGAAGGTCGGTTTTAAGGATTTATATCTTTGCCTAAATCTAGTGTTCTATGTATTTTTTTACAAAGGCTCTTTGCTCCGCATCAACTGGCTCTGGCATGCAATTAAGTATGCATTTCAAAAACCAACATAGAGAATATACATCCGTGGTTTTATAAAAGGGAGGAGGGTTGATGGAGATGCTGCATCCATCCGCACACCTGGCACTCAACTTTTTCCAATAATGCATCCCGCCACCACGTGAAGTGGCCCCAAAAGATGGTCCTCATGATGACCATTTTGCATAATTATCACAAGACAACACCCACGTTGTGTCCGTACTCATCCACGTGCAAATATTGACCCCATTCGACCTCCTGACGCCACTAGATGCCATCTGACGCGCCTGCTTACCTCATGTCGTCGGCCCGCGAATAGCTTCTTCGAGAAGTTTTACGCTCTACCAACTCATTATTATAGAAAAAACACACTAGTACTGGTGATAGTGAAAATCGATGCACTATGTACATGTTGTCCTACCTGTACACATGTGGGCCCCACGTAACTACCTGGCTATGGAAAATGGACAATCCTTTATTTGATACACCATGCATGTGTATGTACATATGCGCAATCCCTTGCTCCAAAAACTCCTAACATAGTTTGCCCATCCCCTAGCCTGCTAGATCATTCATGATCAACAGTAGTAAAAAGAGATATGAGAATCGCCGCGTCATAAGTCTCCTCATCCCTCACCAACAGTACTTGCTCCACAAACAGCTCATCTTGCTCCACCATCATTAATTTAGCATGATACAATTTCAGACGCAATCCATTTACCCTTGACGTATGTAAAATCCCATCCAGGTTAGCCAACTGATATGTACCATTCGGAAAACACTCCACTACCTTGAAAGGGCCTTCCCACTTAATTTGAAACTTCTTTTAGAAGCTATTGTCCAGCTTACTGTTGTAGCGCAAAACCAAGTCATGCTTCTTGATACCCTTTGACCTTTTCATTTATCTTTGTCAAAGCATTATCCTGCATCTGCCCATAATGTTACAATGCACTGATCCTATCCAGCTGAACCTCTTGTAACTGTAAGAGCCTCTCTTTGAATGCATCACTAGGCAGCCCAAGCAACTTCTCTAGCATCTTTACTGCATGCAACTCTACCTCCACAGGCAATACTGCTTCCTTTCTATATACCAAGTGAAATGGAGCAAACCCTGTACCTGTCTTCACCGAAGTACGGTAAGCCCAAGGCAATTCCAAATCCCAATTCTTTCCTTGGTGCTCTGTCACTTTCGGAAGGATTTGTATCAACTCACCATTGAATCTTTCATTTAAGCCATTACACTGCGAGTAATAAGGAGTGGTATGCTGATGCCTAATCTTCATCTTCGCGCATAAAAAATCTAGCAGTTTAGCTCTAAATCCTGGCCCCTTATCCGAAAGTAGCTCCAGTGGCACCCCAAACTTGCAACATATTTCATCATACAGAAATTTTGCCACATCCTTTGCGGTGATCTGCTTTACTGCTATAGCCTCTGTCCATCTAGAGGCAGTCAAAATATAGCTTTTGCCCCTGCTTGTGATAGGTAGCGGGTCTATCGCCTCAATCCCCCACTTTTCAAACACATCAAATGCCATAATGGTTTTCCGTAGCTCTAGCTTCAATACTCTCTTCCCAAATGCTTGACACCTATTGCAAGACCTACACCAATGGTGAACATCCTTATGCAGACTAGGCCATACATACCCCTCTTGCAGGATCTTATGCAAGGTGATCTTTAGAGCAAAATGTCCGCCACATGCACCTTCATGATTCTCTTCCAACACTCTATAAAGCTCCTCCCGCCAAGGTACACGTCTCAACACGAGATCAGCCCCTTTCATGTACAAGACATCACCAATCGATTTGTACTTGGATGCTCTACGCACAAAACCATACTTCTTAAGACTTTTGAATGTCCTTCGGAATGATTCCTCTTAGCAAAAACTCCTCTTCTTGAGCCAAACTTTCCCGGCCATGATAAAGAGGTAAATTGGTCCTCAACACAAATAACTCCCCAATCATGCTTTGAGCTGCTTCCTGTGCCTCTCCATTTAGAGCACGTTCAATGTGTCTGATGCTCTATGCTTCGAACTTTTTTAGCAAGCCTTTAATTCTGAAACACATTTCCTTCAATGAGGTGTTCTTGCTCTTCCACACACAGCACTTGCTTCACAACTAACAAGGCATCACCTTTTATGCTCAACCTTCTAATTCCATGCTTCAAACAAATGTGTAATCCGGCTTCCAAAGTAGCATATTCAGCCTCATTGTTACTATGCGCATCCAATTTGAACCCTCTCTTGCATACTAGCTTCCCCTCTGGATCATAAAGTGCTATACCCCCTGAAGCCGCATCATGGCTCTTTCTGTATGAGCCATCAAAGAACAACACATGTGCATTGCTGATCTGTGGCACTTCTTCAACTACCTTTCTCACCACCTCTTCCTTAACAAGAAGGGGATTCTCCTTGTAAGTCAACAAATCAGCTAGTGTAGCTCTTGTACTGTCTTCCACTAGAAAAGAGAACTCAAACTCTTGCAGCTCAATTACCCATTTCTTGACCACATTTGACATGTAAGTGCCATTCATTAACTGTAGTAAAAAGGCATAACTCGTCAAGAAAACAAAAGGTCGTGGTAGCAAGTAATGACGAAATCGTCGACAAGCAAGTATTACACTCGCCATCACTAGCTCTACTTCCGAGAATTTTCTCTTTGCTACCAACTTCACTCGGCTTGCACAATACACTGGCCTCATATAATGGCTGCCCTTCCCCTTTTGCAATAGCATGGCTCCAATGGCATCATCCCCTACTGATGGATTTACATAAAAAACTTTCTCCCAATCAGGAGCCTGCATGGCTGACAACCCCCCTAACACCTCTTTTATCTCTTGAAACACTTCTTCACACTTGTGCAATGGATCATGCTTTGCCACTTGTTGTAATGGATAAAGAAGCTGTGAAGACAATGGAATAAACCGCGCCATGTACTTCACTTTGTGTATAAAGGTTGCCAATTGCTTTGTACTCGTAGGTGATGGAAGAAGAATAATAGACTTAACCTTGTCTGGATCAGCCTCAATGCCATTTTCTGACACCATATGGCCCAATAACTTCACCCTTGGCTGTGCTAGATGACATTTCTTTGGATTTATTTGTCCTCCACATTCATCATATCGAGCCAATAACATCTACAGCTTCTCATGGTGTTCAGCCCTACTGTTGTAGACACAGAAGTCGTCCATAAAAGCTTTAACACAACTACCAATGAATGGTTCCAACACCCAATTTGCTCTCTCTTGATAGAAAGATGGTCCATTTGTCAACCCAAATGGCAATACCGTATAACAATAGCAGCCCCATGGCGTAATGAAAGATGTCTTTGTTCGGTCTTTAAGAGCAATCTTCAATTGAAAATAGCCTGAAAAACCATCACACACACTGTACCTTTCATAACCTCCCACTGAATCCAAGATCTGATCGATGAATGGGAGAGGGTATGGGTTCTTCTTAGTGGCTGCATTTAAGGGTTTAAAATCTACACAAATCCTCCACTTTCCATCCTTCTTTGGACTGACTACTACTCGACTCACCCATTTTGTGGTTTCCATTGGGACTATGAAGTTATGAACCTTGCCTTCAATAACTTGTCTACCTCTTCCCGCAAGGCTTCCATTTGCTCTTGACCGATCCTTCTTAGCCTTTGCCGCACTGGCTTAGCACCTTCCTTCAGTTCTATATGCATCTCTTCGCCCTTGAACCCTCTGATCTCTTCGTATGAAGTAATGAACAAATCAGAAAAACTAGCCAGCATGTGCAAATATATCTCCTTCTCCATAGCTGAGAGGTCTCCACTGATCATTTGTGTCATCAATTCCTGCTTCTTTGACAATTCAACCTTGGTTTGCATCAGCCCTTCAATCACTTCATAAGGATCTTCACTTTCACCTTCAACCTCATTTGCAAATGCAACTAAACCAGACTCCTGGATTTCTTTGTCCATCAAAAGCAATGCAACATCAACATCCTCATCCTGTTGGTAGTACTATCACTGTCCTCGTCAGACACTGTGGAATAGTCTTCATCGTTAGACTCATCTTCATCTTCATAAAGCTCCTCCAATCGTTTCCTTGTGTCCATATTATATAGCTTCTTGGCACGTGTCTTTCCATAGAGGCTAATCGTACCACGTCGCCAATCTTGAACAGCCCCACTACACGTAACCATGGTCTACCCAGTATAATAGGATATGCTCCCAATCCCGCTGACATCACATGAAAATCAACCACCGCCTTTGCATCATACGCCTCCACTTCTAAGCTCTTTACAACACCCAAACATTTTACTCTTTGATGGTTTGCCAATCTGATCCGGAAGCCTAAAACCCCAGTCACTGTAAGACCCATCTTCTCAACGCATGGGTGTGTTATGACACATATTTGGGCTTCACCATCCACATAACCTTGTCCCAGATTTTTTCTTTTATGCCACACATCTACTATTGGACAAATGTCTGGTAGCTCGTCCATTGCCAACACCTTTACTGAACCTCTCTATGGCTCTTTCTCCATTGGGTTAACCATCCTCTTCCACTGTCGCTTTAGCTTAGGCACCATCTCTATGAGCTGCCCAAAAGTAACATCTGCTTTCTTGCTTGTCAGATCCTCCTTCAAGTCATAGCTTAATTGCCCATCCCCTAGTGGAAAATCTGAAACATGAAACTTGCGACGAGCCCTTCTTTTCCTCTTGGCCTTGACATCCTCGCCTTCATGGCTCTTTCCCTTCTTCTTGCTAGGACTTGGGACACTTCTTCCTTCCTTGTCCTCTGTGGTCCTCTTCCCAATAGGCATCACTAATGTATCCTCTGGCTTTAATGCCTTCTCCAAGGTCACTACACTTATCACTTTTGTCTTTCCCTTTTCCTCCTGGGTTAATCCACTGGTTCCTTCTTCTCCCTTGATTTCGATGCCATAATCATTTGACCTAGTTAGCACCTGTCTTGGCAATGGATGCATGTCTCCCCCCATCCTTGGTGGCTTATCACATTGCGCGTTGATGTGGCCCAACTCTCCACAATTATAACATGTGGGCATCTGCCTCCAGAACCTACCATTGCTTTGTCCAACACCATTCCTAGGTCTTTCTTCACCTCCTGGCTGATTTGCAAACCTCCCTCGACCTCGATTATTTCCCACTTGACCTAGCATGTTTAGGCTGAGATTCTTCATTAAATCTACCACTTGCCTCATGTCTTGCCTTAGCTCATCATCTTGCACTGCTGTAGTGATCACTGCTGGCATAACCTGAGGAGTAACAGAAACCACTGGCTCATGATGAACCACTGGCATGCGCCCTTGTAAAGAGTCCATAGGCTGAAATTCAGACCTCATGGGCAAAGACTCTACTCCTAGCAGACTCATTCTTCTCAGCTTCCACTCTTTGTTCCTTGCCACCTCCAATGCATCTTCATATGTCCTAGGCTTCTTTAGCTCCACTTTCCGACGTATATTCTCCCAAAGACCAGCTAAGAACCTGTCCTTCTTCATCATGTTAGGTGGGGGTACCTGTGGTGCTAAGGCCTTGCACATCCGCTCCCATGTCAATGAAAACTTACGTATGTACGCATCTACTGGCTCACCTTCCTTCTGCACCAAACCTTGTACTTCTTGCCACACTTTGTCAAGATCTTCCATCTTCACAAACTCCACTTCCAATCCATGCCTTAGATTGTCCCAACTCAATCTTACAGGTGGATCAGTTGTACGCAACTCCTCTTCAAATGCTTTGGACCAAACTCGTACATCACTCTTCAAACAAATTTGGAGAAGACGTAACATCTGTGCCGAGTCATGAATCTGGTTGCTAATACATGCAACCTCCATCTTTTCCAGAAAGTCTTCTACATCTTCATCACTTCTTCCATGAAATTCGGGATAAGAGAAAGCCATGGCTACCCAAGTTACGATGCTTTGAGAACCCCTTCGAACACACGTACAAGAACCCAAACTTTTTACTGACCCCAATCCCCAGAAACTTCAATGGAGCTCAACTTTAGATAAGGACAAACACATGCACATCAAATGAGTTTTCATAGTTAATTATCGGAATTACAACAGGCAAAGGACATTCCAGTATCTCTCTTAATCTTCTTGGCCCGAACATAAAGACTATGCACTGCTAGAAAAAAATCTTACTGGACACATAAACATTTATCTGAATTCTTTGAGTTAAATGAAAAGAAGTGAATTGAGGGCCATTTTGATCCTCAATTAAAGTCAGCCATACAGCTCTCAAGAAAGCACACCTGTCTTATTCTCTGATTTTGCCAAAGTTTCAACAGCATAACAACATAAATGGCTTAAAAGACCAAAAGACCAGCCATCATAACTTGGAAAATTTTTGACAGAGTTTCCCCAGAAGTAGAGCAGTGAGAACCCAAAATATAGACTGTATATGTATGCATAAATTGCCAACAATAGAACCCGAGCATCAAGTAGGAATCACTAGTACATAGCCTATGGCGAGGTCACGAAAAGGGTGCTCCAGCAACCTGTATCACCGAAAGGATCTCACATTTGAGAATCCCCCAGCTCAATAAAACCTCACGCTATAGACCCTCTCACGAAACCTTATGCAAATCTCGTATAGTCAAGTCTCAGAAATGACTATCTTCCAGACCAAGTCTCAAAAATGGCTGGGACTGCCAAATAAAACCTAAGTATGGCTCCACAAAGGCGTACAACGGCAGTTTCCACAAATAACGTACAATACCAACAGACAATGCGCTCAAACAGGCGCCAAATGATGCATACCCACGGCAACTGTAAGTGACTCCCACTTGCCAGTATATCACTCCACTCCAACTACCTGTACTTGTCCCTGTAACCTATAACCTGCAATCTGAAACCTGTAATCTCGAATCTCGAAGCTTGAAGCTCGAAGCAGAAGGTACTCGAAGAAGATCCTCCGTGGGGGCACCAAAAGAATGTGAGCGGAATGGAAACACACAGAACGCCTCTATAATGACCCGACACACACTCTTGGGATGATATACACACACACTATGGGGCACCACTCAGCTTATACAACCCACCTGGCCGAGACAGGGAACACACCTATGGAGTGAGAGGAGAGAGACTATCCATTTACCCACTCCACATAGACACACACATACACACACCCAAAAAACTCAGCTCAAAAGAGGAGAATTTCTCATATTTAGATATAATTGAGCTTGGGCCAACACCAATGGGACAAATAGCTCACACAATATGGGTAAAATATGCCAGATACAATCACAAATTGGAGCAAAAGCTTCGCTCACAGGAGAAACTTACGCAGCCAAAACAGCAGAAAAACAGTGATGAATTTGGCAAAATGGACAGCGCCATCGCGTCCGGAACGGCCCAAAACCCCAATCTACAATGTCAAAGTGCTCAAATCCGACCTCGGATGAGTAGTTTATGGCCAAAACAGGCTCCAAAAACGGCAAAAACACAGTTGCGGTTGTTCCTCCTCTTCTCTCCATGTTTTTTCTGGTCTTCTCTCTAGTTTTTAAGTTCCCACACTTAGCTTTATTACTTAGGCACCTTTGGCCTTCTGGTTGACCTCAAACGGACCCCAAACAGGCCAAAAACTGATCTCGCTGTCACCCTGCTGCATCTATCCGCACACCTGGCACTCAACTTTTTCCAATAATGCATCCCGCCACCACGTGAAGTGGCCCCAAAAGATGGTCCTCATGATGACCTTTCTGCATAATTATCACAAGAAAACACCCATGTTGTGTCCGTACTCATCCACGTGTAAATATTGACCCCATTCGACCTCCTGACGCCACTAGATGCCATC
Organism: Adiantum capillus-veneris; assembly: GCF_014529385.1. Taxonomy (NCBI): domain Eukaryota; kingdom Viridiplantae; phylum Streptophyta; class Polypodiopsida; order Polypodiales; family Pteridaceae; genus Adiantum; species Adiantum capillus-veneris. Next base: position 32,170,000 of record NC_140934.1, on the reverse strand, counting down.
TGACGCGCCTGCTTACCTCATGTCGTCGGCCCGCGGATAGCTTCCTCGAGAAGTTTTACGCTCTATCAACTCCTCATTATTATAGAAAAAACACACTGGTACTAGTGATAGTGAAAATCGATGCACTATGTACATGTTATCCTACCTGTACACATGTGGGCCCCACGTAACCACCTGGCTATGGAAAATGGGCAATCCTTTATTTGATGCACCATGCATGTGTATGTACATATGCGCAATCCCTTGCTCCAAAAAACTCCTAACAACGTGAACCATTGAACACAGAAACAATGAATTTTTGTTACCTCTCCTCGAAGGATACGTTGCTATCCGGAGAAAGTTTGGAGCAAGGGAATTCAATATAACTCCAGAGTTTTTGAATAGACGACCCTCAAACTTCAAATGAGAGGGCAGGTCTGATCAAAGTTACATCTTTGAGGAATAAGGACCTTCTTTAAGGTGTCGCAGACTCTATTTGTGAAAGAAAGACATCAAGATTAATACTCTATGACTTGGGCATTCCCTATGTGGGAGGACACATGAGGTTTAATACCCTCTGGACTAACAACGCAGGATTATGCGGAAGGAGAGATACCTAGATTGATTTCTAGGAGGATTATTCTTCTCGGGATTGAGAAGGCGAGAGTGAGTTAACAGATTCTTGGATGAGGAAACTTCCGATTTGTTGGAAAGACGCGAATGACGAGTTCTTACATTGCTCGTAAGCTTGATGATTGGTGAAGGATATCCTCGAGGTACTAGAGGAAGCACATGAACCGGTAGGGTAAGTATTGAATTATTGAATTTTTATTTAATTTAATTTTAAAGTTCTCTTTTGAGAAAGGACTAGCTCAAGTCACCATTGAGCAAGATTTGGAATCTTTCCGGTTTCTCCCCGGCAGTTCAGTCAGACCTCTACAATTGAGTACAACTGTTTACAAGTGAGAGGGATGTTGCTAAATTGGCTTTATCTGACAGAAAATAAATTCTAAATGAATTATTGGATTTATAAGTGAGAGGGTTTTCTCGCTTGGAACACCAAGGAAAAATAATTCTAAATGAATTATTGGAATTTTAAGTGAGAGGGTTTTTCTCACTGGAGACATCCGAGTACAGAGTATTCCTAATGCGTCATTCAAAGTAATGACGGGAGCACTGTGAACGGGAATATCTGCGGGAAAGCAGAGTTATTCTGCGGGAAGAGGACTCTGGAAAACAGAGTCCGAAAAGAGTTGCAGGGATGCCATGCCCTGAGTCTGGAAGGTGAGATCCAAAGACGAGAACCTTGATTCTCGAGGATTTGGAATAAGGAACGGAAGTTCCTTGGAATAGGGTTTTGCCCTAGGAATAGGAAGCTGAGGCTTCTGGGAACCATCAAGTCTTATTCTAGAACGAGCGTGGTAATACGTTCGGTTCAAGTGCTTGTATAGACTTCTCCTCAGTAAAAAAGATACTATTACGGGGGGGGGGGACCAGCCCATCTTCTGGTCCCCAGTACTGTGTCGATCTTCTCACTCTCTATCTATTTCTCTCTATATCCTCTGGCTTCAGTATTAAGTGATAAATTCTATTTATCCGAGTATATTCTATATTGCTATGCGCCGTTTGTGACACTATGCCTCACATTAGTGGATACAGATGGGAGACAGCCTGTAGACAAGAGACAAGATCAGAGCACAGAGGGCGGGGCTCAGGAGGAGCGGCAGTGTTATTCAGGGAGGGTTTGCAGCCATTGATACACATAGCTCGCAAGGACGAGCAAGCTAGGTACATGTGGGTGAGATTGAGAGCAGAGACTGGCAGATATCTTTACATTGCTATTTGCTACTTTCCCCCGAGTACGTTAGTATATGCACCCCCCAGAGGACAGCCCCCCTTCTCTATTTTGGATGATGACATATGGGAATTCTCTAGAGATGGTGACATTATCATTCTAGGGGACTTCAATGCTAGGACTGCCCATCATCAAACAGTATTTTATGATACTTCAGAGGAGATGCTGAGAGAGCTGGATGTTGCAGAGACGGGCCTATCCAGACTATCACAGGATGGAGAACATACTGAGTATGGACGGCACTTGATAGACATGGGGACTACACATGGATTGGCCATCTTGCATTGCCTACAAAGATTTCCCGCTGCGGGAGGCTTCACATGCTTTTCACACAGACATGGAGCCAACACAGTGGATCATGGTTGGGTCCAGACTTTTTGGGGTGCAGTGGATCATGCTATTGTGTCCTTGACCATCTCTTTCCAGTTCAGTGTACCACACAATCCACAGGTGGCAGCCCCTACTTGCTATACATTCACGCGGAATACGGATTGTGTATACATAGACAAGATCTACAGACGCCTATACACTGAGAAGCCAAGGCGACCTCTGGAGGAGCTTACTACTATACTGACACAGACATTACATGATGCAGCAGCAAAGGCATACCCACACCCAGCCCGAGCATAGACGCCGTTCTGGGAGCATGCCTCAGAACAGCTGGCATGATGAGGAGTGCCGCCAAACTAGAGCTAGACTTCAGAGGAAAGTGCTTTTGGGGGACATCACTCACAGAAAGTCACAGATAGACTTCCGACCATAGTAACAGGGAATGGCCGTTTTCAAGTCTCCGTTCCCCGTTCCCATTCCAAGTTCCCGTTCCAAATCCCCGTTCCGTGTTTCAAACGTGAGTACCCGTAACTCACGTTCCCGTAACAGGGAATGGCATTTTGTTCCGCGTTCCCGTTCCCCGTTCCCGTTCCGGTTTCCCGTTCCTAGTAACTATGCTTCCGACGCCTAGTACGGTGGAAAAAGAGGGCTTTTTTTGCTCAACTAGAGCAGGATCTCTACCAGCTATTCTTGAGTCAGGACTCGCGTGAGGCATGGCCGCTCTTTCATGAGCTGTCTCCCCCCCCTCCCCCCCGCCATTACGTCTACACCTCTTCCCGACCCTCCTGACCCATGCCCACACACATGTGCTTTTTTCACCACTGAGATGGTGAAGAAGGCTATTGATAGGATGAGGACTGGGAGAGCATATGATCATGATGGCTTGGTGGCTGAGCATTTCATGCATGCTAGAGATCTACTAGCAGAGCTTCTAGCAGTCATGTTTAACCGTGCCATGTGCGAGGGCTTGCCTGACACCTGGAGCCTATCTACGATTGTACCTATTTTCAAATCAAGAGACCCTATGGAGCCTGGGAATTATCGCACTATCATGATTGGACACACATTGGCACGGTTGTAAGCATCCATTCTTGAGCAGTAGCTGAGTAGATGGGCAGAGAGAGAGAGGGAATGCGTGCAGCTGTGGGCACGCAGGGTTCAAGAGAGGTTTTTCTACTCTTGACCATATCTTGACACTGAGGGTCATCATCGAGGAGGGCAGATCCCGTGGGAGACGGATCTATTGTAGCTTTGTGGACTTCCGCAAAGCATTTGACACAGTACCAAGAGCTAGACTGATGCACAGATTACAGGAGATGGGAGTACCCACAGAGCTCATTTGGGGGATCATGGCATTGCACAGATCAGTAGTAGGACATGTACGCACCTCAAAGGGTCTATCTACACCGGTTCACTCCACTATTGGGGTGAAGTAGGGCTGCCCGCTCTCTCCTACTCTATTTGGTATGTATGTGGATGAGGTTTCTGACTACATTGAAAGAGATGGGGATAGAGGTGCACCGCTTGCGGGGACATGGATCCCGCTATTGTTATACGTTGATGATATTGTGTTGATCTCCGACTCTCCGGAGGGGATGCAACGTCACTTGGATGCTTTGCATAGGTTTGTTGCCCATGAAAGTGGTTTGTCTATCAACCTTGGTAAAACCAAGATCGTGGTATTGAATACCACCCCACAATGGATCAGGAGGTCAGCGCCCGCATTCACATACGGCCAGGAGACAGTGGAGTATACAGATGCTTACACTTACCTTGAAGTGGTTTTTAGTGGACCAGCATTCTCATTAAGGAGAGCAGCATAGACTAGATTGACCAGAGCCCATTCGGCATTGGGTAGATTGGAGAGGATGTGTTCATAGGTTCAGTTTCAAGAGCCTCGGACGAAGCTCTGGCTCTTTGATACATTAGTGGCTTCTGCATTGCTTTATGGAGCTGAGATCTGGGGGCCTTCATTGGATCATCACGGGAGGACCAGTCGCACTGATGGATGGGGGAACATGGAGAAGCCCCTGGTCTCTATAATCTCACGGCTCATTAGAGCCAAGGCTTCAGTACCACGTGCCATTATCCGAGCAGAGCTAGCTGCCCCCCCACTAGTGGTTGAGGCGCTCACCAGATCTGTCCCCTCTTTCACCACATGTGGGAACTTCCCAAAGACAGATACACCCGCCTGCACTTGAGTCCTCTCGACAGTTAGCCATGCAAGGAGATACAGCATGTTGGTATGGGGAGATGACATCATGGTTCCAAGCGCATGGGTTCAATATAGACAGATTGCCCCCCTTCCAGTACTCACTGGATGCACCCTCCATGACTCTTACACAGTCCGAGATCACCAAGCTCATCCGCCAGGACCTGAGTCAGCTAGACACCAGGAGGACATGGATACATCATACAACCAGCACAGGAGTTGGGCACGAAGATGGATTTCTACAGAGAACATCTTCTCCAGCTTACGACGGACGGTTTTGTGACGAGGCCCAGATACATGGACACCCACTTGTCTCATGGGATACGGTGTGCTATTGGCCAAATACGCACATCTTCACACCACCTGCAGATCGAGACTGGGAGATACAGCGGAGTACTAGCAGAGGCCAGGACATGCCCCCTGTGTAACATGGAGCCTGAGACAGAGTTACACTACGCATGCCACTGCCCTGTCTACTACGAGATACGAGGCCGCTTCCACTGCTTGTTCAGAGAGGGCTTTGGACCACTCTCCAAAGTCATGAGGTACAAGGATCAGAGATGCCTGGGTTTTTTTTCTGCTCGAGCTGCATAGACACAGAGAGAGCCTACTGAGAGGAGAGGCCAGCCAATCTCAGAGACACATCACAGACTTCTTTAGAGCAAACACTGGACATCGGAGGAGCTACTACCACAGTAAACCTTGTCGCCTCACACCAGAGGCACACTGATTGACCGAGTGACTCAATTGGGGAGATCCAGACGCCCACGATTGCGGAAGACTACACAGCATAGACGAAGGCTACATCAGAGGATCCCGATCACTTTGGCCCGACATGCACGACGCCCAATCAGACTGCTGACCATGGAGAAGATTGATGAGATCCGCCAGCGACCAATGCTGGATCTCTTGTGACTTGTGGTTTAGCTATCCCGACTAGTTGCTTAGTTCACACCTACCAGCTTAGGATTTCATAGTATTTATATTTCATCAATTTGTCATTTCATTTCGTTCTCTTTTTCTGACTTGGTATCAGATCCACCACATTGTAACGCTCTGGTCTCATAGGTCATTTTGGCCTTTTGAAGACGTTAATATAACATTTCATTTCATTTATCTCTCTCTCTCTCTCTCTCTCTCTCTCTCTCTCTCTCTCTCTCTCTCTCTCTCTCTCTCTCTCTCTCTCTCTCTCTCTCTCTCTCTCTCTCTCTCTCTCTCTCTCTCTCTCTCTCTCTCTTTGTGTGTGTGTGTGTGTGTGTGTGTGTGTGTGTGTGGGGGAATTATCGCACTATCATGATTGGACACACATTGGCACGGTTGTACGCATCTATTCTTGAGCAGTAGCTGAGTAGATGGGCAGAGAGGGAGGGGATACGCGCCATACTTATCTGAAATGGGAACGAGGAACGGGAACGGGAGGGTCCGGAACGGGACGGGAACAGGGAGGAGGAAGGGGGCTCGAAACGGGAACGGGGCCGAAACGGTCGACTAAAGTAATGCTTGAATTACCTCCATTTAGTTTCGTCCCAAATCAACTCCTAAACAACCCCAAATCTGTCCCCAAACCTGCCCTCAAACTGCCCCAAATATGTCCCCCAAACAGCCCCAAATCTGCCCCCAAATGCCTACTTTTGCCCGTTCTACCCCGCATTCCGCCATTCCGCCTCACGTTCCGCCGCGTTCCCCCCCGTTCCAGAACACTCTTCCGGTTACACCCTGTTCCGGAATGGTGTTCCGTTCCGACTCTGTTTCAGGAACGGGACTCGTCCGGAACGCCGTTTCGAAACATTTGGGCTGCGTTCCGCCCGTTCCCTGTTACACTGATACGCGCAACCGGGCAGACACGTTTCAGGAGGGTTTTTTCTACTCTTGACCATATCTTGACACTCACAGCCATCATTGAGGAGGGCAGATCGCGTGGGAGACGGATCTATTGTAGCTTTGTGGATTTCCGCAAAGCATTTGACACAGTGCCCAGAGCTAGATTGATGTGCAGATTACAACAGATGGGAGTACCCACAGAGCTCATTTGGGGGGTCATGACATTATACAGGTCAGTAGTAGGGCATGTACGCACCCCAGAGGGTCTATCCACACCGGTTTACTCCACTATTGGGGTGAAGCAGGGCTGCCCGCTCTTTCCTACTCTATTTGGTATGTATGTGGATGAGGTTTCTGACTACATTGAGAAAGATGGTGATAGAGGTGCACAGCTGGCAGGGACATGGATTCCACTATTGATATATGCTGATGATATTGTGTTGATCTTCGACTCTCGGGAGGGGATGCAACGTCACTTGGATGCTTTGCATAGGTTTGCCCACGAAAGTGGTTTGTCCATCAACCTTGGTAAAACCAAGGTCATGGTATTTAATACCACCCCACAGTGGATCAGGAGGTCAGCGCCCGCATTCACATACGGCCAAGAGAAGGTGGAGTATACAGATGCTTACACTTACCTTGGAGTGGTTTTTAGTGGGCCAGCATTTTCATTGAGGAGGGCAGTAGAGACTAGATTGACCAGAGCCCATGCAGCATTGGGCAGATTGGAAAGGATGTGTTCACAGGTTCAGTTTCAGGAGCCTCGGACGAAGCTCTGGCTCTTGACACTTTGGTGGCTTCTGCATTGCTTTATGGAGCTGAGATTTGGGGACCTTCACTTGATCATCACGGGAGGACAGGCCGCAGTGATGGATGGGGGGACAGGGAGAAGCCTCTGGTCTCTATGATCTCGCGGCTCATTAGAGCCAAGGCTTCAATACCACGTGCTATTGTACGAGCAGAGCTAGCGGCCTTGCCACTAGTGGTTGAGGCGCTCACCAGATCTGTCTCCTTCATACACCACATGTGGGAACTTCCCAGAGACAGATATGCACACCTTGCACTTGAGTCCTCTCGAAAGTTAGCCATGCAGGGAGATACAGCATGCTGGTATGGGGAGATGACATCATGGTTTCAGGCGCATGGGTTCAGCATAGACAGATTGCCTCCCTTCCAATACTCATTGGATGCGCCCTCTCTGACTCTTACACAGTCCGAGATCACCAAGCTCATTCACCAGGACTTGACTCAGCTAGACACCAAGAGGACATGGATACAGCCAGCACAGACACTGGGCACGAAGATGGCTTTCTACAGAGAGCATCTCCTCCAGCTTACGGAGGATGGTTTTGTGACGAGGCCCAGATACATGGACACCCACTTGTCTCATGGGATACGATGTGCTATTGGCCAGATATGCACATCTTCACACCAGCTGCGGATCGAGACTGGGACATACAGCGGAGTACCAGCAGAGGCCAGGACATGCCCCCTGTGTGACATCGAGCCTGAGACAGAGTTGCACTACACATGCCACTACCCCGTCTACTACGAGATACGAGGCCGCTTCCATTGCTTGTTCAGAGAGGGCTTTGGACCATTCTCTAGAGTCATGCAGTATGAGGATCAGAGATGCCTAGGTTTGTTTTTGCTCGAGTTGCGCAGACACAGAGAGAGCCTCATGAGAGGAGAGACTAGCCAGTCTCAGAGATAGATCACAGACTTCTTTAGAGCTACCACTGGACACCCGGAGGAGTTACTACCACAGCAGAGCTCATCGCCTTACACCAGAGGCACACTGATCGACCGAGCGACTCAGCTGGGAAGATCCAAACGCCCACGACTGCGAAGGACTACACAGCATCGACAGAGGCTGCATCAGAGGATTCGGATCACTTTGGCTTGACATGCACGACGCCCGGTCAGACTACTAAATGGAGGAGATTGATGAGATCCGCTAGCGACCGATGCTGGATCTCCTGTGATCTAGCTATCCCAACTAGTTGTTTAGCTGCTTAGTTCACACGTAGCAGTTTAGGATTCCATAGTATTTTATTTTGTCATTTTGTCATCTTGTTACTCTGACTTTGAATCAGATCCACCACATTGTAACTTTCTGGTCTCATAGGTCACTTTGGCCTTTTGAAGGCGTTAATATAACATTTCATCTCTCTCTCTCTCTCTCTCTCTCTCTCTCTCTCTCTCTCTCTCTCTCTCTCTCTCTCTCTCTCTCTCTCTCTCTCTCTCTCTCTCTCTCTCTCTCTCTCTCTCTCTCTCTCTCTCTCTCTCTCTCTCTCTCTCTCTCTCTCTCTCTCTCTCTCTCTCTCTCTCGGATCGCTCATATGCAAGAAGTAATGCCGGAGATTAGAGCGGCAAGGGGAAAAGGCAAGATTGCTTTTTACCGAGACGGAAAAGTGGTAATACTACAGCGACGCTCCACATGACGGTGCGAGACTTATGGGACCACACTCAAAGTGGCTGCCTGGAACTGTAATGGATCTATGCGTCTCGATGTAGGTGATTTTGAGGATAGCTTTACTGGAAGAGACATCATCTTTTACTCTGAGACACACCACGCCCCTGGGCAATCCATGCCTCACATCAGTGGATACATGTGGGAGACAGCTTACAGGCAGGAGACACGCTCAGAACACAGAGGGCGGGGCTCAGGGGGATGGCAGTGTTATTTAGAGAGGATCTGCAGCCACTGATACATATAGCCCGCAGGGATGAGCAGGCTAGGTACATGTGGGTGAGATTGAAAGCAGAGACATGCACATATCTCTACCTAGCTATTTGCTACTTTCCCCCGAGTACATCAGTTTATGCATCACCCAGAGGGCAGTCCCCTTTCTCTATTCTGGATGATGACATATGGGAGTTCTCTAGGGATGGTGACATTATCATCCTAGGGGACTTCAATGCTAGGACTGCCCATCACTAGGCAATGTTTTATGATACTTCAGAGGAGATGCTAAGAGAGCTAGATGTCGTGGAGATGGGCCTGTCCAGACTATCACACGATGTGGAATATACTGAGTATGGGCGACACCTGATAGACATGGGCACCGCACATGGATTGGCCATCTTGAACGGCCTACAGAGATTTCCTGTTGCGGGAGGTTTTACATGCTTCCCACACAGGCATGGAGCCAGCACAGTGGACTATGTCATGGCACAGCCCAATCTCATCTCTAGTATCCAGGATCTCACAATTGGGCCCAGACCGATCGGGGTAGCAGTAGATCATGCTCAGGTGTCGATGACCATCTCTTTCCAATTCAGTGTAGCACACAGGCCACGGGTAGCAGCCCCACTCGCTACACATTCACACGGGAGACGGATTCTGTATACATGGACGGGATCTACAGACGCCTATGCACTGAGGACCCGGGGCGACCTCTGGAGGAGCTAACTACTATACTGACACAGACATTACATGAGGCAGCAGCAGAAGCATACCCACACACCCAGCCTGAGCAGAGCCGCCGATTAGGGAGCATGCCTCAGAACAGCTGGTACGATGAGGACTGCCGCCAGACTAGAGCCAGACTTCATAGGGAGGTGCTTTTGGGGGACGTGACGCATAGACAGTCACATATTGACTTCCAACGCCTAGTGCAGCGGAAGAAGAGGGCTTTTTTGGCTCGACTCGAACAGGATCTATATCAGCTATTCTTGAGTCAGGACTCGCGTGAGGCGTGGCGGCTCTTTCATGAGCAGCCCCCCCCCCCCCCCCCCCCCCCCCCCCCCCCCCGCTATTTCCTCCACAGAGACCTGGGTCAGTACGCATCATCTTTGTACACAGTACCTGGACAGCCGCCCCTCCCCAACCCCCCCGACCCATGCCCACACGCATGTGCTTTTTTCACCGCTGAGATGGTGAAGAAAGCTATTGACAGGATGAGGACTGGGAGAGCATATGATCATGATGGCTTAGTCGCTGAGCACTTCATGCATGCCAAAGACCTACTAGCAGAGCTTCTAGTAGTTATGTTTAACCGTGCCATGTGTGAGGGCCTACCAGACACTTGGAGCCTATCTACGATCGTACCTATCTTCAAGTCAGGAGACCCCATGGAGCCTGGGAATTATCACACTATTATGATTGGGCACACACTGGCACGGTTGTATGCATCCATTCTTGAGCAACAACTGAGTAGATGGGCAGAGAGGGAAGGAATGCGTGCAACTGGGCAGGCAGGATTCACGAGAGGCTTCTCTACTCTTGACCATATCTTGACACTCAGCGCCATCATCGAGGAAGGCAGATCTCATGGGAGACGGATCTATTGTAGCTTTGTGGACTTCCGCAAAGCTTTTGACACAGTACCCAGAGCTAGATTGATGCGTAGATTACAGGAAATGGGAGTACCCACAGAGCTCATTTGGGGGATCATGGCATTGTACAGATCAGTAGTAGGGCATGTACGCACCCCGGAAGGACTCTCTACACCGGTTCACTCCACTATTGGGGTGAAGCGGGGCTGCCCGCTCTCTCCTACTCTTTTCGTTATGTATGTGGATGAGGTTTCTGACTACATTGACAATGATGGGGATAAAGGTGCACAGCTGGCAGGGACATGTTTTCCACTTTTGTTATATGCTAATGATATTGTGTTGATCTCCGAATCCCCTAGAGGGAATGCAACGTCAATTGGATGCTTTGCATACGTTTGCCCACGAAAGTGGTTTGTCTGTCAACCTTGGTAAAACCAAGGTTATGGTGTTTAATACCACCCCACAGTGGATCAAGAGATCAGCACCTACATTCACATACGGCCAGGAGATTGTGGAGTACACAGACACTTACACTTACCTTGGAGTGGTTTTTAGCGGACCTACATTCTCACTCAGAAGAGCAGCAGAGACCAGACTGACTAGAGCCCACGCAGCATGGGGTAGATTGGAGAGGATGTGTTCGCAGGTTCAGTTTCAGGAGCCCCGGACGAAGCTCTGGCTCTTTGACATCTTGGTGGCTTCAGCATCGCTCTATGGGGCTGAGATATGGGGACCTTCATTGGATCACCACGGGAGGCCGGGTCGCACAGACGGATGGGGGAACATGGAGAAACCTCTCATCTCTATGATCTCGCGGCTCATTAGAGCCAAGGCATCAGTACCACGGGCCATTATCCGAGCAGAGCTAGAGGCCCCCCCACTAGTGGTGGAGGCGCTCACCAGATCAGTCTCCTTCATAAACAGCACATGGGAACTTCCCAGAGACAGATATGCCCGCATAGCACTTGAGTCCTCTCGACAGTTAGCCATACAAGGAGATACAACATGCTGGTACGCGGAGATGACATCATGGTTTCAAGCGCATGGGTTCAGCATAGACAAGCTGCCACCATTCCAGTACGCATTGGATGCACCATCTCTCATTCTTACACAGTCGGAGATCACCAAGCTCATCCGCCAAGACCTGACCCAGCTAGACACCAGGAGGACATGGATACAACCAGCACAAGAATTGGGCACGAAGATGGCTTTCTACAGAGACCACCTTCTCCAACTTACGGAAGATGGTTTTGTGACGAGACCTAGATACATGGATACCCACTTGTCTCATGGGATACGATGTGCTATTGGCCAGTTACGCACATCATCTCACTAGCTGCGGATTGAAACTGGGAGATACAATGGAGTACCAGCAGAGGCCAGGACATGCCCCTTGTGTGACATGGAACCTGAGACTGAGCTGCATTATACATGCCGCTGCCCCGTCTACTACGAGATACGAAGCCGCTTCCATTGCTTGTTCAGAGAGGGTTTTGGACCACTCTCAAGAGTAATGGGATACAAAGATCAAAGATGCCTGGGTTTGTTCTTGCTCGAGCTGCACAAACACGAGACAGACACAAGAGCCACTCCCATAGCAGAGCTCCCCCTCGTCTCACACCAAAGGCACACTGATCGACCGAGCGATTGAACTGGGGAAATCCAGGCGCCCACGACTGCGAAGGACTACACAACATCGACGGAGGCTACGTCAAAAGATTTGGAGCACGCTGGCCAGGCATGCACGACGCCCGGTCAGACTACTAACCATGGAGGAAATTGATGAGATCCGCAAACGACCGATGCTAGATCTTTTGTGATTCAGCTATCCCAACAAGCCGCCCATTTTTGCTTAGTTTTTTGCTTAGCTCACATCAACCAATCTAGGATCCCATAGTATATATTTTTGTTTTGTACTGTTGTTAGATTATTTTGTTACTCTGACTTTGTATCAGATCCACCACCTTGTAACTTTCTGGTCTCATAGGTCACTATGGCCTTTTGAAGACGTTAATATAACATTTCATTTCATTTCATCTCTCTCTCTCTCTCTCTCTCTCTCTCTCTCTCTCTCTCTCTCTCTCTCTCTCTCTCTCTCTCTCTCTCTCTCTTCCTTTGTGGGTGAGGACTGTTTTGAGATGGAAAGCTCGGAGGTTGTGAAAGAGAAGAAGGCAGCACATTTGGACCCTCCTCTTTGAGGAGCCATTTCACGAGACCCATCAGAGGCCCTCCGAACCCCCCCTTCAACTTCTGCACTTGGTATTCATCTCTATTCTAACACCTTACGCACCATTCAAAAATCTACTATGAGTCTGGAATCATGTTCTTTGGCCTATAAAGTGGTGGGAAGTACATGTTCAGCTAGGTTATTGAAGGACTATTTTCAGGCTTCGCTCTTACATGTCAGTTTAAAGATTGTAATGGTCTCCCCTCTCGCGAGAGGCTTCTTTAAGGTGCAGTTCGAATCTACAGATCAAGCCATGGAGGTCTTAGCACAAAGCCCTGTGGGCTTTCATTTTGCCATAGATTTTCTTGCCAGATGGACATAGGGAATGGACCTCAATGGACTTGAGGGTGGAGCTGCAGTTACAGCTAGATTCCCAGGACTTCTTCCAAAATACACTCCACATGTTAATGAAATTGGGAGATGTATGGGCCTTGGGGTTGGATATGTTGTGATTCCCAAAGATGAGGATCACACAATCTCCATTAGGATGGTGCTCTTCCCATCCTTGGTAAAGAATCCTCCGCAATTCATTTCTCCCGCGACAATCCATGGAGGGGAGAGTTTTCTTCATTGGTCTTCCCAGTCACTGCTTTGTTTGTGGCAGGAAAGGCCATGTTGCTGCAGCTTATACCCATCACAAGATATCTCTTAATGAGAGGCAACGCGCATCAAAACAAGAGGCACTTCATGCAAATGGGGGATTGGAAGTTGGTACTGCAAGGAAAAGAAGTGAAGCAGAGAAAGCTAGGAGGAATGAGGGGAAGAAAAGAAGACGACGGGCTCAGAGGATAGAGGCTCCAAAGCTTGTGTATAGACACAGAGTTCCTACTTCTCTTCCCTCTTCAGATACTTCGTTAACGCCTCTTCATGATCCACCACCTGATTCTCAGGGCTCTAATTTGGGCATCAGTAACAGTTCCGCAGCAACAGTTCCGGAGGCATAAATTCAGCTTATGAGCGGCATTTCCCTTCTTTGGCAGAAATTGCTAAGACGTCTGCTGAGGAGAAGTCTCTAAAGACTTCTAAGCCTAGGAGGTCATCTAGGCTTAATCCCCATTCTTAGCCTTGATTTGAGGCAATCTTGTATCTTAGATTGCCTTGAATTTTTATCTTTTGGTGATACCATTTATGGTTGATTCTCTGTATTATTTTAATATAATTTTACCTTAGGGTTTGTGCCCTCGAGGTGAATTTAATAGAAAGATTTTCTTTTTTGAAAAAAAAACCATGTATGCATTGTGTCTGTGTCTACTAAACTTTTGTGCTATGTCAGTTTTGACAAGTATAATCTTCTTAGAAAAGGGGGAAGAAGGGGGGGGGAAGGGAGGGGAGAGAAGAAGGGAAGAAGAGGGGGGGGAGGGGGTTGTAACGAAATGATCACGTAGAGACACACACAGATCGCAGCCTGATCTGCTGATGTGGCGAGCATACAGAACTGCTGACATGGCAGTGTGATGAACCGCCACCGAGATGCTAACATGGCAGCCAGCCACTCTGGCGTTTTTAAAAATCTCTATTGAAACTATTTTGTCTTTTTTGGAGCACTGAATGGTGAATAGTAGTTTCTTTTGGAGTTGCTTGTGGTAACCAGGAGCTATAAGCAGGTGGCCTGCGTGCCAGTTGTTAGGAGATTCAATGAGCGGGCTCATACAGTAATTGTACACTACTGCTCATCAATATAAGAAAGAAAAACCGCCAAATGGGCGAGTGCTTGTGAGAGGGACCTCAGCCCCTCTGGCGTCTTGAGTAAGGGGTTCTTTCAAGTTCTACTTAGCTATTTATATTCAGCTTTGGCATTGCTACAGTGCTTTCACCGCACATTCAAGTGGCTAGCCGGTTTCAAAAACTCCCTTCATGAAGATATAAGATGAAAAAGTTCTAATGTGGTCTTTGAACCCTTACTTTCGAAGAGCATGAAGGTGTATCCACATGACACCCTTCAAAGAGTAACGAAGTTACCGCTTATTGTTGAGGATCTACACTCCATAGCGAATCCTCATAAACAAGAGCACAATCTATACCGGCCGAGACACACAGTGAATTGCAGAAGCAACACAAAGCTCTCCTTCCAAGAGCAAGCTCAATCTAAATAACGATTAAAATCTCTCTCTTGTAGAACTAAAGAATTTCACGGATGAAGGGAGACTCTTCTTATGTCGCGACAAGGAGTTTCACATTTCTCCCTTTCATCTCGGGCCCAAAACTCTGTTTCTCCTGTTGCTTCCCATTTTTGTTTCTCTGTTTTCGAAACTCCTACCAACTATGGATCCCAGTTCCATCAACAACAACATCTCTCTCAGTATTGCAGATTGTTTGCGCCTCACGCCATACCGGCTACCTGTTGGGCACTCCCGCTACCTGGCTATGATATTTCTAGGTACACCTTGGCATTACAAGATTCACCCAATTCTTGGCTTTAGAAAGACCTTAACTTTCAAGTTGAGGCCGAGCATTACTTGGTAGACGCTGATGGCAAACTGGCAAATCACGTTTGTAAGCAACATTCCTCTTAAGAAGGAACTATAAAAGTGTGTTTCTAGTTACTTGATCTTTGCCAAAGAGAAATTTGTCCAAACAAAACCCATTCTCTAGTCTTGTTGAGTGCCAAACTAAGACTGTTGAGAACTGTAATCGTTGTTTCACTAAGTATCCCCCTAATAAGTTACCTCAACACCCGTAAGATCATAGGATTCACCTGGTACCAAGCAGTTCTTCTCCAAATCAGCCCCATTAATGGGTTAGTTTGAGTCAGCAAGAAGAGATTCTCAAGCAATTAAATGAAGCTTTTAAAGAAGGGTTTAATACGGCCAAGTACTTGTCCTTATTGCTCCCAATACATCTTGAAAGATGGCACATATCCATGTGCATTTCTTTTAACAGAATCTTAATCAAGAATACTTTTCTGATCCCTCCGATCGCAGGTATTCTTGATAAGCTTCTCTTCAGCTGCATGGATCTAAAGAAGCAAGGAAGGAAAATCTAAATAGAGTTGATTCCTAGTTAGAACCTAGAGTAGCTTTTACAGAATTCAAAGTATCTCTTGGTGCTCTAGAAAATCTACAAGGACTTGAAGTATGCACAAGGCTCACCCACTGAATTCTTATCATGAAAGCAATGAACCCTCATTTTTTGAGATACTGTAAGACCAAAAAGGGAGAACATAATAACATATGGACTTCTTAGCACTCAGCAGGTTGTGCATATGCGCCCATGTAAAAGATGTACTATGTGCGTCCGCTTGTGATTCTTCATACTACAAACATGTGCTCTTGAACAGAAAAAGTTGTACACACCTGTCATTGATTCCTGCCAGTAGAACATATTCAAAGAAGACTTTGAAATCTTTTTTTTCTGAAAGCTCATCTCTGAGTACCCCTAGCAGCATAGCCAAGTTGTACTTCCGATTGACAGGCATTATCCAGTTCCTCACCTAAAATTCATGTAATTCATCATCATCCTACAGGAAATTGGTTTTGAAGAGGTGTATGTGTATGGGTGGATTGGGTATCACAACCAGCACATCAGACAATATTGAAGAGGTGTCTGTGTATGTATGTAGGTTGGGTTTTGGAAGGGGGATCACAACCAGCACATCAGACAATATTGAAGTATCTAAAATTAACGAAGTAGCAAACTAACAGCAAGTGAAAATGATTATGAAGCATGGCGTACCTCATCTGTTGTGGCATTGAGGCTCACTGCAAGCGAACAAGAGGACTCCTTACAAAAACGTCTAAGCTGAGGCACAAGGCCGCTCGTAGATACGGTGACTTTTCGAGGGCTGATATGCAAGCCATGTAAATCAGTCATGATCTCTGCAGCTCTTAGCACATTTTCAATGTTGTGTAAAGGCTCTCCCATTCCCTGCAAACTGAAGCAGCCATCAGGCCAACAAACGATAGAAATCAACGTATGCCACTTCCCCCACGAACAAGGATTTCGAAATACCATTTCTATATATTAGGAAGAAGGAATGATGCCAAGCAGCAAGTGTTCAAGCTGGTCCGCAATAGAGGGAAAAGGTTTCTAAGATACAGCAATGATATACTGGGAAGAAGCTAACTAGTGATGCTAGGAACAGTCTACGCTTGCCTCAATACTCAACCAAGGATCGAAGAAAAGTAAGAGAAAGTAGGAAAACCGCAATGATGTCAACAAAAAAATAAAATTAAGGCCACATATATACAAAATAAAAGGAAAATCATCATAAATTTTTTGCAAGTATGGAAACAAATCCAATAGCATGGTGACACAACAGCAACAGGAAATAGCTACTCCATACAGGGTGGAGACACGGACACGAAACATCATTAAGCACCAACAAGAAAAGCCTACACCATTTGTGCAAGAGAAGATCCCTTTTGTTCGGCTCATCTTTACGGTTAGCCCTCAAGCTTCCATGAACTCAAAAGCCTGTTGGTCATTGGTTAGCAATCAAAATTTCTTCCAAAAAAGATATAAATACTAAAACATACATATTGCACACCACAGTGGATGATCTTTGAAGTACACCAACAACAGCTTGAAAATTGTGACGTATGACGACTCAACTCTCTCTCCCTCTCAAGCCAATCCTTGATGGAGATACTCTGCTAGCAGAGACTACTCCTAGAGATTGCCAATTGTAACCTACAGCTTCACAGTCATTCAGAAGCTTTGCATTTTCTGGTCTACCTAAGGACTTGATTAGGATTATTCCCCAGTTTTTGTCACTTAATAATGAGAGATATCATCATCAGTTGCACCTTATTCTGGTCTAATGTATGACTTTGGCCTTTAAGAGACATTAGTAATCTTTCTTTCTATCAGCATTTTTCTCTCTCACATTGATTCCTTGTACTCGGGACCTTTTTTAAAGTAAAAATTGCTCATGTATCTACACCAAACGGAGAAGCTTTTCCAATATACTCAGTACTTCAAGCTCAATGTATTCCAACCATTTCACTTCAGACATATCTACTGCTTTTAGAGCACAAGGGAATCAAAGAACTGGCTACAACACGTGCATGCAATTCATTCAATCACTCCGTTACTAAATGAGACATGCCCACTCTGGAAAATGAAAACATAATGATGTCCTTAAACCACATTCATGTGTATAGAATACCTACCATAAAAACAACATTTGTAACCAGACCCATCTCCACTGCACAGTTTCGCTGAGCGATGACAAGCTGTTCGACGATTTGCGCTGTTGTTAAATTTCTTTTCAAACCCATTCTACAAAACAGAAAAAAATTGCACAGAGCATGTTATGCATCGGTTTGGAATGTGAAAACTTCACCTGTTTAGATGAAAAACACAGATTTTGTTGACTAGTGACTAGGTAGAAGCCACAAGCCCTAATTATACATAATAGTTCGTCTTCTGTAATGACTGCTTTGACTAGGTGGAGCAGTGAAAGCATAGCCTGAGTTTAATCTTGCGTCCTTGCCACTTTCACATGGTGACCGAGGGGGGGGGGGAGACCTAGATTCAGACACATATCAAAGACACTGACGCTGTGACAGGATTTGACATACATTTACCCTTCTTAAAGCATTCTTTCCATCGTATTAAGGTCAAAAAAATTATGAATCTGTCATTAGAAGGGTTTGTCTAAAAATTGCCCTTCTATAGAGAAGGCAAGTAAAATAGTGTACCTACCAATGGAAGGGGAGAACACTCACATGCTATAGCATTGAAAATGGGAAAGTAGTATGTAAAATGGAAGTGTCTTCTAATCGTCATGTATTTCCATAAGTGTAGAGAATGTTTCGACTGACACAAGATCTTGTAACAGAAATTCTACCGATACACCTCAATAAACTCAATGCGTTCTTATATTCTTTACCAAACATGTTGCCTCATTACAAAAATTGACTTGCAAGTTTTGTGATATTACGTCATTAGAAGGACAAAATGATATTATGCCCTTCCATAAAGGGGTACTACTTGCGAGTGCCTGTCCTTTGAAAAAATAGGGACAAAGTCAGCATAAACAACTTGCATGACTTTCTCTAATCTTTAGGGATTTCAACAGATGGGTACTCAAAGTTATGCTATGCAACTCTAATTACAATTCAAAATTAATTAATACTAGTACCTGCCCGTATAGCAGAACTGACAATTCATTGCACATCCAACTTGGCTTGAAACACAAACTGTGACTCGATTCCGGGGACCTGGAATCAGCACTGTTTCAATGCGGTCACTACCACCTACGCTGAAAATCATCTGCAACGAATAGAACAATGGCCACAGCCTATCATTAACGCAAATTCATAGCAAGAAAATGCTTTGAAGGATTTACAAAAACCCCAAGTGCATGCAAAGAAGGCAGTGTTCAATACTAATTATTTTCAACCCAAATAATCACCTTTCTAGTTCCGTCTGCTGCCACTCGGGTCTCTTCACAAGACAATGCATTAAATTCCGCAGTATCACGCAGTGTGTCTGTAAAGGATTTGTTGAATCCTGAACTCAAAAAAAATCCAGACTAATAAGAAACATCAGCCATCTGTGTGTCCTCAAATATGCTTCAAACACACTACCACAACATTAAGCAAAAAACGCATGCCCACTTGTGCGGCTTGTTTTGACAATGTTGAGAAACCCCAGGAAAAAGGTCTTGAATCCATATGCTTTTTAAGCGGAACATTTCACATTCCATCCATCATCATGGAGATGAAAGCCTTACCAGTTTTCATGCATCAAACTGTAACAAAGCCACGAACGAATATATATACCAATCAAACAAAGTATCATTGAGCATCATTGTAAGACTTAACAACTAAGAAAAGGGATTTAAAAACCCCTGCCCTACAGGGAGAGATTATTCACTGAAAAAGACATATCAACTGAGACTTATCAAATAAAAAAGAGGATAACCCCTACCTACACAGAGAGATTTTTCACTGAAAAGAATACCCTCTAGAGAGGGCCAATTCAATCTGAAAACACGATGTTTGAAGAAAAGGCTCTTGATTCATACCATCTGGCAGCTTCAGTGGATACTGGGTGGTGCTCCAAAATATTGTAGATTCAAACTTCAATACATCAAACAGAAATATGTTGCAACTTTCTTAGGAAAAAAGTTTTAGCAACTTGGCATACAGCATATCTGACATAATCTGTACTGTCATTGAATAGCAAGATAGGTCTTCCATTCTTACAAGACATAGTGAAATTTTCCGCAGAGATGAAATGAACTCTTTTCTATAATGCTTCTGAGATAAAGAGCACACGGCAGTGAAAGCTAAATGGATTCAAACATGAACAATAGCAAATCCAAGATTAAAGAGTCACTGAAAAATAAAAATGAAGGAACCATAAAAGATGTTCGAAAAACGTTAAGCAACCACAGAAGCAAATCAGCAGCCAAAAAGGCAAGAATAATCAACAGTCTCACCAAAAGTCTATGCAATCCTCTTTTCAGAATGGCCAACATAAGGTTGGTTGCATAGGGGAAAGCAAACACATCATATATACTTCTTACCATCCAGGTTGTCCACATGCTGTGCCCATTTCCCGCTTCCATACATCCATCTCCATAGCATTAGAGCTTGACTCCTCTTGTAACCAGAACTTGTCACCCAGTCCTGCAAGCAGTATAGATGACGTCCCAAAAAAACAGATGAAAAAAACTTCTTAAAAAGGTAAGGGAGTTTAACACAAACCTCAAGCTCTTTATAAACCATGCCCTTCAACAAGATTTTGCTATCTTCAGTCACCTGAGGTACAGTTGTATCTGTTGCCAAGGCAAACTTAAGTAAGTTTTCAAAACTATTGGCGAAATGAACCACAATGTTCAAAAGGCCTCTTACAACATCAGGCATCCAAAATACCACATCTGACACTTGTGTTTCGTGTTTCAAGGATGTAAGCAAGCAAAAGCACCTGAGACATACTTGACCTGAATATATCTTAACTGTACTACAGTACTACCGATGCAACAAATTAAGACCTCATAAACTCACCGAAAAAGAGGACAGACTTTTGCAACGAACAATGATCATTGTCCTACCAATGACGAACGTAGGTGAGAAGTCATCTAGGAGACCCATGTGTTCAGCTTGGTATCTAACACTCACCCCAAGCTCCGCACCATCTCTCTTACTCTAGGTAACCCTCATAATATACTCACTGAGGTCTTGGCTTGTGACGTCACCTTCTTTACTTGAAGATAGATGTCTTTACACCATCTCAAGCATCAAACCATAATCTACTGGCTTGTGACATCAACCTTGTGTAATTTATCATTCTACAAATTTTTAATTTTTTTTTGGCAGTTGTGCCAATTGTATGATGTTGAGGTTGTTGCAATAATATATCAATAAACTGTCAAGATTACAATTGTTTTGTGTGACAACACAAAAGTCCATTAGGAAAAATATGAACCCCAAAGGGGCCTTGTAAGAGCAACCAATCAAATTTCAGTCAGCAATAGGACATAAAAGGGGGGCACGGATAGCCCATATCTATGTACCTCAAAACTATATCATGTTACATATCTATGGAAAGCGCTCCACAGTGTGATCCAAATGCACTATTGTCCAACAAATTTGAAGTTAATATGCTCAAGTTATGGCCATTTGAAAAAATGCATAAACTTGTGGGACTATGGCCACAAACCCATTCGCATTGGTGTAGAGAGTATATTCCAAAAACATGTTTGACCCTAAAGGGCCCTTTTGGGGTTCATATCTTCCCTAATGCAATCTGATTACAACTAGGCCTTGCCCATTAATTTATACACACCTGGCCAAATTTCAAAATCAAGTAAATATCTGCTATAACAATTGTGCAACATCAAAGTAGAAGCAAAAGCAAGAGAAGGATGGTGGTCCAAGACACATTTGGAGAATTACAAAAGACGCCTGAGTCGTATTGTGTTGCATCGGATCTGATTCCAATGGGGCAACTCCCGGAGATTAGAGCAGGAAGGGAAAAAGTAAGATCGTCTTTTACCGAGATGGAAAAGTCGTAATTTTGGAGCGACGCTCCACATGACGATGCGAGACCTATGGGACCACACTCAAAGTTGCTACTTGGAATTGCAATGGAACTCTGCGCCTTAATGTGGGAGCTTTTGAGGATAGTTTTTTTGTGTTAGGTGCAGCGGAATGAATGTTGTATTTTCTCAAGATTAGTGATCTTTACTGCTCAAGGTTCCTTTTAGTTCTTATGGAAAGAGAGAGCTTTCCGTCTGATGGAGAGTGCTATGATCACGAACAAAGTGAGTGGATTGTGTGTGCAAGTGATTGAGACTGAGAGAAGGAGAGAGAAGAGAAACGACACCGAGAGGTTTGTAAACCCTCCTCCGAAGGCCCCACTCTCGTCGGCGAGAGTGGTCTAACTTGATTGCACAAATGCGTACAATGCAGATGCAATGGACCGATGCAATGGGACTATGCCGATGACGACGACGGTGATGACGACAGCGACTTGGGCTGAAATCTGGGCTCTTCTTGATTGCTGTTTTCTTGGACTGTTCAAGGCTGAAAATGGCTGTTTGGTCGGGTCGCGTAGATGAGGGAAAAACGCTGCTGTACAAGGCCTTTGGCTGCGTTTCTGGGCGAAACTTCCTTGCTGAAAAACGCTGGACAGCAGAGTGTGTTTGGCTGAAAACCGCAGGTTTATCAAGTGTTGAGAAAACCTCTTACCCGGCGATTAGGTCCTGTTGCAATGCTGTGAAGAAAACGCTGCCTTGGCTGAGTTTGTCCTGGCGTTAGTACCATGGAAAAACGCTGATCTGATCATGTAACAAAAACGCTGGTTCTGGTCATGTGCTGGCGATCTCTAGCAGGGATGGAAAACGCTAGGGCAGTCCATGTGATGGCGATGGCTGATCTGGTAATGCCGGCGAGGGGGAGAGGCTCTGTGATGGAAAACGCTATGCTTGATGGTGGGGGCCTCGCCAAGTGAATGGGGAGGTTCTTCCAGAGAAGGAGGGAACACCTGCTGCTTGGGAAAGCCTGTTGTGCTCTTTGCTCATCTGCCAATCTGTGCTAACTTGGGTTTGCTTATAAATTAACTTACCCGATTTGCCCTACTGACTACCCAACAAAAGTCACTTAATAAATAAGTGAAAAATGTCAAAAATAGGGAAAAAAGGGATAAAGTCATCTGAAAAATCCCCAAACTGACTCTGATGGAATCTGATGCAAATGCTTATGCTTGTGCTTATGCAACCAGAGGATATGCATCTACAATGAGTGACTGGGCATGCACGGTCTACGAATAGACTCGCAAAAGTGCCAGATCACTCCTAATCTAACTTGACTAGACTTGGACAGAAACCCTGTTATGGTGTAGCTTGTCCACGGACACATAGGGTTGGGATGTGTCACGTGACATACACTCTTTTTTAAAGTGAGGTACTAGTACCGAGCTGCATGGCTTCCTTGTAGTCTGCCAACAACTCTGGGTAATCCTTGAAGAACTCTTCGTCTACCCACACCGCTTCATGGGTTCCTCGATCTTTGAACTTCAAAAAATACTGTCGTACTTGTTTCTTTGAACCATGGCGAAACCGATGCAACAAGACTTGCTCCGGCTCCATGACTTCTGCTTCATCGATGATCTCCGGTTCTTCTTCTTCCGAAACGTCCTTTGGAGGTGTTCCCTGAAACACTTTCAACCAAGAAACATGGAAACGTTGTGCATTGACCAGGAGTTAGACAACTTTAATTTCATTGAAACCTCATTAATCTTTTTGATGACTGGAAAAGGACCATACATACGAAAAGATAATTTAGGACATTTCTTTCCAACTTGCTTAATACGCTGTTTCATAATCCGTAGATACACCCAATCTCCTTCCTTGATCGAGACCTCTTGACGATGCTTGTTAGCCTGTCGTGAATAAGATTCCTGAGCCTTGCTGAGCCGAAGCTTCACACTCTCAGAAATCTCATCCAAAGACTGACTCTCAGCATTGGCATCAGTCATTTGACTGACCGATCGAGTCAACAATGACTGGAATCGGCGGCCAAAAGCTGCCTCATACGGAGTTCGACCAAAAGCAGAAGAGAAGGAATCATTGAGAATAGCCTGTACCAATGGGAGAAAGAGCTCCCATTGAGACTGCTGATCATGAACATACGACTTCAACAAATCAAAAGCTAACTGATTATAAATTTCCGTTTGACCATCTGACTGTGGATGAAAAGCGAATGAAAAATTCAACTTTGTGCCAAAATTTTCAAAAAGTGTACGCCAAAAGTTGGACGTAAACTTAACATCCCTATCTGAAACAATGGACTTTGGCAAACCACAGAGGGGGTACCAATGCTTTATGAACAATCGTGCAACATCCTGTGCAATAATCATGGCCTTACAAGGAATCAACATGCAGAATTTGCTGAAACGATCAACAATAGTTAAACATTGAGTATTCCTTGAATGCTGGCTTGGTGGTAAGTTAGTCACAAAATCCATAGAGATATCCTGGAAAGGTCCCTCGGAAATAGGCAGCGGAAGCAAGAGGCCTTGCTGCTTACCCCGAGGAGCTTTCACTTTTTGACAAATAGTGCAATGTGTGACATAACTAAACACATCTTTTCGCATTTTAGGCCAATAGAAAAATCGTTCAATCTTTTCCAATGTTGTGTTCATACCCCTGTGTCCACCCGTGAGAGAGTCATGTGCATCATGCAATATGGCTGGCCTAAGAGAGGACAACACACATAGACGCTGACGAAAAAATAACAATCCATCACGAATGAAATAGTTGTTAGGCCCTTGGGAAGCAAGAGCCTGCAACCGATACTTACCAAACTCCGAATCCGCACACTGATTCTTCATGCTGTCAAAAGACTCACCCTGAATAGAAAATGTGGTTCTTGACTCAAGAGCCAAAATCTGTCCTTTGCGACTCAACGCATCTGCAAACAGGGTTAGCTTTTCTAGGCACATACTCAATCAAACCACCAAATTGCTCAAAAAATTGTGACCACCGCGCTTGGCGATCACTCCAATGTACACTAGGCATAGACTGGAGCCACTTGAGGGCTTGATGATCTGTGCGCACTGTAAACTCTCTACCATACAAAAAATGCTTCCAATGCTTAAGAGTCAGTCTTAAGAGAGTGAATGATAAACAAAAGTTCTTTATCATAAACTGAATAATTCTTTTCCGCACTATTAAGCTTCCGGCTAAGGAAAGCTACGGGGCGACCATGCTGCTGGAGCACAGCGCCAATGGCGACATTGCTCGCATCAGTCCATACCTCAAAGGGGTCATCCCAAGAGGCAAGGATAAGACACGGTGCTTCTGTCACCGCAACCTTGAGAGCTGCGAAAGCCTCAATGGCTGCCTCGGGCAAGTCTACCGCTGACGGCGAGTCTTTACCCCTTTCAAAACATCAGTCATAGGTGCAGCAATGCGTGCAAAATTATCTATGTGCGAACTATATGCTTGACATAACCCAAGAAAAGAACGCACATCATATGCAGTTTTGGGCAAATTCCAATTACGAACCTGTTCCACTTTCGCGGGGTCTAGCTTGACGCCTTCTGCAGAAATGATATAACCCAGATAAGTGACTTCAGTAAGAAAAAATCCAGACTTCTTAGCTGCAATGTACAACTGACACTCATCCAAACGAGTTAATACCCTTTCAACATCTCTTTCATATTGTTCCCACGATGCACAAAAAATGAGAATATCATCTAAAAAGATGAACACACATACACCTACCATGTCGCCGAAACGACCTACCATGAGATAGTTGAATGTACCCACGGCTCTTGTCAATCCAAAAGGCATAACAATATACTCCCATTGCCATCGCTCGGTGCGAAAGGCGGTCTTGAAAATGTCGCCTTTGAATACCCGTACCTGATGGTATCCACTTTTGAGATCGACCTTGCTAAAAACCTTTGCCCCATTGAGCCTATCCAAGATATACTCAATGCGGGGCATCGGAAACTTGTTTTTGACGGTCATCTTGTTCAATGCCCTGTAATCAACACACAAACGAGACGAACCATCCTTCTTGCGAACGAACAAAATAGGAGCAGCAAAAGGACTTACACTAGGACGTATGAATCCTCTAGCCACCAACTCCGTGAGTTGTCGCTCTAACTCTTCCTCCTGTGAGTTGTTCAAACGATAGGAGCCTTACTGACTGGCTGCGCTCCCTCCACAAGCTCGATGCGATGATCCTCCGGCCGCTCTAGTGGAAGCCGAGGTGGAAGATCATCCTGCAAAAAGAGATGTTTAAACTTTGTAAACAACACCAAATACTTACCTGGAGCCTGAATGCTCTGGGAAACCGAGGCAGCATATATGAATGCCGCTTGTGCTCCTCGTCATAATTCACGCTTTACCTGCACATGCGAAATGAGAGGCAAAGAATGCAAGCCCTCCTCAGCATGAATGATGAGGGGGGAATCTGTCTTGGCATGCAAAGTGAGAGTTAGAGCCTCCCAATCAACGAGAGGGTTCAGTTCACGAAACCACTTCATGCCCAAAATCATATCACATCCTGAGAGAGGAGACACAAGAAATTTCCTACTAAACGAGGCTTGTTGAACGGTAAACATCACATCAAGGCACTCCTTCGTGATGAGAGAGTCCATACCAGGAGCGAAGCCAGAAACCTCGATGGGAGATTTCTGACTAACTTCTAGGCAGGCTCTTTTAACAACAGGGGGATTAATCACATCATGCATACTACCTGGATCAAACAATATGATAAAACGTTGTCCTTTGACATGACCATAACACTTCATTAGAGATTCACCAATGTGTGTGTCAGAGTCATGAGAAGATGAAGGTTGTGTTGTGACAGAGTTTGTGGTAGTTGCAGGTGTCTTTGGTTCTTTAGGTGTGACTGTCTTAGGACAGTTTTTCTTAATGTGACCCTTAATGTGACATTGAAAACATCTACCTTCTTTAGCATAAATCACTTGTTCTTCAGCCGTGATGTATCCTCCTACAATTCCTTGAGAAGCTTTTTCATCAAGGGTTAGCTTAGGTTTTGCCGGTGCTTTAGCTTTACCCTTAGATTCATTGTTAGAGTTCTTTTCCGAGGAATTAGAGGAAGAAGGGCTAGAAGAATTACCATTCTTACCGTTCTTACCATTCTGTGTGTTCTGAGAAGTCTGCGGGGTTGCTTGAGAAGTCTTGTTTTCCTTAGGCTTTCCTTTGTTGTGTTTCATCTCGTGGGCGAGAGCAATGGCTACCGCTTTGTTGAGATCGGGTGGATCGAGTACTTCGACATCATACTTGATATACTCGTCCAATCCGTAAAGAAATACCTCCTTGCGCTTCTTATCCGATTTGCGTAATTGAGTGCCGAGCTGCAAAACCCGATTAGAGAAAGCCATAACCGGCGTACCGTTTTGCCTGAGAGCTCGCCAATCGTCCTTTAGTCGTGCAAGGTACTGAGGTGGCATAAACCGCGCCTTGAGCTTGTCTTGGAAATCAGCCCAACTAAAAGAGAGGGGCGTGAGATCGTCGGCTGCCTCTAGGTATGCGGCTAGCTGTGCCTCTTGCCAAGCCTGATACCAATTGATGGCATCACCGGCAAGGTACATAGCTGCCGTCAAAACTTTGCTATTGCCTGTTTTCTTAGTTGTCGCAAAATAAGCATTAAATTGATGCAACCAAGAATGAATAACAGTAGCATACTTACTGAAAGTCAACTTCTTTGTGACTGGATTGTGTGAATCCGCCTCGTGGCTTGCACCACTTGACGAACTCCCACGATCTTTGGGTGATTCGGCCTTCGAGGCTAGGACTTGCGAAATAAACTCTTCTTGACGAATCTCCCTTTGAGCTTCTCGCTCGGCGTCCCTTTTTGCTTTGCGGTCTTTGCGTTCAATGCGCTCGCGTTCGAGGGCAAGTCGCTGGTCTTCTTGTCTTGCGGCAATTGCAATGCGCTCACGTTCCTGAGCAAGTCGATGTTCTTCTTGTTGTGCAGCAAGTTTGTCGCTTTGTTTTTCGCGCTCGCGGTCCTTGGCTTCTTGTGCACGGGTCTTTGCCGCTTGTTCTTCTTGTTTTCGTGTCATCATGTCCAACATTGACTTGATCATCATCTCCATAGGAGTGAGGGCAACTCGTGGCGTAGATGGCGAAGGGGGAGGGTCGAAAAAATCTCCTGGTGGGGAAAATCCTTCGTCGCCTCTCTCATGCTCATCACCTGAATGCGAAGTATCCATGCCGCTTCGGGTGACGACCATGCACTGGAATCTTTGGTTCTTAAGTTCACGAGGAACTTGGGTCTTGAGTTCTTGAGATTCTTAAGGTTCTTGAGGGTTTCTTCCGCTTGCAAATCGCGTTGGAGAAGGATCTTCTCTTCACCCGAGTTCTACCCTTTTCTGCGGGCGCACCCCTTGGCGGCCTTGCGCTCACACCAAGGTTGCTTTTTCCCACCTCACGTTGATTGGCCGGCCGCTAAGTGCACAGTCCGCTCTCAATGAGTGAAAAGAGACACAAGGGGAGGCTGGACAAGCCCTTCTTTCTTGGGATTCCTATCACTCTTCAACAAAACACGATTAGGAATCGCCACGCCCAAGGAAACTTGGGTTCGTGCGACCGCAACAAGGAAAAAAATTTCTTGTGGTTCTTGTGGTTCTTTCCTTGAGTAATGCAGAACACTTCCAAGGCTCTGATACCAATGTTAGGTGCAGCGGAATGAATGTTGTATTTTCTCAAGATTAGTGATCTTTACTGCTCAAGGTTCCTTTTAGTTCTTATGGAAAGAGAGAGCTTTCCGTCTGATGGAGAGTGCTATGATCACGAACAAAGTGAGTGGATTGTGTGTGCAAGTGACTGAGACTGAGAGAAGGAGAGAGAAGAGATACGACACCGAGAGGTTTGTAAACCCTCCTCCGAAGGCCCCACTCTCGTCGGCGAGAGTGGTCTAACTTGATTGCACAAATGCGTACAATGCAGATGCAATGGACTGATGCAATGGGACTATGCCGATGACGACGACGGTGATGACGACGGCGACTTGGGCTGAAATCTGGGCTCTTCTTGATTGCTGTTTTCTTGGACTGTTCAAGGCTGAAAATGGCTGTTTGATCGGGTCGCGTAGATGAGGGAAAAAGGCTGCTGTACAAGGCCTTTGGCTGCGTTTCTGGGCGAAACTTCCTTGCTGAAAAACGCTGGACAGCAGAGTGTGTTTGGCTGAAAACCGCAGGTTTATCAAGTGCTGAGAAAACCTCTTACCCGGCGATTAGGTCCTGCTGCAATGCTGTGAAGAAAACGCTGCCTTGGCTGAGTTTGTCCTGGCGTTAGTACCATGGAAAAACGCTGATCTGATCATGTAACAAAAACGCTGGTTCTAGTCAAGTGCTGGCGATCTCTAGCAGGGATGGAAAACGCTAGGGCAGTCCATGTGATGGTGATGGCTGATCTGGTAATGCCGGCGAGGGGGAGAGGCTCTGTGATGGAAAACGCTATGCTTGATGGTGGGGGCCTCGCCAAGGGAATGGGGAGGTTCTTGCTGAGAAGGAGGGAACACCTGCTGCTTGGGAAAGCCTGTTGTGCTCTTTGCTCATCTGCCAATCTGTGCTAACTAAGGTTTGCTTAAAAAATTAACTTACCCAATTTGCCCTACTGACTACCCAACAAAAGTCACTTAATAAATAAGTGAAAAATGTCAAAAATAGGGAAAAAAGGGATAAAGTCATCTGAAAAATCCCCAAACTGACTCTGATGGAATCTGATGCAAATGCTTATGCTTGTGCTTATGCAACCAGAGGATATGCATCTACAATGAGTGACTGGGCATGCACGGTCTACGAATAGACTCACAAAAGTGCCAAATCACTCCTAATCTAACTTGATTAGACTTGGACGGAAACCCTGTTATGGTGTAGCTTGTCCACGGACACATAGGGTTGGGATGTGTCACGTGACATACTGGGAGAGACATCATTTTCTACTTTGAGACACATCAGGCCCTTGGGCGGTCTATGCCTCACATCAATGGATACAGATGGGAGACAGCCTGCAGACAAGAGACGCAATTAGAGTGGCAGTGTTATCAGGGAAGAGTTGCAACCATTGATACATATAGCCCACAAGGATGAGCAGGCCAGGTACATGTGGTTGAGATTGAGAGCAGAGACAGCCAGATATCTCTACATTGCTGTTTGCTACTTTCCCTCGAAAACGTCAGTATATGCATGACCAAGAGGACAGTCCCCCTTTTCTATCTTGGATGATGACATATGGGAGTTCTCTAGAGATGGTAACATTATCATCCTAGGGGACTTCAATGCTAGGACTGCCCATCACAAGACAGTATTTTATGATACTTGCTGAGGGAGTTGGTGTCACGAGGACGTGGCAATTGTTACTATGTCACGAGGACCTGGCAACTGCTAACCTTAGTTGTTGGTTTCTTTCCAATGATTTTTGTTTTATTTTAAAGACCCTCTTTTTGAACTTGCAAATGGTCAAACATTGTATGGCCAATGTGAACGGTAGTTTCACCCGCAGACGGGAAGTTGGTTGGCACTGGAATTCGTATAGTAACAGGATGTCTAGGCTCAGTGCAAGATCATGTAGGTCCCCCCCGCCGCACTTAGCAAGTTGGTGGATACTAGGAAGTGAACTCAATAAAGGCATAAAGTCAAGGTGGGATCACCAACAAAAAGTATCCAACAGTTGGGCCACATTGCACTTTTGGATGCGGTCCCAATGAGGATAGAGGATAGATGGTCAAAAGACCGATGAGAGCCCAACGGAAGCCTCTCCTAAAAATTAGGAAACTGCTATTTTGGGCCAAGAAATGTGTTCGCGCCATTACCTCCGATATGACAAGGGGAACATTTTACAACTCTGCCGCAAAGTCAACTGGGCAACCAGTCGGGAGATTTTTAGGCGGCAACCCCGAAACAGGCAAATGCTTGTAAATGTGTCAAGTGGCACTTTCCTAAGTACTTGCCTCATTCAGAAAAATGGGCGCTGAATTCGTAGTTGGGAGACTCATTTTCAGCTTTTGTCACAGGTTAAGAGCTATGGAGTGCTTTCTTTCCTCTCTATGTACAGTGTGGTGCTAGGAGTGATGCCTTGCACACTACACACTGCTCTCTCTCTCCCCTACGTGCAGTTATGTGATGCCCCACAACAGGAGTCATAACCTCACCATACAGGTGCATTTTCAGCGCTGTGTATGCGTTGTAAATTGACTGTTTTTCAGCCATAGGACGCCAGAACCATTGGGAATAGTGTCCCACTGGCAGAGGACAGTTAAGGGACTATTTGAGGCTGAAAACAGGCAAAAACCAGTAAATACAGCGTGCTGAATTTACTGTTTTTGGGCAGGAATCAGAGGGTATATGCTAGTGGAAGTGAGTTCTGGCAGGGAAATTGGTTTCGCGCAAGTTTTGGGGCTGTTATGCTGCTGAAAGTTGGCCAAAACAGGTGGTATCTAGCTCGATATAGATATAAGGGTTCCCAGGACTCTTTTGTAATTTACCCTCCTAAAGAATAAAGAAATACCGAAAGGGGCGCCAATTTTGGGACCTACAGGTTGTTGGCGTTTGCTCGGAGCATTCTAGCTTCCGAGCCGTGTGTGTGCTTAAGTGTTAATTCCCGTCGCAGGTTTCCTTTGCACGTTCTCTCTGTGTGTGTCTAAAGTAAAGAATTTCGGGTGAAAGCCAAAGCCTACTGCCCCACGGGCCGGTTTCAAGGTTCCGTTGCCAAGACATTAATCACTTTTTCCTCAAAGAGTGAGCCTCGGTTGGGATTACACTATGGACGACAAAGGGTTCCTCTTCGAAGGCATTATGGAAGAGGGTTCCTCTTCGAAGGACAAACAGGAAACTACTATGGCGTTCGAGATCGGCGAGAGCTCACGGCCACGTCAATCTGTACCTCCTGTCGATGTGAATGTCCCTCCAGTAGTACAGGGCTTTATGACTGGGCAACTTGAGGATGATGCGTCAAGGACTGTTGCCGCGGTGAACGTCTTTTCGCAACTGGTGCAGAACCCAAGGTTTATTGTAACAAACTGCTGACGTGTCGACCTACTGAAGAACGGAGCTACCGGCCGAGGGGCCTAACCCTAAGAAGAACAAGTAACAGAAGAAAAAGTTCACCAACTTATGGGGACCCCGTTCGATGGGACCCCAAGTGACAACGGATTAAAATAAAGCAGGACCCGCACAGAGGCAAAAACTGATGACGTGGCAAATTTTCAAAAATTGCGCTGGCATGATGACGTGGCAGACTGTACAGATTTTCGCGTTTTGCGCTGGCTGATGACGTGGCAGCTATACGGATTTCCATGATTTATGCTGACAGCTTTTTGGCTTTGCTTTTGGACCAGATGCTTTTGAGTTTGAAGGCTTTTTCCTGTAAATTGCTTTTGGGGCCTAGGGCCTTTAAATATAAGATTAGGGCTCATTCTCTGGCATGCTTCCTGGAGAAGGTGCAGAGTTTGGAGTACCGGCTTGTACTGAGTTGATGCAATATAAAGAAATATCGAAAGAGGCACCAAGGTTTGGGGCCAATACTCTCTTGGGTGGAATTCCGCCACTCCGTGTCGCGTGTCGTCTCTCTCTCTTTCAGTTCAGTTGTTATTGAAGCGCTAAAAGTCAGTTCAGTCTGTTCTTTTCTATTGGCATGCGGTGCCCGTCTTGTGACAGTGGTATCAAAGAAAAGCATAACGGTCCTACAAAAGAGCAGACAAAGCTTTATTCGAGGTATCTTTGCCCTCCAACCCCGACTTATTAGCCACTCCCACCCTTACTTCATCGCGCATCGGACGCGCTCTCTTCTTCACCGCTCATGTCTTACAGGGCATAAGCCATTAAGATCACTTGCAAAGAAGGATCCAAGATTTGTTTCGAGTCACTGTTTTTGTCAGAGGCAGTGCC
The DNA here is from genome assembly GCF_014529385.1 of Adiantum capillus-veneris. Lineage (NCBI taxonomy): Eukaryota > Viridiplantae > Streptophyta > Polypodiopsida > Polypodiales > Pteridaceae > Adiantum > Adiantum capillus-veneris. The sequence continues at coordinate 32,137,468 of NC_140934.1, read as the reverse complement.
ATGTAGATGTTGATAGCTACCAAGCAGCATACTCCAAGTACTTGGCAAGCTTTCAAGAAAATTTTTGCCCGAAGTTATATGGTTTCTGACATCTTCCTTCGGAGTACAACTTCTAGCAGAGTGGGGTATCCTGAAATGCTTGCCATGGAAACCCTAGCAGATTATAACTTGAAATTTCTTGATATCTCCCAGTAGATGTCTCTTCACGAGCAGGAGATCCAGTGTGATTGCTATCTTGGGACTACCATCGCCGCCAAAGAAACACTATTTGTCCAAGAGCTGATGGACCATGTTGTGCTCGGCTACGACCCTATGGAATGAACCTAACCCTAAATTTTTGGTGCAGGTTTCAGGATGGAAAGTCAGTCTACTTTTCGAGCTCGACTGATGTCGAGATTGCTTTTTAAGTTTGAGTTCTGTTTGAACTTGTTTGGTGATCTTGTTTGGAATTTGTTTGAAATGGATGGTATCTGTTTTGAACCAGTTTTGGTGCCAATTTGAATTGTTTGACTCTGGTTTGATACTGATTTCAATGATTGGTGATTTTACTCCCGGGTGAAGAAGTGAGAAATACTGTTTTGGTATTGTTTGAACCTCGGAACGACGCAGTTCGATGCCTGGGGAGCATTTCATTGTATGCTAGAAAAGCTTCGAATGACGCAAGCCGATGCCTGGGGAGCGTTTGGTTGTATGCTTGAACCTCCAAGCGACGCAGACTGCGGTCTAGCGAGCGTTTGGTTGTACAATCCTCTAAGCTCATGGCCCGGACCTTTTTATGTTATTGGCAGGGGGAGTGACGAGGTAATCGTTGAGTAGCTTAATACTGCAGACCGTTTGTCTCGAGGGAGTGCCCTGTGGCGTTGTTTGTTGTGTCTTGTAACATGCATATGTAAGCATTTGTGTTGCATTGTGATGTGCCAATTACTAAATATTCCTAATTGGATGAGATTGCCTAGGTATGTAATTTTAGTGCATCAAGACACCCGTGGAAGATCAATACGGTCTGGGTGTGATGGCTAATTTTACTACGCCGGAATATCAAGAGTTCCGATCTATATTCCAAGAGTTCCGATCTGGACGAAAGGAGAAGCTAACTCCTTGATCAAAAGAGCAGAAAGGAGAAGCTAACTCCTTGATCAGAAGAGCAGAAAGGAGAAGCTAACTCCTTAATAAAAAGAGCAAATTGATTGTCCCTCGGAATGACCCTCGGAAATTTTTGAGCTAACTTGAGTTGTTTTGCAGATATGCTGTAATCAAGGACGATTACTCTCTTTCAAGAAGGGGAGATGTAACAAACTGCTGACGTGTCGACCTACTCAAGATTGGAGCTACCAGCCAAGGGGCCTAAACCCTAAGAAGAACAAGTAACAGAAGAAAAAGTCCTACCAACTTATGGGGACCCCGTTCGATGGGGTCCAAGTGACAAAGGATTAAAATAAAGCAAGACCCGCACAAACGTAAAAACTGATACGTGGCAAATTTTTGAAAATTGCGCTGGCATGATGACGTGGCAGGCTGTACGGATTTCTGCGTTTTGCACTGGTTGATGATGTGGCAGCTGTACGGATTTCTGTGATTTACGTTGGCAGCTTTTTGGCTTTGCTTTTGAACCAGATGCTTTTGAGTTTGAAGGCGTTTTACTGTAAACTGCTTTTGGGGCCATGGCCTTTAAATATAAGATTAGGGCTCATTCTCTGGCATGCTTCCTGGAGAAGGTACAGAGTCTGGAGTACCAGCTTGTACTGAGTTGATACAATATAAAGAAATACTGAAAGGGGCGCCAAGGTTTGGGGCCAATACTCTCAGGGGTGGAATTCCGTCACTCCATGTCGCGTGTTGTCTCTCTCTCTTTCAGTTCAGTTGTTATTGAAGTGCTAAAAGTCTATTCAGTCTGTTCTTTTCTATTGGCACGTGGTGTCCGTCTTGTGATATTTATGGAGTTCTTGCAAGCACCACCAGTGCAACAGCAAAATAGACAACCTACACTGTGTACAGAGCTTGTTGAGGCTCAAGCCCAAGTACTTCATGCGACTCAGCAAGATAGGGAACACTCGCATGTTGCGGAGTCACGGGCTCCAAAACAGGTTCCTCCCGTGCTTGAATAGGTGGCTAGAACGCCTATTCCACAGGTTATGCCAGTTCAGCCCGCCACCTTTCAGAGCCCGCTTGCTGTCTTGAATGGACAGAGAACTGGATACCAAGCTATGCACCCAGTTTTTCCACCACCCACGGTACATCCTCGATATTTCGGGGGTGGATCTGTGTTTCAAAGTATGGCTGGTTATGCGCCTAGAAGTCAGTTGTACATGCCAGGAACAGTGTTTGGGGGTATGCAAGGCATGATGCCAAACCCCGTGTATGGTAGCATCGGCATGCAGCAAGGTTTTCAGCGCAACCAGGGCCAGTTTGGGGTACCACAAGGTCATTTTGGCATGGCTTGTTTTTCTGGATAGCAATCAAATATCGCACCTCTGACGCAAAATGTGAATGGCCAAGATGTGCCAATCATGCCTACTATAGTGCCCATGTTGCATACTATTCCTTATGACAATTTGGGGGCACTAGAGAAGTCGAAAGCTTACAAAGAAGGTGGTGCAACTGTAAAGTTCAGCACATTCAGTGGCTTCGAGGATAAAGCAAAGGCTCTCACTTTCCTCCAACAGTTTGATACAACTTATGCAGGAGGGAATTTTACAGAGGCCTCTTAAGGTCAGGAAAGCTGCCACTTTCTTGAAGGACAATGCGCTTACATGGTGGACGAGATTGTTAATGCAAGGACAGGCACCCGCCACTTGGGTTTACTTCAAGCAAATGTTTACATCTGCTTGGGTGTCAAATGAATTTGAAGCCGAAGTCATGACAGAGTGGCACCAGCTTACTTCGGCTACATGCAAGAGCTTGCTGGAGTATAATCGGAGGTTTTGTAAAGCGTTACTCTCAGTGACCTCCTACAAATTTGTGCCATTGATAGAGCAGATAGAGAAGTATTGTTGTGGGCTGCCTAAAGGGCTTCGTGATTACTGTAACAAGAACAGAGTGGCTACCCTCACTCAGCTTATATAAGTTGCTAACACTGGTCTTGCCTTGTTGAAAGGAGAGGACAGTGGGTTTCCGAGCAACGAGAAAGGAGGGCAGCAACATAAAAATTCAGCGAAGAAGCCCTTTGTGAAAACGGCTCCTGAAGCATCACAGAGGTCAGAAAAGGCCACCAAAGACAAGGATTCAGCCGGGACTTCTAGAGCGCAGGCAAAGAAACAAAAAAGGAAGCCTTTTGTGCGCAAGTCACTCGAGGAAAAGAAGGTCCTAATGGCTGAAAATAAATGCTTTATATGCGAGCAGCCTGGGCACTTTGCTAACAACTGTCCACAAAGGAAAAGACCAGCTGACTCAGATGATAAAGAGGACCAGAAAGGCAAGAAGCCTAAACCCACGGCAGGTTTGGTGCCAGATATGGTGGGTGATAGGCCCAATACAGATGTGAGTTATGCAGGGCATGGAGTAAAGTTAAAGATCAAACGGCACTCATCTTCTATGCTCCAAATGCCAAAGCCAACTTTATCTCACCAGAGTTAGCTATGAAGCTAGGCATCAAAGCTGAAGAGATGGGGTACACAGCACAGGCAGAGTTGGCATGTCCTGGCCACTCAAGAGTGTGTTACTCCCATTATTGGAAAGCTGCGTCTACATATTCATTCGTATGTGGACACAGAAGAGTTCTATATCATGCCATTGGAAGGGTGCGATGCGCTACTTGGAATTCCGTGGATGTTCAGAGTACATGGCGTACTGGATGCCTTCGGCAAGACGATCACCCTTCAGCATAGGGGCAAAACTCATGTTTTGGATGTAAAGCTCAAAGCAGAGTCTGTCCCTATTGTATCTACTTCTGCTATCACTTCTGTAATAAAGAATCATTTTTCTGTGTAGTTGATTTTTGCACGTGATGTCTCAGATAATGATCAGTCAAATTTATATGTGTTAGATAAAGAAAGGTCAGCATTTTTGCAAAAGTTTAGTGACTGTTTTTCTGATTCATTACCGTTGCAATTGCCGCCGGAGAGACCTGAGGATCATCGGATAGATTGGTGCCACGGTGTAGCCCACCAAATAGACCTCCCTACAGGGTTAGTGCGGCGCAGCAGAAAGAGGTTATGGGCCAGGTTGAGGAGTTATTAGAGAAGGGGCTGATTCAGCCTAGCTTTTCACCCTTTTGCTCCCCAGTGCTCCTAGTGCAGAAGAAGGATGGTTCATGGAGAATGTGTATTGATTACCGTGCGTTGAATAAGAATACCATCAAGAATAGGTTTCCTATTCCTCGAATTGATGATATTCTCGATCGTTTAGAGGGTGATACAATTTTCAGCAAGATAGACCTTTAGAGTTAGTACCATCAGATTCGTATAAGGCCAGAGGATGTGCACAAGACTGCTTTAGAACGACATTTGGTCTTTATGAGTTTCTAGTGATGTCGTTGGGCTAACAAATGATCCTGCCACGTTCAATAGAATGATGGACCAGATTTTCCGCTCACATCAACTGTTTGTTGGGACGTTCTTCGATGACATGATAGTCTATTCGAAGAATGAAAAGGAGCATAGGCGTCACTTGACCATTGTGTTCGAAGAGCTGCGCAGTCACAAGCTACTTGTCAATCCTAAGAAAAGTGAATTCTTCCTAGAAGAGATTCACTTTCTTGGCCACATAGTCTCAAAGGATGGTGTCAGAATGGATCCAGCAAAGGTCGAAGCTATTAAGACATGGCCAGACTTGAAGACTGTGCACGATGTCAGAAGCTTCTTGAGATTGTGCTCCTACTATACAAGGTTTATCAAGGATTTTGCAGAGATAGCATCACCTCTTCACGCATTGCAAAAGAAAGAGGTCGCTTTCAAATGGACCCAAAAAGAGATTTCAGCTTTTAGTCTCTTAAAGGAAATGTTGACTTCAGATCCAGTAATTGTTTTGCTAGATCTTAGGAAGTCATTTGTGGTCCAGTGTGACGCGTGTGGCAGTAGCATCGGAGCAGTGCTAATGCAAGATGGACGGGTAGTAGCTTATGAAAGCCGAATTTTGCAAGGGCCAGAGAAGACTATGCAAGTCTATGAGAAAGAGCTCTTGGCCGTCATTCATGCGCTTTCGAGTTGGAAGCACTACCTCTTAGGTGCTGATTTTGTTGTCCAAACAGACCATCAGACCTTGCGATACACAGTCAAAGTTATCTGAAAAGCATATGCGATGGGCAAACATTCTTTCTATGTTCCACTTCCAGATTATACATGTGGAAGGCAAGAAGAATGTTATGGTTGATGCGTTATCGAGAAAGACACAAATTTCAGCTATGTCAATTCCTTATCCTCATGAGTTAGATGACATGAAGGAACAATATGCTATTGATGAAGATTTTGCAAGGATCTTTGAACAATTGCAAGAGGGGCAACATCATGAGCACTACCTCCTCTGAGATGGTGTTATGATGATGCATGGCAGACTTTGTGTCACTAGGCCATTGCAACATAAGGTCATGGAAGAGAGTCATGTCCCACCGTATGCAGGGCATCGTGATATTGATGCGGCAGTTAAAGCGGTAGAGACAATTCTTCTATTGGTCTACCTTCAGGAGAGATGTGGATGCCTTTGTGCGAGCATGCATAATTTGCCAAAAGGTCAAGTTTGATAGGCAAAAGGCACCACGGTTGTTACAACCACTGCGATTCCGCATAAGCCATGGGAAAGCATTGCTAAGGACTTTATCTTTGATCTTCCAAGAACGCCAACAGGGAATGATGGTATATGGACCATTATTTGCAGGTTCAACAAGCAGGCCCATTTTATCCCTGTCAAGAAGAAGATAAAATCTGATCAGATGGCACGTTTGTTTATGTACAATGTATTTAAGTACCATGGTATGCCACAATCGATTGTCAGTGATCGTGATCCTCGCATGACCAGTTTGTTCTAGAGAGGATTGTTTGAGAACATGGGCACTACGCTCAAGTTCTCGTCTTCGTTTCATCCACAAACTGATAGACAGTCAGTTGAGGCTAATTCTACTGTCTTAGATCTGTTGAAATGCTATGTGTCAGATAATAAGGGCAAGTGGGAACAATATTTGCCTATGCTTGAGTATGCGTACAATAATACGGTGCATTCGTCAATTGGCAAAGCACCTTTTGAGATTGTTGAAGGCGGCAAAAAAGTTCCTCCCATTTTGCATACAAAGAACAAAATCTTTGAGGCACATCGATATGTTGAGAACATGGATGAAATGTATAAGAAAATTAAAGTTGCCTTGGAGAAGACTCGGGCAAAGGAGAGAAAGGTTGCTAATCGTCACCGTCGTGAATTGTTGTAATCACCTAGTGATTGGGTTCTGTTAAGGTTCGAAAAGGCAAGGTTAAAGAAGATGAAGGGCAAGGAACGGTTGCTTCCTAAGCTCAGTATGCGTTACTATGGGCCTTTTCAAGTGCTTGACAAGATCAGCGATGTGGCTTACAGGCTGAAATTGCCTGATGCGTGGAAGATTCATAATGCGTTTCACGTGAGTCTTCTAAGACCCTTCGTGGGTAATGTGCCAAAAGATATGACAGATGAGGATCAGCCAGAAGTTGAGGAACTTGATGAGATCCTGGTACCTGAGCAAGTTTTGGCACATAAGGACAGAAAAGTTAAAGGACAGGTTGCAAGACGTTGCTTGGTGAAGTTCAAGAACTATCCACCTATGGATGCAAAGTGGATGGAAGAGCATGAACTGTGAGAGTCACCAAACGTATTGCAGCTTTGCCTTGAAGCCTTTGGGTTACACCCTACTTATGCCCCAACCCAACGTGTGCAAAGGAGGGGTAATGATAGAGCTAGCACATCAAATGTACATATGAATTCAGTGTAATAGATGGAAATGACAAAAGTATGAAGGTCGCATTAAGTCATTTGTATCTATGTGTTACGACCTTTCTTGCGGATACATGCGATGATAAATGAGTGCTAACAACACAAGATCATCAGTGGCGTGTATTTATGGTATGCAATCGAGGACCTTTGCGATTTCAGGAGGGGGGTATGTCACGAGGCCGTGGCAACTGTTGACTTTGTCACGAGGACGTGGCAACTACTAACCTTAGTTGTTGGTTTCTTTCCAATGATTTTTGTTTTATTTTTGAGACCCTCTTTTTGAAGTTGTAAATGGTCGGACATTGTATGGCCAATGTGAACGGTAGTTTCACCCGCAGACGGGAAGTTGGTCAGCACAAGAATTCGCATAGTAAGAGGATGTCTAGGCTCAGTGCAAGATCATGTAGGTCCCCCCCCGCCGCACTTAGCAAGTTGATGGATACTAGGAAGTGAACTCAATAAAGGCATAAAGTCAAGGTGGGATCACCAACAGAAAGTATTCGACAGTTGGGCCACATTGCACTTTTGGATGCGGTCCCAATGAGGATAGATGGTCAGAAGACCAGTGAGAGCCCAACGGAAGCATCTCCTAAAAATTAGGAAACTGCTATTTTGGGCCAAGAAATGTGTTCGCGTCGTTACCTCCGGTATGACAAGGGGAACATTTTACAACTCTGCAACGAAGTCAACTGGGCAACCAATCGGGAGATTTTTAGGCGGCAGCCCCGAAACAAGCAATTGCTTGTAAATGTGCCAAGTGGCACTTTCCTGTGTACTTGCCTCGTTCAGAAAAATGGGCACTGAATTTATAGCTGGGAGACTCATTTTTCAGCTTTTTTCACATGTTAAGAGCTATGGAGTGCTTTCTTTCCTCTCTATGTACAGTGTGGTGCTAGAAGTGATGCCCTGCACACTACACACTGCTCTCTCTCCCCTACGTCCAGTTATGTGATGCCCCACAAAAGGGTTCTTCATTTGACTGATGTATATTTCATGCTTTTTTGCTGAGGCAAGAGCCTCCTTGAGCAAGAACAAGGGTAGCTAATTGCTACTTCAAAGCAGGCACCGGTGAGGGTCATTACCTCACCGTACAGGTGCGTTTTCAGCACTGTGTATTTACTGTAAATTGATTGTTTTTCAGCCATACGGACACCAGAACCATTGGGAATAGAACCCCCCCCCTCGCAGAGGACAGTTAGGGGATTGTTTGGGGGTGAAAACAGGGCAAAAACCAGTAAATACAGCGTGCTGAATTTACTGTTTTTGGGCAGGAATCAGAGGGTATATGCCAGTGGAAGTGAGTTCTAGCAGGGGAATTGGTTTCCCGCAAGTTTTGGGGCTGTTATGCAGCCAAAATTTGGCCAAAACAAGTGGTATCTAGCTCGATAAGATAAAGGGTTCCCAGGACTCTTCTTTGTAATTTACCCTCCTAAAGAATAAAGAAATACCGAAAGTGTAACCGGCCCGTAGGGCGGTAGGCGTTGGCTTTCACCCGAAATTCTTTACTTTATACACACACACAAAGCACTTTGCAAAGAGAACCTGTAATGGGAATTAACACTTCAACTCACACACAGCTCGGAAGCTAGAATGCTCCGAGCAGACGCCGACAACCTGTAGGCCCCAAAATTGGCGCCCCTTTCAGTATTTCTTTATTCTTTAGGAGGGTAAATTACAAGGTAAGGTCCTGGGAATCCTTCACGTGTATCCACCTAGATACCATTTGATTTGGCCAAATTTCGGCAGCATAACAGCCCCAAAACTTGCGCGAAACCAATTCCCCTGCTGGAACTCGCTTGCACTGGCGTATACCCTCTGATTCCTGTCCAAAAACAGTAAATTCAGCACGCTGTATTTACTGGTTTTTGCCCTGTTTTCAGCCCCAAACAGTCCTCTAAGTGTCCTTTGCCAATGGGGCACGATTCCCAATGATCCTGGCGTCCGTATGGCTGAAAAACAGTGAATTTACAGCGCATACACAGCGCTGATTTTGCACCTGTACGGTGAGGTTATGACCCTCACCAGTGCCTGCTTTGGAGCAGCAGTTAGCTACCCCTGTTCCTGCTCAAGGAGGCTCTTGCCTCAGCACAAAAGCATGAACCCACACAACTGTACATCAGTCAAATGAGTAGCCCTCTTGTGGGGCATCACATAACTGCACGTAGGGGAGAGAGAGAGCAGTATGTAGCGTGCGGGGCATCACTCTCGTCACCATACTGTGCATAGAGGGCAAGGTAAGCATTCCATAGCTTCTGTACCTGTTGCAATCCGCCTGTGGCTGAAAATGGCGTCCCCTTTGTTGATATGCAGCTCGTTTTTGCCTCCCAGAGTGGCAGAATCGCTCACAAGCTGACACGTCGCCCAGTTTCCGAGTTTGGGCTTTCCCTGCTAAAAATATCTCAACTGGTGCGTCAGTTGACTTCGCGGCAGAGTTGTAAAGTGTTCCCCTAGTCATACCGAAGGTAATGACGCGAACACATTTCGTGGCCCAAAATAGCAGTTCCCTAAATTTTAGGAGATGCTTCCGTTGGGCTCCCACTGGTCTTTTGACCATCTATCCTCATTGGGACCGCATCCAAAAATGCAATGTGGCCCAACTGTCGGATACTTTTTGTTGGTAGTCCCACCTTGACTTTATGCCTTAATTGAGTTCACTTCCTAGTATCCACCAACTTGCTAAGTGCGACGGGGGGACCTATATGATCTTGCTCTGAGCCTAGACATCCTCTTACCATACGAATTCCAGTGCCGACCACTTCCCGTCTGCGGATGAATCTACCGTTCACATTGGCCATACAATGTCCGACCGTTTGTTACTTCAAAAAGAGGGTCTCAAAATAAATAAAATAAACCCCATTGGAAAGAAACCAACAACCAAGGTTAGCAGTTGCCACATCTCTGTGACATGGTTAATAACTGCCACGTCCTCGTGACATACCCCCCTCTTGAAATCGCAAACGTCCTCGATTGCATACCATAAATACACGCCACTGATGATCTTGTGCTATCAACACTCTTTTATCATCGCATGTATCCGCAAGAAAGGTCGTAACATACATAGATACAAATGACTTAATGAGGCCTTCATACTTTTGCCATTTCTATCTATGGCACTGAATTCATATGTACATTCGATGTACTAGCTCTATCATTACCCCTCCTTTGCACACGTTGGGTTGGGGCATAAGTAGGGTGTAACCCAAAGGCTTCAAGGCAAAGCTGCAATACGTTTGGTGACTCTGACAGTTCATGCTCTTCCATCCACTTTGCATCCATAGGTGGATAGTTCTTGAACTTCACCAAGCAACGTCTTGCAACCTGTCCTTTAACTTTTCTGTCCTTATGTGCCAAAACTTGCTCAGGTACCAGGATCTCATCAAGTTCCTCAACTTCTGGCTGATCCTCAACTGGCATATCTTCTGGCACATCACCCACGAAGGGTCTTAGAAGACTCACGTGAAACGCATTATGAATCTTCCACGCATCAGGAAATTTCAGCCTGTAAGCCACATCGCTGATCTTGTCAAGCACTTGAAAAGGCCCATAGTAACGCATGCTGAGCTTAGGAAACAGCCGTTCCTTGCCCTTCATCTTCTTTAACCTTGCCTTTTCGAACCTTAAGAGAACCCAATCACCAGGTGATAGTAGCAATTCACGACGGTGACGATCAGCAGCATTTTTCTGTTTTGCCTGAGTCTTCTCCAAGGCAACTTTAATCTTCTTATACATCTCATCCATGTTCTCAACATATCGATCTGCCTCAAAGATCTTGTCCTTTGTGTGCAAAATGGGAGGAACCTTTTTGCCGCCTTCAACAATTTCAAAAGGTGCTTTGCCAGTAGACGAATGCACCGTATTATTGTACGCATACTCAAGCATAGGCAAATACTGTTCCCACTTGCCCTTATTATCTGACACATAGCATTTCAGCAGATCTAAGACAGTAGAATTGGCCTCTTCTGACTGTCCATCAGTTTGTGGATGAAACGAAGACGAGAACTTGAGCGTAGTACCCATGTTCTCAAACAATCCTCTCCAGAACAAACTGGTCATGCGAGGATCACGATCACTGATAATCGATTGTGGCATACCATGGTATTTAAACACATTGTACATGAACAAGCGTGCCATCTGATCAGATTTTATCTTCTTCCTGACAGGGATAAAATGGGCCTGCTTGCTGAACCTGAAGATAATGGTCCATATACCATCATTCCCTGTTGGCGTTCTTGGAAGATCAAAGATAAAGTCCATAGCAATGCTTTCCCATGGCTTATCCGGAATCGGCAGTGGTTGTAACAACCCTGGTGCCTTTTGCCTGTCAAACTTGACCTTTTGGCAAACTATGCATGCTCGCACAAAGGCATCCACATCTCTCCTCAAGGTAGGCCAATAGAAGAACGTCTCTACCGCTTTAACTGTTGCATCAATGCCACGATGCCCTGCATACGGTGGGACATGACTCTCTTCCATGACCTTATGTCGCAGTGGCCTCGTGACACAAAGTCTACCATGCATCATCATAAAACCGTCTCTGAGGAGGTAGTGCTCGTGATGTTGCCCCTCTTGTAACTGTTCAAAGATCCTTGCAAAATCTTCATCAGCAGTATACTGTTCCTTCATGTCATCTAACTCATGATGATAAGGAATTGACACAGCTGAAATTTGTGGCTTTCTTGATAACGCATCAGCCACAACATTCTTCTTGCCTTCCACATGCATAATCTGGAAGTGGAACATGGAAAGAATGTTCGCCCATCCCATATGCTTTTCGGATAACTTTGACTGTGTCAAGAAGTATCGCAAGGTCTGATGATCTGTTTGGACAACAAAATCAGCACCTAAGAGGTAGTGCTTCCAACTAGAAAGCGCATGAATCACGGCCAAGAGCTCTTTCTCATAGACTTGCATAGTCCTCTCTGGCCCTTGCAAAATTCGGCTTTCATAGGCTACTACCCGTCCATCTTGCATTAGCACTGCTCCGATGCTACTGCCACACGCGTCACACTGGACCACAAATGACTTCCTGAGATCTGGCAAAACAATAACTGGATCTGAAGTCAACTTTTCCTTTAAGAGACTAAAAGCTGAAATCTCTTTTTGGGTCCATCTGAAAGTGACCTCTTTCTTTTGCAATGCGTGAAGAGGCGATGCTATCTCTGCAAAATTTCTGATAAACCTTCTATAGTAGGAACACAATCCCAAGAAGCTTCTGACATCGTGCACAGTCTTCAAGTCTGGCCATGTCTTGATAGCTTCGACCTTTGCGGGATCCATTCTAACACCATCCTTTGAGAGACTGTGGCCCAGAAAGTGGATCTCTTCAAGGAAGAATTCACTTTTCTTAGGATTGACAAGTAACCTGTGACTGCGCAGCTCTTCGAACACAATGGTCAAGTGACGCCTATGCTCCTCTTCATTCTTCGAATACACAATCATGTCATCGAAGAATGTTCCAACAAACTGTTGATGCGAGCGGAAAATCCGGTCCATCATTCTGTTGAACGTGGCTGGAGCATTTGTTAGCCCAAACGGCATCACTAGAAACTCATAAAGACCAAATGTCGTTCTAAACGCAGTCTTGTGCACATCCTCTGGGCTTATACGAATCTGATGGTACCCACTCTTCAGGTCTATCCTGCTGAAAATTGCAGCACCCTCTAAACGATCGAGAATATCATCAATGCGAGGAATAGGAAACCTATTCTTGATGGTATTCTTATTCAACGCACGGTAATCAATACACATGCGCCATGAGCCATCCTTCTTCTGCACTAGGAGCACTGGGGAGCAAAAGGGTGAAGAACTAGGCTGAATCAGCCCCTTCTCTAATAACTCCTCAACCTGGCCCATAATCTCTTTCTGCTGCGCCGCACTAACCCTGTAGGGAGGTCTATTTGGTGGGCTACACCCTGGCACCAAATCTATCCGATGGTCCTCAGGTCTCTCTGGCGGTAATTGCGACGGTAATGAATCAGAAAAACAATCACTAAACTTTTGCAAAAATGCTGACCTTTCTTTATCTAACACAGATAAATTTGACTGATCCCTATCTGAGACATCACGTGCAAAAATCAAGTACACAGAAAGATGATTCTTTATTACAGAAGTGATAGCAGAAGCAGATACAATAGGGACTGACTCTCCTTTAAGCTTTACATCCAAGATGTGAGTTTTGCCCCTATGCTGTACAGTGATCTTTTTGTTGTAGGCATCCAAGACTCCATGCACTCGAAACATCCACGGGATCCCCAACAAGGCGTCACAACCTTCCAGCGGCATGATGTAAAACTCTTCAGTGTCCACATACGACTGAATATGCAGACGCAGTTTTCCAATGATGGGAGTAACACACTTTGAGTGGCCAGGACATGCCAACCCTGCCTCTGCGGTGTACCCCATCTCTTCAGCTTTGATGCCGAGCTTCATAGCTAACTCTGGTGAGATAAAGTTGGCTTTGGCACCTGGATCAAAGAAGATGAGTGCCGTCTGATCTCTAACTTTACCCCATGCCCTGCATAACTCACTGGCATCTGTGCTGGGCCTGTCACCCACCATGTCTGGCACTAAACCTGCCGTGGGTTTTGGCTTCTTGCCTTTCTGGTCTTCTTTATCCTCTGAGTCAGCTGGCCTTTTCCTTTGTGGACAATTGATAGAAAAGTGACCAGGCTGCTCGCATATAAAGCATTTGTTCTCAGCCATTAGGACCTTCTTTTCCTCGAGCGACTTGCGCACAAAAGGCTTCCTTTTCTGTTTCTTTGCCTACGCTCCAGAAGTCCCAGCTGAATCCTTGTCTTTGGTGGCCTGTTCAGACCCCTGTGACGCATCAGGAGCCGTCTTCACAAAGGGCTTCTTCGCTGAATTTTTCTTTTGCTGTCCTCCTTTATCACTGCTCGGAAATCCACTGTCCTCTCCTTTCAACAGGGCAAGACCAGTGTTCGCAACTTCCATAAGCTGAGTAAGGGTAGCCACTCTATTCTTTGTACAGTAATCGCGAAGCCCTTTAGGCAACCCACAACAATACTTCTCTATCTGCTCTGTCAGTGGCACAAATCTGTAGGAGGTCACTGAGAGTAATGCTTTACAAAACCTCCTATTGTACTCCAGCAAGCTCTTGCACGAAGCTGAAGTAAGCTGGTGCCAATCTGTCAGGACATCGGCTTCAAATTCATTTGATAGCCAAGCAGATGCAAACATTTGCTTGAAGTAAACCCAAGCGGCGGGTGCCTGTCCTTGCATTAACAATGTCGTCCACCATGTCAGCGCATTGTCCTTTAAGAAAGTGGCAGCTTTCCTAACCTTCGAGGCCTCTGTAAAATTCCCTCCCGCATAAGCTGTATCAAACTGCTGGAGGAAAGTGAGTGCCTTTGTCTTGTCCTCGAAACCACTGAAGGTACTGAACTTTACCGCTGCACCACCTTCTTTGTAAGCCTTCGGCTTCTCTAGTGCCCCCAAATTGTCATACGGAATGGTCTGCAACATGGGCACTGTACTAGGCATGATCGGCACGTGTTGGCCATTCACATTTTGCGTCAGAGGTGCGATATCTGGCTGCTGTCCAAAAAAACCAGCCATGCCAAAATGACCCTGTGGCACCCCAAACTGGCCCTGGTTGCCGTGGAAACCTTGCTGCATGCCGATAGTACCATACATGGGGTTTGGCATGATGCCTTGCATACCCCCAAACACTGTTCCTGGCATGTACGGCTGACTTCCAGACGCATAACCAGCCATACTTTGGAACACTGATCCACCCCCGAAATACCCAAAATGTACCGTGGGTGGTGGAAAAACTGAGTGCATAGCCTGGTATCCAGCTCCCTGTCCATTCAAGACAGCATGCTGGCTCTGAAAGGTGGCGGGCTGAGCTGGCATAACCTGTGGAATAGGCGTTCTAGCCACCTGTTCAAGCACGGGAGGAACTTGCTTTGGAGCCCCCGACTCCGCAACATGCGAGTGTTCCCTTTCCTCCTGCGCCTCATGAAGTACCTGGGCTTGAGCTTCAACAAGCTCCGTACGCGGCGTAGGTTGCCTATTTTGATGTTGCACTGGTGGCGCTTGCAAGAATTCCATAAACCTCGGATTCTGCACCAGCTGCGAAAAGACATTCACCGCGGCAACTAACTGAGTCTTAAACGCATCATCCTCGAGTTGCCCTGTCATAAAGCCCTGTACTACTGGAGGGACATTCACGTTGACAGGAGGTACAGACTGACGTGGCCGTGAGCTCTCGCCAATCTCAAAAACCATAGGAATCTCCTGCCTGTCCTTTGGAGAGGAACCCTCTTCCATAATTCCCTTCCCCTTGTCGGCCATAGTGTAATCCCCGTGTTCTTGCACTGTGTGTCTTTACCCTGAACAATCCAGGCTCACTCTTTGAGGAAAAAGTGATTGATATCCCGGCAATGGAACCATGTAACCGGCCCGTAGGGCGGTAGGCGTTGGCTTTCACCCGAAATTCTTTACTTTATACACACACACAGGTTCTCTTTGCAAAGTGCTCTGTGTGTGTGTATAAAGTAAAGAATTTCGGGTGAAAGCCAACGCCTACCGCCCTACGGGCCGGTTACAGAAAGGGGCGCCAATTTTGGGGGCTACAGGTTGTCAGCGTCTGCTTGGAGCATTGTAGCTTCCGAACCATTAAGTGTTAATTCCCGTCGCAGGTTTCCTTTGCACGTTCTCTCTATGTGTGTCTAAAGTAAAGAATTTCGGGTGAAAGCCAAAGCCTACCGCCCCATGGGCCGGTTTCAGCTAGATGCAGAGACAGGTATGTCTAGATTATCATAGGATGTGGAGCATACTGAGTATGGGCGACACTTGATAGACATGGGAGCTGCACATGGGTTGGCCATCTTGAATAGATTACAGAGATTTCCTACTGTGCGAGGTTTTACATGCTTTCCACACAGACATGGATGGAGCTAGCACAGTGGATTATGTCATGACACAGCCGAGCTTCATCTCTAGTATCCAAGATCACACAGTTGGACCCAGACATGTTGGTGTGGCAGTAGATCATGCCCTTGTGTCGATGACCATCTCTTTCCAGTTTAGTATAGCACACATGCCACGGGTAGCAGCCCCTACTCGCTACACCTTCACGCAAGAGACTGACTCGGTATACATAGACGCGATCTACAGACGCCTGTGCATTGAGGAGCCAGGGCAACCTCTGGAGGAGCTTACTTTTATACTGGCACAGGCATTACAAGATGCACTAACAGAGGCATATACACACACCCAACCTGGGCAGAGACGTCGCTCTAGGAGCATGCCACAAAACAGCTAGTATGATGAGGAATGCCGCGAGACCAGAGCCAAACTTCAGAGGGAGGTGCTTTTGGGAAACATCACTCATAGACAATCATAGATTGACTTCCGACACCTAGTGCGGCAGAAGAAGAGGGCATTTTTGGCTCGACTAGAGCAGGATCTATACCAGCTATTCTTGAGTCAGGACTCAGGTGAGGCATGGCGACTCTTTCGTGAGCACATCCCCTCATCTTGGTACACAGTTCCTGGACAATCTTCCCTTCCCGACCCCCCCCCCTCCAAGCGAACCATGCCCACATACATGTGCTTTTTTCACCACTGAGATGGTGAAGAAGACCATTGATAGGATGAGGACTGGGAGAGCATATGATCATGATGGCCTAGTGGCTGAGCACTTTATCATGTCAGGGGTCTGCTCGCACAGCTTCTAGCAATAATGTTCAACCGTGCCATGTGTGAGGGCCAGTCTAATACTTGGAGCTTGTCTACTATTGTACCTATCTTCAAGTCAGGAGACCCTATGAATCTTGGGAATTATCGCACTATCATGATTGGGCACAGATTGGAACGGTTGTACGCATCCATTCTTTAGCAGCAACTGAGTAGATGGGCAAAAAAGGAGGGTATCTGTGCAGCCAGGCAAGCAAGGTTCAGGAGAGGGTTTTCTACTCTTGACCGCATCCTGCTACTCAGAGCCATTATTGAGGAGGGTAGATCACATGGGAGACGGATCTATTGTAGCTTTGTGGACTTCCGCAAAGTAGTTGGCACAGGTGTCACAGCTAGATTGATGCGCAGACTACAGGAGATAGGAGTACCCACAGAGCTGATTTGGGGGATCATGGCATTATACAGGTCGGTGGTGGGACATGTACGCACTTCAGAGGGGCTATCTACATCAGTTCACTCCACTATTGGGGTGAAGCAGGGCTGCCCGCTCTCTCCTACTCTATTCGGTATGTATGTGGATGAGGTTTCTGACTATAATGAGAGATGGTGATAGAGGTGCACAGCTGGCACGGACATGGATTCCACTATTATTATATGTTGACGATATTGTGTTTATCTCCGACTCTCCGGAGGGGATGCAACGTCACTCGAATGCTTTGTATAGGTTTGCCCATGAAAGTGGTTTGTCTGTCAACCTTGGTAAAGGTTATGGTGTTTAATACCACCCCACAATGCATCAGGAGATCAGTATTGTCACCAGCATGTGACTACTATCTATTCTTTTTGTTGATTTCTTTCTTATTATTTATTTATTTTCACTTTTTGGAAACACCCCTCTGGAAATCTAATTGCCCTGCATTGCATAGCTAGTGTGAAACTGTTCAGAGGGAGTCCAGGCCTGAGGGCAAGAGAGCACTAAGGTTGGACAAGGACTATGGTTAGCCAAAGTGGGGTCATTGACTAGCCAAAGTGGAATCCTTTGCTACAGAGGCTACATTTCAGTTCTTGGTGTGGCTGCAGTGTACAAAGAGGGTCAAATGACCTAGAAAGATACAATGGCAGCATCTCCTAAAATTTAGGGAATTGCTATTTTGGACCTGAAAATGTGTTCGCGTCATTACCTCCGGAATGACAAGGGGAACATTTTATTACTCTGCCGCGAAGCCAACTGGGCAACCGGTGGGAGATTTTTAGGCGGCAACCCCGAAACGGGAAAATGCCGAGTTCTTCTTCTTCTTCTTCTTTTAATAGTTCTTCTAGCTCTTCTGACTCGAGCGAACAAGACAAAAAAGAGAAAAAGCGAAGCAAAAAGCAAAGCTTCGAAAGGGCAAGAAAAAGGCAAAGAAGCCTAAATTTCACCCAATTTCGGATAGTTCTACAGAGGACTCATCCTCAGATAGTTCGGACTCCGACGATCACATATTTTACGCAAAGAAGAAGCATTTTTATAAAGCCAACCAATATGACTTCCTCGAAGATAAAAGCAAGAAAGTAAGAGAATTCAAAGAAGGTGGATAGTCAATTAAGTTTGACTCTTTTTCTAGATTTCAAGATGCTCCGAGGGCTTTGGCCTTCATACAGCAGTTTGACATAGCTTTCTCTAGAGGGCATTACTTAGAGCACTCCAAGATTCGGAGGGCTACCTCTTTCTGCAAGGGAAATGCTCGAACATGGTGGTCCACCCTTCTAAAGGAAGCTCCGGTTAAATGGTTGAAATTTAAAAGACTTTTATTTCTTCTTGGCTGACTCGGGAGTACGAACGAGATTTACGAACTGCTTAGAATCGTCTTCGGATGACCAAGGGAGATTCTCTCGATGCGTATTGCGAGAGATTTTGGAGCTCTTTTCTGCCAGCTTCTTCATTTAAGAAGGTCTCGTTTAAGGAACAGATTGAGCGGTTTTGCTGCGGACTTCCTACAGAGATCCGAGATTACTACTTAGAACAAAAGTCAAAGGATATTCAAGGATTGATGGGTCATGCAAAACGGGGTTTTGCCGTACATTCAGACAATCTGACTTACCCCACTGAAGAGATCTTGACTCAGAGAACCCAACAGACTTCTAATAATGAAAGTAGAAAGAGAAGGAGTTCCCAAGAAAAGAAAGACAAGGATTCACGACCCCGGCTCACTCTTCGAGAGAGGGCCAACTACATCAAAGAGGGGAAGTGTTTCGAATGCGGGGAACATGGGACGTCTCCGCGAAGTGCCCTAAAAAGGCACAGCAAGAACGGAATGAAGACAGGCCAAAGAGTTCGAGAGCAGCTGAGGAACATGTACGAAAAGGCAAGATGAAAGCAGGACTAGTTCCAAATTGCATGGGTATTGACCCAAGCACGATTGATGAAAGTACAGAACTTTGCCGAGCTTGGGGCAAAGTGAAAGATCAGGAAGCCCTTATTTTCTTTGATAGAGGAGCCTAGGCCAACTTCATTTCACCTGAATTGGAGGCGCGGCTCGAGATTACACCCGATCGGATGGGACCACAAGCAAAGGCAGTTCTAGCAACACCCAGATGGGACGTAGCCATTACACCTATCATTGGCAAACTTTAGTTGCATTGTTAGGGGTATTTGGGGCACGAGGACTTTTACATAATGCCCTTGGAAGGTTGTGATGTCCTCCTTGGAGTCCCTTGGTACCATAAGAACAACGCCATGGTCGATTATAGGGCAAAGAAAGCGACATTGACTAATGAAAAGGGCCGAAAATTTGTACTTGATGTGAAATTGAAGCGCGAGTCTATATAGCCCTATTGTATCGGCTTCGGCCGTTTCGAAATTAATGAATCCAGTCTATTTGTTTACTCAATCTTTTTGAAAGAGTTAAATGATGAACACACGACAAATATGTCTAAACTTGATAAAGAACGCAGATTTTCTCCACACTCATGCCGATTGCTTTTCAGAGGGCCTGCCAGGCGAATTGCCACCAGCTCGTCTTGAGGATCATACTGTTGATCTGATACATGGAAGCACACCACCGAACCGGCCACCTTACGGTGTGAGCCGAGCCCAGAATGAAGAGATTATGAACCAAGTGAAAGACCTCTTGGAAAAGGGTCTTATCTAGCAGAGTATTTCACCTTACTGCTCTCCGGTGTTGTTGGTTTTAAAGAAAGACCAATCTTGGAGAATGTGCATTGACTATAGAGCTCTCAAAAAAATTATCATCAAGAACAGATTTCCGATTCCGAGGATCAATGATATTCTTGACCGACTACAGGGATCCTCTTGTTTTAGCATGATCGATCTGAAGAGCGGATATCATCAGATCCGGATCAAGCCGGGAGATGTCTACAAGATAGCTTTTTGGACGAGCTTCGGTTTATATGAATTTTTTGTGATGCCTTTTGGCCTTACCAATGCTCGAGTGACTTTTAACCGAATGATGGACAGGATTTTCAGAGAGTACAGATCTTTTGTTGGCAATTTCTTTGATGACATTATAGTCTTCTCCAAGGATGAGGCAGAACATAGACGACATCTGCTATACAGGTCATTCAGGCATTGCGAGATCACAAGTTGGTGATCAATGCCAAGAAGAGTGAATTTTTCTTATCAAAGATACACTTTCTGGGACACTCGTCTCCGCAGCAAGAGTGCAGATGGACCCGGCCAAGATTGAGACTATACGTGATTGGCCCGATTTGAAGAATGTCCATGAAGTTAGAAGCTTCTTGGGCTTATGTTCTTACTACCGGCGGTTCATTAGAAAGTTTGCAAAGGATGCTTCCCCTTTGCATATTTTGACCCAGAAAGGAGTCCCTTTCTCGTGGGGACCCACAGAGGTGACTGCCTTTCAGACTTTGAAAGAGAAATTGACTATAGGACCAGTTTTGACTTTGCCGGATTTGCAAAAGTCATTCGAAGTATATTGTGATGCTTGTGGTCGTAGTCTGGGTGCAGTCTTAATGCAAGAAGGCCATGTCATTGTCTATGAGAGCCGATTGTTTTCAAGGCCGGAATTGACAGCACAGATTTATGAGAAATTTATGCTACTTCTTGTCACAGAAGCAGCTATCGGAGAAGCAGATGCGGTGGGCTAACATCTTGTCACTGTTTCACTTCCAGATTGTCCATGTGCAAGGACAGAAGAACTTGGTGACAGATGCTTTGTCCCGGAAGCCGTTGGTCTTGGCTATTTCCGCAATTCATCATAGAAGCTTCGAGGACATGGTCGATCAGTATGCCACAGATCCAGATTTTTCAAATGTATTCAATCGAATACAGAATGGGGAGGTAGTAGCGGGGTATTCCATTCGGGATGGCTACTTGATGAAGAAAACGATGTTGTGCGTTACACAGCCGTTGAGGGAAAAGGTACTAACCGAATGCCACTGTCCAACATTTACGGGTCACCACGGCATTGATACCACCTTGAAAGGTGTGGAGCGATACTTCTTTTGGCCGAGACTCAAGAGGGACGTGGACGATTTTGTATGCAGTTGCTTGGTATGCCAGAAGGTCAAGTTTGACAGGCATAAAGCATAGGGATTGTTAAAACCTTTACCCATTCCCACCCGCCCCTGGGAAAGTATAGCTATGGATTTCATTTTTGATCTCCTGAAGACACAGAGTGGGCACGATGGTATCTGGATTGTTATTGACAGATTTAGCAAGCAGGCTCATTTCATTCCAGTGAAGAAAACAGTCAAGCCGGATCATTTAGCGAGATTGTTCATTGCCCAGATATTCAGATTACATGGCATGCCTAAGACAATAGTCTCTGACAGAGATCCACTATTCACGAGTTTGTTTTGGAAGGCTACTAGGGAGAACATTGGCACTCGGTTGTAGTTCTCATCATCTTTGCACCCGCAACAGACAGATGGGCAATCTGAGATTGCAAATTCAGTCGTACTGGATTTATTGAAGTCTTACATCTCTGATCAGAAGACCCAATGGGAAAATGTTTTGTCCTTGGTGGAATTTGCCTACAATAACACGATCCACTCTTCGACGGGGAAGGCACTATTTGAGATTATTAGAGGTGCTACGAAGGTTCCACCCTTCCTAAGCACGAAAGATAAGATTTTTGAAGCTGACCAGTACACGAGGGACTTGGACACTGCTTTTGCCAAGGTCCGGGAGGCTTTAGAGAAATCTCAGAAAAGACACAAGAAGGCAGCAGATCGACACCGTCGCGATTTGAAATTCAAGGAAGATGATTGGGTGCTCTTACGTTTTGAGAAGGCACGCTTGAGAAAGAAAAAGGGAAAGGAGCGCCTTTTTCCAAAGCTTAGCATGAGATACTATGTACCTTTTCAGATAAAAGAAAAGATAAATGATGTCTCCTTTAGACTGAGCTGCCCGATACTTGGAGAATTCACAATGCTTTTCATGTGAGTCTCTTTAAGCCTTTTAAAGGCGATGTGCCCGATGATGGGGAGCCAGATCAGCAACCCAAAGTGGAGGAAAGCGAGGAGATACTCGTTCCAGAACAGATACTGTCACATAAAGATAGAAAGATTAAAGGTAAAGTGATTAGGCGGTTCTTGGTTAAATTCAAGAACTATCCTGCAGTGGATGGAAGAGGAGTAACTAGCAGATACTCCTCAGATTGTGGAACTTTACCTTGAAGCATTCGGTTTAGCATAGTCTACTCAGATAGAACCCCAATTTTAGCATGGGTGAATCTAGTGCAGCGGGCTTGCACAAGAGGGGAGTCACTCCGCTCCTTTGTCAACAAATTGCACCGATTTTTGATATAGAGTCACCGATGTCCCTTTGGGTTTCAGGGATACTGCTGGGCTGACAGTATTCTGCTAAATAACTTTATGAATTGGAATTCCCGATAATGAATATGATACTGATTGATTTGTACTTGACTTATTTAAGTGCAGGAACTCATAGACGAAATGACTGCAGCATTTCGGTCTCGTAAATCTCTATAGACATAATTGCAATATGGATTAGTTAACTGGGCATCTGTGAGGTCCCGACTAGATCTAGATGCGATCGCTAAATACGTTGCCGATTAATCATGGTCTGAGATTTGGAATGATTTTGAATGTGATTTGTCATGTGATGTCAAGTGATGTCTTGAGATGTGACTCTCAATTGGTACATGTGCTAGATGTGTTGTTCCTAGTACGTCGGTACTACCAGTCAGTGTCTGCTAAGACAGTCTATGGTCTCTGTCTGTTTTGCAGGCGTAATCGAGGGCGATTACAATGCTTTCAAGAGGGGGGTATGTCACAAATGGGATGACGTGGCAGCAGACCCGGACACACACAGACTGGCCGGACATGACACGTGGCAGATTGTACGGAAAACCAGCCGTAAAATCCGCTGACAGGCTGACGTGGCAGGCTGTACGGACTGCCGTACGAAATCTCCGCAAATCGCGCCGCAAAAAGTGGGCTGTACGGATTTGCGCTGGCTGAAAATTTACTGGCAGCTTTTGGGGCTTGAATGCTTTAATTTTTAAAATCTTTTGGACCCAATGCTTTTGAGTAAGAAGCTTTTGAGTTAATGCTTTTGGGGCTCTGCTTTTCGGCATCCCTGGTATCAATAAATAAGTGGGTAGGGCCTCACTTCTCGGAGCATCTGGACGCAAAGTCTGAGAATGAGCACCTACCCACTCTCTTGTACTTTGAACACAGATTAATACAAAAAGAAATACCGAAAGGGGTGCAATATCTCTAGGTACGGAACTACGCTGGGTCGTGTCGACTCAATTGTGAAATTGTGACTGTTTTGAAGTGAATCTCTGCAGTGGCGCGGTAGAATCTTGACTTGGGGTGTCCAAGTTTGTTACACCTCTGGTCTCTATGATCTCTCGGCTTATTAGAGCCAAGGCTTGAATTCAATACCACATGACATTATTCCGGCAGAGCTAGCTGCCTCCCCACTAGTGGTTGAGGCGCTCATCAGATCAGTCTCCTTTATACACCGCTTGTGGGACCTCTCCAGATATAGATATGCCCCCCTAGCACTTGAGTCCTCAATTAGCTATGCAGGGAGATACAGCATGCTAGTATGGAGAGATGACATCATGGTTTCACGGACATGGGTTCAGCATGGACAGATTGCCCCCTTTTCAATACTCATTGGATGCATCCTCTCTAACTCTTACACAGTCCGAGATCACCATGCTCATCCGCCAGAACTTGACTCAGCTAGATACCAAGAGGACTTGGATACAACCGGCACAAGAACTAGGGACGAAGATTCTATAGAGAGCATCTTCTTCCGCTTACTGAGGATGGTTTTGTGACGAGGCCCAGATACATGGACACCCACTTATCTCATGGGATACGATGCGCTATTGGCCAGATATGCACATCTTCACACCATCTTCGGGTCGAGATTGGTAGATATAGCGGAGTACCAGCAGAGGCCACGACATGTCCCCTATGTCACATGGAGCCAGAGACAGAGTTGCACTACACATGCCACTAACCAGTTTACTATGAGATACGAGGCCGCTTTCATTGCCTATTCAAAGAGGGCTTTGGACCACTCGCTAGAGTCATGGGGTATGAGGATCAAATATCGAGAGTCATGGGGTATGAGGATCAGAGATGTCTGGAACTGTTTTTGCTTGAGCTGCGCAGACGCAGAGAGAGCCTAATGAGAGGAGAGGCTAGCCAGTCTCAGAGACGGACCACAAACTTCTTTAGAGCAGACACTGGGCAGCCGGAGGAGCAGCTACCACAACAGAGCTCACATTCTCCTTACACCAGAGGCACGCTGATCGATCGAGCAACCGAGCTAGGGAGATCCAAACGCCCACGACTGCAGAGGACTACACAGCATCGACAGAGGCTGAATCAGAAATAAAGGAGGAGCCCCATCAGCCTTCAAAGAAGGCCACTGTCTCTCTCTCTCTCAAAAGCAGGCAAAATTAGTGAGGAGATCAAAGTAATGAGACAGACCACATCACTTGAAGGCACCTCAATGTGGAGTTCCAACGAATTGACGCCAGTCCAACTAAAGAATAGAGCGAAAGAATTAGCGAAGGTCTAAGAAGCAAGGAAGGAACAGAAAGCAAGCAGTCTATAGAGGAGGAAAGGCAAATATTAGAGAATTTAAGAACCCACCACCGAGCCCCAAAACACATACACCTCCTTCTCACCACCCACTATATACACACGGTGATTTCATTGTAAAAGTTTTCTCTTACGAGTCATGAATCATAAGACCTTTTTGGATTTTAGCTTTCCACTTTTTCGTTTTATGTGCCTCAATTCGTTCGCCATACAAAGAAGCCATGCATCTTGGCTTTACAGTGAATCTCAAACACACAATCCAGCTTAAGGAAAAACTCAAGGAGGACTTTTGATAAGCATTAAGAGACGCTTCATACGTCAGTCTCACTGCATGTAATTTGCTACCCGCACACTCCTATTCGAGTACTGCAAGCTGAATGACAGCCAAAAATGAATACAAGGTGGGAGACACCAAATCATAGATAGTTATTGTCCAAGCACCTACTTACATGTAAAACATGGGTCCAACAACTTTGCCTACAATATGCCACATTCATTTGTATGTATACTCTGGTAGCTCATGGCATTTGCTTGAGAAATAGTTCTTGCTGATTGACACAAAGGATGATCTTTTTTATTCCAGTTAAGAACGATATTGTGAGGCAAGCCTCAGGGTGCTGTCCACCTCTTTGCCTGACAGATTACATCATTGCTCTGCTGTCATCCACACTACGAAGAAATTTTTGAAGTTGCACAAAATGGAATTTCTCCACACATGTTAACTGGTTGGAACACCTTACATGCAGGTCCAGAGCATATATTGATCACGACACTACTTTCTACTCTCATTGGACTCAACGAGGAGGCTGCAGTTGGGCCCAATTCTTAAGGCTCTCTCTCTCTCTCTCTCTCTCTCTCTCTCTCTCTCTGGGTGACTTACCAATCGCAAGGTGAAGATGGCAGCGGATTACAAACGAAGACGAAGGAATCGTTCGAAGGCGTGTCGCAGCGCGAACCCAAATGGCTGCAGCTGCGGGTCTGAATGCTAGTGCCGCGGCCATTCCTACAATCACGTAAAGTTGTGGTTCTGTGGGGTTTTTTTCTAGCACGAGCTTGCGCGACCAGCCTTGGTCTCTTATTAAGGGTCGCCACTTAAGACTCAACAAGGTGAAAGTCCAGTATGGCCTGCATAATGCTATTAAGAGGAATTTAATATTGAGGCCTGCTAAGTGAATGGGAGGATGAGATTTATGGCGAGTAAGTTTTAATGATTGCGTGAAATCACATGGAACATTTTTTGTGTTTTAATATAAAATTATATTATTCATTATATATACATAATCACAAATGGTTTACCAAAATTGTTACCATATACATGTGGTAGTGATGTGTGTGAACACACTAGGATCGTTGGGGCCTTTTTTCTCTCGTTAGGAGATTTTTTCCCCTAAGCATTGTATATACGCCCATCACTCTAGGGCTATCTATCTTTCCATTACATACTAAGTAACACACTCTGTTGTGTGCCATGAGCTTCCTTCGTCTTCTCCAAGTTGTGTGTGTTTCTCTGCAACCCTAATTCCAACAATTGGTATCAGAGCAGGTTGCATCCTCCCGGGCTTAGTCGCCAACTGCTCCAGCACACGCCTACTCACTTTCTCCGATTTCAGTGAGCTTTGGCAAGCATTCGCATTCAGTGAGCTTTGGCAAGCTCAGATTTTTTATTCGGACTCATTTCGGCCTCCGTTTCCACTACAGGCAGTACTGCACAAGCTATTTTGTCATTTTGTGCAAAATTTTTGTCAGTGTCGTTTTTTGCGTAATAGGTGCCTCATAGTATTCTACAGTTTGTGCTACATAGCACGTGTTGTTCCCGCTCTGTTTCTCCTATTTTCAAGCAGTTTTCAAATCAGGTGCAGCATTTACCATGGCTGACAACAACACAAATGTGTTCAAGATGTTTGCTGTTGAGGACAGGTTGGATGGGGACAACTACCCTATGTGGGCTTATATGATGCAACATGTGCTTGTGTCAAAGGGCGTCTGGAACATTGTGCAGGGCACTGATGTACGTCCTGGTTCTGAGGATGTAGGCGATGTTGAGGATGTTGCAGGTCTTGCTGCAAGGATTGCTGCTATTAGAGTTGTTTTGCCTACGGCAAAACAAGCTCGTTGGGATGTAAAGGATGCGCAGGCTCATGCATTGATTGCGTTGTCTGTGAAGCGTACCATTGTTCCTCACATTCGTTCAGCAAAATCTGCAAAACATGCTTGGGATATTCTAGCAGGTCTTTATGCAAGCCACAATGAGGCTAAAATTGCCTTGCTACGTAAAGAGCTGGAGTCGAAGATTATGCATGAGGAAGATGATATGGACACTTTTCTTGCTGGTGTCAAGGATATCAATGAGCAACTCATTTCTGCAGGTGAAGTCATTTCAGACAGTTCCCTTGTGCAGTTCTTGATGCCTTACCAGATTCTTACCAAACTTTTGCTAGTACTTGAAGACTTATGACCCAAGGAAATCCAGAAGTTGTTAAGTTTGATGCATTATGCACATTGTTGTTGCAAGAGTCACTTTTCAGAAAAAACAGGACTAGACAGCGTGCAGTTGAACAGGCTTTTATTGCTTCTCAGAGAAAGGGTGGTAACAACAATGCAGCCACTTCTTATGGTTCTGCTACGAGTGGCAAAACTTCTGTTCCTAATGCTTCTGCTGGCAGCAATTCATGTGGAAATTCTGGTGATAAGGGCAAAAAGAAAATGTGTTGCCATTATTGTAAAGCTAATGATCACTTGATCAAGTCGTGTCCTAAGTTGAAGGCCAAAGAGGCTAAGAAGAAAGAGGGTGGTTCCACTGCAAATGCTGGTTCCACTACAAATGCACCCATTGTTGAGTCTTCTGTGGAAGGAGACTGTGTTGCTGATGTTGATGCAGAATGGGCTTTTAGCGCAGAGTGCACTTACAATCCTGCTATCCATGATGCATGCTTGTCAGTTGCTACAGATTCACATGTGTGGTATTTCGATAGTGGTGCTACAAAGCACATTACCTCACATCGTGAATTTTTTACCTCTCTCGAGTTTGTCCCTCGTGAGAATTCAGTCACTTGTGCCAACAATGCCTCTTATCTGGTTCAGGCAGTTAGAAAGATTGTGCTTACTGCTGCAAATGGCAGTTCCTTCACACTTGTTGATGCACTTTATGTACCTGGGATCAAGAAGAATCTCTTGTCTGTATCCGCACTTGCTAGACTTGGACTTGTAGTCAAATTTGTGGATGACAGATGTACAGTTCATGATCTTAGTTTTGGTGATGAAATTGTTGTATCTGGCCTTTTGTGTCGTGGGTTGTATAAGCTCACTTTGTATGACAGGTGTGGACAAAATTTTGCAAATGTTGTTGCAAGGGCTATTTCAGATGCAAAACTTGGCATGCACGTTTTGGTCATCTGAATTTTGCCAGTTTGCTGCGTTTGCAGAAATTTGATATGGTTGCTTCTTTGCCGCCTCTTGAAGCACATGCCAAACATGTTTGTGAAGGCTGTATTTTGGGTAAGATGCAGCGTTCTAAGTTTCCAAAGGATGGTTCAGTTCGGGCCACATGCAAGTTGCAGCTTGTGCATAGTGATGTTTGTGGGCCCATGCAAACTCCATCCTTGGGCAATTACCTTTACTTCGTGGCTTTCATTGATGATTACTCCAGGCATGCATGGGTATTTCCTCTTAAAGCGAAGTCAGAAGTTTTTATGTGCTTCAAACAATTTCTGGCTATGGCTGAAAATGTCTCGAAATGTACTATGGGCACTCTCCGTTCCGATCGAGGGGGGGAGTATATGTCTCATGAATTAATGCATTTCTGGCTAGTCGTGGGATAAAACACCAATGTACAGTGCCTTATACACCTCAGCAAAATGGTGTTGCTGAGAGGAAAAACAGGTCACTGACGGAAATGGCATGATGTATGGTCAAAAGTCGAGCTTTGCCGCATTCTTTTTGGCTTGAGGCCATCATATATGCCACTTATGTACTTGACAGGTGTCCTACGAAAGCTTTGCAGTCTATTACTCCATATGAAGCATGGCATGATAGAAAGCCTTCTATTGAGCACATGCATGTTTTTGGTTGTTTGGCATATGCTTTAGTGCCACAAACACAGCGCAGAAAATTGGATGATAAGGTTGTCAAATGTATTTTTGTTGGTTATAGTGCTGAAAGCAAAGGTTACAAGTTATATCATCTGCAAACAAAGCGTATTCTGGTTTCACGGGATGTAGTGTTTGTGGAAGATTTTGTTCAGCCCTTGCTGTCATGTACTAGAGACAGTAATGTAAGCTCATAGGACATTTATGACACTTTGTTGCCTCTTTTCAGTGGTGGAAATACGAATGTAATTTCCAATGAGGCAAATGTACAGCCTATGGGGGTTTTTGAAAATGTTACAGATCAGCCTATTACTGATGCAGATGTACATGATGTACTTGATGAGGAAAGGGCTGAAAATGAGCAGGCTAGAGGTATGCCAAAATGGCTGGTGCACACTTTGCGTGACAGTAAATTGGATGCACCTTTGTCTACTCGTACTCATTCAGGCTCTCGCCATGCATCTTATGCATCAGATTGTTATTCTTTGGCTGTGTCTAGCTTACATGATGTTGAGGAGCCTCTATCTTTTGATGAAACACAGAATTCAGAAAATTGGATGGCTGCCATGCAATCAGAATATGATGCACTTATAGAAAATGACACATGGATTTTATGTGATTTTCCTCCTGGCAAAAAGGCCATTGGTACGAAATGGGTTTACAAGTTGAAACGCAAGCCGGATGGTGAGATCGATCGCCATAAGGCTCGACTTGTTGCAAAGGGTTATGCACAGAAAAAAGGCATTGATAATGAAGAGACTTTTGCTCCCACTTGTCGTATGACTACTGTGCATTTTCTATGTGCATTGGCATCTCATTTTGGTTGGGATGTACATCAATCAAATATTGTTACTGCTTTCTTGAATGGTGACATATTTGAGGAAGTTTATGTAACGCAGCCTCGTGGTTTTGTCATAAAAGGACAAGAGGACAAAGTGTGCAGATGTAAGAAGGCTTTGTATGGGTTGAAGCAATCTCCTCGTGCTTGGTATGAGAAAGTTGACACTCATTTGGTTAAACGAGGCTTTCGTAACAGTCCAACAGAAAGCACATTGTATGTAAAGCATAAGGGTGATGTACTTCTCATTGTGGTTCTTTATTTCGATGATTTGCTGATCATTGGACCAAATGAGAGACATATTGCTAAATTTTAAGGCTGATTCGAATGCTACTTTCAAGATGAAAGATTTGGGACTGTTGCATCATTACTCGGGTATACAGTTTAAGCAGTGTGATGGTGGTATTGCCTTGTGTCAGAAAGGTTACATAGAGACATTACTATGTAAGTTTGGACTTGAGGATTGCAAACCTATTGCCACTCCCATGGAAACACGTTTGAAGTTGAGTCTACATGATGCTGGCGATCCTGCTGATGTCACTCTTCACCAAATTGTTGTTGGCTGCCTCATTTATGTATGCAACATGAGGCCAGATATTCAGTTTGCAGTCTCACAAGTCAACAGATTTATGCATAGCCCAGGGTCTAGCCCAAGGTCTAAGCATTGGCAGGCTGGCAAGAGGATTTTCCACTACCTTAGTGGCACTTTACATCTTGGCTTGTTTTATCCCAAGGGGGGATCATTGCCGCCAGACTTACATGCTTTTTCGGACTCAGATTGGGCTGGTTGTTTTGACACGCGAGTGTCCACAAGTGGTTTTTGTTTCATGCTTGGAAGTTCATGTATATCATGGTTGACCAAGAAGCAACCTACTGTGGCCACTTCGAGTTGTGAGGCTGAGTATAGGGCAGTCTTCATAGGTACGGTTGAGTGTGTATGGCTCAGACGCCTTATAGCTGATTTGGGTGTTGGACAGGACACTGTCAACACTATCTACATTGACAATCAGAGCGCATTGGCAGTTGCGAGGAACCCAGTTTTTCATGCTCGCACAAAGCACATTGAGGTGCATTACCACTATGTCAGGGAGAGGCTCTCAACAGGAGAGATCAGCTTGGCTTATGTGCCAACACAGGACAACCTTGCATATCTTTTCACAAAGGCATTGTCTCGTGAGAAGCTTGAAGCTTTCCTCAAAGCTTTGGGCTTACTCCCCTTTGTGGAGTGATCATGTCCTCAGGGCATGGCACTTCCCTTTACTCATGTGCCATCTCTCATTCACCGCATCACTCTAGGGGGGATTTGTTACCATATACATGTGGTAGTGATGTGTGTGAACACACTAGGACCGCCGAGGCAATTTTTCCCTCTTTAGGAGGTTTTTTCCCCCGAGCATTGTATATACGCCCATCACTCTAGGGCTATCTATCTTTCCATTGCATACTAAGTAACACACTCTCTGTTGTGTGCCTTGAGCTTCCTTCGTCTTCTCCAAGCTGTGTGCGTTTCTCTGCAACCCTAATTCCAACAAAAATCACTCTAATTTGTGGAAATTCCCAAAATACTCCTCAAATTTTAAAACTCCCAAAATACCCTTCAAACTTTTCAAAAATCTCAAAATACCCTTGATTTAAGGCCTACTAAGTGAAGGGGAGGAATTTAATATTAAGGCCTGCTAAGTGAAGAAGAGGATGAGATTTATGGAGAGTAAGTTTTAATGAGTGCGTAAAATCACATGGAACATTTGTTGTGTTTTAATATACAATTATATTAT
Source organism: Adiantum capillus-veneris (assembly GCF_014529385.1). Lineage (NCBI taxonomy): Eukaryota > Viridiplantae > Streptophyta > Polypodiopsida > Polypodiales > Pteridaceae > Adiantum > Adiantum capillus-veneris. Next base: position 32,106,164 of record NC_140934.1, on the reverse strand, counting down.
TCATTATATATACATAATCACAAATGGTTTACCAAAATCCCTCTAATTTGTGGAAATTCCCAAAATACTACTCAAATTTTAAAATTCCCAAAATACCCTTCAAATTTTTCAAAAATCTCAAAATACCCTTGATTGTGAGATTAAATATCTCCAAAGATTAAAAAAATTGTAGCTTTTCATAAGAACACTGATTGGCTATCAATATAAGATGCTAAAACTAGAATTTGAGTTGGTTATGTAGGCTTTAAGGAAGAATTGCTTCATTATTTTTAGACATAATTGCCTTTTTTGTGAGGTAATTTGTGACAATTACATGCGGAGTATTCAAAAACGGATCTCACTTGTCAGAAAAGAATAAAGATTAAAAAAACTTGAACAATCCAACCAAAGTAGATAAAGGGTATTTTTGGAAATTTTTGAAACTTGAGGGATATTTTGGAAATTTCCACAAATTAGAGGGGTATTTGTTAGAGTTCATCTTCCTGTCCGGTGATAGCTCTGGTATCTCCCAGGAGTAGATTAGGGAGTGAGGTAGACGTACCTATTATTAGCGGTGCACATCATGGTATTGCTCACTTGATAGGCTGGCATGAGGCAAGACCCCTGTTCCTAGGGTTTCCCGGGGTTAGAGTCTCGAGTCATCTGCACTTAGGCCACTAAATATGTGTTCTAGGTCACTTTTAGTGAGTTTACTTATTTATTAGCCATTTTAGCCAATTTCTAGAATCGTGGGGTTTTCTAGCTGAGTAGGGAAAACTGGAGTAAGCAGTCCCCACCCCCCCTTCTACTTTTGGCAAGTTGTTGAATGTAGATTACCAGCCTTTGGGCTCTCTCTGCTAGCGTTTTCTCTCTCTACCGTTTGCACTTTGTGGCGAGTACTTTCTCTCTAGCGTTTTGCACATTCTCTCTCTAGCATTTTCTGTTGAATTTAGCATTCGACACTTTAGTCACTAAGAGTAGCCTTTGGAACTTTAGTTTGGAAGTCTTTAATGGAGTTAAACCTAAGGGTCTTTTAAACTCCACTGGTGCACTTTGCTCTTTAGCATACCATCCCCATCTGGATCCCTATTTCCCCTCCTTTGGATCCCCTGTTTGAGACATGTCTAGCAGCCTTTCCAATATCTAGCCTTTGCTCCCCTTGGTATCTCCCCATGTTAAATGATCAGTTTAATATGAGAAAATAATTTGGGAAAGTAGATATTAGGTTTTTATGACATTACCTCTCTCTTGATATCATAATCGTCCTCGACTATGAGGTAGAGAAGATAAAGCCTAATCATTAGTCCGTTTGCTAGCGGGTAGAGGATCCATATTTTACCGTACTACATCGTTCCGGAATGGATGACTAATCCATTTGGTGCTTGAGAGACTTAGCTGCCACAAGCATGTCTACTCATTAGTCCGTATCAATCTTCCATAGTAGAGTGGCCTGCTCTACTTGGTGTTTGGGAGATGTCGTCACCACAAACATGATCCTAAGCATGCATACTTCTTAACATTTGTGCACAATAAAGAAAAAGAGAGTCTTATAAGACAAAAACATTGATCATTTTAAAACATACTTTCATTTGCTTACTCTAGGGAATCATTGTAAGCATTGACAAGGTTTAGGTTATCCTTTAATTGTATGCCTTGCATCCATCTAGCATCTTCAAAAGGATAATTCTTAAACTTAATAAGATACCATCGGATAATCTTACCTCCTCTCAATACCTTGTCTTCGTGTTGGAGAATGGACTCGGGCTGCAGTACCTCTTCTTGGTATTCAATCTCCGGTGGGTCTTCTATGGTTGCTTCTTGGGGTGGCTCTCCTTGGTAAGGCTTTAATAGGCTCACATGGAAAGCATTGTGTATGAGCTAGTGGTTGGGCAACTTGAGCTGATAAGCCGTCTCATTGATTGGCTTAACAATCTGAAAGGGGCCATAGTACCTTTTTGCTAGTTTAGCATAGTACTTTTGGGTCTTCTATGGTTGCTTCTTAGGGTGGCTCTCCTTGGTAAGGCTTTAACAGGCTCACATGGAAAGCATTGTGTATGAGCTAGTGGTTGGGCAACTTGAGTTGATAAGCCGTCTCATTGATTGGCTTAACAATCTGAAAGGGGCCATAGTACCTTTTTGCTAGTTTAGCATAGTACTTTTGGTGTCCCGTAGGATTGTTGCCCATCGTGTGTCTTAAACGAGCCTTGGGAAATTTAAGCAAGACCCAATCATTTTCTTTAAAGGCCAGGGCTCTTCTGTGCTTATTAGCAACAGCCTTTTGCCTTTGCTATGAGATGGATATAGCATCTTTAATCTTTTGGAAACATTCTTGTAGGTCGCGGCTATATTCATCTGCAGCGAAGATCTTCCCGTGTACCTTAAGTAGCAGGGGACTTTTTTATCTTCCCTCAATTACCTCAAAAGGTTCTTTTCCCGTGGATGTATGTACTGTGTTATTGTAAGCATACTCCACTAAAGGTAAGCACTTCTCCCATTGGGACCTTTGATCTACTTCAGTGACATAAGCTTTTAGTAGATCAAGAATTGTTAGGTTAGCTATCTTACTTTGGCCGAAGAGAAATTTAGCCTTGTACCTAAATTCTCAAAGAGACCCGTCCAAAAATTGCTTGTCATTCTAGGATCTCTATCTGACACTATTGACATTGGCAAGCCGTGCTACTTAAAGATTTGTGATATAAAGAGGGTTGCATTTGATGGGCCTTAACAGTCTTTTTGAAAGGTATGAAATGCACTTGTTTGCTGAACATGTCTACCATTGTCCATATTCCCGTATTCCCATGGATAAACCTAGGCAATCCAAAGATAAAATCCATGGATATGCTCTCCCAGGGTGAATTAGGGATTGGCAAAGGTTGAAGCAAACTAGGTTGCTTCCCTCTATCAAACTTCGTCTTTTGGCAAACCACACATTTTGAAACATACTCTTGTATGTTCTCTTTCATGGTAGGCCAATACAAGTACATTTCTATCCCTCTTAGGGTAGCTTGAATCCCTCTATGCCCCACATGTGGAGGAGCATGAGATTCATACATTAATTTCTCATGTAGTGAGTTAGTAACACATAGCCTATTACCATAGAGAAGAGAACCATCTTGTTATAGGGTAAATGGTTCCTCTTTCTTCCCTAGTGCAAGGGCTGACATCACATCTTTAAAATAGGGATCGATAGCATACTCATCTATCATAGAAGATAGATCATTGTGAGTTGCTATGGAAACCACATTCACTCTCAGTCGTCTTGAGAGTGCATCGACTACTTGATTATGCTTGCCAGCAATGTGAGCAATATGAAAATGAAATTGCGAAAGGAAATTTGCCCACCTCATTTGTTTGTCAAAGAGCTTGGTCTGCATCATGAAGTACTTAAGGCTTTGGTGATCCGTTCGTAGAATGAAAGGAGTCCCCAATAAATAGTGCTCCCACGTGTCTAGCTCATGTAGAACTGCTAACAGTTCCTTTTCATATGTGCCTAGACTCGCTTGCTCAACTAGGTCGAGCCTTTGACTTTCATATGCTATGGCGTGCCCTTCTTGGAGCAACATGGCTCCAAGGCAATCACCACAAGCGTCTCATTGGACCTCAAATGGCTTTGAGAGATCTGGTAGTGTAAGCACAGGTTGAGAGATAAGCTTCTCTTTAAGCTTTTCAAAAGCAATGTTCTCCTTCGTAGACCATGCATACTTAATGTTCTTTTTTGTTAGGTCATGCAATGGTCCCGCTATGAGTGATAATTTTTCTATGAAGCGTCTATAGTATGCACACATACCTATAAAGCTTCTTAATTCATGCAGATTCTTTGGATTAGACCATGCTTTTATTACTTTTAACTTTGAGGGATCCATTTGGATGCCATCTTCAGAGATAATATGACCTAAATACTGAATCTCTTGTAAGAAAAATTCACTTTTCTTTTGATTTATGTAAAGCTTATTCTCTCGCAGAACTTGAAAAATTACCTGGAGATGTTGTTTGTGTTCGTCCATGAAATTGGAGTAGATGATTATATCATCAAAGAACACTCAAGTGTAACTGCGGTGAGGCCTAAAGAGCTTCTCCATCATGCGGTTGAATGGGGATGAACTAGGCCTAACCATTCCTTTTTCAACCAACTCATGCACTTGCCTCATAATTTACTCTTGTTGAGCTTGAGAAACTCGATAAAGAGTTTATTAGGCGGCGAGCTTCCTGGAAGAAGCTCAATTGCATGGTCATCATCCCCTTGTTTTGGAGGCAATTTATTAGGGATGTCGTCAATAAAAACATCTTGGAATTCATTAAGGAAATTAGATAACCCTAATTCTTTTTGACTCCCTTTATTTTTATTTGACAAAACATTAGGTTCATTTTGATAGTCCTTTACAAATATTATGTACATGGAAATAGAGCTCTTTATTGACTTATCAAAAGCTTGCTTATGTACAAGAGGTATAGTGTTACCTGACTCGTTAGCATATATGTAGATGTCTTTGTCCCTGTGTACTTAAAGTAAATTTTCCTTTTAGGGAACTTGATGTTGGCCGCCATGCGATCAAACCATGGTGCCCCTAGGATTGCATCCTCATGCTTAAGGGGAGAGATGAAGAAATCCTCTTTGTCCACATAGCTTTGGACATGAAGCCTCAATTTCCCAATTAAGGGAGTATCTGGGACTTCTTCTCCCTTGAAAGCACCATCGGCTAGTAGGTTATTTCCCATCTCAAAGGCTTGGATGCCTAACTTAGTGGCCAAATCCGTGGATATGAAATTGTGAGTAGAGCCATTGTCGAAGAGAATGAAAGCATCATGTTCTCTTACCTTTCCCCAAGCATGGCTTAGAGGAGATCCTTTGCGATGAGTATCTTCTTCTTGAACTTCAACTATGGAAGCTCTAGGAGGTTCATTGCGTGTGTTCTTTTGTGGTCAAGCACGATAATCATGCCCTTGCTCCCCACATTTGAAACAACAGTTATCCTTGAGATAACGCTCTAGCTCTTCAGGAGAGAGTCTATTTTTGCCTTTGTAGATTCCCTTCTCCTTAGCTTTGTTCTTGTTGAAGTTGCCCTTGGGAAACTTTTGGACATGGTCCTTCCCCTTAGGCTCATTACGGTCTTTGCTTTCCATGGGCTTAAGATTTTTCTTAGCCCCTTTATTGGAAGTGGATTCGGGAAGCCACCATAGTATGGTGTATGACCGCTGAAATAGTGTGAGGCCTTTGGGAGTTGACATACTCCGCCATATCTTCAGATAAACTCGCACAAAATTGTTGTTTTTGCTCTCCAAAATCTAACTTTTTGTAGACAGTGGCTTTGAGATGTAAATCCCAAAACTTGTCTACATATTTGTGAATAGATTCGTAGGGAGAGAGCTTCAAGCTTTGCCATTCAGTGAGCACTTTGTCTTTGGCATCGCTAGTCAAAAACTGCTTCATAATGAAGCTCTTAAAGCTTTCCATGTTTGTGGAGTTTCACCGTTTGCCCGTAGGCTAGACCACCATTGCCTGGCGGACTTTTGGAGATGCATGGCTACATGACGTATCTTAGAGGACTCCGTGAAGCCCTCATCCCCGAATGCCGCATCAACCTCTTGAATAAAGGCCAAGACTTTGTTTGTAGCACCAAAGGTGCCATCGTAGGTAAGAAAAGAGATACTCTTTCCTCCCTCTTTGAGCTGTTTGAGCTTGGACAACCTCTTCCAAGCGGCATAGGATTTCCTATGGCCTTCCATTTTGAGTTCTTTGGGAACTGCACCATCACTTCCTTCAGAAGAGGATGAGGATGATGAAGATGGAAAAGAGGGTGACCTCTTTCTCGCCTTTTTCTTCTCATACTTCCTTTCTTCCTTCTTTGAATTATGGTGAGAAGGACTATGCGATGGTCTTCCCTGTTCAGGTGGTGTTGGAGAGCGTTTTGCCCGCGGTCTTTGTGGTGCCATCTCCGTCGAGGTGGCGGGAGATTCACTTCTTTCTCGTTCTTTCGGTGGGGGCTCTATCGTTGTTTGAGATTTGGGCTCCCCTTTTGTGAGGGAGTTTCCCCATCAAGTTGTAAGCTTTTGAGCCCTTCATGTGGGTCCTCCTCTTCTCTCACCGTAGAGAGCCCTCTTTTAGAAATATCACTAGGAGCTTTCATAGGCACTCCCTCTTCTAGGTGAGGAGATTGGAGAATCCCATGGATGCGTAGTTGTTGTTGCACTTCTCCTTGGAGGGATGGGTTGCCCATGGCTTGTTGAAGCCTAGTAACAAGATAATTCACAAGCATAGGAGCATCATTAGTAGCTTGATCATTAGCAAAACCATCAACATTAATTTCACTCTCTCTACTATTGTCAGCCATTCTAACTAAGTTTTAGGTGTAAATTTTTACTTGTACTTTGGCACATCAAGCCCTAGTTGCTACTCCTGTTTCTTTACTTTCAAAGATAAGCACTCAAGTATCTATACCCGTGGCTCAAAATATCATTAATTGCAAGGAATAGAAAAGAGGGTTTATCATAGCCCAGTCGCGGCACCGGTTCTTGTCAAGCTTCTAATAGCTCAATAATGGTTAATCCGTAGGCGAGCCCCTTGGGACTCCATTATTAAGACCATACCTCTCGACTGTGATACCCCTTTAACTGCACAAAGTAGGCGCGCCTCAAGGATAATAAATCCCTATTCTACTTACCCTCATGCAATTAATAATACCAACCGTTTGTAGCAAGCTTGAGAACCTCTCTTCTTGAGCAAGAAAAAAGAAACCAATAGCTCTGATACCAATGTAACCTTTAATGGTCTAAAAATCTTGTAAATAGCGGAAATTAACTTTACATAGTGAGCATTTCATTAAGAACAAGTTCCTAATGAGCATAGAAAAGTGCTTGGTTGGAGATAGCAACATTAGCATAACACCTAATTAGTTTGGCATAACAATACTTGAAAGAGGGAGAGAAATAGAACCATTGACAACTATTGACGACCGGATTTACATGGACCGGTCCCCCCTCCAATGGCCATTTGTATTATAGCTTCTCCCATTAAGAGAGACTTTATACAATACAATCCTTTGTGTTTCTTGGTAAAAACTCGTTGGTGCAATGAAGAGGGAAGCTTCATGCACCAAACTTACACGTGATAACACATAACATCAATTCCCTCACGGTCTCAGACCCAAGACCTCACACACCTTCGAGATGGTGAGAGCTAGCGGGGTATGAGAGTAGATCTAGAGGAAGAATGAGTATTCTTATGAGAAAGAAGTATTTCTCCTCACATAATCACTCATAATAGCTTAGCATAGCTTAGTAATTAGCATGGTAGAGGAGATGAGCATGCATTGGAGCTTGTCTCTTGGTTGGATTTGCATCACAAGCCAAAAGTTTGTTGGTGTAGGCCTCCCTTCTCACAAACTTGGAGTAGATGAAGAGCTTTCCATTATAGTTTAAGAAGGAGATAGACTTTCTTTACTTCACACATGAGCTTGTGTGAGTGTGTGTGGAATAATGCCTTCACAAATTAGTCCCCTCTCTCATCTTGGTCGACCCCTATTGCAATTTACTCATGCTGGCTTCCTATTGGCCCTTGAAAAGCTTAGCCAATAGCATTTGAGCAAGCTCTTTACTCTTGCTAGCTTCCTATTGGCATGTGAAAAGTTTATCCAATACATTTGAGAGGCCCAGTCAAGAGCCTTGTGACAAGTGTCCATTCTTTTCCCCTTTTGTAAAATCTCAAATAATTAATTTAATTATCTAAATTCCTATTGGACCTTTTAGTCTTCTAGCCAATAGGAATTAAGCAAATTTATGGGCTGCTTAATTCTCATTGGACCTTTTGACTGTCCAATAGTATTTTAGGGAGACTAATTATTATTGGTTGTTTTTTTAAGCATTTATAAAATAAGAAATTTAGTTTACACTAGCTGAGTCCTCACTGGTCCACCTCTATGTCCATCCAATAGGATTCATGCAAGAATTGGGGGGTTTTCTGCATGCCTGACATGTGTCCTATTTGCTTTGTGGAAAGGTAAACTGATGTGTGCATGTGTGTGAGAGAGAGTGTGTTGTCTCTTTCCCAGCTTGCTCACTCTTTTGTCCTTTCCCTGTAGCCACTTTGTTGACTTTAGCATTCAACACTTTAGTCACTAAGAGTAGCTCCCATGGCCTAGGACTTTTTAGAGTAAAAATTTGGAACTTTAGACTTTGGAAGTCTTTAATGGAGTCAAACCTAAGGGTCTTTTAAACTCCACTGGTGCACTTTTCTCTTTAGTAGACCATCCCCATCTGGATCCCTACTTCCCCTCCTTTGGATCCCCTGTTGAGATAGTTATGGTAGCCTTTCCAATATCCAGTCTTTGCTCCCCTTGGTATCTCCCCATTAAATGATCAGTTTAATATGATAAAATCATTTGGGAAAGTAGATATTAGGTTTTTATGAAAAATTGGCCACATTCGGCTAATGCAAGATGCGAAGTTGATGTGGGATTGGCTTTCTTCTCTATATGATCGAGTCTCTCCAATGAAGCGGATAGGCCTCGAGGTACAATTGAGAATCTTGGATGCGAAGAACACTTCCATGCAAGATCATATCGACAAGATGCAAGAGCTTCAGGAGGAGATACTTCATATGGGAAAGCTTATCAATTCGGAGGACATGGCCATTCAGCTCTTGGCTCAATTGCCTCCCCAATACACCAACTTCTACTCTTCCTTGATTACCAATGGACTGCTAAATACTATCACATGGGAGGAGCTAGTTCCAATGGTTTTAAACCAAGAGGAGCGGTTCCAAAAGGGGAAGAAGTCAGGCTCTGAAGTCTTGATCGGTTCTTCCAACAACAACAATAACAAGAAGCAAAAGGGTAATAAGAAAACCACCAACACCAAAGACAAGAAGAGTGATGACGAACGTGACACCTTGAAGGCGGAGCGGCATTGCAATAATTGTGGTGAGAAAGGACATTGTTGGAGGAAGTGTCCAAAGCGAGTTGGAGAAGCTTCGACCTCCTCGACAGCAGTAGTAAAGCCACCGGCCTTTGTTCATTTGGAGATTCTCCCTTCAACGGACTCTCCGAGGACATCGGAGGCATTGGTGACCCATTATCCTTGAGATAGTCATGATTGGATTCTTGACAGTGGTGCCTCATGGCACATGAAACCTACGAAGGATCTATTGTCCAACATGCGGCGACACTATGGTATTATTTTCATCAGTGACAAATCTGAAATTCCTATTCACAGCGAGGGTTCCATGGAGCTCATTCCTGATGGCAGAGGAGGTATGCATACCTCCAAAACTAGGTTTTCATCTTATGTCAGTACACGAGGTGTACAAGCTTGGCACAGAGGTGATCTTCAAGGAGGACTCAGTATCTATACGGGATCGGCAGACCAGTATAGAACTCAGAGGGGGCTTGGTAGAGAACGGCCTTTATCGACTCCACGCTCTTTCTTCCTCGACTCGGATACCCACAGGTGATCTATGGCATTACATGTTTGGCCATTTGAACAATGATGCCCTTCGACTTGCTTTTCGAGAATAGTTGCTTCAAGGCTTACCAGATGCTGGAAGTAAGCATGGGAAATTCATTTCTTGCATTCAAGGGAAACAACTTCAAGAATCCATCCCAAGGCTTTTTACACACCGAGCCATTGTCGTGTTGGAGTTGGTTCACACCGACCTTTTTGAATCTATGTAGACCCCTTCCCTTGGCAAGGCTCTTTACTTTATGTTATTGGTGGATGACTTCAGCCGCTTTACTTGGGCATATTTTCTACAACACAAGCATGAGGGTTTTGGCCTCTTCAAGAATTGGCATACTCTTGTGGAGAAGGAAAGAAATCATGTATCGAAGACCATTAGATCAGATAAAGGTGGACAGTTTACCTCCAATTCTTTCATTCAGTTTTGTATGGACCATGGCATCAAGCGAGAGCTTGCGAATACCAATACACCTTCATAGAATGGAGTTGTGGAGCGGAAGAACATGACAATAGTAGAGATGGCTAGGACCATGCTTGAGCATCAAGATTTGCCTAAGTCCTTGTGGGTTGAGGCAGTTGTGATGACTGTCCACACCATCAACAAATCTCCAACCTCTTCAGTTCCAAAGATGACACCATTTGAAACCTATTTTGGTAAGAAGCCCGACGTCTCCCAGTTCAGAATTTTTGGGAGCGATGCCTATGTCCACGTACCAAAGGAGCAAAGGGGGAAGTTTGACCCCAAGACACACATCATGATCTTTGTCGACTACAACTCTCTTTCAATGGGATATAGACTTTATGATCCAAAGAAGAAGGAGATTGTTTTTAGCCGTGATGTAGTCCTCAATGAGACCTTACCTTCAGAGGGGGTTCTCGATCCCAAGCCTTCCACGAAGACTCCTGATTTTCCAATTCTTGGAGACCCAGATTTTGACTTGCCCTATGGTGTGCCCTCTTCTCCTACCCCTGTCCCTCAAGCCATCAAGGAGGATGCACCCATACCCGAAGATTTGCCATTTGTTTCCCCCAAGGGGAGCAAGCCCGACAAGTTACCGAAGTGGTTATTGGAGACCTTGCGAGATTCAGCAATCTCAGATTTTCCACCCGATAGGCGAGATTTTGGTACCTCATGACACCCACATCAACTTCAATTTTCCGAGGTAGATGTCTCGTTACTACAGGATAACTATGCATTGATGTCTTCAGTGATCCAAGACAGAGTTCCTCTTACAGTTAAGGAGGCACTTTCACTACCTCAGTGGAACTTGGCCATGTAGAAAGAGATTGACTCCATCAAGAAGAACAACACATGGGTATTGGTTCCACGGCCTCCTAAGTGGAAAGTGATCAAAGTCAAGTGGGTCTACAAAACCAAGTATAAAGCTGATGGTTCTCTAGACAAGCACAAGGCAAGACTTGTTGCCAAAGGCTTTTCCTAGAAACCCAGTGTAGACTTCGAGGAGACCTTCGCACCGACCGCACGTATGGCGACTATTTGGATTTTTTTTGCCCTTGTTGCCCTTCATGGGTGGCCGGTTTTATAGGTGGATGTGGTTTTGGCATTCCTTAATGGCAATCTAGAGGAGGAGGTTTATGTGGAGCAACCTCCAGGGTTTGAGGATTTAAAGTTTTTAGACAAGGAATTGTAGGTTGCTTAAGGCTCTCTATGGACTCGAGCAATCGCCTAGAGTGTGGTACCAAAAGATTGAGTCTTTTTTCCTATGACACTCCTTCCAGAGATCTTTTGCTGAGGGAGGGTTAGTGACACTTGTTATCCTCTACGTCGGTGATCTTGTCATTACAGGTAGCCATGTTGAGTACATATACAGTATTATGGAAACCTTGTCAGAGGAGTTTGAGATGACAAATCTTGGCTTGCTTCATCATTTTCTTGGATTAGAAGTTAGATAGACAGAGGGGGGCATCTTCCTCTCTCAGGAGCGGTACATCCAGGAATTATTGGAAGCATTTGGTATGACCGAGTGCAAATTCATCTCTACTCCCATGGATCCCAATTAAAAGTTGTCACAATTTGATCTTTGTCTTCTAGAAGATGGAACAGAGTATCGAAAACTGGTTGGTTCTCTCATTTGGGTACTCAATACTCAATTTGATGTCAATTTTTCGGTGGGTCTACTCAATTCGTTTATGAAAAGACCCGTCAAGTCACACATGCGGAAAACCATTAGGGTCATGTAGTATTTGAAGGCGACCCAATCATCTAGCATTCACTATGCAGCTGGAGGTTCATATCCCCAGGTCATTCTACAAGGATGAGTGATTCTGATTGGGAAGGTGATCCAGACGGACGACGGTTAACCACAAGTTTTCTTTTTCTTTTGGCTCAGGAGCAGATTCATGGAGGAGCAAGAAACAGCCAACAGTTGCTTTGTCTTCCACAGAGGTAGAGTACCGTGCTGTTTGTAGCCATGTGAGTCAGTTTGGATTCGTAGCCTATTTTTGGAAATGGGCTTTTTGCAGACAGCAGACGATCATTATGTACCCTGACAACTAGAGTTGTATTGCCATTGCAAGGAATCTGGCATTTCACGCTCAGACCAAGCATATAGAGATTCAATACCATTTTGTTCGTGAGAAGACAAAGGATGGCTCTATCCGACTAGAGTACATCCCGACTCCGGATAACCCTGCTGACATCTTCACCAAACTTCTTCCACAGGCTACACTATCCTCTTATGCCAGCTCCCTTGGACTCCTTCCACGTCCAGGAGCTGAGAGGGGGTGTTAGACTTCATCTTCTTGTCTGGTGGTAGCTTTGGTATCTCCCATGAGCAGATTAGGGAGTGAGGGATGTTTTGTGGCTGTGCCCGGTCGTACTTGAGGTAGGCGTACCTATTCTTGGTTGTGCACATCATGGTATTGCTCACCCGATATGCTGGCATGAGGCATGCCCCTGTTCCTAGGGTTTGTTGGGGTCAGAGTCTTGAGTCTTCTGCACTTAGGCCACTAAATATGTGTTCTAGGTCACTTTTAGTGAGTTTACATATTTATTAGCCATTTTAGCCAATTTCTATAATCGTGGGGTTTTCTAGCTGAGTAGGGCAAACTGGAGTTTGTCCTATATAAGCAGTCCCCCCCTTGTACTTTTGGCAAGTTGTTGAATGCAATATACCAGTGTTTGGGCTTTCTCTTTGTGCTAGAGTTTTCTCTCTCTCTCTCTCTCTCTAGCATTTGCACTTTGTGGCGAGTACTCTCTCTCTAGCGTTTTGCACATTCTCTCTCTAGCATTTTTTTTTGGAGGTGACATTAGCTTGCAATCTCTGTCTCTAGTGCTAGCACTTCCCTTTCTGGCCTGTTTACCACCGCTCCGTAGCGGTTGTGTATTTGCGGCAAGATCCAGTGCCCGTTTTCGGTGAGCAGTACACACTTATGCCTACACAATGACGAGATTCATCGCATTAGATTTGAGATCTATTGGCTGCCCATCATAGAGAGGTGTCTTGATCGCAGTTGCAAACAAGTTCCTCATCCAATTCACCTTCTTTCCTCTGCATCTTTGACATGGTATCAGAGCCACGACGTGCTCTTGAATCGGATCAATGATTTGTGTGAGATTGAGCTACTGTTTTTTGCGACAAAAAGAGGCGGTTTGCTGTTTTTTCTGCGTCTTTTACTCTTTTGGGGCTGATTTCAGCTATAGTGGACAAATTTGTAGATTTCCTATCTTCCACTTGATCCAAGCCGCTTCACATGCCCAAATTCTCCAACACCATGGTGAAGAGTGATGACTGTGACACATTTTCAGCCCATGGTGATGACGGACACCAAGAGGAAAAAAGACAAAATAAGACTTACAAGCACAACATCATACAAAATAACAAAAAGAAATTCTTGAATACAAACAAGGCAATTAAACAAACCAAATGAGCACAAATGGTGCGACAAAAAGCAAGGTCATGTAGTGAGGTTGGGAGCTTAGAAGGAAGAATTCTAGAGGTTTTCCTACAATGCCCCTATGCGACATATTTTTGTATTAATCATGGGTGCTGACCAAGAGAAGTTGGTAGGAGCACCAGCACCAGTGCTGTGAGGTTCTACTGTTTTTGCTCACGCATGTGTGCCCACAACATATCGTGGATGTAATTAAGCCTTTTATTGATATTTTATACTTCAATGCAGGTGTTGGTGCTTTTGCAAATACTATTTACGATTATTGTGAATGAAGCGTCATGAAGTTGCAATAGGGTGACGACGATGACAAAAGAAAGCATCATGCTCAAAAGTGTCAGGTTTGTGGACAAGGCCGCTGAGACATTGGAGTTGTTAAGACAATGATGTTCAAATAAGGACATAATGATGCTTTATATGAGGGTGCACATGCATGTAAATCCTATGAGGAGGTGACTAGCCGTTGGGCAGGCATTTCTTGCAACATAGATGTGTGTATTGGGGTTGGCTATTGGCCTCCTCACCCATATCGGCTATGGGCTCTTTTCCTCCTTAACCATAAGCATCCTCTTGAGGCTCTGTGTGTTGATCATCGGCCCCTCTCTACTGATAGCACTTAAGAGAGTTCCATTACACAATAGATTCTCGCTAGCAAGCTCATCAGTAGCCCTTCTTCCTCTTTATTTCCTCCCACCTGATATAGCCCTACTGAAAAGTTAAAACTCTACTTCTTAGCCATGCTCCACACCTCTCTGTGCTCTTTGATCTACACCACTGAGTGCAAATCTTGATCACACGTTCCCAAAGATAAAAACACCATAGAGCCCATCCATAGATCTTGGTGTTGCTCATGCTACCTTTATCCCATCGCCTCCTTGCATTCAGAGTTTCTCTACGATTTTTGATGCAAAGGTCACCATGTCAAGTGGTTGATCTGAGACAACACACTAGTGGATTGAGGTTGAGTTGCAGCGAATAGTATACAAGTTCTTCATGACATTGAGGGCTAGCTGGGAGGCACAAGCAAGCAAAGCCATGGAACCAACAACTAGAACATAGAAAGAGAGGGAGATCCTCTCAGCATCAATTTGGTAGCTACCTTTGAGAGGCCTATTAGAAAGGTTACTTTTTCACAACCTATAGAGGCGACATACAATTTTAGATAAGAGAGCCTTATTGGCATAGGGGGCTTTGGCTAGGTGCACAAAACTGAGTTAAAAGATAGGTCTATGGTTGCTATCAAGAAGCTGTTGCAATTTAGCTATCAAGGAGATAGAGAGTTCACAAAGCGATTGAGAGTCTGGGCAAGATTTAGTATAAAAACTTGGTGCCCCTGTTAGGCTATTGGAAGGTGGGTGAAGGGATCTAATTAGTGTATGAGTACACAAAAGGTGGAATCTTAGACGATAGGTTGCATGGACATGAGGGGATGTCATAGAAGCTGACATGGCAATGCCGAGAGCAAATTGTGTGCTGGGCAGTTGATTGAGGGCTTTGCTTTCTACATCATGAGTGCGCACCCTATATAATAATCCACAGGGACAAAAGCAACTCCAAGTGGTCAGCCACTACATGTGCCCATGGTAGATCTCCTTTTGTTTAATCGACCACTGGTTAATCACCTTCACCAAGGACCAGCCAAGAGTATATATGTTGGAAGATTCCAACAACAATAGATATCGGCTCTAAAAAAAGAGATGCTCGAGAATTTTTTTAAGCCCTTGTAATAGAAAACGATTGTAAGTATCTTACCAAAAACATTAGCTCTTTGTTCGCTCTGTAATTATGAAGAATTCAAGACTATGAGAACTCAAGTTGTATTTTATGCTATTTTTGAAGCAAGTCTAGCCCTTGTACATGAGACCCTAAGTCGATGTATAGAAGGCAACTTTTGTAAAGTTTTGAGGATGATTATTATCAATGAAAGTGAGTAGATAAGGTTTTCTCTATACGTTGTGTGTCATCTCTTACTACTGCGTCTCTATCTCTTTGCACTGCACCGCATGATCATCATATCGAATTTCCAAGAGCACCATTGTGTTTGTCTCAAGGAGCTCTACGCGTGGATATCTACATTGCAAGGGTTTTGCAAGATGTGAGCGTCGACTCCCACAACCTTCCAGGTGACATATCTCGCTATCTGCCTATTGTTTTGAGATTCTGTTGATAGCATCAGATTCCCAACACTTTAGAGCACCTAGTAGGCATGTTCGACATTAGATTTGATGACCTATCATTTTATTGCTGTAAAAAAAGCATTTTTTTCAATGTACAAATTTTAGGTTTGTTGACCCAGATGTGTTTATGATCATGCATGGATCATGCCTATTAAGTTTGATGTTGTTTGGAGTTGATTTGCTATTGGTGTTTCTTATTGATGTGTGAATGGATCATAGAGATAAAAGCTAGGTTTTTTGTAGTTAGAATGCACATAGACAATTTTAACGGAGTGTATTGTGTTCAGATTGACAACCTCTTGGCGTGCCTCCATGCCCTAGTCGAGTCACCTGCTTCCCATGATTGGCATTATACCCTTGGGTCCGTCTTCTCATGAGATGTGATCAATGTTGATCGTGTTACCCCCAAACATTGGTGCCGTTGCTAGGGAATGAGTACCTATGCTGGTGTGGACACATAAAAAACCGACAGAGTTGTCAGAGTTAGACTAGTTGAATAAGGTAGATTAGGAATGGAGGTTGAGGTATCCTTGATCTTTGTGATTCAGTGGTGAGTTTCAGACATATAAGTAGTAACGAGATAGGGTAGAGTGTTGTGAGTAATTGTGGAAGCTTACTGCGTAGTTTTGTTGGGTGTAAGAACAACGAAACTCGCACTAGGCTGAAAAACACAAAAAAACATAAAATTTGTTTTTAGGTTATTTTTCATAGGAGCAGGGTAAGTAGAAGAGTGTGACAAGTACTCTTATCATCTTGGATTTGGATTGAGTTGAAAGATCATCATTGCGGGTTTGAAGCTAAGAGTGGTGAATGTCTGAGAATTGAAACATAGTAAATCAAGTTGTGATATGAGCGCATAGATTGCATGTACAAGAGTGTGTCAGTGTACATCATCAAACAAAAAGTTCAAAAAACTAATCATTAACCTCTATGAGAAAAAAATGTGTTTTTTTCTCATCACGCTGATATGAAGAAAATTTGCACATTTTGACTCGAGAAGAGTGTTTAAGCCAGTGTGTTTGAGCACTTTGTATGAGATTTGCAAGCATAGTTTGTGTGCAAGAGTCAAGGGACTTAGTGTGAATAAGGTCATATGCTTGTTGACTCCAAGTGGCAAACAAAATGGAATACAGACCATTCATTGTGCTCAATAGAATATGAAAGAGGCACTACATCAAGAAAAGAGGAAAAAAGAGCGTTTCTAGGAAATTACAAGGAAAAAAGTGCTTTTTCCTAAGACAGTTCCAAAAGTTCAAATTTAAATTTTTTTTTGGACACATGTATTTATTGGATGTTTAAAAACTAGTTTGATCTAGGAAATGGCATGCTTGTTTGTGGACACTCACACACACAAATATTTGAGCTATGAAAAGATAGACAAGAGCTTAATAGATAGAAAAGACATTCAAACTTGACCAAAAATGAGTGCATGAAATTGTTTGAGATTGCTAAGTACAATCCAATTGCCAAAAACCTAATTGGACTCAAGGGCAGTGGGTAGAGAAACATATGCATTTTTTTTTTCAACACTTTGCTACAAGGGTCAGAACATGATAAGACTTGGAACAAAGGTTCTTACTAACCCAAGAAAGAAAACCATCAAATCAAAAGTGAGTTTGGGCATATAATGTGAGTGGGGGGTCAAATCCTAGCTCTCAAACTGAGAAAATTGCTAAAATTGGACTTAAACTCAAGCTAGTTACCTTAAACTCAAGCCAGTTATCCCCAAACATTATGAAACTTGGTGAGTGCACTCTTGGAAGAGATAAAAACACTTTGAAATTAAAAAGCTTGCAAAAAAGTGCCAAAAGCGAGAGTAGAGAAAAAAAATGTGCTTTTCTCTTGACTCCACAAGAGAGAGAATTTTTGGCCAAGTTTTGGATCAAAGGGGGACCTTGATGCAAGGATCACACTTATCAAGTAAAAAATGAAATTGGGAATTTTGACATCAAGCTAAACCAATCCTAGTCAGAAAGTTTATGGAAAATGGGTTAAGTGACTACAAGAGACCATCAAAAATCTAAAAAAGTTTGGATTGGTGCATGGTTGCACTCTTAAAAGTGTGTTGCATGCCTATGAAAAATCTGGAGTGAAAATAAGGTCATAGGCTAATGGACAAAAAAATGTGTTTTTTCCTCCAGAGAGTAAGGAGTACACATTTCTGACAACTTTTGATTCCAAACAGTGATTCAAGCTTTGTATAGCATAAGTAGCCCTTTGAATTAAAAAAAAGGTTGTGCAAAAGGTGTTATTAAATGCAGAACATCTCAATTTCTAGCTTGACTTAACTCAACCAACACTTCAATTTTGTGTTGACTCTTATGTAGATAAGGAGTCTAGTGCACGAGTGGAGTTGGAGCAAGGTGGACATTATCAAAGGATCTGAAGAGTTCCAGGTAACAGGTTAGGTTTCACATACACATATTGTTCATGTTCTTGAGGTCAGGAGTTTTGTATAGCTCAGGTGAGAGACTACCTATAGATCAAGTGAGCCATGTGTCTATTGAAGAGAGTGTCAATCAGGTTGACTTAGAGCATTTATTGACTGTTCAAGAATCTCAGACACTTCGTCCGAACAAGCATTTCCTATCCTTGTGATTGAGAGAGCATCAGGAATAAGTTATCATAGTGAAGGAGATGTGGGTGGTACCTCTAGGAAACTAGATGTCAAGCTGACCATGCTTTAGCACTATGGTTACACCAATGGTAGAGAAGCCAAAATTAATGTGGATATTCATAATAGATGCTATGCCCGTGAGGACTTAAGAAACCCTAAGTTTTGTGAAATAGTAGAAGCTGTTGACAATGGAGACCGATACATTGATTAGAGGTGTTGCTTATCTTAGAACATATAATCTTGATCTTGTAGATGCAATGACTATGACTCAAACCAAAGACAAAGTAGATGAAGGAATAGAGAGACTACTTTTGGAAAATGGCCCAAGAGCTAAATTCAAAGCCATGAAGGAGCTTGAGAGTGCTTATTGATCATCCTCATGTGGGATTATATAAGCTAATGGCCAAAGAAGGGAAAAACTATTACATCAGAACAAGACATGAACCCAGTGGAGCTTACATGTACGTCTATCAATTTGAAAGGAGAAAAAAACCTATTTTGGTAGACAAAAATGGGGATGAGTACAAATACACGTATGTCACAAACATGGAAAAGCTTTCATATTCGGGAGAATCAAGTAACCAGTATAAATACGGTCAAGAGAGATGTAAGTTGATCAAGTCACAAAGATTCCACCACATGTAGAAAACACACACATGATAGGGTCAGGAGCACCAAGAGTTCCAGATCCTAGGATGAGAGGGAGTTACTTGTCAGAATTAGAGCCTATGAGAGGTGGCTTTACGACCGTTACAGAGTCATCCATGCCACACTCTACCAAGCGAGGGATGCCAGATGTGACTATGAAAGAAGTATCGAAAGTTATACCTAGAGCACCAACACCTTCAACATATGAGGAAGCTTTCCTAGGAGCTCCGAGAGTGATGAGATA
Organism: Adiantum capillus-veneris; assembly: GCF_014529385.1. Classification (NCBI taxonomy): domain Eukaryota; kingdom Viridiplantae; phylum Streptophyta; class Polypodiopsida; order Polypodiales; family Pteridaceae; genus Adiantum; species Adiantum capillus-veneris. Next base: position 32,087,137 of record NC_140934.1, on the reverse strand, counting down.
TGTCATTGAGCCAAGGCCCATGCATCCATCTCAAGTTACAAAATGCATAGTATCAAAGTATAGCGGATCAAGGGATCCCCATGCACATTCCACACCTTTTAAACAGGTGTTGAGAGCATTCAGTGTGAAGGTTTTGGATTAAATTTGGGGGGAACCACCCTTACATGGTTCCAACCTTTGAAAAAGGAAGACTATGGAAACATAGAAGCTCCATTGCAGGACTTTGTGGAGGAGTTTTCCATGCAAGTAATTAAGCACAATACAATGTCACATATCAATTCCTTCAAGTAGAAAGATGATGAGAGAGTACGAGAGGCCGCCTTGCAATTTAAGAAATTTATCAAGAGACGTCCACCACAAGGGAAACCTGAAGAGGACCACCAAGTAGTTCATTAAAGGGATCAAGAACTAACACCTCAAGAAGGACCTGCACTTGAAAAAGTATGCGACTTTAAATGAGGTCAAGATAGAATCTATCTATTTAGTAGACAATGGCAAGATCTACGGAGAAGTATTACATGATGCTGTCACTACCTTGAATGATTCATGTTCAACTGCTAGTGGTGCAAATACAGCAAGGACGACATCATTGCAACAACAACCAATGAATACTGAGTAGCTTGCAGATGAGCTTATGAGGAGAACGAGTCAGACATTGAGAATACAAAACCAGAGAGTACCTCCCTTGAGACGTTGCTTTACATGTGGAGGAGATCATCCAGCACAGTAGTGCTCCATGTTGCCAAAACCATATCCTCGATAAAAATGGTGTGCCATTGAGAATAAGTGGACAAATCATGCCACTGAGGAATGTTACTACAACAAAGATCAAGTTAGAGAGAGTCCCTATCATCCCAGGACCAACAAATCCTCAGCTAGGAGTTGAAAGGCCAAGACTGGTGCTCGAGCACCAACCACCACTAATTGGTGAAGACCAAGCAACTATGAGGTATATCTATTCAGACCAATACCCAAAAGAGAATACCATAGTGCTGAGACAATTGTATTATGAAGGGAAAGCTATGGATGCCCCCATGCCTCCACCGTGCATACGATCCTAAACCAGTAGAGTGATTATGAAGTCCTATGACCATGAAAATATTGCTTTGTCCTCTAGTAATTCCCAGTCAACAATAAGTAGCATATTTCCAGTGAAGGGTTTACATTGATTCAAGAAACACTAATGTGCATAGCCAATCAAGGAGGGGATAAACAAAACACCTATCCACAAAGACCATATGCCCAACAATCAAGACAACAAAGAACCCTAGGACCTTGTTTCAAGTGTCAAGGAGATCATTTGGCTAGAAATGCCCAACCAATAAAGCTAATGATGCAAACAATGTTCCTAATGTGATGAGTGTGGAATTGTGGTGATTGTGGACAAAAAACTTTATATCAAGATTGTCCTCAGAACTTAGATAAGTAAGGAAAAGCGACAATGAACATTGTAGAGGTCATACCCGCTTCAAGTGGTTCTGATTGAGACGTGAAACAAAAGGTGATAACAAGAGCACAAGCAAGCAAAAAGTGACAAGTGAGCAAAGTATTGATGACTCTAAGAAATTTGTAAGTGTGAAATCTGCAAGGAAAGCTATGAGGGATCGAATTAGAGCCCAATACCATTAGAAGTTAAAGGCTATTATCAGAAGCTCAAGAGCAATTATAGTTACCGACAAGATCTTCATCTAGCATGATACTAGAAGAAATACCAAAACCAAACAAAAGCCAAGTGGAGTAGAGCAGACAAATGTTAGTTTAGGAGGTTTGGTCTTGGTCAATAAAAAGTTCAAGCCATTGGAAGCAAGTTTGAAGGCTTATGAAGTGAGACTAGACAACCACCAGACGATGGAGCATTGATGGATGACATCCGAAGATGGAAAAGTTGAGGTTGGAGATGTGTAAAAGGTTGATTGAGATTGCTCAAGCTCTTATGGAACCTCCACCAGCTATGCTAGCTGAAGCTAGGATAATACCTAAACCACCTGTTGATTTTAAAGAAACGGACAAGAGAAAGGAAGAGAGATTAAATGATGTAGCTCAACAAGAACCAATAAAGAAGTCTAAGATTTCAGCTAACGATGAGGTTTGCAAAAGAACTTATATGAGAGAGGTGGAAAAGACAGTAAACTAGGGATCCGATATCGTTAAGGGATTATTATGTATGGTGACCAAGGGATGGAAGGATGATACTATAGTAGATAAGAAACCCTTAAGAAGTTTCCATCATACTTAGGACCATATGAGGAAAGATATGATGTTATGATCCTACCATCACAAAGAGGAGCTCATAAGCCAGTCATAGATTCTTAAGGATTGCAAGAATTTATGTCAACGCAAGTTAGATATATGCCAATGGTAGCTGAGCTCCTAAAAGTCTGATCTTAGATGTGGAGAGATGTCTTGAGAAAATGGGAATCAAAAGTCCTATTGAGACAATAGGTCGAGAAGTGGAGGACTGGAACAAACCCAAAAAGGATGCTTAACGGGTCCCCATAAACAAAGTGGATGATTATTGTGAGGGTGAAGATGGAAACACCACATTTCCTATAGAATATCAAGGAACAAGAAGCATAGCTATTCTAGAAAGTGTCGTGGTGTTGCCATAGCCACTAAACATATTTGGGAAAAGTCGGAAAAACCTGCTCTTAGGCAGACACAAATGAAATTACCACTAGCTAACAGATATATTGAGAGACCTATTGAAGTTTTAGGGCATGTAGTGATGACAACTTCTTGTGGAATTGAGTATGAGCATACATTTGCCGTAGCAGATTTTGGTACCAAGAATAACTATAACATTATTCTAGGAGACCCTAGAGTGGGGCTATGACTATATCTACTTGTGCCACATGGAGACCACTACGCGGATCAACTTGAGAAACCATAGCTATAGAGATGTGTGTAAGACTCCGTTTGATTCGATTACAGCTGTAGAATGTGAAATACCAGCGTGGATGAATTCTAAAGCTAACCTACGGATGTGGAGCTTCTAAATGTGAAAGCCTGACACAAGAAGAGTGTAAAGGGGATAGTTCATTTGAGGTTTTTGATTATATACCTGAACCTTTCCCAAAAGAAATAATGCAACCTCTCGAGTGGACTCAAATTTTGGCGACCTTAGATGTGTGTGTCAATGAGATCACCCCGACAACATTTTGTGACAAAAATGGTATGGACTTGATTCCATTTTGCATGATAAATGGAATTCAAGAACAAGACAACCATGAAGGAAAAATGGATGATGGTGTAGCATTAGAGTTAGGGACTAGTGTGCAATGTTTATGCATACAGGATGAAATTTCAATTAGGGATCTTACCATGGGTAAGGAAGTAGAAAATATGCTAGATGAGAATAAAGAGCAAGGTGATGAGTGTTTTTATGACACTATGGATGCTCTACAAAAATATCAACTTTTGTGCGGATAATGAGAGATTAGAAGGTCAAGAGATTGAGCTTGAAATAGTGTTTGAGAAATTTTTTGATTTGTCAAATCAAAGATTGCAATGACAACAGCGATACAAGAACAAATGAACTAAAAGAGGAATAAGAGGAAATTTGATGCTGCGTTTAGAAGGAAAGATGTCTTATTTGATGCTTGTAGGAGCCTACAATTTCATAAAGGACAGGTGTGAGGGAAACTTTCTACACTTTTCTCAAAATAATAGTTCAAAGACAAAAAAGCAAAAGGTAGCTAGACCACTCAATGAAATTTCTAAGACAATTGATGACTTTGGCGAGCCTCAATGGATAAATGTTGAGCAAAGAAAGAAATACAGTGAGTTGAAACAAACCTTGAAAGAGGTGTGGACAACGATGATGGAACTTGAGAACGAAAACAAATTAGAGAAGGACAGAATATGTACCCTCCCATTACAAAAACTGCATTATTCAAGACGGCAACATTATTTTTGAGTAGCCCATTAGGGAAAAGGCATAGCCAGGGAAATCTTACGATTGACATGAGGAGCTAAAAATATAGATCTCTAGCAGAGCCAAGTGAGGAACCCAAGCCGACATATATTGCTACTGATTTATCTCCTGATGAGAAAGAGTTATTCATCAAGACTCTCCATAAGTATAAGGATGTATTCTTCTGGTCTTATAAGGACTTGAAGGGGGTTGATCCTACAATTTCTCAAAACACAATTCTCCTTAAGCCAAATGCCAAGCTAAGCAGCAGACAACATACATGTACTTACAATGAAACCTTTGCAAAGAAGATTAAGGAAGAGATTGATAAGTTGAAGGACGCTGGGTTCATATATGAGATAGAGCACACTGATTGGGTATCTCCAATTGTTATAATACCCAAAAGAATGGTAAGTTGAGAGTTTACATGAATCTCAAGAAAGTGAATGCAGCGCATAAATTTCCTCTTCCCAATATAGATCATGTCTTGGATCGAGTGGCTGGCAAGCAGGCATGTAGCTTCTTAGATAGATTTTTAGGTTATAATAACCAATTGGCTATTAAACCAGAAGACCAACATAAGACAACATTTATGACCAAGTGGGGAGTTTTTGCATATCGTGTGATGCCATTTGGGTTGACAAGCCACCTTCCAAAGACAAATAGCTCATACTTTTAAGGAATACTTGCACGTATTTTAAAAAATCTATATGGATGATTTGTGTGTACATTCAATGTTGCACGAAGACCATATAGGAAATCTAAAACAAGTATTCGAGAGATGTCGCACCTATCAAATCTGCCTTAACCCAGAGAAGTGTGTTTTCATGGTTAGGCAAGGCAAGATCCTAGGAGAAATTGTATCAGTGAACAAATTATCCATGGATATGGATAAAATCAAGATGATTGTGGAAATGACACTTCCAAAATTAATTAGAGAGGTTCAATCATTTATAAGACATTGTGGATCAATAGTTAGAGAAATTTTTGTGAATTGCACTTGAAACAACACTCAAAACAGTCTCCACACCAAGACACAAGAACTTTAAGGAATTTCAGTCTCCGAAAGAGATATCTTCATTCGAGGATCTCTTCCCGCAAAGATTCCTCTTGAGCTCAATCTCTCATGCATGTGGATGCAGAAGAGCACCTTTCCATGGCTTTGATGTATTGTTTGAACTTACTATTACCCTTTTTGGCGATTTATCACTCAAATAGCGTCTTTTGATGAGGAGATGGTCGACGACAATTTTTCTTGATGTTTGACCTTACATGTTGGTTGTCGATGATATTTCAATGATGCATGTGAAGCTTGGTGGCAAACGTACACCTTGCTTGGCCGTGAGGACCAAATGACGCTTTACGTGTCCAAAGTCTAACTCAATGTTTTGGTCCACTTTTTGATGATAGATTCGGGAGGAGGTTACCTTGGCTTATAGACATGCTTGAGACATAACTTTTAATGAATTTTTGCATCGTTTTAGCGATCCCTTCCCGATCAACTCATGTCGTGCCTGAAGAGGTTAGGGTTTTTCCGGTTGACCTAAGCCGAGTTTTACTAAGCACCGAGCAAACTTTACTGAGCGAACACAAAAAACGAGAGAGAGAGAGAGAGAGAGAGAGAGAGAGAGAGAGAGAGAGAGAGAGAGAGAGAGAGAGAGAGAGAGAGAGAGAGAGAGAGAGAGAGAGAGAGAGAGAGAGAGAGAGAGAGAGAGAGAAACAATTGGCTTCATCAAGTACAAAACATGATAGTTTAGCATGAATCACACTCGTCATCGATGAAGGCATGTCTTTTACGTGGTTTGTCGCAGGCTTGAACATTGTATTATGGATCTCGCACCATCCTTTTAGCCCTGGCCTCAATGTACATAGGCAAGGCAATTTCATGAAGCAAAAATCAACAAAGCAGAGTAAATCAACAGACCTCACATAGTGCAAATCAAAATTCTTAAATATTATTCAAAACCACATCAATAGCCGGCTAGCTGCTAGCAAATATTACAATGAACATACATAGCTTGCAAAGGCAAAATATAAGTGAGGGGAGGTACTCAAAAATAGCATGTCCATGAACAAAAGAAATGGAATGCTCACAAATGATCGAATAGGCTCCCAGAGGGAGGTTTATTCTCCTCATCCACTACATCTGTAGAAGTATAAGAGGCCAAAGCATGTGTGTTTATGCTACAGAAATAGATTCACCAGATAACACACTTGGTTTAGCATTGCACTTACAAGTTCAGTCTTTGAAGACTTGTCATCAAAGCAATCTCTGATACCTTGGTGGCATTAATGATCATAAACAAAACTCTACGATGCTTGTGTTTTTTTAAAAGTATAATAACCAACAAACATTCAATTACATATACCGGATTTATCTAATTATAATCAAGACTTTTGTTTATTTCAATAAAAATTTTGAGCTCGAACACTTAATTCTTGCTAGACTTAACACGTGGCACATGCAATCTCTCTGTGTGGACAAATCATGTAAAGCTTGTGGGACAATTATGCAAACCGATGGGACATTGCCCAAAATTGCCCCACGTCGATGCAGGACAGCTAAGGGGAGTATCCCAAAAGGGTAATTCTATGAACATGATACTAAAGATAGTAATAGAATAATGATAATATCAAGGGTATTTAATTCTCTGTGCCCTAAAAGTGGTCGTTAATAACCATGGCAAGCAATTGAGGAACTTAGAGCCCCGTCTCGCAAAGGGACTGCAAGACCTACACGACAAGCATCCTATGCTCTGCAAATTCCAGCTTATTTCTTGATAATCATGGAGAGAACCCACAATTTTCCCCAATTATGGTTCAAATGCATCCTACTTTTCAATGTGAGGTTTAAGTGTATGCATTCTAAGTTTTACCTATTTTCACAATTTTAGCAGCACTTGCAGCACGGTCTTCATGTCCTTATAAGTCCTGCAAGCGGATTGGTGTGACAGTTGCTTTTGGAGGATCCAAGTTGCTATAACCCCTAGAGGTATGGGGCAAGAAGGGGCTCTTAAAGCAGATAATAGTGGTGGATTGTCCCAGTTTGTATTTATTGGCACTGTCTGCTTGCAGGGAGCGATATAAGCATGGTGCCAATCAAATGTTGTACACAATTTTTAGGCTTTTTGAAGCTATTTTAAGATGCTGCTTTTCAGCGTCCCTTTGGAACCATGCCTTTAATAAAAAATAGCGCTTGCATAAAAAAATCTAATTTGTCGAGCGTAAAGAGACGAGAGCAAGGAATGCAAGATATGCTGCTACATTTCTCTCTCTCTCTCTCTCTCTCTCTCTCTCTCTCTCTCTCTCTCTCTCTTTCTTTTTTTGGCCAAATTGTCAGATACTATATAAAGGTCTTGTCGGACAAAGATCACAAAGCTTTTACAAATACAGGACTTGAGTACAAATAACAATATGTTGAGCTTTGGAGAAGTGAATGGCTCCACGTACAAATGCAAAAAATAGAATCACAAAAAAACATTAGGCAGCGCCAGTAAAATGTGCATTAAGTCTCACGATAAGTTGTTGTTTGCACATTGTTTGTGCATGGGTCTGCACTCTCGTAACTACCATGAAGGCAAAGATCTATATGATGATGATTGAGCTCATTTCTTGCCGAAGAGGCCAAACAAGCCACCACCACCACTGCTAGAAGAAGATTGCTTGGACTTGTGAGAGGGCGTTGATGCTCGCGGGATGGCGGGCTTTTTCGGGGCGTTTTCCACGCTCTGCAATGGAATCAGTCTCCGAGAATGACTCCTTGTCCCCTCGCACACCGTTGTCGGCACGCCTAGCACTGCCCATGACGCTATTGTCTCTCTCTCTCTCTCTCTCTCTCTCTCTCTCTATCTCTCTCTCTCTCACTCACTCTGCGGTTACGTAATACGGTTGCCTTTGAATATGCCTTCCACACGCTTCCGGGACGGGCCTCTCTTTACATTTCCTCTCTCGCTCTCTCTCTCTCTATCTCTCTCTCTCTCTCTTTCTTTTTGACATTGAAATGGAACATGATGGCAGTTACATGGCATGTCCTTCCTTATAAATTTGACTCGTGGCTTTTAAACTGTCATTTGAACCAAAGCTGTCGCAGTTCCAATCAACATCTCACACATTGCATACTAACAAAAAAAGTCCAGCAATCTCCAAATTATCTAAGGTTATGTACATGGAAAAGGCTAATAAGATAAGGGAGCACAGATCCATTTTGCAACATTTTGCATGAAGTATCCGCATGAATTCAGTTTAGCCTCTCTCTCTCTCTCTCTCTCTCTAATTTGCTGATAGCAGCAACGCAAAGAGATGAGAGCAAGGTATGCTGCTATTGAATTCTCTCTCTCTCTCTCTCTCTCTCTCTCTCTCTCTCTTTCCGACAGCAGCATCACAAAGAGACAAGAGCAACTAGAAGTGTAAGGTATTGTGCTACAACACTCTCTCTCTCTCTCCCTCTCTCCCTCCCCCTCTCTCTTAGGCAGTGCCAAAAAATCCCATGTCGAAAAATCTTCTGAAGTTTATGAGGTGAGTCGTCAAGCTGTGGAGGTGGAGAACACGCGGTAGTCGAGGAGGAGGAGGCATGGGCACCGAGGAGGTGGGAGGACCAACCAATGTTTGAGTACATAGGCTGCCACTAGGTGTCGTCTGCGATGGCCTGTCTCACATCTGGTAGCTTCTGAGAAGCTGTGGTTGAAGGGGCGGGCGAGGAGAACAAGCAAGTTCGACTCTCGAGCAGCCTGACGATCATACAAGTTCAATCGGGACACACACCCTAACCATTCCGCGTCGGCGCGGGAGCATTTAGGATAGAGTTCCAATATAGCCTGCCTAGTTAGGATGAGCAAACGAGTTCAATTGGGACACACCCCTTAACCATTCCGCGTTGGCGCGGTAGCATTTAGGATAGAGTCCCAATATAGTCGCCCAAAAGTTTTTCTCAATCCATTTAATTTAATTTCATCTCAATCCAATTCCGGATGGCACTTGATTGTTGAGCATTCCGCGTAGGGTCCCGAGCTTGATGTGCTTATCATCATACAGGTGTTAATCTTCGTAATCCTATCTACCCGGACATGACCCTTCAACATATCGCGTCTACGCGGAACAAGTTAAGGGATGATCCTAATTAACATGAGCTAATGCTTTCACTATAAATCATTAATTAAATGAACAAAACGACATGAACATCTTTATTTACTCCTTTATCTACCAGATCATAAACCTTTCTTCACACTTTGACTCGCTCACCTTTGCAGTTTTGAAAACAAAAAGATGCAAGTTTCTCAAGAAGGCCCCCCTTACCTTGCTTAACAGCGCGCTCCAATCCCTTGCTACCCTAAAATAGGACTTTATCCTAAACTGTCCCGCGCCGACGCGGGAGCAATTAGAGCACTATCCAAGTGGTTTTTGGTACATTTGTAAATAGCAAGAGAAACGTCCACCATATGGGTGGACCTTGCTTTGGAGACATGCTTTGGAAAATTATATGCTCTGTGCATAGTTGAACAACGAGGAGCAACGATGGCTAAGGTTGAAAAACATTAAAAACACAGCTCTTTTGAGACTATATGAAAATAAGATAGATGTAGCTTGAGACATCAAAGAGGTTTTAATGATAAAAACTTGAGCGAACATAGATAAGAGGAAAATGGATCATAAAGGTGTAGTTCATCAACGTTATGAAGGAAAATGAAACGTCGAGAATAAGTTGAGAGAGGTGTAGTCGATTGAGGTTCTGAGGAAAAAAAAACACTTAACCTCTTGAAAAAAGTTTCCCTAGGTTTTGGCATTTTCAGACTTAGTATCTGAAAGCGTGTGGCACGGGTAAAAAAACACCGTTGGTTTGTCTTCTCGAAGAGATTGTGGTGTGGAAAAAGTGGTCTTTGTTTCGCTCTAGGACAATAGTTGTTCAGCATGTGCTATCAGTCGCCATATGACTATAATGGTTATGATAAGCCTAAATTTTGAGGATTTATAGCAAATACGGAAAATGCAAATTGGATTGCAGTTCATACTGCCTACTTTGGAGGAGCCAAGAAAAAGATGCTGAACGAAGAGATATCATGTGTTTTTTAAGCACACTGTAAGTTAATATACACTCCTCTTTTCAAGAGAAGCATAAATATTGTGTTGAAAATGGTTACATGCACCATCAAAACATGTAGTACAAGTGTGCAAGGACGAACTCAAATAGTTCTAGAGAACGGGACATGCTATTTTGGATAAGATGCCAACATCAAAAACTTGGTTGTCATGGTGGGATGTTAGAGTGCCACACTGAGGAGATAGATTTGTTGCTCAAGATGAGTCAGGTGCTTTTGTCCCAAGCACAAATCTTTCTAAGGCTAAACATGCAAGTATGCATGCTTCAGTTGGTTATAAAAAAATTCATTGGTCTTTATGAAGTCAATTGTGTAGATATGTCACTAGCAGTTCTTCAAAGTGTACGTTATAACACCTACTTGAAGGGCATGTACTCATCCATAGGACCAATGTGGTAGACTTGGCAGCTAGATTTATGAACAATCAGTCAGTGTTTGCATCAAATAGAATACTGGTTGATGCAGCTCAATCATCAGTTCTAGAAATGCAAATACTAAGTCTAGAAATGAATAGAGATACAATACAAGATTTAAGAGTGTGCAAAAATCCTAGTCAGTTTTTCTTAACCCTGATGAAAGTCTTGAAGAAGATTGCCATAGATCAAAGTTTGTTACAACCACTACACCATTTTGAACCGTACCACAAGCAAGCAAAATGCTTCCCCTGCTCCTAGTCGTTGATGGGAGAAGAAGGTGCCTCAGACAGTTTGGGCAATTAGGCGCACAGAGCCTGACAGAAAAATAAGTGTTTTGGTTTTCTTCTCGGAGAGAAAGTACGTTGTAGTAGGTCCATAAACAACAATTAATGTGAAAAATGGTGAATATTCATGTCCCTTGCTTTTTTTTTGGGGGGGGGAGGGGGAATATCGTGATGTGGGTGCCAAACCAAGAGGAATTGTGGAGGGGTTCGTATGGTTTTGGAACGAGAGTAACACTCATGCATGCAATATTGATGAGATGATTATTGGACCTCTTCGGCCAGTTCCAGGGATGTGGGTCGTGGAAGAAGGAACCTATCTGCTTTCATGGGAGGTTGAGATGTTGCAAAACAATGGATTTGTGCTACAAGGCAGCAATGCAGCAACACAACACAACCTCTGCCCTATTGGGCAATGTGAAACACAGCCTAGTTCGGTCTGTGCTAGATTCATAGATGGAAAGCATCTCAGATGGAGGTCAAAATTAACCAAAGACTTCAATGAGAGGATAGCATTGGGCCTAAGCATGCAAGCACTAATAGTGAGAGCGGTTATATTGGTACCTACTGTGTTTCATGGTTTTCATGGTAGCAGTCTTGCCTTGCTTCAACAGGGGGTTACTTATGCTATGACCATTGCAAACTTCCCTCGATGTACTTGTGAGGATTCCAAAAAAGAGACAGCAAGTGCCTCACGTATATGCATTGTAAACACACATACCTTGTGTATTTTTGAGTCCTTGGGTTGGATTCTATAGCTCATGACCAGTTTGTGCTTCAGGCAGCACTGACAAAAGTACAGTTGTTCCAAGATCGTCTGGGACACCAGAGTTTCAACATAACAATATTGACTTTTTGAGCTAAGGTTTATGGCCCTCTATGCAATGTTTTGATAGCTTATGTTATTTAGTCAATTAAGAATTTATATTATTGCAATGATCACCTTTTATTAATTAAGTATTTTTTTGGACTACTTGCACTTGACATTATGGAAGGGATTAATACAAAAAATCCTTCTATGTTACGATTCTCTTTATTTTTGCTCGAAAAAATGCCACGCTCGGTTTTTTTCGCTCGGTGTATGGATTTCCTCACCTAAACCCACATTGGAGGTCACACAGGTGTTCTCTTAGGTTAGGGGTAACTTCCTGTTAAGTTTTGTAGCTACCGGTTCAGTGGTCGAAGCGTCCTGGCCCCATTTTGATTTCTTTCCTGCGATGCCACATTGCCGTTTTTTGGAGATTTTTGTGGAAAAGAGAGTATAGAACAAGAAGAGTACATAGTAACGAGTCTACTTCTCATGTTTGACATCGGTCGTTGTATTGTGTGCATCGTACGGAGTCGTAGAAGGTCCGCGTGCTCTAGTCTCTCAAGCTCTCTCTCACTTGTGAATAGTGAAAATGAGCTAATAAGTGGCCTAAATAAACTTATATCGAGGTTTCCCGGACCACTTGTTACCAAATTTGACACGTGCTTTTATCTTGTTGCGAAATGTACTTTAGGCTCAAAAATGTCTTCATTTGGACTTCATTGCCCTGTTTTCGAAAAAATTGTCATTTCATCCAAAAACTGACCAATCGGCTTTCCGCAACTTTTCTCATACCTGCACCCCGTCTTCATGATAAGCTTTCTTTCACTTACTAATCACTCCCATATTTTTCTTTTGCCACCAGGTCACTATTTCATTTTCTTTTCTATTTTTTTTAAATTAACAAAATAAAGGAAATAGATAACTTGACCCGAAAAATACCCATAAATCAAGATAATTAGATAATAGCCTAATAAATCACTATATACATCTATTCGTAGTATTTTTGGATGGATTGCTCCATTTTCTTACTTTTTTACCGTTAAAACTACGATTTTTACATATATACACACACCTAGAGGCTCATCTTGGTGTTTGTCCTCTGTCTCCCGTTATAACACATTAATTAAGGGCTTATATACTCGGGTTTACCAAAATTATCATGTTGGACGGGAGCGACTAACACACCCATGAAGTGCATGCAACACTACCTAGATCAACATAATGTCAATAGAGGACACAGATGACATGATAGGCACACGGAGGAAATCTCCTTAGCTTGTCAGGCTGAGACCATCCTACACATGCAACACTCAGGAAGGCCAACTAAACCACAATCAAGAACCTCACTGCTCTCAACTACACCATCTAGCCCCGACATGACCTGATCGTCGATGGCGATGTGGTCTTTGCTGTCGTTTTGGCTTCATCTGTTGCACTGCTTGTAACTTTGTCGAACGACAACAAGAACTATGATCCATTAGAGAGGACATATATCATCATAACCATTCATCTTTTGAGATCCTCTGATTACTTTTATGTCTGCTCTTCTTCATTGGGGACTTCTTTGTTCCTGTGCAATCATGTTGTTAGTGTTGTCTGCAGCTTTGTCATTGTAGGCCATTCTTCGACTCGCCATTGAGGAGAAGTATGCTATGATCTGAAATTGGTGCTCCAATTCATTTGTCAATTGATTTGAGTAGCATTTCCTTATAATTGATGTAGAAGGAATATGTACAAGAGGATGGTGATAGGTGTATGTAGATTAGGGTCTAAAACCTGGATGATCAAAGGGAAAAAACCTGGTGGGAAAAAAATGCCTTTGGTATACGCTCTTATTGGAGTTGAGCAGTTGAACGTGAAGTACATGTTTATGAAAGGTGAGTGTTTGGGTGAAACACGGAAAGAGTGCCTGATGCAAGTGCCAATTATGGGACACTCTATATGCATATGAGAAATTTGTCAACAAAAGCATGCAATGTGAAAGAAGGAGATGATGGGTGTTTCGAGGAATAAATGTAGCACATGTGACATCAAAAGATGTCTCAATAGCTTCCACCTTTCCAAGAAGGGTTTTCGATGTAGAAGTTTCTCCACTCGTATCTCACTGTGCTCAGTACGTGAGTGTCTTTTGGACCTTCTCCTTCACTTCACCAGACTTAAGTACTTAGACTTCGACTCTTTTGCTCACCTATACCAGCATGAGCGACACAACATAAATATGCTCAACTCTTCCAGCTTGAGCAGTACCTAGAATAGCTAAGACGCTTAGACCACAGAGAATATTACTTGAAGCTTTGGGACTAACACCTCACTCATTTTGTGGTGTAGCTACTCGACTCTGACTTGTATGACTTGTCGGTTGCATGTTGACACTGCTTTGTGACAAGTTCTTTGGCTGTTGTAGTGGCTGCTGAGACATACTTTGTGAAGTTTCATCGTTTTCCTGTACCTTCTTCTCTTTGTAGTGCTCAGGCCTCTCGTCAGTCTTTTCTTCATGTGGATTATGGATTTTTTTATTTTTTCTTAATAATAAACAAAGAAAATCTTAAAAAATACTTAACAAAAGAAAAATCATTCAAATAGAAATCTAAATGCTATGCACACTATACACAAGTCCCTAGGGCTCATATATGGATTTTGTCCCCATACTCCTCTGTAACACTACTATGAGGGCATATACTCTAAATTTCGTCAAAAAATTATCACAATAAAACGCAAAAATTCAATGCATCTCACAAAACATTGCCCTCTAATAGTCATTATGTTAGGTCTGCATTCAGAATGCCTCCCCCCTTCCTATTTGGAGTCATCCTTTACGACAGGGTATCGCAAAGGGTATGCGTTGTGCTTGGGCAATTAAAAGTTGTGCCTATGCAGGCCTTGTAATGTATCCCTATTATGCATACACAGTCAATGCATGGAAAAGATTTATGCCGTGCAAGATGTGGGTATAAGCAATTTTCTTATTGGCATTTGTTGTCGAGGCTTCCTATCTAAGCAATGTAATGGTCTTTGAAGCTCTTGTATCGTTGCTTGATTGACGCGACTTGCTCTCTTCTAACTGTACTGTAATCGTAGGAAGAATTGTAAGAATTCAAGCGGCGATGCACTGACAACAGTTTTGTTGTTCTTCTTTGAGACCCATTTCTTTGTGATTATTAGCTGTTTTGTTGTTGACGCTCGTTTGAGAACCCATACTTGCTCATGCTTCGTTTGTGTTTGAAGAGACTTCTTTGGGATCCACCTTTTTGTTGTGTGAGTCGACAGTGGTCTTTGCTTCGGCCCTTGTACGCTTGGTTGGTGACGGGATTCAGGCTTTGAAAGTTGATACTGTGGTTGTTTTGGAATCCAAATGAATTCCTGACTTTTTTGTGCTTGAATCAACTTCTTTGGATCCCAAAACTGAGTTGTGAAAGCTTGAGACTTTGTGATATTCTTACCCGTTCGTGCACGCTTTCCTTGTTTTTGTTTTGGTGTTGGATCTTGTGATTTGTCATTAGAGATCTTTGTCTTCTTGATCCATATTTGTTTTTGGCCGATCTGGCTTTTTGGTATCCAGATTTTTCGAGCTTTTTGGCTTTGACTTGTTGTCTTGTTCTTTTGACCTGTCATGGTTGTTGCTGAAGGGGTTGGTGATAGTGATGGCCTGAGTTGATGATAGGGGATGTCGTAAGATTCATCACTATTGCTACTATCCTCAGCAAGGTTGACTTCTTGTACTTTCCCTTGATTTTTTGGCTGGAAGTGGAAAGTTACTGTCTGTTTGCTCGTGGGTGGTAGTTTATTGGAGGACTTTTCTAGCCCATTGATTAGAGCATTGTTAGCTCGTTGCTCTGGTCGTATTCCTCCTAGCTGAGTCTTTGCATCCTTATTAGGAGCCATGTATGAGGATGCTTGTGGTGGCTGTGTCTTCACCGAGGACTTTGGAATCCACTTTTGATGTACGTTATTAGTGTAGCGATGACATTGATTCCTGGGTCGTTGATCTTCTTGAAGCTCGAAGTGTTCTACAAAGTCATAGAACTCGTCGTTTTCTTCATCTTTTGATTATCCACATTTCTTTGTTTGCTCCTTATTTCAAGAGCTTGTTGATGTCTGAATCTCTTCGTTTTCCTGGATTACACTCACTGCAAAATAAGGAACGACATCATAGCCATTTTCATCACAAAACTTTGTTGTGGGAGCATCCTGCACGGCGCACACGTCCAGAGTAGCCAAGATGTCTTCCCATCCAAAAGGCTCGAACTCTTCTTCAGGAAATGGTTCTAGGATATAGTCCATATCCTCTATAACCCGCTCTAGGATACATTACTCACGTTTCAAGCTACCACATTGTGAAACTCCACACATCCACAGTTCTTTAGGCTTACCTAACCAAGCTGGAAGTTTTGATCCTGCTACTACTGTGGCGGAATCAAACTCCTCAACCGGTGTTCTCGTTACATCCCTATAGCTATGGTCCCTCAAGTTTATCTTTGTTATGGTTTCCATATGTCTCAGGTATATATGGTCAAATCCCCAATCTTGGACCATTTTCAATTGTCGCATGAATGGTCTTCCCAGAATGATGTCATAGTTGTTCTTCTTGCCAAAGTCAACAACAGCAAAAGTGTGTTCATATTCAATGCCACAAGAAGTAACAAGTACTTTTTCTAGCAGTCCTAGGGGCTTTTCCTTGTGTCTGTCTGCAAGCTGCAGGGTCATTCGTGTGGATATCAAGGCAGGTTTTCCCCATTTTTTCCAAACCTCTTTGGTTGCAATGGCCACACCAGCTCCACTGTCAAGGATTGCCATGGTTTTTACTCCATTGAATTCCAAAAGAAGGGTGGTGTTTCCATCTTCTCCCTCGTAATACTCGCCTACCTTGTTTAATGGCACTGGCCTAATATTTAGTTGAGGCATTTCAAGCTCTTTGATGCCTTCCTCGATTTGAGTCATTGGGGTTTTTACACCAAATTTCTCTAGACATTTACCCACATTAGCCCACATGTTTGGTCTTATTCTGAGCAACTCGGCTAACATTATTGTACATGTGACTGGGGTAGATAGAATATCTACTAGCCCCTTTGAATCGATGGCCTTGTTGGGAGACAGTCTCTGTGATGGGACTGCAACCACATCTGACTTGGTCTCGTACTCTCCCATGTAGGATGGTAGTGTTCTTAGCGAATGGGGTTGACTATCCATAGATTGTACAGATCCTTTGTCGCCCCAATACGATCGCACATCTAGATTCATTTGAGATCCAGTCTCAAATTCCTCTATTGGTGGTAGAAACACTCCTCGTTCATCACCAGTCTTGTCTACTCGTCTTCTTAGGTCATCGGCTTCATTGGCCTCTTTGACTTGTTTCCACAATTCGTCAAGACCATCTATCTCTTTACAATCCTCAGGTATAGCTTGGTGAAATCCCTCGGAAGAGTTATCCGTGGTATTCAGTGTTATCCTTGGTTCTAATGCTGGGTCTTTGAGGTTTGGTCTGTGCTCATGACTAGAATCTGGCTCTTTTAGTTCCTGGTTTGGTGGGATTACTTGTGTCTGCATGACACGGATCACATCCTCAGTTTTTGCAACTGGTGGTTCTAGTAAGCTTGGTTTGTTTAAATCATTTTCTGGCACATTTCAAACCTTTGCTTTTCTAGTTCCGCATCGGGATATGTCATCCACATGTGTTCTTGGGTTTGGTTGTTTTTGAGCCTTTCATCATAGGCTTTCAAGAGGGCATCTAATGTCTCATTAACCTTCTCTGCCAATACAGATCCTCCTGAACTAGCACTTCTCGGTTTCTCATCCGTGGACGGTTCTTCTAGAGGTTTAACCATCTTTGTAAAAGAAGGTGCCTTCTTTTCCTCATGTTGTTTTATCTTCTCCTCAGCTTCGGTAAGCTTCTCAGTTAGGGATTTTTGCTCTCGTTCTCTACGTGCTTTCATCCTAGTCTTTCTAGCTTTCCAACTATTTCGTTTGCTCTTGGTTTTCTGACTAGGTGCGTCTGTCTTTGGTCCATCATCTGTCTTTGGACTCATGTCACTTTCCGTGTTCTTTGTCTCTGAATCCTCATCAGCTTTCTTTTGAGCTTGTGCTCTCGTAACTACTTGAACTGGTACAACATTTTCCTTTTCTGAGCTAGTAGGTAGCTGAACAATCCCTGATACATTTATCGTGATTTTCTTGATTTGGTTTGGTTTTTTCGAGCAATCACGTGTCAAGTGAGTGATGCCACACTCAAGACAATAGGCATTTACTTTAGTGATCTCCGTATGAGGACATTGTTTGACCAAGTGGTTGTCACGATTTTTGTGACAATCTGTCTCTGGTTGCTGTCTCTGGTTGAGGAGATTCTTTTAACATTTTCTCTTGGCTATAAGCAAGCTTTGACCTAAATAAGCCGCTATTTGCAATGAATCGCAATGTCCTTTGGTCCATTTCATACCTTCTTTCTTTCGACGCAAACCCAGGAGGTGGAGGTTGTACCGGCCTCACCATGTGTTTCTCTCACATTTTGTTGCTCCGAAGGGTAGTACTCACTTTGGTTGCTATACCACATTGTAGCTGGTACTGACGTTGGTTTATTTGATGCTTCCATCATTGGCATGTATCTCATGTCTACCTGCATTCTAGCACCTGGCAGCGGAGGTTGTTATCCTAAGACAAGCTGTGGCCTTAAAACTCCTACTGGTCTTGGCGCATTCCCCGTAATGTATCTAGGTGGAGTAGGTGCTTCTGGAACAGGTTGTACATACCTCTCCCTAGCATTTTCCATGCTATAATAGCACTCTTTCCCCGTATGGTTCGTCCATTTTCTCTCAATTTTACACCACTTCGGCTCTCCCGAATCAGACCTTACAAGAGGAATCAACCTCTTGACCAAGTCGTCGATAAGCTTTTCTTGATCAATAGGTGTCGTTGGCTTGGACATGGACTCACTTATCTATGAAACACTGTGCTGAGAGGATGTGTCATCTCCTTGACTCTTTAAGTCCTTTTCTTTGTATGCCTCATAATTATCCACTGGATAAAGAGCTTCTTTGATCAACTCGTTTAGCGTCATCCTCCTTATCATATCCAGATCCTTCTGAAGGCCTGCATCTCTCATTCCCTGGATAAAGATCAACATCAGTCGTGCTTGCGTAGGTAATTCCGCTCTCGGACAGAGCTTAACATATCTCTTGAGCCGTAATGATGCTTTGCATACTGATTCATTCTCTTTCTGTTTGAATCTATGGATTTGCGAGACCGTGTTGTGAGCAATGCCTTTTGGCGAGAATTCTTCAATAAACTCCTCAAACAGCTCATCTAGGGTCTCAAAATCCCATCTTTCCACAGAGTCGAACCATGTAGCTGCAGCATCTTCTAGAGTCAATCCAAATCCCGCAAACTGTGTCGTAAAATCTGAAACTTCCTCTGCTCTAATCACTCTTCTAAAAGCCGCTACATGATCTCTCGGATCTTTATCTCCGGAGTATTTTCTGTTTACCCATTTCTGGACTTGGGATGGTCTAACTCGTCGATTGTCTACAAGTCTAACCAGAGACTCTCCCAATCCTTCTCTCGTTATCGCTCTTGAAGGGAATCCTGGTGGCTCTCTTCTTGGAATTCCTATAGGAATTCTCGTGTTTAGTGGAGGCATTTGTGGTCCTTCATTGACCAAATATCCACCTCTTTCTAGTACAGTCTGTGGATTTGTGCTTTCTACAACTCTGTATTCTCGTCTATACTTGTCGACAACTATAGATCTCCATTGACAGTCGACTCCGTATTTGTAGACATAATATAAGAGCTTGTAATCCGTAATCTCTTCTAGGTTTGGATCTGAGCACCTATAAAGATTGACCTCATTGTCGTAAATGTATCTATATAGCCCTTCACTCTCATGACCACTCATCCAAACTCTCTCAACAAGATGGATCTTTATTAATTGCAAGTTTGGAAGATCCATTGTGGGAGGATATTCCTCTATCGTCGAGATCGCCAAGCTTGTGTAAGCTGCGTTTGAATTTAGGGTAGACATGATTTCTGGGCTTAAGAGCTTTTGCTTCGTTCAAGTAGACTTAGTCCACTATGTTCAAGTGCTTTGGTTAGGGAAAAGTCAAAACTATGTCCAAAACCGCAACCGTTTCGTCACAATTCTCGCAAATTGTCGCTTTTAGACACCCCTAACTTGCGGATGAATTGTGAGGTCTCAAACGACAGTTTTTTTTCAAAGTTGATCTAAATGGTTGCCGTTTAGTTCACGTTTTGCTCTAAGATCTGTAGAGCCGTTCTCAGGCTACGTTTTGATATAAAAACTTTTTCGATCCGATACCGTTTGTGAAAGTTATGGCCAAAATCGTGAAATGCAGTTTAGAATGGTCAAAATGAGTCCAAATTCAATTTTGAAAAAAGATTTGGGATCTCTGTGACACTGTGAACACTTCTGTATGGTCAAAGTTACAGTTGGACCCTAAAACTGGCCTAGAGACATCCTACGCGTAGGATGTCTATATGCTCAGAATTTAACAAAATTTGGTCCAGAGACTCCCCTTAAGTCCAGCAACACAATGGTATGCTCAGAATTTCATTTGGAGCTAAAAATGGCCTTGAGACATCCTACGCGTAGGATGTCTTTTTGCTCAGAATGACTTGAAATTTTCACCCTAGCTTCTCCTTGATGTGCTGATCACAGTGGTGTGCTCATAGGTTGGTTTGGAGTCCTAAATCAAGCTGGAGACAGCGTACGCGTAGGATGTCTAACTGCTCAGATTTTGTCCAAACTTGATCCCAAGATTCTCCTAGTGCCCAGCAACCCAATGGTATGCTTAGAATTAAATTTGGATGCCAATAGGTCAAGATTTAGGCTGCAAGAGCTTCTAGTGCACTCCAAGAGTAGGATGTCTGACAATTCTTGTCTTTGCTTGGTAAATAGGCCAAACAAGGTCCGAATTCACTTTTGAAAAAAGATCTGGAATCCTTGAGACACTTAGAATCTCCCTATATGGCCACAATAGAATTTTGACCACTTTATGACCCTGGAGACATCCTACGTGTAGGATGTCGTTTTGCTTTGTTTTAGCTCAAACTTGCACTGTAGCTTCCCCTTGATGTGCTAAACTCACAGCTATTTTTACTTTTTGATTCTGACACCTCTAGGTTGGTCAAATGATGAAGAATCTGTTCCAAAAGCCTGATGTCTGTTCTGATGAATTCCCAAGTCAAATCAACTCCAAATTGGACCAAAATTGACTAGGAGGCTTATCTAAGGCTATATGACAACATGGTATGGTCACAGGAGAATTTTGGTCTCAGAATCATGCAGTAGACATCCTACGCGTAGGATGTCTAACTGCTCAGAATTGCCCCAAATTTGAACCACAGACTCTCCTTAAGGTGCCGATCACTGTGGTATGCTCAGAATTTTGTTTAGAGTCCAAAATCACACAAAAGACATCCTACGCGTAGGATGTCATCCTATGCGTAGGATGTCTTTTTGGCCTGTTTGACCCCAGACTTGTCCCACAACTTCCCCTTGATGTCAGTAACCCAATGCTATGCTTAGATTTTAATTTGGATGTCAAAAGACCCCAAAACTAGCTGTTCTTGCCTTTTTCAGTCAAAATGTTAAAGTCCGCTCAATCTTCCCTTTCACTTATCCAAATGAGATGAAATTTATCACATGCACTCAATACAACATTTAGAACATGCCTTTGAAGTCACCCTATGGTTTGGTCTCAAAAATTATGCCTTGGGCACAATTTGGGTAGGATGTCTGACACTTCTTGTCTTTTGGCTTTGATCTGTCAAAATTTGGTCAAATTTCCACTTTCCAAGTGATTATAGGGTAAAACCTACCTTCTAAACACACTGGTAACCTCAAATTTTCAAAATTTTCCACCAGATCACCCTGTAGACATCCTACGCGTAGGATGTCTACTGCTGATTTTTTGAGACTGAAGTGTTCCTGATGCTTCCTTATGCTCTCACCAAGTGCAAGTATGCTTCACAATTGCAAAAACATGCAAAAATCACTCAATTTAAGCCTTTTCTGAAATTTTACGTTTTCTGACTCTGCCTTTTGGCTTTTGGTCAACAAAAATAGGAAAAACACCCAAGTCAACAGGTTACTAGGGTAAAACCTACTCTCTGAACCCACTGGTGCAGTCAGAATTTTCAAATTTGGTCTCCAGAACCCCCTTGAGACATCCTACGCGTAGGATGTCTATGTTTACAGAATTGCAAGTTTTCTTCACAGAACCCTTGCAAATGCTCTTTTATATGCACAACATCAGTTAGTCATACAAAAATGTCCACAAAAGCTTGTTTAATGCATTTTTACCCTCAAAAGCACACTTTTCCGTGATTTCAAATGCAATCAAGCACTTTAGCAAATAATTCAGTGTTGAATAGCTCTAGATCAGAATCGGATCACTTACCTAAAGCTACTCCTACAAATCATATGGGGTTTTGCATCTATGGGTAGAAAAACGCTTCACTGCCACACACGGACTAGTAAACGCTTTTATCACCTCACAAATCACTCGACCACCAACAACTACTCTAATCCACGGATCCTAACTAAACCTATCTAGTCGCAGACCCTCGGCAAGACACAGGCTTCCTGGCTATCCACTTGATCGCGGAATATCCTCTTCCAGATCCACTTAAGAAAAACGCTTTCTTTACGCGAAACTAAATCAAGCAACCATCACACGAGTGTTAGTAGGAAACCTACTTAGGTCCTTGTGTCCCCGTCAGCTGCGCCAATGTTGGACGGGAGAGACTCAAACACCCATGAAGTGCATGCAACACTACCTAGATCAACATAATGTCAATCGAGGACACAGATGACACGATAGGCACACGGAGGAAATCTCCTTAGCTTGTCAGGCTAAGACCATCCTACACATGCAACACTCAGGAAGGCCAACTAAACCTCAATCAAGAACCTCACTGCTCTCAACTACACCACCTAGCCACATACACACATACGGTAGGTAACTCACCTAATCATGCCAGATTCGTACAAAACTTAAGGAACACCATCCCCTCACTAGGATATACCTGTCCCTAAGCTTCTACACTCAAAACCCTCACTCTAAACTCGTCTGCGGAAAACGCGTAGGATGACAGAGTAGAATTTTGAAAGTGCCCGAAACTAAAATTTATGAGTACCTATGCGTAGCTTATGTCGCCACGATTCTATAGACTACTAGCAGGAAGAAAACAGACATCGTTTGATACACTTACGGCCACAAATAGCTCGTAGATGCGTCGGCCTGTGCGCTTCGTCTCGCGTGGAATGCTTGGCGTTCTCGCGTAGCTCTCCTCGAGCCTACAACAATGGTGCAGTCGGATCTCCAATGTGTTGAGCGAGCCGGGCGTAGCAAGAGGATGAAGCTCACGCTCACTCTCTTTCTCTCTCAGACACAGTAGACGGCAGTGCTAAAGTTTTGATTATGATAAAAGTCTCCTTACAAAATGACCTAGGTACCTTATATACTAAGGCTACCTTAGGTTTAACCAAAAATGGGGTTGAAAGGGTCAAATGTCTTTGTATTTACAATCTGGAAGTGCCATTGCACCCCGGCTTCTGAAACTAGAATAACTACTCATTACAAATGACGTTTATAGCCATAATCGGCATCATTTCATAACTCGCAAAAGATAAGACTTTGGTACGAAACTTGAGTTATGTAAAAAAGGGCATGGAAAACAGTGCCCTTTTTTACACTCCTCCCCCCTTCCTAGTCAAAGCCCTCCTGGACGACGGTGTATTGCCCGAGGGTACGTGCTTTGTATGAAAATCAAGAAGTTGCTAATGTTGGCCATGTAATGCGGCCCTATATGTATACTCAAGCAATGCATGAAAAAATTAAAGCTGTGCAAGAGGAAGGTATAAGCATGCTTATTGGCATTCAATGTTGAAGTTTCTCGTGAAAGTATGACCTTGGTGAGGGCGGTGAAATAATAAGCTCTCCAGTATGTTTTCTCTTGCTTTGATAGTCAATAGAGTTGGTGAAACCATGTGGCTGTTCATCACCTTTGTCGCTTTGGCTATTCGTTTTTTAGGTATCCAAATTTAAACTGTGGGTAAGGTTGGACTGGAACATGTTTTGGTTGCCTGTTGAAGACGTGTACTTGAGGGAGCCCCTTAGGTTGTTGTTTTGGAATCCAGATTTTTTCCTGCATACTTTGGGCGATAAATAATTGCTTTGGTACCCATATCTTCTTGTGAAGGAACTTTGGTTTTAGCTTGCAGTTTGTAGTGGATGTCTTTGGAGAGTTATTTGCAAATTGACTTTGCTCAAACCTTGCGAGCTGATCCTTCCTTATCCATATATGTTTGATAGCTTTGTTGTGCAGTATGTGGGGTTTGTCGTGGTACGCTTTTGTGAACTTCCACTAATTCCTTATGACTCATCAAACTCACGTCGTGGGTAAGAGTATTTGCCATATTGACTTGCTTTTCGTGCGTTGTCTCTTTGGAACCCATTGTTGGACAATGGTCGTTTGTAAGGGTTTCTTACCTTTTTCGGCCGGGGCCAATATTGATCATTTGTCTATAGCTATTGTAGCAAAAGGAACTTGGTGTTCTTTTGAAGAAGATTGGATATTAACTGTATTCTAGCTCCAGTCAAGTTGCACATTATACCTTCCCTGACAAGGTTGCCCTAGCAATAAGGCATGCTGTGTGTTCTTATCTTCTACCACATAAAATTTGTGCGGATAGACATAATGGTTAACCTATACCATGAGCATTGTCCATCCCATTACCTCGGTGGAGTGTTCTGAATAATTGTTGAAATTTTGTTTTGTCTCCTGTAATACTATTTGTCAAGTTGAAGTTGCTTGTAAAGGCTATAGGAGGTTAGGTTACCTTGAGCACCCGAATCAAGCATTGTTGTCGCCCCCACTTGATTGTGTCCTAGTTTGACAACAATTTTGAGATCCTGCATGTTCTCTGTGTCAAGGTCTGTTACTTGAATGGCATTAGTTTTCAGAGGTGGTCCATGTTGTTGTCGCTATCAAAGAAGCCGACGCTTTGCTATTTGTTCCTTCACCTCTGCTTGAGCTTCTGCAACAATCTGTTGTTTCTCTTGTCTCCGTTTCTTTTCCTTGTGGCTTTTTAGAAGCATGCTTGGGGTTAGTGGTAGATGAAATTTTTTTAGTCGACATCCACTAATGCAGTTGGGAATTTCTTCACCATCATCCAACGTAGCAAGCTTGACAGCTCTACTTGGTGATAAGTCTGTGATCACAAAGGGTCCTATCCCTCACTTTTTAAGTTTCTTAGCATATTGTTTTAAGGTATAAATCAGGACATAATCGCCCGTTTTGAATTCCTTTGATCATACATGCTTATCAAAAAACTCTTTCTGATTTTGTTTTTGCGCATAGATGGAAGCTAATGCTTTCAAGCGAAGCTTATCTAGCTTTTCAAGGTTATCTATTCATGAAGACATTTCATGGCATGTCCACTCTAGTTGCTTGGCTAATCTTAGTGTTGGGATTAGGAATTCCATAGGTAATATAGCATTAAGGTCGAACACCATGTCGTACAGTGTTGTTCTTATCGAGGTTTTATAAGCAATTCTATAGGCCCATAATATCGAATGTAACTTTTGATCCCAATCCATTCTTGACTTTGAGACTATCTTAGTTAAGATCATACATAGAGTCTTATTTGTAGCTTCTGCCTACCTATTAGCTTGTAGGTGGTACGGAGCACACTTCTTATGGACTATCATAAATTCTTCAAGAAGATTCTCGATCGTTTCATTTATAAAATGTGTGCCCCGATCACTGAAAATTTTTAAAGGTAGACCATATCTCACAAAGACATTTTCATATAGAAATTGTGCAGTAGTGCTTTTTTTGTAGCTTTAGCTTCGACCCATTTAACGAGATAATCCGTGGCCACAATGATATACTAGGCATGTGTCTTGTAAGCGAGGGGTGAGATTGTCCCACAAAGTCTATTCCCCATTTAGTAAAAGCTCTAGCTCCCATCATTGGTCGTAAGGGCATCTCATCCCGCTTTATTGGCACTTTGGTGCATTGACAAGAGTCACATCGTGTTGTATATTTGATCGTGTCCATATGTAATGTTGGCCACCATATTCTAGAGGTGTGGATAATTTTTGTTGTCTTTTCCCTTGAGAAATGGCCTCCACTTATTCCTTCATGTGCTTGTTCCAAAATTGGAATGTATAAGCTCCCCATTGTGCACAGCCTAAGCTGGTTATCCTTTCCTCTTTTATAAAGGTGATTTTCAATCAAAGTGAAATCACGAGCTTCTGTTTCTATTGCTCTCTGTCATGCTCTGGTGGTATTTTCAAAAAATGTTTGCTTCTCCAAGAATTCAACAATGTATTGACTCCATTCTAGCGTAATTGTTATTTGAAACAGTGTTGCATGTCCTTTTGGTGGGCTTGATCTGCATTTGGTACAACTAGTTACTTAATCGTGAACATCAACATGCGTAGTTGGCCAATACACTTCCAATTTTTGCAAGCATTGAAAAGTTTTTGTAGATGAACAACGAAATTTCAAATGCTGAGTATGCGCGTCTAGCAAATAGGCCTCGTATTCCTCTCGGTTTATGCACATTCGTAGGATACTGTCGGAACCTAGATTGTATAAACGTCTGCCAATCAACTGAAAGTTCTTAGCTTGCTGAATTGTTTTTCGTTTACGGTGTTGGTAAGTTTTGTTGAATTCTTCGCCGTGTGATAGTAGGCTTATGATATCTTGGGACCACTTTGGTATCATTTCTATATTAAAGAGATATGCATCTGGGAGATCATCATCCACTCCTCCTAGAGCTTCGCCATTTGGCAATCGAGAAAGGTGATCTGCGCTGAGATGCGTCTTTCCCTTTTTAACCAGTATCGTAAAGTCAAATTCAAGCAATATGATGAACCATCTTACGATTGGATTGCATGGTTTATTGACAAGGTATTAAAGGGCTTGATGGCCCGTGAAAAACACAAACTTATTTGAGAGGAGATAATGCTGAAATTTCTTAACAACATAAATCATTCCAAGCCACTCTCTTTCGGTGGTTGTGTAGTTCTTTTCAGCATTGTTTAGTTGTCGGCTGGAATAGCAGACTGGAAAATCCATGGTTCCTTCTCTTGATTGAGCCAAAATACATTCTATAGCAAATGCAGACACATCAATATCAACGTGAAAGATTTTTTTCCAATCAGGTGCCTTTAGCAGCGGAGCAGATACGAGGGCATCTTTTGATTTCTGAAATGATTCCTCGCACTCATCTGTCCATTCAAAGATCACTATAAGTCTATACAGAGGCTGGGCGACGATTGCATACATGTGTATGAACCTTCTATAAAACCCACAATGTCCCATAAAACATTGTACCTGTTTTGTGTTGATTGGTTTAGGCATTTTGATAATCACTTTTATCTTATCCAAATCTGTGGATATGCAATTTTTTGATACAATATATCCCAAGATTCGTCCTTTTCTGACCATAAAAATGCACTTTTCTGGATTAAGACAAATTCTATATGTCTTGCATTTCTATAATACTTTTTTGAGGCGTTCTTTATGTTCCTCTCTTAGGAGAGAGTGTACACATAGTTCATCCATATAGATTTTCAAGAAGATCCTCAAGTATTCTTTGAAAGCATGTGCCATCAATCTTTGAAATGTTGTGGGTGCATTTGTCAACCCAAATGGCATGACTCTATATGCAAATATGTTCCATTTTGTGGAAAATGCCGTTTTATATTGATCCTCAACTGCAATTGCAAGTTGGTTGTAGCAAGAGAATCCATCCAAGAAGGAATATGCACACTTGCCTGCCACTCGTTCAAGGACGTGATCCGTGATTGGTAAGGGATAATTATCCCTTATCATGGCTGCATTGACTTTTTTGAGGTTGACAGACACTTGGAGTTTACTATTCTTTTTTGGTACAACAACAATTGGAGATACCCAATCGGTGTGAAACGGTGTGTTCTATTTCATAGATAAACTCTGCTTCCTTTAGCTTATCGATTTCTTCCTTGATACGCTTAGCAAAGGTGTGATTGTACATGTATGGCCTTTGACTACTAGGCTTTGCATCAAGTTTTGAAGGGATAGTATGCTGGCATATTGTATGATCCACTCCCTTTAAGTCCTTATAAGACCATGCAAACACATCCTTATATTCTCCAAGAAGGCTAACAAGCTCCTCTTCCTCTTCTTGACTCAGATCGGTTGCTATAAAGACGTGTTGTGATTCCTCCCCAGGTCTTGCTAGGTCTATCTTCCTTGCATCCTCCGGTCTGTCATATGACTCCTTCTCTCATCATTCTCGTCTTGGCTGCATCAATACTATTTATTCTCGTCTTGGCTGCATCAATACTATCTTCCGGTCTTGAATAGTGAGCTTCCTGTAATGGGAAGGTACATTCATACAGTTGTCGCTTTTGTCTTTTTCATCTTCTCCATTTTTAGTTTCAGTTGTCCATACTTCCCTCATAGTTTTTTTGAGCTCTTGGTACTTTTTACGTTCAGCTTTCGTCCATTTCGGTTCTCCTATTTGCTTTGGTCTTGTTTTCATTTTTTTAAAATTAGTTTTCAAGTTCAACTTCTGAGTTTGTTTTTTCACATCCCTAGCACTGTCTTTTGTCCTAGAGTCTCGATCTCAAGAGAATCAGCCTGATATTTTGTTTATAATGTAGTCTTCAGATTTTACCAGAGATAAAATTTTTGTTTTGTTTCTCATTTTTGGCATTAGGTTATCTCTTGCTTTGTGTGCTGCCTTCCGGGCGACTATGCCTTGGAGGATGCAACCTGCTCTGATACCAATGGTTAGAATTAGGGCTGCATGGAAACACACACAACTTGGACAAGATGAAGAAGCTCAAGGCACACAACATAGAGTGTATTTCTTAGTGCACAAAATGAAAATATAAGTTGTCCCTAGAATGATGGATGTATATACAATGCACGAGGGAAAAAACCTTTGAGCCCGGCGGAGACGCATCGAACATTGAAAGCGGTGTCCTAATCCAGCAATGGATATTATTTCTATTGGATGTGTCATTATAGAGCTCTTTATGGATGGTCAAGTTCTTTTTGAGTTGT
This sequence comes from Adiantum capillus-veneris, assembly GCF_014529385.1. Classification (NCBI taxonomy): domain Eukaryota; kingdom Viridiplantae; phylum Streptophyta; class Polypodiopsida; order Polypodiales; family Pteridaceae; genus Adiantum; species Adiantum capillus-veneris. The sequence continues at coordinate 32,058,548 of NC_140934.1, read as the reverse complement.
TGTAGCTTCTTGCCTATTGTTGCAAGGGACGCTATGATCCATGTGTTTCCTTGTAGAAGGTAGTGGATGTTGGTGTCCGTGAGATGATTCTTCACATGATCTAGCTGGGTTCACTGCTCATGAGCTGCTCGTCTCACTGTTGAAGAGTATTTTCAAAGTTGTGCACCTTGTGTGTTTCCTGCCTATTTTTCTTGAGGGGATCACGTGAACTACAATTTAAAAATATCTATCACGTGGGTTTAGTAGTAGAGATTAGTTTTTCTATATTTTCTCACATTTTTGCATACAAAAGGGTGTTGAAAAAATGATATTGAATTTTTTTAAACATATTGAATAGGAAAAGGTTCCCTTTTATTGGTGAAAATTTCATAGCTAAGGGGTTATATAAATAGTCCTTGAATGCATGCAATATATAGGTTCTACATAGAGTGACCCCTCAAGCTATTCTTCACCTTTGCTGCACAACATTTTTTCTTGCTTACTTCCTTTAGACATCGACACAAGAGTAGCTATAACACAGAGTGCATTCTTAGAGCTATGCAAGAAAATGATAGAGAGTTCTTCCCATGACTACAACAAAGGGGAGAGAGAGAGAGAGAGAGAGAGAGAGAGAGAGAGAGAGAGAGAGAGAGAGAGAGAGAGAGAGAGAGAAGGGGGGAGATATATACATATTTATTTATATTTATGTATATATATAGAGAGAGAGAGAGAGAGAAAGAGACAGGGGAGAGGGAGAAAATGAAAAAAAACCTCGCTTTGCATCAATCTGAGAAGCTTATAGAGCGAGCAATGAAATGTAAGCAAAAAGAGAGAAAAAAGCTCACTCCAGAGCTCGCTTCGTATGAATCCCTGATCAGATGACCTCTTGCTCATGTACAAGTCGTATAGATGTCGTTTGAAGCTATGGCTGATTATGAATCTATGGTAACAATTGTACGGCTACATTGATGTATTTGTTGAGGCTTGCGACCCAACAAGATTATGTACTCTTCTATCTTGCATTCTGTTGTTGCTGATGTTGGGCAGTTATACATATGAATGAGTTTTTCTATAGGGCTGGTCAAGTCCCCTTCTTGAGCCTTTACATGTTTACACTAATGTATAAGCATCATATGAGTTGTATTACATTGTACATCTTGCATGCATGCAAGTTTTAAGGTTGATTTTTCCCTTGAGTGGGGACTTTAGTTGAATGTTCTTCTAGGCATTGCATTAGTCAATGTCCATGGTGGATTACATACATAAAAGTAATCATCATCTTGAAGATGACAAGATAGAGGTAGATAATGACTATCATGGAGAAGATACTATCTAGGTATAGAGCATACTCATAAGATGTTTCAATAGCCTTAGGTCAATATCTATGGATATGCTCTAGTCACATACATATGGTATGGCCTGCTATTTGCTTTCTTATGTGACTGGCAAGCTATTTGATTTCTTTTTTGTGACTACAATTGGTCCAATATAGATAGAGTCATGATGCAATTTGTCTAAGGAATTATGGTCTTAAAGGTCATTCAATAGGCTGATGTCACCTTTCTCATAGCTTAAATTCATGTATCAAGTCTATAACTTTACTATACTTCATGATTCTACATGATGTTGTTGATAATGGTCACTTTTGTATCTTCCACTCTCCCCAACCCATTTCAAGCAGAAAAAATCAAGACTTTCTAGTTCTCAATCATGTCTTGTCACTTTTCTACCTTCCACTCTCTCCAACCCATTGATAGTAGAAAAACTCAAGACATTCTAGTTCTCAATCATGTTTTGTCTTTACATCTTGTGACATCGAGTCTCTCATTTTTCTATACAAATTACTCATCTTCAATTTCATACATTTCTTACTTGGTGAATCCATTCCATATCAATTTGTTTATTCACGCATATGTTCCTAGGCTCCATGGTGTTTTTAAAGGTGTGACTTTATAGGTATATCCAGTGTTCACAAAAAACCTTTTTTCCTTCGAATAAAAATTGTCATAATAACTAATATCTAATTCTCCTAAATGATTTTCTCATGTTAAACTGGGCATTTAATATGGGGAACTGCCAAGGGAGAAAAAGCTAGAATATTGGTTAAGCTGACAGACCGGCCACAATAGGGATCCAAAAGGAGGGAAAATAGGCATCCAAAGGGGGGGCCATTTGCAAAAGAGCAAGGTGCAACGATGGGCTTTAAAGACCCTAAGGTTCAGCCCATTAAGACTTCCAAAATGCTAAGTTTCCAAAAATCAAAGGTTGTGTCCAATGGTTATGCTTAGGAAATTTGGATGCTTTGTGTGTGTGTACAAAAGTCTTCATGAATCCTACAAAGGAGGGGGCGAGCCTTGCAAGTAGGGGATGAGAGAGAAACACACACACACACACACACACTCACAAGCCTCCTTTACACAAAGGGAATAAGTGACACATGTCAGCTCGCTAGCCTAGATGCCCACAAGGTGTACTCAAATCCTATTGGATGGCCATGGAGGTGGGCCAATGAGAATTAGGCTAGAGTAAATCTAGTTTGATTAATTTAAAAACACTTAATAAAAGAACCAATAAGAGTTAAGCTCTCTAGAAGACTATCGGACAGTCTCCCAAGGGGTCCAATGAGCATTCGACAGCCCAATGACTTGCATGATTCCTATTGTCCAGGAGACAAAGGGGTCCAATGAGAGTTTAGTTACATTAATTAATTACCTAAAGCTCTCACAAAAGGGGAAAGGGTGACACATGTCAGAAGGCTATCACTTATGCTCCTTAAATCCTATTGGCTAAGCTTGGGGAGGTCCAATGGTGTGGTAGCATGAGAAAATAGCAAGAGGGGTCGACAAAGAGAGAGAGGGGGCTGAATTTCCCCTCTCACAAAAGGGAAAAGAGTGACACATGTCAGAAGGCTATCACTTATACTCCTTAAATCCTATTGGCTAAGCCTAGAGAGGTCCAATGGGGTGGTAGCATGAGCAAATAGCAAGAGGGGTCGACAAAGAGAGAGAGGGGGCTGAATTTTCAAAGGCATTATCTCACACACTCACACACAAGCTTATGTAAGAAGCAAGAAGACACTCTCTCTCTCATTCTCAAGCTTTAATGGAAAGCTTATCACCTACTCCAAGCTTGTGAGAAGGGAGGCCTACACCAACAACTCTTGGCTTTGTGATGCAAATCCAACCAAGAGCCAAGCTTCAATGCATGCTCATCTCCTCTACCATGCAATTACTAAGCTATGCTATGCTGACATGAGTGATTATGTGAGGAGATGTACATCTTTCTCGTAAGATTACTCCTTCTTCCTCTCAATCTACTCTCATACCCCAGTAGCTCTCACCATCTTCGAAGGTGTGTGAGGTCTTGGGTCTGAGACTGTGAGGGAATTGATGTTGTGTTTTATAAGTGTTTTGCTTAGTGCTTGAAGCTTCCATCTTCATTGCACTAGCTAGTATTGAAGGAACACAAAGAATTGTATTGTAAAATGTCTCTTTTGATGGAAGAAACCTATAATACAAAGCCTTTTGGAGGGGGGACCGGCTCCATGTAAATCCGATCCTCAACTATTGTCAATAGCTTAATTTCTCTCTCTTTTGAAGTATTGTTCATGCTATCTAACTAGATGTTATGCTTTTTGTTGCTCTCCCCATCTAAGCACTCTTGCTATGCTCATTAGGAATATATTCTAATAAAATGCTCACTATGCTCATACTAATTTCTGCTACACACAAGTTACTAGGCCATTAAATGTTACATTGGTATTAGAGCACAAGGTTTCTCTTTTCTTGCTCAAAAAGGGAGGTCCTCAAGCTAGCTTTAAATGGTTGTTATTATTAATTGCAAATGAGTAAGTAGAATAGGGATTTTTCAGCCTTGTAGTGCGCCTGCCTTCGTGTAGATAACGGGGCATCACCGTCGAGAGCTAGGGTCTTAATAGTGAAGTCCTACGGGGCTTGCCTACGGCTTAACCAGTATTGAGCTGCTAGAAGCTTGACACTGGAGCCGATGCTGTTTTGGTGTTGAACGACCCTCTCTTCTATTCCTTGCAATTAATGGTATTTGAGCCACGCGTATAGTAGCTTGAGTGCTTTTTTTAAAGGGGTAAAGAGGAGTAGCAACTAGGGCTTGAAGTGCCAAAGTACACCTAAAAAGTTTACACTTTAAAGTTGTTAGAATGACTGATAATATTAAAGAGAGTGAAATTAATGTTGATAACTTTGATTTTGCTAATGAGCAAGCTACTAATGATGCCCCTATGCTTGTTAACTACCTTGTTTCTAGGCTTCAACAAGCCATGAGCAATCCATCCCTCCAAAGTGAAGTGCAGCAGCAACTTTGTGCTCATGGGATTCTCCAAACTCCCCACCATGAGAAGAGAGTACCTAGGAAGCCTCCTTGCGAGACTCCCAAAAGAGGCCGCTCTCCAATTCGGGAAGAAGAAGAAGATCCATACGAAGGGCTCAAAAATTTGCTTCTTGATGATGTATCTGCTTCCCAAAGGAGAATTCAAAAATTTGCTTCTTGATGATGAATCTGCCTTACCAAACAAACAAGAAAGAAGTGAGTCTCCTACCACCTTGACGGAGATGGCTCCACAAAGATGGCGGGCTAAACGCTCTCCATCACCTCCTAAACAGAGAAGACCATCGCACACTTCTCCACACCATAATTCAAAGAGGGATGACAAAAATCAAGAGAAGAAAAAGGTGAGAAAGAGGACACCCTCTTCTCCATCTTCTTCATCCTCTTCCTCTTATGAAAGTGATGGTGCAGACAAAGAAGATCAAGGCAAGAAAAGGGCGAGAAAGAGGTCACCCTCTTCTCCATCTTCCTCAAATTTTTCATCTTCTGAAGAAAGCGATGGTGTAACTTTTGAACCATAAGAAAGAAGAGGCCATAGGAAATCCTATGCCGCCTCGAAGAGGTCGTCCAAGCTCAAGAAGTTCAAAGAGGGAGGAAAGAGCATCTCTTTCCTTACCAACGATGGCACCTTTGGTGCTACAAACAAAGTCTTGGCCTTTATCCAACAATTCAATGCAGCGTTTGAAAATGAGGGCTTCACAGAGTCCTCTAAGCTACACCATGTAGCTATGCACTTTCAAAAGTCCGCCAGGCAATGGTGGTCTGGCCTACAGGCCAACGGGAAGCTCCACGAACATGAAAAGCTTTAAGAGCTTCCATTATGAAGCAGTTTTTGGCCACCGATGCCAAAGACAAAGTACTCACCGAATGGTGAAGCTTGAATCTCTCTCCCTACAAATCCATTTAGAAATATGTAGACAAGTTTTGGGACCTACATCTCAAAGCCATTGTCTTCAAAAAGATGGAATTTGGAGAGCAAAAGCAACAATTTTGTGTGGGCTTAACTGAAGAAATGGTAGAGTATGTCAACTCCCAAAGGCCACGCACCATATCGGCGGTTATACACCACACTATGGTGGCTTCTCAAATCAATTTCCAAATAGGGGCTAAGAGAAATTCTAAGCCCACGGAAAACAAGGGTTCCAATGAGCCTAAGGGGAAGGACAATGTCCAAAAGTCTCCTAAGGGAAATTCCAACAAAGCTAAGGAGAAGGGAGTTTACGAAGGCAAAAACAAACTCTCTCCTGAAGAGATTGAGCGTTATTGCAAGGATAACCGTTGTTTCAAGTGCGGCGATCAAGGACATGCGTACTACGCTTGTCCCCAAAAGAACACCCACCATGAGCCTCCTAGATATACCTTGATCAAAATCCAAGAAGAGGAAGCTCCCCACAAAGGATCTCCTCTATGCCATGCTTGGGGAAAGGTAAGAGAACATGATGCTTTTATTCTCTTTGACCCTGGTTCTAATCACAATTTCATATCCACAGAGTTGGCCACCAAGCTAGGCATACAAGCTTATGAGATGGGAGATGCTCTATCCGCAGACAGTGCTTTCAAGGGGCAAGAAGCTTCAGTCACTCCCTTAATAATTGGGAATTGAGGATCCATGTCCAAAGCTATGTGCACAAAGAGGTCTTCCTTATCTCTCTTGTGTGTGTCCACTATAAAGCACTAAATAGGATCACTATCAAGAATAGGTTTCCCGTTCCATGGGTAGAAGACCTATTTGATAAGCTACAAGGATCCACCTACTTCAGTAGGATTGACCTAAAAAGTGGCTACCATCAAATAAGGATAGTTGATCAAGACATTGTAAAGACCGAATTTTGCACTATGTTTGGTCTTTAGGAATACATTGTCATGTCTTTTGGCTTGACCAATGCACCAGTCACATTCAACTGCTTGATGGAGAAGCTATTCAGGCCTCACCAAAACTTTACTGGAGTGTTCTTTGATGATATCATCATCTACTCTAATTCATTAGACGAACACAAGCAACACCTCCAGGTAATATTTCAAGTCTTAAGAGAGAAGAAAATCTATTTTAGTCGAAATAAAAGTAAGTTTTTCTTACAAGAGATTCAATATTTAGGTCACATTATCTCTCAAGATGGCATCCAAATGGATCCATCAAAGTTAGAGGTAATCAAAGGATGGTCTATTGCAAGGAATTTTCATGAACTAAGAAGCTTTATAGGTATCTGTGCATACTATAGACGCTTCATAGAAAAGTTCTCACAAATTGCAAGACCATAACATGACCTAACAAAGAAAAATGTTAGGTATAAATGGTTTACCAAGGAGAACAATACTTTCGAAAAACTTATTTCTCAACCCGTGCTTACACTACCCGATCTCTCAAAGCCATTTGAGGTCCAATGTGACGCTTGTGGTGATTGCCTTGGAGTTGTTTTGCTCCAAGAAGGGCACACCATAGCCTATGAAAGTCGAAGGCTTGACCCTGTTGAGCAAGCTCTATGCATATATGAAAAGGACCTCCTTGCAGTTCTACATGCCTTGGACTCATGGAAGCACTATTTATTGGGGACTCCTTTCATTCTGCGAACGGATCACCAAATCCTTAAGTACTTCATGATGTAGAACAAGCTCTCCGACAAACAAATGAGGTGGGCAAGTTTCCTTTCGCAATTTTATTTTCATATTGCTCACATTGCGGGCAAGCATAATCAAGTAGCCGATGCACTCTCAAGACGGTCGAGAGTGAATGCGATTTCCATAGCAACTCACAATGATCTATCTTCTATGGTAGATGAGTATGCTATTGATCTCGATTTTAGAGATGTGATTTCAGCCCTTGCACTAGGGAAGAAAGAGGAACCATTTACTTCACAAGATGGTTATCTTGTCTACGGCAATAGACTATGCGTTACCAACTCACTACGTGAGAAAGTAATGTATGAATCTCATGCTCCTCCTTATGCAGGGCATAGAGGGATTCAGTCTACCCTAAAAGGGATCGAAACATATTTCTATTGGCCTACCATGAAAGCAAACATACAAGAGTATGTTTCTAAATGTGTGGTATGCCAAAAGACAAAAGTTTGATAGAGGGAAGCAACCAGGATTGCTTCAACCCTTGCCAATCCCTAATTCACCATGGGAGAGCATATCCACGGATTTTATCTTTGGATTGCCTAAGTCTATCCATGGGAATACGGGAATATGGAGATAGTAGACAGGTTCAGTAAACAAGCTCATTTTACACCTGTCAAAATGACTATCAAAGCCCATCAAATGGCAACCCTCTTCATTACACAAATCTTCAAGTACCATGGCTTGCCAATGTCCATAGAGTTGGATAGAGATCCTAGAATGACCAGTAGTTTCTGGAAGGGTCTCTTTGAGAATTTAAGGGAAAGGCTAAACTTCTCTTCGGACTATCACCCGCAAACGGATGGCCAAAGTGAAATAGCTAACCTAACAATTCTTGATCTACTAAAAGCCTGTGTAATGGAAGTAGATCAAAGATCCCAATGGGAGAAGTACTTACCCTTAGTGGAGTATGCCTACAACAACACTGTACATATTTCCACGAAAAAAGCACCTTACGAGGTAATTGAGGGAAGATCCAAAAGTCCGCTGCTACCTAATGTACACGGGAAGATCTTAGCTCTGCAGATGAGTATAGCTGAGACCTACAAGAATCTTTCCAAAATATTAAGGATGCTATCTCTATCTCACAATAAAGGATAAAGGCTGCTGCTGCTGATAAGCACAGAAGAGCCCAAGCCTTTAGAGAAAATGATTGAGTCTTATGAAATTTCCCAAGGCTTGATTAAGGCACACGACGGGCAAGAATCCTACGGGACACCAAAAGTACTATGCTAAGTTACCAAAAAGGTACTATGGTCCCTTCCAGAAGAGCCTAAGACTTTAGAGAAAATGATTGAGTCTTATGAAATTTCCCAAGGCTCGATTAAGGCACACAACGAGCAAGAATCCTACGGGACACTAGAAGTACTATGCTAAGTTACCAGAAAGGTACTATGGTCCTTCCAGATTCTTAGGCCAATCAATGAGATGGCCTATCAACTCAAGTTGCCCAACCATTGGCTCATACACAATGCTTTCCATGTGAGCCTCCTAAAAGCCTTACAAAGGAGAGCCACCTCAGGAACCAACTAATGAAGACCCACCGACGATCGAGGACCAAGAAGAGGTATTGCAGCTCGAGTCCATTCTCCAACATGAAGACAAGGTACTAAGAGGCGGTAAGACTATCCGATGATATCTTATTAAGTTTAAGAATTATCCTTTTGAAGATGCTAGATGAATGCAAGGCATACAATTAAAGGATAAATCTAAACCTTGTCAATGCTTACAATGCTTCATTAGAGTAAGCAAATGTACAAATGTTTAAAATGAACAAAGTTTTTGTCTTATAAGACTCTCTTTTTCTTTATTGTGCACAAATGTGAAGTAGTATGCATGCTTAGATCAAGTTTGCGGAGACGACGTCTCCCAAACATAAAGTAGAGCTTGTCGCTCTACTATGGAAGATTGATAGGACTAATGTGCAGACATGCTTGCGACAGCCTTAGGCTCTCAAACGCCAAATGGATTGGTCATCCATTCTGGAATGATGTCGTAGGGTAACATAGGGATCCTCCATCCGCTTGATGGAGAAGCTATTCAGGCCTCGCCAAACCTTTACTGGAGTGTTCTTTGATGATATCATCATTTACTCTAATTTATTAGATGAACACAAGCAACACCTCCATGTAATATTTCAAGTCTTAAGAGAGAATAAACTCTATGTTAATTGAAAGAAAAGTGAGTTTTTCTTACAAGAGATTAAGTATTTAGGTCACATTATCTCTCAAGATGGCATCCAAATGGATTCATCAAAGTTAAAGGTAATAAAAGGATGGCCTAAACCAAGGAATTTTCATGAAGTAAGAAGCTTTATAGGTATGTATGCCTACTATAGACGCTTCATAGAAAAGTTCTCACAAATTGTAGGACCATTACATGACCTAACAAAGAAAAACGTTAGGTATACGTGGTTTGCCAAGGAGAACAATACTTTCGAAAAGCTTAAAGAAAAACTTATCTCTCAACCTGTGCTTACACTACCGGATCTCTCAAAGCCATTTGAGGTCCAATGTGATGCTTGTGGTGATTGCCTTGGAGCTGTTTTGCTCCAAGAAGGGCACACCATAGCCTATGAAAGTCGAAGACTCGACCCTGTTGAGCAAGCTATAGGCATATAAGAAAAGGAACTCCTCGTAGTTCTACATGCCTTAGACTCATGGAAGCACTATTTATTGGGGACTCCTTTCATTCTGCGAACGGATCACCAAATCCTTAAGTACTTCATGATGCAAACCAAGCTCTCCGGGAAAATTTCCTTTCGCAATTTCATTTTCATATTGCTCACATTGTGGGCAAGCATAATCAAGTAGCCGATGCACTCTCAAGACGGTCAAGTGTGAATGCGATTTCCATAGCAACTCACAATGATCTATCTTCTATGGTAGATGAGTATGCTATTGATCTCGATTTTAGAGATGTGATTTCAGCCCTTGCACTAGGGAAGAAAGAGGAACCATTTACTTCACAAGATGGTTATCTTCTCTATGGTAATAGACTATGCATTACCAACTCACTACGTGAGAAGGTAATGTATGAATATCATGCTCCTCCTTACGCAGGGCATAGAAGGATTTAGTCTACCCTAAAAGGGATTGAAACATATTTCTATTAGCCTACCATGAAAGCAAACATACAAGAGTACCTTTCTAAATGTGTGCTACGCCAAAAGACAAAAAAGTTTGATAGAGGGAAGCAACCTGGATTGCTTCAACCCTTGCCAATCCCTAATTCACCATGGGAGAGCATATCAATGGATTTTATCTTTGATTGCCTAAGTCTATCCATGGGAATACGGGAATATGGAGATAGTGACAGGTTCAGTAAACAATCTCATTTTACACCTGTCAAAAAGACTATCAAAGCCCATCAAATGGCAACCCTCTTCATTACACAAATCTTCAAGTACCATGGCTTGCCAATGTCCATAGAGTCGGATAGAGATCCTAGAATGACCAGTAGTTTTTGGAAGGGTCTCTTTGAGAATTTAGGGACAAGGCTAAACTTCTCTTCGGCCTATCACCCGCAAACGGATGGCCAAAGTGAAATAGCTAACCTAACATTTATTGATCTACTAAAAGCCTATGTAATGGAATTAGATCAAAGATCCCAATGGGAGAAGTACTTACCCTTAGTGGAGTATGCCTACAAAAACACTGTACATACTTCCACGAGAGAAGCACCTTTCGAGCTAATTGAGGGAAGATCCAAAAGTCTGCTGCTACTTAAGGTACACGAGAAGATCTTCGCTGCAGATGAGTATAGCCGAGACCTACAAGAATCTTTCCAAAAGATTAAGGATACTAGCTCTATCTCACAATAAAGGCAAAAGGCTGCTGCTGATAAGCACAGAAGAGGCCAAGCCTTTAGAGAAAATGATTGGGTCTTACTGAAATTTCCCAAGGCTCGATTAAGGCACATGACGGGCAAGAATCCTACGGGACACCAAAAGTACTATGCTAAGTTAGCAAAAAGGTACTATGGTCCCTTCCAGATTCTTAGGCCAATCAATGAGATGGCCTATCAACTCAAGTTTCCCAGCCCTTGGCTCATACACAATGCTTTCCATGTGAGCCTCCTAAAAGCCTTACAAAGGAGAGCCACCTCAGGAACCAACTAATGAAGACCATGTTAGAGTTTTTGTCTCATAAGACTCTCTTTTTCTTTATTGTGCACAAATGTGAAGTAGTATGCATGCTTAGATCAAGTTACTAGAGACGACGTCTCCCAAACACCAAGTAGAGCTTGTCACTCTACTATGGAAGATTGATAGGACTAATGTGCAGACATGCTTGCGACAGCCTTAGGCTCTCAAGTGCCAAATGGATTGGTCATGCATTCTGGAATGATGTTGTAGGGTAACATAGGGATCCTCCAGCCGCTAGAAAAAGGACTAATGAATAGGCTTTATCTTCTCTACCCCATAGTCGAGGACGACTATGATTTCAGGAGAGAGCTAATGTCATAATAACTAATACCTAATTCTCTTAAATGATTTTCTCATGTTAACCTGATCATTTAATATGGGGAAGTGCCAAGGGAGAAAAAGCTAGAATGTTTGTTAAGCTGGCAGACGGGCAATAGTAGGGATCCAAAGGAGGGAAAATAGGGATCGAAGAAGGGGGCCATCTGCAAAAGAGCAAGGTGCACCAATGGGCTTTAAAGACCCTATGGTTGAGCCCATTAAGACTTCCAAAATGCTAAGGTTTCAAAAATCAAAGGTTGTGTCCAATGGTTAAGCTTAGGAAAATTGGATGCTTTGTGTGTGTGTACAAAAGTCTTCATGAATCCTACAAAGGAGGGAGCGAGCCTTGCAAGTAGTGGATGAGAGAGAAACACACACACACACACACACACACACACACACACACACACACACACACACTCACAAGCCTCCTTTACACAAAGGGAATAAGTGACACATGTCAGCTCGCTAGCCCAGATGCCCACAAGGTGTACTCAAATCCTATTGGATGGCCATGGAGGTGAGCCAATGAGAATTAGGCTAGAGTAAATCTAGTTTAATTAATGTAAAAATACTTAATAAAAGAACCAATAAGAATTAAGCTCTCTAGAAGACTATCGGATAGTCTCCCAAGGGGTCCAATGAGCATTCAAGAGGCCAATGACTTGCCTGATTTTTATTGGTGAGGAGACAAAGGGGTCCAATGAGAGTTTAGTTACATTAATTAATTACCTAAAGCTCTCACAAAAGGGGAAAGGGGGACACATGTCAGACGGCTATCACTTATGCTCCTTAAATCCTATTGGCTAAGCCTGGAGAGGCCCAATGGGGTGGTAGCATGAGCAAATAGCAAGAGGGTTCGACCAAGAGAAAGAGGAGGCTGAATTTTCAAAGGTATTATCTCACACACTCACACACAAGCTCATGTGTGAAGCAAGAAGACTCTCTCTCTCCTTCTCAAGCTTTGGTGGAAAGCTTATCACCTACTCCAAGCTTGTGAGAAGGGAGGCCTACACCAACAACTCTTGGTTTTGTGATGCAAACCCAACCAAGAGCGGAGCTTCAATGCATGCTCATCTACTCTTCCATGCTAATTACTAGGCTATGCTATGCTAACATGAGTGATTATGTGAGGAGATGTACATCTTTCTCGTAAGACTACTCCTTCTTCCTCTCAATCCACTCTCATACCCCACTAGCTCTCACCATCTTGGAAGGTGTGTGAGGTCCTAGGTCTGAGACCGTGAGGGACTTGATGTTGTGTTTTATAAGTGTTTTGCTTAGTGCTTGAAGCTTCCATATTCATTGCACTAGCTAGTATTGAAGGAACACAAAGAATTGTATTGTAAAATGTCTCTCTTGATGGGAGAAACCTATAATACAAAAACTTTTGGAGGGTGGACTGGCTCCATGTAAATCCGGTCCTCAAATGTTGTCAATAGCTTAATTTCTCTCTCTTTTGAAGTATTGTTCATGCTATCTAACTAGATGTTATGCTTTTTGTTGCTCTCTCCACCCAAGCACTCTTGTTATACTCATTAGGAATGTATTGTAATGAAATGCTCACTATGAATCCTAGGAGCATAATGCCATTGCCTGTGGGAGGGCAAGAAGTGAGGAAGCGACATTCTATTGCAGAGGAGGTAAATGCAGGTAGCACGATAGCCGTTAAGAAACCTGTATGTGCCCCCCATCAAATTCTAGCTTCTGATAGTTACACATGGGATTCCATGTGCCGATGTGTCAATGCAATATAGGCTACTGTAGGCTTGCGTTCCAAGTGCTGATCTGCAAGCATCAAAGCATGCAAGTCTCATATTATGCATTTTAGTTGCCACTAAATAGAAATCCTAGATTGGCCGCCCCACTCCCCTAGACTTTGACAGAGTACAACAGGTGTGTATGAGGGGTTCTTCATTTGCTGGCCACCTTCACTCAACTAGGTACCATAGCCAAGAATCCTGCAATTTACGCATGCATGTTTGAGATACCACATAGAGAGAGAAATATTTTCTCACATTTGCTTTGGTTTTGGACTAATAAGCACAAAAATTACATAAAACATTGTGCTCATGTGACTCTCTTTGAGCACATATTGAACAACAACTTGATGTGGAATGAGCTATGCGTAGAGAGAGAGAGAGAGAGAGAGAGAGAGAGAGAGAGAGAGAGAGAGAGAGAGAGAGAGAGAGAGAGAGAGAGAGAGAGAGAGAGAGAGAGAGAGAGAGAGAGAGAGAGAGAGAGAGAGAGAGAGAGAGAGAGAGAGAGAGAGAGAGAGAGAGAGAGAGAGAGAGAGAGACTCTAATATTCAATGCTCGCGAGAAGTGGGGTTCTCTTGGGCTGTGAGATGCAAACAAAATGTGATGGCTGGCATGGGGCTATTGGGTGCCAATGGAGCTGGATGGTTGTGGGATACCAACGGTCTACTTGAAACTCAAGGAATTATGCCATGGTGGAAGCGATAGCCACCACGCATGCAAAGGAAGGTTGCCATGCAAGCAAATTAGGAAGGTGGAAGAGGAAGGAGCATCTTGTGGGTGGGAGCATTGGTGGTGTGATCATTGCAAGGGAGCTTCATCGTCCTAGTTGTCATATCTATATTGATAACTAGGATAGTGCTGCACTAGAACATTTGACACGAATTGAAGAATTTAGAGACAATTTTTTCGTTTGACAATATGATGTATTTCCATTTTAACAAAGAGTTTTTTTAGAACTTGAGGACCATATCAATTGTTTGGGAAAGAGCTCAAATGCTCATACAGAGGAATACTTCATTTGAATCATATCATTTGTTTATGTATGCATTACATGCCAATGAATGAGAAGAAAAAACAATAGAAGGAAAATGTGTAGTAAATTAATGGTCATCATTTATCTTTAAATCATGATAAGTTGATCCAAGGATAATTGGTTAATAACTATTGTGTGTATATTTATTCGTCCACATGTTCATGGATGTGTATTTGATATCCTTTTAACAATGCTCAAAATATGAGGTGCTTTGCACTAAGTTCTGTTGGAAAGGTGTATATGAAAGATGCTATATGGATCACATGTATATTACTTCCAAAAATTATGTGGTATGTAAGTCAAAAAGTGTATATGAAAGATGTTATCTAGATCAGAGGTATATGTACTTCAAGAAATTGATGTAGTATGCAGGTTACAACAAAGAGCTAATCTACAATGATGACTCAAATATAGAGGGGATATGGTCAAAATGTATGGTTTTAAGGAATTTCGATCTTGCTCGACTAGGTTGTATACGTCATGGATGTTCTTATGTCCGATCTAGAAGGATTTTTACTGCTGCACTAAACTTGGAATGATCATTGCAAACACTTAACACAATGTAATGTAGCTACATAAAGACACATCATCTTATTGTTCAAGTGTTGTGGTGTAAGTAGTCCATGAATGAGTTGTTTTTTCACTGGTGAGCATTATGGACTAAGAAATCATCCCTCTAGGTGCTACTAATGTTGCTACACAAGTCAAATTCTTTAGTGTTCTTCTCCTCTTGGTATTTAGTTTTTGCATCATGTCTTAGAAAAGCTTAAGACAATTGATCGTGCATTGGATATGTCTTCTTTTCAATGTAAAGTATGATTCTATCAAAGTTAATTATCAACATGTAAAATAGGTGTATAGGATACACTTTTATTAGATGAAAAATATTGTTTCCTCATAGGTGTATATTGTGTGAAAACATTTCTTATTGCATGAAGTTTTGAATGGGCCTTTTCACACTTGTATGACCAAGATATGCGATGGTGGAAAATCTTGATTATAATTTTCATGGTTTCAAATGGGTCTTGACATACACACTAGTATTCCCATAACATGTCATGGTGTAATTTTAGTTTTTTTCTACCAAAGTTTATGGAATACAATCTTAAAATACATTCTCATCTTTGGTGTCCTAATTGTACATACAGAGAGAGGAGTAATCAAGTTAAAAATTGGTGGAACCGAACTCAAAAGGATGTGTCTCATGCAACTCATAATTATATTTGGTAAGGGTAATGAGTCGTTTTATTGTTTATGTTGCAAGCATCTCACAAAAATAGTATCGCTTGCCACTAAATGCAAAAAGGTTAATTTTGATAGAGAAACAATTTGCACTATGCATCTTTGGAATTGGGTATGGGTGCCAAGCATTGAGAGCTCCCTATTTCCTATCTTACATAGCTCAAGCTCTCAAGATCTGGTGGTGGGAGTTGAAGTCCTAGAGAGCTTAGATCCATACAACAAAAGGCTACCTTTTAGGGAAAGGTGATGCTTGATGCCCACAGGGATGTCGCTATCAATAGAGGAAAGAGTTCATCTAGGGGGGGTACATGTCGAAGAGGTACACAATGAGGAAGTAGGACGTAAAATGAAGCGATGAAAGCTACGGGTTCATGCACATCTTCTCTGCATTGGACTCATGATTATTGCCACCTCACTCAATGTTATTAACCTGATCACATATTCGTGATCACATTAATGAAATCCCTAGTTCACATTCTGTGAACATCACAATTGTCTACTAGGTATAGAGCCTCCTTGGTCAACTCATTTAGAGTTGAGCTCTTCTTCATATGCAAATCCTTATGAAGGTGTGCATTTCTCAGTCCTTGGATAAATATCAACATGGCTCCGGATTGAGTTGGTAACTCTTCCACATGGTTTTTTTTTTTGTAGTGTTTCAACCTTAAGGTTACTTTCCTAACAAGTTCTCCCTCTTTTTGCTTGAACTTATGGACCTTTGCAAGACTGTATTATGAGATATCCCTCTTGAGAGAATTCCTTGATAAACTCGTCAAATACCTCCTCCATTGACTCAAAATATCTGCGTTCAACAGACTTGAATCATGTGGCATCATCTTGCTCTAGAGTTAACCCAAATCGTGCAAACTCTGTGTGAAATTCTAGTACTTCCTCAACCTTAATGACATGTACAAAGACTACCACATGATTCCCTAGATCCTTATTTCTAGAATATTTCTTGTTATCCCATTTTTGGACTTGAGAAGGTTTGATCGTGCGTGATCTACCATTCTAAACATAGAATCCTCTATTCCTTCTCTATGAGCCCTTTCTGGTGTAGAATATGGTACATGTTCCTCTCCTAATGGTGCTTCTAATCCATAGTTCTTATTGGTCTAGCAAGTGATCGTTCCTCTGATTGGCTTCTTCCTCCTCATCCTTGTTCTCGATGTGGTGCTTCAATCCTGGTTGGATTTAGCATTCTCGTTCCACTCTCATCCTAGTATTGTTGATGGAGTGGTGATTTTGGTGGTGATTTTAACCGTGACATGGCCTGATATCCATCCTCTTTTGTGCTCTAGTCTGGTGTTTCAAACTGCTTGAGCCACGCTTGAAATGATAGAGGTGATGTTTGCAAGTTATGAGGGTTAGGCAATGGTTGTTTATTTGATTGTGTTGTGGTGTCATAATCATTTGAAAAGTGGTTAATAGACTTGCTTGGGGTTTCTATGGTCTTTTGTTTCCCTACTGAAGCTTGTGCCATCATTTCTGGCCTTAGCACTCTCACTACATTCTCTGGGTGAATTGGCTCGTATTCTCGTCCGTGCTTATCAACAAAAATAACATGGCTTTCTCTTAATGAATCATATGAAAGCAAGTATAGTACTTTATCTATGCTTAACGCGTTCACATGGGGCTCCATGCACTGGTAGCAAGAGGTGACTCTTCCCTCCTTGTGCTTGTAAATCCCAATATTATCTTGAATCGCCGCCATTCTCTCAACTCTCTTGTCATGAATGTAGCAGGCTCTGAAAAGAGTAATTTTAGGAGGTAATTCCTGAGTCTCCATAACCATCTTCCCTTTTGCTACGTTGTCTCCATATCGATTGTAATTTTATGGGTCTCTGACAATCAGATAATGGTTTCCCTGCTCATCACAAAGCCTATCACCATCGTTGGTTACCATGATTACTATTAATCCTCTTGCTAGCCATTCTTCGATACAAATGCATTGACATCCTTGAACATCAGCGTACATCATGGCTCCATGGGCATTCGTTCCTGTAAGAAAAATTACCGTGTATTTTGGCATGTATAAGGGTTTTTGAGAGGTGCTACCCCCCATGGTCCCAGGCTACTAGAAACCTCTCAGTTGTTGGTTAGCCATCCACTTGTATGATCCTTGTGGAGAGGTATCAATATCACTTCCCTCTTCTATGATTGGTAATAAGGGATCAATTCTTGCTTGGTTTACACTCTCTTCTATTGACACTAAGCTAACTTGATCTCCTACCACTCTTCAATCTCTTTGAATACACCTTTCAAATCTCAAATTCATATTTTTTTTCACACAAACAACTATCAACCCAAACCTCTTACCTTAGAAATTTGTTTGCAGTTCTTCCTTTGTCTTGCTTTGCTTCCAAGCCGTGTTTTAAACTAGTAGAGTACTTTGCAATTTCAACTAATCATCACTTGCAGGATCCTTGGTTCTAGCTTTCTATACAAACCTTTGACTCTGCAATTCTTTTTCGAATTAGTAATCCCTAGTTTATAAATAATGGACCCTTATATGAGTTCCAAGCTCTAATTTGATAAGACAAATGGAATGCTAGGATCATAGAAAAAACTTATGGACCAGTAAATTCTCAATATGACCAAGTGCTAAAATTGGCCTATAGAGATCATACGTGTATGATGTCTAAATTCTTAGAGTTGATTCAAACTTGAGTCTTGCACTCTCATTGATATGCTTTGTCCAAATATATGCCTACTTTGAAATTCTAACCCTTGTAGGTAGGTCAATTTCTCCTATGTAGGCCTTGGTCACTGCTAGCTCCTCCAAGAGGTTAGCTAAGCAAAAAATGATCCAAATAGGAGGGTGAAACTTGGTCTTTAAGCTTGCTTTAGGGTATTTAACACCTTGGTGAGCTCTGTTGTTAGTTCTGGTCTCTAAATATTCCCTTGAGACATCATACGCGTATGATGTCTATCTAGTCAAAATGAAGTGTATTTCACTCCAGAGGTCTTCCACCCCTCAAGAATCTCACTGCAACTTGCAAAATCCAATCAAGAGGTTAACTAAGCAAAAAATGATCCAAATAGGAGGGTGAAACTTGGTCTTTAAGCTTGCTTTAGGGTATTTAACACCTTGGTGAGCTCTGTTGTTAGTTCTGGTCTCTAAATATTCCCTTGAGACATCATACGCGTATGATGTCTATCTGGTCAAAATGAAGTGTATTTCACTCCAGAGGTCTTCCACCCCTCATGATCTCACTGCAACTTGCAAAATCCAATTTCAACACCTTTTGTGCGAGATATGGTCAAATCAAGCATTCACTTTACACAAATCCCTCTCTTGGTCTCTACAAGGCTTAAATTGCTTCAAATTCAATGGGACTTGGCCTTTTTAGTTCTCGAATGCTCTTAATTACAATGGCTCACCAAAATGTGTCTTTTGACCCAAAATCAGGCCTCTTAGACATCATACGTGTATGATGTCTAAGTGGTCAAAATGATTTTTTTTTTCTTCCCTAGGTGCCCCTTGATGTGTACAACATGCACATGTGCTCACAAAAAAAAATTAGAAATCAGAATTGCACCTTATCACCACCAATAGACTGCCAAGCATCAACAAGACCAACTGAGACAACAAATTGATCCCAAAACTCCCTTTCAAACGAAGAAATAACCGAACCTCTTCATTTTTTTGTTGGAGCCTTTGATTTTCTTCCTTCATTGTCTGTGCTTCAATTTTTGCATCTAGGTGGACTCAACCAAAAAATGGACCAACCTTCGACACACTTTTGTACTACCCGAGCATTGTAAACAAGTAAGTCTATAAACTTTTCCTCCTCTTTGTCTACCAAGCCTTGTTTCTTTAGAGGGTATTTCTCTTAAGTTTTTTCTTGCTTTGGAGGTCCATCTCCGGTTTTCTTCAACATGAGGAGGTGTGGTTAAATTGAGAGTGAGGGGTGGTGATGTCTCCGTGTGGATCTTGATGGGTTTTGCACACGTCTCCTCCCTCGGCAGTTCTTCATCATCATTCTCTTCGTTCTTTGGGGAGTCCGTAAGAAATTCCACATTATTAATTTTTTTCTTTTTGAAACCCTCTTTATCTCTCTGTTCAATCTTCCTCTTTAGTACATTATGGATATGTTGTTGCATAGTACCGACAAGCTCCACTTCATCAACCACTGTTTTCCTTTTGTACTGCTTGATTTTTTCTATCCTTTTAGATTTTATTTGTTTGACGGGCTTGTCCAAATCATCCTCCTCCTCTTCATCTACATCAACACTCTTCACCTCTACCATATTCTTTTTTCAGCCAATTTCTGCCATCATTCCTCTCTGAGTCTTTGGGCCTCTTCCATTGATCTCTAAGTCTCAAAGATATGGATTTTCTTTTTTTGTTTGCACTTGTTTCTTACTAGAAGGACTGTAATATCATCTTCTTCATCTTCGATGGAGTGGAACTCCGACGGTGTGTCCGTGTTCTGCGGCTTGATCTCCCCTCCAAACTCTATGTTTGTTTGTGCTTCTTCACTCTCTGATGTCTTGTTTTTTAGCCTTGTCCTCTTGTCTTCCTTGTTCCAAGTGTAGATGAAGCACCTCCTACCTCCCAGATTGCATGCTTGGATTTGTGTAGAAGGTTGATCTGAGAGTCAGCCAGTGGTAGCTACTATATCATCCCTAGGGCTTGGTATGCTATTCTAGTATGCATTGACCCCGCATTCATGTAGGTTTTATTCCTGTCACCACTCTTGAGATTGACCTTGAAAAGGTTTTCAAGAATATAGTTTCCCAAATCACAATGGACAACTCTTTGCTCAGCAAGCCCCATTGCTATAAGGATGCAATGTGCACATTTGGCTCAATGTAACGTGGTGACTTTTGTACCTTTAGGTGTTGGGAAGTTAGCCTCAATGATAGATTTGTATATGAATACACCAAATCTTTGCAAGTGGATTTGTGACCTTGCTACTCACAAATGCTTTCTCGTTGTCGATAGCTTTTGTCTTCGGCAATAGATTATGATTGCCAAGAGGTAGAGAAGGGCCTTGTTTATAAGCTCGGTGGTGATCCTAACTTTTTTCCCATTTTTTTCAGTTAATGTTGCCTCTCCATTATATTATATAGAGCTCATCAGCTCATGGGCTCTCTCATTGAGTAATCTGAAATCATGTTAGATTTGGCTTTGGGTGTTGGAACACATTTTGGAGTTCTGGTGATACCATCTAATAAAGCATGCCTTGGGGATGATATGGTTCAATTCTTTTTGAATTTGGATAATCATGTGGAAAGTTATGCCACTTTTTGGAAATTTTCTTAAACTTAGAGAATTTTGGCATTTTGGTTAGGGTTTTGACATTCAAATGGCTTGAAGATTTGGGGTTAGGCATTTGGGACCTGATGGTATGACTTTAATTTGGAAACTGGGGGTCATGGATCGCGATTCATGTTTGGAAAACCTTTTGGGTGAAACTTGGGATATTTGATACTATAGCATATCCTAACATAGTAGTGAAGATATTTTCAAATTTGGACAATTTTTTCTCAAGTTTTCCAAATTTCCCAAGTTGTAGCCTAATTTGGTCCGACTTTGCTATATTTTGTTTTGGTTGGCAACTTTGATCCACCGTTGTGATCAGTCTGTTTGAGATTTTTCCTATTTGATGATGTGGAGTTGAAGAAGGGCTTACACCCTAGTTGTTTGTCAGTTTTCACCTCCTTTGGTGTTTGTTTGGACCTCCTAGGCCTCAAGACAATTCTAGCTCATCTTTGAAGCATGTGTTGGCATTTCTTGAGTTACCATAAGTTCACAAACTTCTCCTAAATTTGTACTTTGACCAAAACACAATTCTAGTCACTGACACTCTGACAATGTTGAACTTTGTCAAATGAAGCAATTTACATGACCAAAAGCTGAATTTTGCCACATTACACAATCATTAACATGTACAAACACTTTGCGACCAGTTTTTGACAAATTCGCATCGGGGGGGGGGGGACATGGATCACGATCCATGTTTGGAACCTATTCTGGACCAAACTTTTGGGGTAGCTTCTTAACATGTTTCATAAACTATCGGTTCACTTTTTTCTTGATTTGAAGACTTGGCTTGATTATGCCCAACAATTGGAGTCTTTTGGTGTGCGAAAGTTATTAAATTTGGACTTTGGTTGGCTTCCCAAAAGTCCTTTGATAGTTTAGGGATTTCTCACTTTTGATTTTATTGATTCGATTTTTAAGATGGTTTATGTGCACATTTGACCATATATGACTTTTCATGCACAGATAAGGAGCGTACTTGTCAAATCCTGTGGGGTATGGGTGTCTGGTGTGGCTATAGTAGGAAACATTTGGTGGCAAGCCCTAGGTCTCTCTCTCTCTCTCTCTCTCTCTCTCTCTCTCTCTCTCTCTCTCTTTGTGTGTGACTATAACTAACTACAAATGAGAGCTAACGTGTCCCATTTTGACTATATGTGCCCAACTTACCATGAGTACACTATGCATACTTACCTAACTTGCCAACATTTCTCTTGTCACACCACTTACAGCTTAGACGGCCCATCATTGGGACTCCTACTTGTTAATCGCTCTTAATTTTGGTCAATTTTTGACATGTGCCAAATCCTTTCCTATTTGACATGCTCAAAGCTCTTGCTTTGTAGGTTCGATGTTTTCTTTTAAAACTTGAATCCAAATTGGATTTGTTTATTGATTTTTGATCATTACTAGGTTAAAAAGGCAAGAAAATTATTCAAAAATACTAAGAAATATTAGTAACTTGCCAAAAATCTACCAAGATTATTTCTCACACTCATATGGACATACTTCCACACTAGGCATCTTGCTCATTGAAATTTGTCAATATGGCTCATTACTAATGCCTGATAAGAGCAACATTCTGCAAAAGTTCAATAAAAAAGAAAAAAATTAAGCATCTAAGGATACTTTTTACACTGTACACAACAAGAAACACTGAACAATTAGTTCAATGCACACATCTTGCTTAATATTGTGTTACCCAATGCATCTCGCCCATAACCATGATAGGGATAGATTCCATAGCCTTGCATAGACATGTTGTTCATACCCATGCACATTGCACAAACCTTCGTTCAGGACAACTCAAAATGGGAAGGGGGGGAGTAACACTAGCAGGAGCAACATACTACAATATTTCAAGCTACAAGATGATAAGAGATTATGTGGGAGGTTTCATCTAGACTCCATTTTCCAAACAAAAGTCTTTGAAGACCAATCACCCGTTCTTTAATGGTTGGTTTGGTGAGTATGATGGGCTGGTTGTTGTTTGCACTTGACTTGGATGTAGGTACCCACTTGAAGGTTGGTTTTGGAGACTTTGAAGATGTTTGGTGGTTTGATTGTTTTAGCCACCATTTCCATGTTGGTTCTTTGGTTGTTGTTGACTTCTCCAATTGAAATTTAGGAATCCATTTGTACTTGGTTGAGCCGGATGAAGCATTGAATTTCCTTTTGAATTTTTTCCATCTTTGTGGCTTGTATTGAGGAATTTTGTTGTCTTGGAAGCTTGGTGTGGTCGATTTGGAAGACGGATCGGAAAGCATGGCTATGGGTATCTATCTATGCTACGGTTTGGTGTCCATGACTGACTTCTTTACCCAAACTTGCTTGACCTTTCTTCAAGGATGCTTGTAGATTGTTTCAATTAGATAGCTGATTTTGGCTCCTCTGACTCCAATGGTGTAGACTACTACTATACATTCCAAACGTGATATGTTTGCGCCAAGGGTGTAACATACGATGTACCATTGAGGTTGTACTTCAGAGTGTCATCTTGCCAATTCGGAACTTCTTTGTAAATGTGCATCTAGGAAGTTCCCAAGATAATTTATTAATAGAGATCTGCATTTTCCATGATGTGCAATTGATGTGGGTAGTGGTTGCTGTCAATGTTGATTGAGACATTGGCTTGTCTGTAACTAGCCATTGTTCCTCTGTTAGCTGCCCTTAACTCAATAATTTTTTATTCTATCATGGAGTTTGATTGTAGAATACCACATATCATTAATGTGTGATCTAGTATCTACAAGTTCTCTTTCTATCTTTCTATCAACAAGTTGGACATTGATGCATACATCCATACCTCCAAGCCGACTCTACTCAATTTGGACTGATGCATACTCCATTGGCATTCACAGTCTCTTTTCCCATCATGTTGTTTGGATTCTTAGCACAACACCGAAGTAAATGATCCCTTTGTCACAAAATCCAAAGATTTTAGTTTGTTGAACCTTGTTTGGACAACCTCATGCCCAATGGTCACCTCCACATTCATAGCATGTACCTTCCAGTTGGGCAGCTAGAGGTGCTCCCATTGGCTGTCTTGTCCTAGGAGGATATCCTGTAGGTTTCTAATTTTGGTTTGTTATGAACATGAGCACATTTTCATCCAACCTTAAAAATTGATTGCACAATAAATGTATATGGTTCATTGACAAATGAACATAATTACACTATGTAAAGTCAAGTAGATGAGATAAATCTATACAAAATGTAGCGACTCCATCATACAACAATACAATGATTAACGTAAATACAAAAAAATTCTCATTCCTATGAACTTGTTTGTGGTTTCCACCACTGTGATCCTTCTCCTCCTCCTCCTCCTCATCATCATCACCATCTTCATCCTCATCTCCCCCTAGCCCTCATCTGATGAGAATTCATAACTTCATTCAATCCCCATCTGTGAAGCTAATGGAGGACTCAGTTACACACAAAAATAACCAGACTAAGAGTTTGAAACTTCATAGAATGTGTGTATGTGCCAAAGTGGTCATCATGCATTACATTGTTCATCCAATAAGCACAAACAACCTAGCATAATTCCATAACACATAATTCTAAACTCTAATGTTTTCAAAAACTCAACATATGTACTTATCTACGCTTACATGTTTTATATAAAGTAATATTTCTTACCACATGTTTGGGATTTATGGTTTTTAATTGAGTTCCTTTTTTCTTATGTAACTCCATGTATGCACTACATCCCAAGGTCCTACCTTGCTCACATTCATGCTTAGCACGCAATCTTCTAAAGGCTTCTTTATACAAGGGAATAGTAACAGAGACACATGGAAAAAATCACCATGACAACAAGCTTGCAATGCCCCCATTACATAGTTTTGATGTAAAATCAACATCTAGTTGTGCATGACGTGCTTCCACTTATTGTTGGAGGGTATTTCTTTTGCTCCATCTTCCCTTGCTTCCATCTTTCAATGTTAGCTAAACTAAGTTCCTTTTCCTTATTATTTATGGACATCCATAGTTGGTTTTCTTGTGTACATTTTGCCTAGCTTTTGACATGCAACTATGTCAATGAACCTTTGATCAAGAGGGTATGGATACCTTAAAATTAACAACTTAGAAAAAAACAAGGATAATTTGGATAAAAGACACAAATGCTATTGGAGTTAGGTTTGCAAGGATGCACACAAAACTTCTGATGTTCTTAATACTATCCACTCACAATTGTGAATTTTGCAACAAAAAAAAAAGGTTGCAAGGATGCACACAAAACTTGGAAAAGATGACGAAGCTCAAGGAACACAACAAAGAGTGCCTTTCATAGTGCACAAATTGAAAATATAAGTTATCCCTAGAGTGATGGGCATATATAATGCACAGGGTAAAAAACTCATAGTGGGGAAAAGTGACCCGACGGACCTATGTGGATTCACACATAGGTCCAACATCACTACCACATATATGGTAACAAATTTGCTTGGGAGTGATAGCGTGAATGAGAGCTAGCACATAATGTATAGGGAAATGCCATGTCCTAAGGACATGATCAATACACAAAGGGAAAAAGTCCAAAGCTTTGCAAAAAGCCTCAAAGTTATCACGAGGTAATGCATTTGTGAAAAAATCTACAACGTCCTCTTGCATCTCCTATTGAATGTCGCTCCGTAGTTCACAGTAATATTGCACCTCAATGTGCTTTGTGCGAGCATGAAAAATTGGGTTCCTCACAACTTCCAATGCACCCTAACTATCACTATAGATGATGTTGAAAACCACTTGTGGACACTCATGTGTCATAAAAACTAGCCCAATTTGAGTCCAAAAATGCATGAAAATCCGGTGGTGATGATTCCACTTTGGGATAAAACAACCCATGATATAAAGTGCCACTCAATTACCCAAAGATCCTTCTAACAATCTACCAATCCTTAGACCCTGGGCTATACATAAATCTACTGTCTTGTGAGACTACAAATTGAACATCTAGCTCTGTATTGGATACATAGATAAGGCATCCAACAACATTTTGATAAAGAATGGCATTAGCAAGATCTCTTGCATCATGAAGACTCAATTTTAAACTTGTATCCATTGAAGTAGCAATAGGTATGCAATCCTCAAGTCCAAACTTACTAGTAATGTTTCTATGTCTCTTGCTTGACACATTATATTCCCAAGTATTGACACAAAAGCCTCAAGTCTCTCATCTTGAAAATTACATTCAATTCAGCCTTAATTATTGTCTTGATAGTCAACAAATCATCTATGTACAAAAGGACGATGAGAAATACATCACTCTCACGTTTGACAATCAAAGTGCTTCCAGTTGGACTGCTACGACAGAAGCATTGTTTATCCAAATGAGTGTCAGCTTTCTCATACCAAGCACAAGAAACCTGCTTCAACCCATATTAAACTTTTTTGCCTTTGCACCTTTTTTTCTTCTACTTTCTTGATAAAATTGTGAGGCTACATTACATATACTTTCTCAAATATATCACCATTTAAGAAAGCAATAACAATGCCTAATTGATGTACACTCCATCCAAAGTAAGCTACAAATGCACATGGAAAAATGAAGAGTAGTTATATGACAAGTTGGAGCCAAAGTCTCTTCACAATCAATTCGTTCTTGTTGTGCATAACCTTTACCTTTTGCAACAAGTCTAGATTTGTAGCAATCATTCTCAGCATTTGACTTACATTTAAACTTATAAACCCACTTCATACCAATAGTATTTTTCTAGGAGTCAAAATCACATAAAGTCCAAGTTTCATTCTCTATAAATGCATCATATTCTCATTGCATTGCAACCATCCAATTTTTTGAATTCTATGTTTCATGAAAAAAAAGAGGTTCCTCTTTATCATATTAAATAGAAACAGGTAAATGCATCATAAAAATATGATGCATATAATGCATGGCAAGAACATGAACAATAACAACTAGGCATAGGTGCATCCAATTTATTGTCACACAAAGTATGAACCAACCATTTTGGCATACCCCTAGCTCACTCCTAACCTCTCCATTCTCAGTCATTAGTAATAGATTGATCTATGATATTTCTAGAAATCCCCATGGGATTTTATCTTTCCTCATTAAAACTTACATTCAAGTCACAATGTCATAAATACCATGTGACTTACATTACTATCTCTGGTACATGATAAGAAAGGCTAAAGAGAATCTTCCAAAAATACAATATCTCATGAAAATTAGATATTCTTTGTTTACAGATGGTATAACCTACAACCTTTTCTTTAAATATTGTAAGCAAAAAAAATGCATTTGATAGTCTTATCATCCAATGTTTTTCACTGCGTTTGTGGGCACAAAACATAATCTAAACAACCAAAAATGCACATATGATCAATAGATGTCTTCTTTTCATGCCATGCTTCAAACTAAACCAATGTTATAAAGTCTTACTCTTGACCATACATCATGTCATCTCCATAAGTGACCTAGTTTTTTCACCACCAACATCATTTTGTTGAGGTGTATACAACACTCTACATTGGTGATTTATTCCACCACGCACAAAAAATGCATTAAACTAAGGAGACATATACTCGCCTCCTTGATCTGAATGGAGGGTGTCCATAGTTTAGCCATAACCAAAACTTACAGGCGCACGGTAAATAATTTACAAATGAGTCAAAACTTTTGTATTTAGAATGGAGTCATTTGGATATATCCATTGATATATAGCATGCCATAAGATTTCTTATATTCTAAAAGATTCCATTTTTTGATGTGACAACTCCGTCTTATAAATGGAATCTCTCCTTACATTTCAACTTCAGTGGGGACTCCATAACTTCTACAAATCAACTCCAAATTTGTCAAAGTTTGGGATTTAGAGCCTACTTTCTAAGATCTTTCCAATAATATGTTGGTTGATAGGGTTTTGACAAATCGTTTATATACTTCATCGGGTTGCCCATTTTGGACAAGAGAGGCAAAGTCAAACCTCCTTATAGGGCCCCTTTGAGAGTCCATATTTTCCCTAATGTTCCTCTTCCAACTGCAGGTGCAACACCTCTTAGACATTCCCAAGTCAAGCACATTCTCCTTCTCTTTTTCACACAGTGCATGAACCACCCCTTAAGTGTGGCACCAATGGCACCGTCGGTGCTCCCCAATATGTGCCTTCGAAAGATATTTTCCCCATGGGTTCTTGAACACCCCCATGTGGGATGCCACATCATCATCAACCAGTGCCGCTGACTGGCCGACGAGAGCTGCATTGCTCGTTGCCACTAGTGAACCACTACAGGACCGCCACAAGTGCTCGTGCACATCACACGCTACGCTCATGAGACAACCGCCATAGCCACGGGAGCCAAGCTCCCATTTCTCACTTCATTGCCCACAATAGGCACCCCTCTTGGCCTTTATACTATGAACCCCTAGCTTCACTCTTTGCATATGGGGTTAAAGCCCTTCCACGTGAAGGTCAACTCTCCATTCACCCTCCAAGTCCCTTCAAGCTCTCCACAAAAACTTCAAAAAAATCACTTTTTTCCATTGACTTCAACTGCCTACCATTTATTTCCCAAGGCTTTGCTTTCGGAGCCGCAAGGTCCATCCTCAAACCCTCTTTGTCGTCTTCCAACTGTACAAACCTCGCCGCATTTTGGGATTCTTGGACCCTCAAACAACACGTGTCAAAATGACAAAGAAATCATCAGATCCACTTTGGTGAGGGGTCCATTGCCAACTTCAACCTGCTCTAACTTCCTAATCCACCAGATTCCGCTTGATGAGTTGTCTCTTCTTGCTAGCTTCATACAGTATCAACTACCCCTGCAAACCTTGTCGAGCTTCAGAAAACACCTGATGGATCACTTTCCAAAGCACTCAAAGTGGCCCAGAACTTGCCCTTGGCAAAACTTTGAACCTCCGTAACTTGTCTTGTGAGACTATGATCGTCAATCTAAAAAGACCGACATGCTCCACATCACAAGCTCTACACATCCATCTGTTGGAACCAAGTTTGACCACTTGTCTCCATTTTCCCTATCCATCTCAAATTGGTAATGCACTCCAGCTTCAAACCATCATATCTTGCTCAACGTAGCTCTGTTTGATGAGCCATCTCGACCAACTCACTCAACACTTCAAGTAACAAACCTGCATTGTGACCCTTTTTTGCCAACCATCCCATTTGGCCCTTTCTATAGATCTTCTGGTCTATAAAACCGCATCAATCATACACATCCAGTGCTACCTATCTATACAGGGTCTTTGTACCTGCTAGCATACACATACCTTCTTTTGCCACCTTCTATGGTTGACACAACTTTGGCTGCACCATCATTGCCCAACCCCCTTGTTGAACATTTATGTTCAACCACACAATTTCTTTATTCACCTACCAACTACACACACTAGCAAACATTATGAGAAAACCAAAAACATATATATACAATTTTATTTGGCATCCTACTACCAAACCTCAAGTGGGTGCCCCACCCTCTGCATCACATCATGTCTCCACCTGGGTCGAAAACCTAGGCCAGGTACTAATTCTTTCCATCCACCTATAACCGCATCCCACAATGCTTCACCCAACCTATAGCCCATCATACTTGTAGGTTTTCCATGGCCTACCTTAATCACTTCAAGCATCTTCAAATAGAGCACCATTGTGCCCACCACTCTACTCAACAAGCACAACTAACATACCTAAACACATTACCGAACATACTTGACCCTACCTCCCAACCAAGTAAAGTGGGACTCTCCTCAAAAGAGCATTCTATGTGACACCCACACTCTCGCCATCAGCCTCTACCTACATAACTGTATCATACCCTTGCTCATCCAGAAGAATCTCCTCTTTTGGGGGGGCTAACCTTCGCATCACCTGTATCTTGGTCAAAGCTCTATCCACAAGCACCCGTGTCTCCTCATCCATTGAAACCATAGGGTCATCAAATCCTTAATCAAACTCACTTTCAAAGCATACCTAGTCCAAAGAACCTGTAACCATTGCTTTGCTCGTGCAGTCCATAGGAAATTCCAGTTTCTCCCTCTGTTCAACATATATCACATTGTGAGCACAAGAAAAATTCCCAACCCCTTGTGCTTCTGCTTCATCTCTCCCTCTTGTCGACTTTGTAGACCAGCTTGGCTATCCATAGACCCATATTTTCCCTTCTTCATACAGCTTCAAACCAACTGTATCGCCACAACATTTTCCAACTCTACCTTTATGAGAAAAACCATCAACATGGTGCCATATAGCACCTTTGACTACATATCTTTCTCTTCAAGCTTTGGCACTTCACCCTGCTCTTCCTTCACCTTGTCTACTACCATTAAAATATCATATAAACAACAAGGAAACTTTACCCTTACCAGCACTAGATCATCGGACTTTGTCTTCTTTCCATAGGATGTGTACTCGTTGGGTCTATCTTCCTTGCTTGTCTCCCAAAAACTCGAGCTCGTGTCTTCACCATCATCAGTAGCACATGTCAACTTCATATCTGCATCTTCATCCGCTTTTTGCTCCACAAAAACTTGACCATCCCTTTGGCTCTGCACACTTTCTTTGTCCTCTTCCATGCATGTGGCATCTGCAACTTGATTGCACTTTGCTATCTCTTTTGTATGCTACTTCACTTCGACAAGGGGCTTATACTCATTGACAAGCTCATCCAGCACTTGCATAGACACTTCACAAATTGTAAACCTCCAAGGAACATAAGTGACCATTGATCTTACCTCAACAGCCCTGCACTTTGAACAACCGGCACCACCTTCGGTTTAACCATAGAACACTCTTATCACTACAACATGCACATAATCTACAAGCTTCCACAAGCCCAACTCTAGCTTCCACTTCACCTTCTTTCTCTTCATTTTGGTCAGATATACCATGTCTACATAGTTTTCTTCATTGAACTCGACCTTTTTCCTCATCCTCGAATACAAGCACTCAAGAAACTATGAAAAATTTAGATATTAATTGCCTTTAACACCCGTAGTAATCTCCAACTGCTTCCAAAATGCTAAAAAATTCTTTACATACATCCTGGCATAGCGCCCGCAACTTTTCACCAGCCTTCGTAGGAGTAATCACCTTCCCAAAACTCTTCAAAATTGATTTTGCAGCCCATGCCACGAGCCTCAATCATCATTCTTTAAACCATCGAACCAAATCTTTGACCATTTACACATTAGCACTAACACTGTATTTAACTTTTTTGCATCCGTCACCATATACATAGACACCATCCATAATTCAAAATCTGCTATCCAATCTACAAGGTCTTCAACACCTATAAATATGGGGCAAAAACTGGGCTCCATCATCTCTTCTACCTTCAAACTCGACCAACGAGCATATCTCGATCATCCGCCAACCACCATAAGCATCAAACACCACCATCAATCTGTAAAACAGAGCATGAGTGCACTCCTCCTTAGTGGGGGCACCAAAAGATGGAAAGGGGGAAAGGGAAACACACTCGAAACACAAACACAATGCCTCCCCATAGCCGAGGATATACACAAGCACCCCCATCCACTAGACTTCACCTTCAAAACTCACACAACTTAGAAGCAAACTGTCGTTTTCAGAAAACACTACGCACACACTCGATATGTCTTAAAATCTAATATATGACCAACCCAAACGAGTTTCTCATATTAAACTGATCATTTAATGTGGGAGAATAAACGAGAACAAGGGTTAAGATATAGATGTGCTTATAGATCTATTTCAGCACGGGGCCAATAGTAAAGGGACCCAAATGAGAAAAGGTCTATCAAAGAGCAAGGTTAACCACTGGAGCAAAAGACCTTAGAGTTGTCTCCATTAAAGCCTCCAAAGGTAAGTGTTAAAATCCTTAAGACATAGTCTTTAAAGTTTTACTCTTTAGTCACTAAAGTCCAAGTAGGCAAGGGGGCAGCTTGCTTAAGCTAGGGCTGTGCTTAAGCAGGGGGCCTGCCTGCTTACCAAGTTCAAAGTACTTTCTACTGAAGAGGGGGCAAGCCCTACAAAGAGGGGAGGTAGATAGTAAGTGATCACCTCACCAAGGACCCATACCCTTATGAAAGGAAAGGGGCCACTTGTCAAGTGTAGAGACACACTACTCAAGCAAGTAGGGGTTGTGCTTAAGCAAGGGGGATGCTAGCTTAGCCTCACAAAGGGAAAGAAGGAAACTTTTCAAGAGGCTACACACCTTGCCCTAAAGGGAGCCCAGCTCTCATTGGCTAGAGGGCTACATGGCCCAATCAGCTTCAAAGGAACCCTAGGAAAGGGGGTCAACCTAGCTATCTCTCTCTCTCTCTCTCTCTCTCTCTCTCTCTCTCTCTCTCATTTGAGCCTCCCACGAGCTCTCTCTCCTTCATTCTTCCCTTCACACACTCTTGTGAAGCAAGGATTCCATCTCCTTCTCCAAGCTTGACAAGTTGAGTGCCTACTACCACAAGCTCTTGGCTATGGATGCAAATCCACACAAGAGAATGCTTTTGCTTGCTTATCAATCTCTCTAATCTCCATTAACTCTATGCTAAGTTATGCTACAAGAGCTATGAGTGATTATGTGCAAGGGGTTATTTCTTTCTAGTAGAGCTACTTCTACTTCTCTCTTCTTCCTCACCCCCTGCCAGCTCTCCTCACCTTTCATGGTGTTTGAGGTCTTGGGATTGAGGCTGGGCATTTTCCAAGTTCATCTAATCATGTTTATAGTTGTAGTTATGGTAATGCTTGGTGAGTGAAGCTTACCATCTTCATCTGATCAAGAAGGTCTCAAGGAAAGCAAACAGTTGTTTTGTAAACAAGTCTTCCGTCATGGAAGAATCTATAATACAAATGCCTATTGGAGGGGGGACCAGGCTCCAACTAATCCGGTCTTCTATTGGTGTCAATTTCTCTAAACTCTCACTCTCTTTTACAAGTATTGATCATGCCATGTTAATGAAGTAATGTGTTAAGTATTGCTCTCTCCATCCAAGCACTTTCTTTCTCACTATACATCTACACACTAAAGAATACTCAAGGAAATGATCAATATGTTATTTACTTTCCGCTCCAACTCAAGTTAAAAGGCTAATTTCATTACATTGGCATCAAAGCATTTGGTTTCTCTTTTCTTGCTTAGGAAGAGAGGTCCTTAAGTAGCCTATAAATGGTTGATGTTGTTAATTATATTAGGGTAAGTGGAAATGGGATCTATTATCGGTTTTGTTGAGCCCACTATGTGGAGTATGGTGCACACTTTGGGAGCTTTGGACTTAATAATGGATTCTTTTTAGACTTGCCTACGGCTTTACCATTATTGAGCCATAAGAAGTCAGAAAGGAGCTAGCCCTTGGCAACTCTGCTATGTTAGACCTACTCCTCTACTCTCTACAATTAACCACTTTGAGCCGTGGGTGTAGATACTTAAGAGCCGATTTTCAAAGGCTAAGAGGAGTGGCAACTAAGGTTTTGAATTGCCAAAGCATACACTAAGTACATACATAAATTTTGTTAACATGGCTGACACTAATGAAGAGAGTAGAATGAACATTGATAGCTTTGATTTTGCACATGAAGGTGCTAATGATGATGCTCCCATGTTTGCAAATTATCTAGTTACTAGGTTACAACAAGCTATGGGCAACCCTACTTTGCAAGCCAAAGTTAATCAACAACTTCATGGTTATGGAATTTCCCTTCCTCTCCAAGAGGAGAGAGAGCTTAGGAGGCCTCTTGAAGAGACCCCCAAAGAAGACTCTAGGAGGAATCCAAAGAGCAAGAAAGCAACAAAAATTTAAGTTCCTCTGAAGATCTGGCTCCATGAAGACAGCGGTCTCGACGATCGCCTACTCCTCCCAAGAGGAAAAGATCAACACATAGTCCTTCTCCTTGTCATTTCAAAAGAGAAGAGAGGAAACAAAGGAAGAAAAGGGCTAGGAAGAGGTCACCCTCTTCTCCTGCATCTTCACCTTCCTCCTCTTCCGATGAAAGCTATGGATATTCTCCTAGAGAATACAAGAGGGGAGGACATCGCAAATCATTCCCTGCATGGAGAAGGTCCCAAAAGTTAAAGAAGTTCAAGGAGCGAGGAAAGAGTGTCTCTTTTCTCACTTATGATGGCACCTTTGGTGCTACCGGAAAAGTGTTGGACTTCATCCAGCAATTTGATACAGCATTTGGGGACGAGGGCTTTACAGAGTCCTCCAAGCTATGCCATGTAGCTATGCACTTTCAAAAATCAGCTCGTCAATGGTGGGCTAGCCTTCGTGGCAATGGTGAAGCCCCAAAGACATGGAAAACTCTACGAGTTTCCATCATGAAGCAATTCCTTGCAAGCGATGCAAAGGACAAAGTGCTTACCGAATGGCGTAGCTTGAAGCTTCTCTCTCATGAGTCTATCCACAAGTATGTAGACAAGTTTTGGGATTTACATCTCAAGGCTACTGTCTTTCAAAAGATAGACTTTGCCGAGCAAAGGCAGCAATTCTGTGAGAGATTACCTGAAGAGATGTCCGAATACATCAACTCTCAACCACCTGGTACTATTAGCGAAGTAATCCATCACACCATGGTTGCTTCACGTATCAATTTTCATCAAGGGGTTGGATCTAATGTCAAACCCATGGACAACAAAGGCAAAAATGATGCAAAGGGGAAGACCAATGCTCAAAATTCTTCCCAAGGCACTTCCAACAACAACAACAACAACAACAATCGGTCCAAGGAGAAGGGAGTTTACAAAGGTAAAAACAAACTCTCTCATCGAAGCTCCAAAAGAGGATGCTCATTGCAGATTTCGCGTGCCTCGGGTAGAAGATCTGTTTGATATGTTACAAGGCTCTAACTAGTTCAGTAGGATTGACCTTAAGAGTGGCTATCATCAAATAAGGATAGTGGATAAAGATATCTTAAAGACTGCATTTCGCACAATGTTTGGTCTTTATGAATACCTAGTCATGCCTTTTGGTTTGACTAATGCACCGGCTACATTCAATCGTCTAATGGAGAAAATTTTTAGACCATACCGCAAATTCACTGGAGTGTTCCTTGATGATATCATCATCTACTCCAAGTCTTTGGAGGAACATAAGCAACATCTCCAAGTGATTTTTCAAGCATTGAGAGGGAGAATAAACTTTTTCTCAACCAAAAGAAAAGTGAATTTTTCCTTCAAGAGATTCAATACTTAGGTCATATTATCTCTGAAGATGGTATCCGTATGGATCCATCGAAGTTAGAGGTAATAAAAGCATGGCCTAACCCAAGGAATCTACATGAGCTAAGAAGCTTTATTGGTGCGCATAATATAGACGCTTCATAGCAAAATTCTCCCAAGTAGCAGGACCACTACATGACTTAACTAAGAAGAACGTTAAGTATGTATGGACTGCTAAGGAGAAAAATGCTTTTGACAAACTCAAGGAGAAGCTTACCTCCCAACCAGTCCTCATGCTTCCGGATCTCTCAAAACCATTTGAGGTCCAATGTGATGCTTGTGGTGATTGCCTTGGAGCAGTTTTTCTTCAAGAAGGACATTCCATAGCATATGAGAGCCGACAACTCAATATGGATGAACGCGTCTTGGACATTTATGAGAAAGAGATTTTAGTTGTTCTATATGCCCTAGACACATGGAAGCACTACCTATTGGGGACTCCATTTATTCTGCAAACTGATCACCAAAGTCTCAAGTATTTCATGACGCAAACCAAACTCTCCGACAAACAAATGAGGTGGGACAATTTTCTTTCACAATTTAATTTTCATATTGCTCACATTGCTGGTAATCACAATCAAGTGGCTGATGCACTTTCACAATGACCAAAAGTTAATGCAGTGTCTATAGCTACTCACAATGACCTATCTTCTATGATAGACGAGTATGCTACTGAACCTAATTTTAAAGACATAATATCAGCCCTTGTTTTGGGGAAGAAAGAGGAACCATTCACCTTGCAGGATGGTTATCTTCTCCATGGCAATAGGCTATGTGTTACCCATTCCCTTCGTGAGAAGGTTATGTATGAATCCCATGCTCCTCCCTATTTGGGGCATACAGGTATTCAACCTACTCTTTGAGGAGTAGAGGCGTATTTCTATTGGCCTACCATGAAAGTGGACATACAAGAGTATGTTTCAAAATGTGTAGTATGCCAAAAGACCAAATATGATAGAGGGAAGCAACCTGGATTACTCCAGCCGTTGCCTATCCCAAATTCACCATGGGAGAGTATATCCATGGATTTCATCTTTGGATTACCCAAGTCTATCCATGGGAATACAAGAATATTGACAATTGTCGTCATGTTTAGCAAACAAGCACACTTTATTCCTGTCAAAAAGACTATTAAGACACATCAAATGGCAACTCTCTTCATATCTCAGATTTTCAAGCACCATGGATTACCCACATCCATCGTGTCCAATAGAGATCCTAGAATGACCAATAATTTTTGGAAAGGTCTCTTTCAAAATCTAGGAACAAGATTGAACTTCTCTTCGGCCTATCACCAACAAACGGATGGCCAAAGTGAGATAGCCAATCTTACAATAAAAATCTACTAAAGACTTATGTTATGGAAGTAGATGAGCGCTCACAATGGGAAAAGTACTTACCACTTGTAGAGTATGCTTAAAATAATACTGTACATACTTCCACGGGAAAGTCACCTTTTGAGATCATTGAGGGAAGACCTAAAAGTCCCTTGCTACTCAAAGTACATGGGAAGATCTTCGCCGTCGATGAGTATAGCCGTGACCAGTCTACTACCATCTCTTTCGAGACACCCACTTGAGGATTAAGGCTCTTTAAATTTGAACGAACTTCAAAGTAAAACATTTGTGTTCAAAATTATGTATTTATCCAAAAGCATCAAAAAGTACTTTGTAATTGTGAAGTCACCACTATATACTTACCTTCATCAGAAGTGATTTCCTGCATACAAAGATACATGTCTTTAAGGTCATTTTGCTAGGTGGATGTTTTAAGTTGGACAACATATTTTTTACATACAAATTGTATTTCAAAATTTCCGGTCATTACCACTTCCTCAAAGATCTTTACCAGAGGCATAAGCATATTTATGCTAATAATAGGCATTCCCCATCCATACATTTATTATTACTTTTGCCAAGTTCCGGGAGCAAGCAAATATATCTGTGATAAAAAAAACAATGCCTAAACTTGATTAACTCCAAGTCAAAAGGGTAATTTAGACCAATGAGGTCACCCCATTTCCGTATTGCAACTCTGAGTGCCAAACCCCAAACATAATCTGATACAATGTATCAGCACCAGGAAAGTGTCCATTATCAACTAGAGACACTCACTATACAAAAGGATACTACCGCCAGGCAAACCTCTAGTATAAGATTAGGACTTCAGTGTTTAGTGGACATTTTTCAAGAAACAATCCCAAATAAACCATCTGATATTATATGCAAGCAAAGCACCAGGGTATGGCCAATCGGAACTATGTATGCAAAAATTTTGGCAGCATTTCCTTTGTTTATGCTTAGTCATTTCAAAAAAGACCAGTCAATGCTATCTCCCACGAGACCCTCACATGAGGTTTTATGCAACCAATAGTGACAATCATTTCCTCAGACAAAGAGTGTCTTTTATTTTAGTTTAATCCAACCTTGTTGCATTCAGGTCAAATGATAAGACTTTTTCCTACAAGTCAAAATGTGAGCAGCATGGGTAATTTGCTACAGACAGCATCAGCAAAGTGTTGAGACAAAGTATGCATAACCCCAAATACTGACTAGGTGCGTGGCACCTACTTGTAGAATACACATTTTTGAGGCATGCTCATTCAAATACTCATGTACTGAGTATACGGCACATAATAACCTGTATATATGTCTAAACCTATCTATTTCATCGAGTTTATTCAAGGCATGTACTCAAGCACAGCTGCAACCAAAAAAATCCTCTAAGAAAATGTTTAGGCTTATGTAAAAAGTTTAGATTATGTCAAAAACCTCGAAAAACAATCAAAAGACTAAGCCATTACAATATCAGAAAAGTGTACTGAGTAGGTGCAGCTGCACCTACCTGGATTGCGTAACTCTCCGATGCAACATATATAGAGTTGGTGATGAAGGTCATAAGAACCCAAGATCACAAGTTTGCGAGATTGCCAAATAAAGCATATGTCTGTAACCAAAGCAACACCGTGACGATGGATGTATTCTTCAATTCTACATTTACAAATGATGCCATCTTTCAATAGCCAGGGAGTTGATGGAGCCCACACCTGAGAAGGGTTGATAAAGTGCACAATCTGCAAGAGCAAATAGAGCCAAGGAGCCATCATTTTTGCCACAGTATGTCCGCCACATTGCTAATTGATTGTGTTCATGCGTGGTATGTCCATGATCGTGCGAGGACTATCCATCATATGCAAGCAGGGCACTAGGGTATGGCAAACAAGAAAAGACATACACACGCTATCATGTATATGTGTGTGTGTGTGTATTGGAGGAGGCATAGGGATGGGGGACTGCTCCAATCCTTGTGTGTGGATCCTGATAGAGCCGATCCTTGTGTGTGTATGTGAGTGTGTGCGTACACAATAGAGAAAGAGAGATGTAGAGCCTGCGCGCTTGTGTGTGTGTGTGTGTGTGTGTGTATGAGCCGAGGAAGATAAGTTGCTATCTGTGAGCACCAACCATCGAGGGCGCTGCAGTTATGCACGCTCGATTGTGTGTGTGTGTGTGTGTGTGTGTGTGTGTGTGTGTGTGGAACTACCACGTAAAGTGGTTATAGTTGTAATGCAGCTAAAAATGGTTAGAATTGTACTTCGATTGGGTAGGAGAGAGCGAAATGCATCTACAGCTTATGTGCCATGCAAGATACATTTATGTATATGTAACATGTTAGGGTATCCACCGAAATTCGGTACTTAATGCCCATGTGCATCCACATGTCCTTAATCAGAGGTCGGTTATGCATAGGTAATGGTACCATATTGAGTTCTAGTTACTACAATCATGAACAAAACTCTCACTCCCCCTGTCACAAGAAGAGGCAAGCATAGAAGGTGGTCTTTCCTGTGACTACCGAAATTAGGAGTTAAGAAAAGGTACGCTTGTTTGCTAGCATGTAACAAGATAAGGTATCCACATGCTCACAGCTCCAGCTAAGCCAAAAGACACATCATCAAATATCCTAAGTTGCGTAAAAAAATATATGTAAAGCATTCAGTAAACTAAGCTATTATCAATAGTGCATGTGTGTGGGGAAAGATAAGGGGCTCGAAAGCAGTTCCAAGAGGGATAATGCCCACTAATTCAGTAGATTATTGCTTCTATTCGCTTTATCGACCGTGCATGTGTGTGGGGAGAGATAAGGGGCTCGAAAACAGTTCAAAGACAGATAGTGCGCATTAATTGTCATTGAGACCTATAAATCGAAATAACTATTTATTAAGGGTGAAGAGGGAAGCACTAATACACACCAACATACACATTATTATTAACTATCTAGTGATTGGAGTAGGGCCGAAAAAGAGAATAGTCTCTATATTTAATAAACCAGGGTGTGTGTGGGTGTGGTAGGGATTTAGTACCATGAACCATTACTTGTGGTCTTCTATCGAGACACAGGGAAACTTTTCTAGAGAATAGCAGCTCTAGGTTAGCACACCAGAAAGGGAAGCTATCAGCCAAGGGTTGGCTAAAAACTTGCCAGCTAGATAAGTGTATGTGTGTGTGGCCCTCCCCCATCCCAGAGGAGAGATCTACTTGGTGGAGGATGGTCCACCAAGTGGACCAATCCCCCACCAATTGTAGTACTTGCTTCCTAAAAGTTTCCATGTTTTTTAGCTCAGTCACTTGTACGGTGTTAACAAGGTTTAAATGCGAGATTACTCATTTGTAGTGTGTTTGACCAGAACTTAGATGTAAGTACACCCAATTTTTGTATGATAAAGGGGTCCTCCAAGGAGGAGAGTAAGGTATTATGAAATCTACATACCTGATGTCTCATGATTTCGATGATGTCACTCCAAATTCGTGGAATATGTCGTGACTTTGGTTACTGTACAATACTCTGATCCTGCAAGATAACTTGAAAATCCACACCTGCTTGAGGTTCGATGCTTATCGTATATGGACTATATGTAAACATGTAGATGCTTGACCAATTTAGGAGCTGAGAGCCCCGACCCATCCCTTTGGATTGGGTGGATCAAGCTAATAATAATGTAACTTGTATTAAAAAGCAGGCAATCCAATTCTTAGGGTATAAATACCCATATCCTGACAAAAACCGTTTGATTGAAGTCAGGATAAATTGGAATAGCTATATTATTATCTGATATATTATCTAATCCCAATTGCTAAGTATGGCACTAGTCCGACCAAAGACTAGTAGGGAAAATGTGTGTGTGTGTTTAAGTATGAAAAATCCCCTCATAATTGAACCATACTTAGACAATTGTATTAGATAATATATTAAATAACAATATTTTAAAAAAAGATGTCATAAATCATTTCATATACACCAATACATCATTCTGTATCTAATGGATAATGGAATCATTTAGATCAAAAATTTGATCTTTGCTCAATACAATATAATATCTTAGTGTTGTATCTTATGTGCCCATCCTTTGGGATGAGCTTCCACTACATCTACATGTAGAAGGATCCATCTGGTACATTTGCTGGTACATTGGACGATCTTTCGTTACTGCTGCAGTTTTCGTTGTAATCCCAAGGAAAGAGTCTCTTACCTGCCACCATCCAAGAAACACAAGCCTGTCAGAACTAGCATTACTTGGGAAGACAGGTGTCAATGACTGCCTCCCCTTGTTATTGGTGTCAAAAATTACAACACAAACTACCACCATAACCAAGATCTAATATCATGTTTGAGCCATTTATATATGCTACTATTTATATCTTTTAATTCTATAAAAAATTGGACAGCATCTCCTTTGTAAATTGGATCAATTTTCAAAAGTCCAGTCTACTACCATCTCTTCCGAGAACCCGACTTGAGGATTAAGGCTCTTTAAATTTGAACGAACTTCAAAGTAAAACATTTGTGTTCAAAATTATGTATTTATCCAAAAGCATCAAAAAGTACTTTGTAATTGTGAAGTCACCACTATATACTTACCTTCATCAGAAGTGATTTCCTGCATACAAAGATACATGTCTTTAAGGTCATTTTGCTAGGTGGATGTTTTAAGTTGGACAACATATTTTTTACATACAAATTGTATTTCAAAATTTCCGGTCATTACCACTTCCTCGAAGATCTTTACCAGAGGCATAAGTATATTTATGCTAATGATAGTCATTCCCCATCCATACATTTATTATTACTTTTGCCAAGTTCCGGGAGCAAGCAAATATATCTGTGATAAAAAAACCAATGCCTAAACTTGATTAACTCCAAGTCTAAAGGGTAATTTAGACCAATGAGGTCACCCCATTTCCGTATTGCAACTCTGAGTGCCAAACCCCAAACATAATCCGATACATATACTTTAGTGTCAACTTCTAGTAACGAAATGACTAATGTAGTTAGCAATCCAGGTAGATATCACGGCTAATGGATCCCGAACTCCGGTCCATCAACTCAGGCAAACTCTCATCAGTGAATAGAAAATCCAGAAACTTCAAACTATGTTAAGTACAAAACCCGGAAATGGACACCACTACTTGCAGGTTTCAAATGTGTTTCTTTCCGACATACCTTCTAAGAACTTGTTACTTATCAAAAACCCAAAATATAATGAGTAGGTGCAATTGCGATCATGTCAAAATCGCTCAGTCACAGGTACGCAACAATATATCAGCACCATTAAAGTGTCCATTATCAACTCAAGACACTCACTATACAAAAGGATACTACCGCCAGGAAAATCTCTAGGATAAGATTAGGACTTCAGTGTTTAGTGGACGTTTTTTGAGAAATAATCCCAAATAAACCATCTGATATTATATGCAAGCAAAGCACCAGGGTATGGCCAATCGGAACTATGTATGCAAAAATTTTGGCAGCATTTCCTTTGTTTATGCTTAGTCATTTAAAAAAAGACCAGTCAATGCCATCTCCCACGAGACCCTCACATGAGGTTTTATGCAACCGATAGTGACAATCATTTCCTCAGACAAAGAGTGTCTTTTATTTTAGTTTAATCCAACCTTGTTGCATTCAGGTCAAATGATAAAACTTTTTCTTGCAAGTCAAAATGTGAGCAGCATGGGTAATTTGCTTCGGACAGCATCAGCAAAGTGTTGAGACAAAGTATGCAAAACCCCAAATACTGACTAGGTGCGTGGCACCTACTTGTAGAATACACGTTTTTGAGCATGCTCATTCAAATACTCATGTACTGAGTATACGGCACATAATAACCTGTATATATGTCTAAACCTGTCTATTTCATTGAGTTTATTCAAGGCATGTACTCAAGCACAACTGCAACCAAAAAATTCCTCTAAGAAAATGTTTAGGCTTATGTACAAAGTTTAGAGTATGTCAAAAACCTCAAAAAACAATCAAAAGACTAAGCCATTACAATATCAAAAAAGTGTACTGAGTAGGTGCAGCTGCACCTACCTGGATTGCGTAACTCTCCGATGCAACATATATAGAGTTGGTGATGAAGGTCAGAAGAACCCAAGATCACAAGTTTGCGAGATCCCCAAATAAAGCATATGTATGTAACCAAAGCAACACCGTGACGATGGATGTATTCTTCAATTCTACATTTACAAATGATGCCATCTTTCAATAGCCAGGGAGTTGATGGAGCCCACACCTGAGAAGGGTTGATAAAGTGCACAATCTGCAAGAGAAAATAGAGCCAAAGAGCCATCATTTTTGCCACAGTATGTCTGCCACATTGCTAATTGATTGTGTTCATGCGTGGTATGTCCATGATCCTGCGAGGACTGTCCATCATATGCAAGCAGGGCACTAGGGTATGGCAAACAAGAAAAGACATACACACGCTATCATGTATATGTGTGTGTGTGTATTGGAGGAGGCATAGGGATGGGGGACTGATCCAATCCTTGTGTGTGGATCCTGATAGAGCCGATCCTTGTGTGTGTATGTGAGTGTGTGCGTACACGATAGAGAAAGAGAGATGTAGAGCCTGCGCGCTTGTGTGTGTGTGTGTATGAGCCGAGGAAGATAAGTTGCTATCTGCGAGCACCAACCAGAGAGGGTGCTGTAGTTATGCACGCTCGATTGTGTGTGTGTGTGTGTGTGTGTGTCGACCTACCACGTAAAGTGGTTATAGTTGTAATGCAGCTAAAAATGGTTAGAATTGTACTTCAATTGGGTAGGAGAGAGCGAAATGCATCTACAGCTTATGTGCCATGCAGGATACATTTATGTATATGTAACATGTTAGGGTATCCACCGAAATTCGATACTTAATGCCCATGTGCAAGCGATGAAGGCATCCACATGTCCTTAATCAGAGGTCGGTTATGCATAGGTAATGGTACCATATTGAGTTCTAGTTACTACAAACATGAACAAAACTCTCACTCCCCCTGTCACAAGAAGAGGCAAGGATAGAAGGTGGTCTTTCCTGTGACTACCGAAATTAGGAGTTAAGAAAAGGTAGGCTTGTTTGCTAGCATGTAACAAGATAAGGTATCCACATGTTCACAGCTCCAGCTAAGACAAAAGACACATCATCAAATAGCCTAAGTTGCGTAAAAAAATATATGTAAAGCATTCAGTAAACCAAGCCATTATCAATAGTGCATGTGTGTGGGGAAAGAGAAGGGGCTCGAAAGCAGTTCCAAGAGGGATAATGCCCACTAATTCAGTAGATTATTGCTACTATTCGCTTTATCGATCGTGCATGTGTGTGGGGAGAGATAAGGGGCTCGAAAACAGTTCAGAGACAAATAGTGCCCATTAATTGTCATTGATACCTATAAATCGAAATAACTGTTTATTAAGGGTGAAGAGGGAAGAACTAATACACACCAACATACACATTATTATTAACTATGTAGTGATTGGAGTAGGGCCGAAATAGAGAATAGTCTCTATATCTAATAAAACAGGGTGTGTGTGGGTGTGGTAGGGATTTAGTACCATGAACCATTACCTGTGGTCTTCTATCGAGACACAGGGAAACTTTTCTACAGAATAGCAGCTCTAGGTTAACACACCCGAAAGGGAAGCTGTCAGCCAAGGGTTGGCTAAAATCTTGCCAGCTAGATAAGTGTGTGTGTGTGTGTGTGTGCCGAAGACAGTGCCAAGCACATGTGTGTGGGGCGCTCTCTCTCTCTTCGCATGTCGCCCTATTAAGCGTAAGCAGGCGGCAACTTCTC
This sequence comes from Adiantum capillus-veneris, assembly GCF_014529385.1. Lineage (NCBI taxonomy): Eukaryota > Viridiplantae > Streptophyta > Polypodiopsida > Polypodiales > Pteridaceae > Adiantum > Adiantum capillus-veneris. The sequence goes on along the minus strand of NC_140934.1, from coordinate 32,014,537 downwards.
TCTCTCTCTCTCTCTCTCTCTCTCTCTCTCTCTCTCTCTCTCTCTCTCTCTCTCTCTCAGGCAGTGGGACTTGCGAGGCCTAGGAAGCTGGCTCTCTCTCTCTCTCTCTCTCTCTCTCTCTCTCTCTCTCTCTCTCTCTCTCTCTCTCTCTCTCTCTCTCTCTCTCTCTCTCATAGAGGCAGAGATGAGGAGGGGTTTGGTGGGAATGCAAGGTGGAGCGCTCGTGTCAGCATTCAACGGCCGAAGTCAGCTATCCCTTCGTGACTCTGTCAAACTCTCTCTCTTCGTGCAGTCTCTGTCCACTGCCGGGCGCCAGGGCACACCAAGCAGAATGAACTGATGCTGACACGTGTCCAGGGGGAGGGCCGAAATCCCTTCCCCCATTATACTAGTATAGCCGATGGCTTCGCCGCCTCTCTCTCTCTCTCTCTCTCTCTCTCTCTCTCTCTCTCTCTCTGTGTGCATCACTGTGCTCCCGGACACTGCAAGCCACACCCGTCGGTTGAAGTAGCTTCTGACGCGTGGCAAGGGGGGGAGCCGGAATTCCCTCCCCCTTTATCTATTAGTATAGATATACTAGTATAGATGGTTGACTAGTATAGACTAGTATAGATGGTTGACTAGTATAGACTAGTATAGATAGACTAGTATAGATGGCTGACTAGTATTTTTTGTAAGCTTGTTAGTTTTGTGTCTACAGATTGGCTGCAAATCCAAGAAGAGCATGATTTTTTCCTTTATGACTGGACTAAAACCCTAAGCTCAAAAATGGATCTCTCTCTCTCTCTCTCTCTCTCTCTCTCTCTCTCTCTCTCTAAAAGGTCTCTTGGGATAGTTTCCTATGATATTAAAATACTCTTCTTCTCGTGTGTGTGTGTGTGTGTGTGTGTGTGTGTGGATGTGTGCTAATAAAAAGAGGAAAATGGCATAACCTTTCTATCACCCAACTGTGGTAGATTAGTTATGCCATTTCCCTCTTGAATAACAGGTCTTGAGTTCAACTCTCCTCGTTGGATAGATCTTTCAGGTCTCTTGGGATAGTTTCCTACGACGTTAAAATACTCTTCTTCTTGGTGTGTTGGGGGGGGGGGGTGTGCTTGGCTGAACCTTGCTTCCATGTTGTCTATTAGGTAATTGAAGAAGAAACCAACTCTAGCGATAGAATTGGCACCTTATTAAAATAGTGCGAGTGTGGATGCATGTAAGAAAGCGAGCGCGAGTGCAGGCCAAAGGAGATAGCTTGCTTGGTTGAGTCTTCGACCTCCATGACCTAGGTAAACTCGAACATCCACATAGCAAACTCATACAAGCATAAGTAACTGTAAACACACACCCATTTCAACTTAATCAATACACATGCATGGTTAGCACATTGGGTTGCCACAACGTCCGTCTGGGTTCAAATCCGAGAAAAACGCTCTGCCTTTTCTTTTCGTCACAGAATCTCTTCGAGATCCCCGCCTCCATCGTCTGTCGTTGATCCCATGGCGGGGTCTTCATTCAAGACCTCGTGCCATTTAGTCACGAGGCATACCCACCCAGACCAAGGAGAACTTGCGATGCTCGAAGAAGACCATTTTCTTTACTGTATTTTCTTATGATCAAATTAATGCGACAAATTGCTGACAAAGCACAAATCTAAGATTTTTACTAGGATTTTTATCTTAAGTGCTAGATTCTCTAACTTGGAAATTAAAGTCCATTGAAACTACACTACAAACTTGGTTATTTGAGCATCAAGGACAACCACATGGAACTCCTTAATTAGCATTTAGGACAACCACGTGGAGCTCATTAATTAGTATATTTTATAACCATGATTTCTATGGTTAAAGCTCACATCGTGTTTTTCCATTTTGGCTATTCAATAGATTAAGAAGAAACCAATTCTAGCAATAGAATTGGCACTTTTTTTTTTGAAGAAGGTTGGATTGAATTAAAAGTAAAGAGAAAAAAAGTACACGAGACCCACATGATGGGGGTGGGATAGCCCCATATCTAATTGGAAGATTACATCAATTCACACATTTTTGTATGTATCAGAGTGGTAGAACTAGAGGCTGAAGAGAGCCATTGCTACTAGTTGGTTTCCTTCAAGATGCTTGAGATGCTAAGTCCATCAGAAAGAGCTTCTTTGGCTTTTTGACACAATCTGAGCATTCATTGCTTTAGCTCATATTTAAGGAGCCATACAGGAAAGGGTGAGGGGTGATTGAAAACAGATGCATTTCTCTTATTCCAGATATACCAAAGCGTGAGGCCTCTCCATCTGTTCCACAATGGTATGTCTAAATTCTTCCAGTTACCTAGAATATGGTCTTTGTAATCCAGGGCTTTGAGATTGATTTGGCAAGTTATATGTTGCAGCTTATTTATGGCTTCTCCATTTTTTTGATAGCTGAACCAGAGGTGAGCATTATACTCTACTATCCTGCAGCACCTGGAGAGCATATTCCATTACTGACACTTGCTCTAAGGGCTTTATCACCACTCTGAATCCCTTGATGCAATATGAGCCACATAAGAGTAGAGTGTCTAATTTCTAGAGGAAATGCCCATACACATTTAAACATGTACGTACAATGCTTGTAGCCCCATTCTACTTTCCATAACTTGTTAAGTCTCCTTTTAATCCCTTCTTCCACTCTAGCTTTGGGATAAAATTTCTTATAGGTATTTTAATATTTTCTAGAAGATGCCTTGCTCTTTCATGGCACCATTTTTTCTAGAGAAGGAGAGATAGAGAATTTAGTCTGAATTTCTCTGCAAGACTTGATATGCCCTTGAAGAATTACATTTTCCCATGTTCTCATTCCTGCATTATGACATTTGTGAGCCCTTCTATAGAGTTGAGCTTCAGATTTTCTTGTAGAAAACCCAAACCAGATGGAGTCTTGCCAGAAACTAAGAGTGTTAGAAAAAAATTCTTCCGAAGGAGTCCAATTTTCCTTAATGGTGTCCCAAGACTTCCACATCTTGCATACAAGCTTGAATCCTTGAGGGTGAACAGGGATAGGGGGAGCCATAATTTCTCTGAGGTGTAGATTGATCGATGATCTATTATAGTTGAGGCATCTAAATTTTGGGGTGTCTCTTTGGAGGAGAACAACCCAATAGTGGTAGCTCTAAGGATCCATTTGGTTTCCATCTTGGTGGCACTCCTCTCAAGGTTGAGAAGGCCCAACCCTCCTTTGTCTTTAGGCAAACAACAAATATTCCAAGGCCCAACCCTCCTTTGTCTTTAGGCAAACAACAAATATTCCAAGGGACTTTTGAGATTTTCCTTTGCTCATTGTTCCCCCCCACAAGAAGTTCCTTGTTAGAGAGAAAATTTGATTGAGTTGATACTTAGTTGGTTGCCAGAAAGACAAAAAATATATTAGAGAAGGCAAGAGGTAGTGGTTCAAGACAAACACTCGGGATGAGATTAGGTGTGATGACTTTGCCACTTAGATAATTTATGCTTGAACTTAGAGACCACCCACTCCCTCCTTTGAGCATATGTAACCTTAAAACCCACAAGAATTCCTAGCAGCCTAAAGACCTTTCCATGCAACAAGAAGCCGAGACAATATGAGCTACGACACCATTGGAGCTTTTAAAGCCAGTTTTATGATGATTAATAAATGATCCACCACTGGCTAGACAAAATGTATTAAGGAACTACCAGAAATATTCAACTATTGTAGGATCATTTGACATTATAGAGTAAGTGTCATCTGCAAACTGCAACAAGAAAAGATCTTTGGCAATGCCTGGGATTTTAATACCTTTCATAAGCCCTCTGTCCAGAGCATCTTGTATCAGCTATCCAAGAGAATCAAAGCAAATGGCATAGAGCATGGGGGAAATAGGGCATCCTTGCCTAATGGACCTTTTCAAAGGGAATACTTTTGATAACTCTCCATTGGGCAATTTTAGCACAGGCATTACCACACAAAATCTAAATACATTTGTGAATTACTTCACGAAACCAGTGTCAAATAAGGATCAAATGATAAAATCTCATTCAACCTATCATAGGCTTTATCAAAGTCAATTTTGAAGAAAATGAAATCCACGTCACTCTCTTGAGCATACTCAAAAGTTTCGCCCAATGTGATGATTTGATCCATAATGAATTTTCCCTTGATAAACCCCTTCTGTTTTGGCAAGATAATGAGGCTCATGATGGGACACAGTCTTCTAGCTAGGGCCAGGGAGAAAATCTTATATACAGAAGTCAGACAAGTGATAGGTCTCGAGTTCCCTAGATTCTCTTTTTCCCCCCTTTTATGTATGAGTTTAATGACACATGTATGCATTGAAGTGGATAGAGCTCCTACCTTCAAAGCCTCCTTCCAAATGGACATGAGATAGGGCAATAAAAAATCTTTGTAAATTTTAAAAAATTAACTTGGTATACCATCAACACCAGGAGATTTTCCAACTTTAAGAGCATCAATGGAATCATTCACCTCCCACTCAGTTAGGGGCTGATCCATCACTCTAGCCAATTGTTCAGGCACATTCTTCTTTCTTGCCCTTGCAATAGTGACTTTGGAAACAATGAGATCAGTCCCCACTTTTAGGTGGGCAAGAGAATATGCCAGCAAAAAATTCTTTGGCAACCTTTAAATTCTCCTTGTGAGAGTCATAGATCTGACCATCCTTATTTTTCAACATAGTTATAAATTCTTTAGTCTTTTTCTTTTTGAGAAGATTAAACATGTGTTAATCAACCTTGTTAATTTTTCCTGCCCAAAATTCCTTTTCCCATTGGATGGAGGCTTTGTTAGCTAAAAGATCTTCCTCTCTAAGTCTAGCTTTAAGCTCAATTAAGGGGGGAGTAAGAGGACTACTTGGGTTAGAGAGAGATTCAAGATCATCTATCTCTTTTCTTATCATCATCCTTTTGTTTTCCTTATGGCCCTAGCTTTTCTTTTATAGTCTGTCAAGAGCTTCTGAGTATCTTTAATAGCTATGTCCCAAGCTTTAAAGGAACACACATTTTGACTAAAAGTAGAATCAAAAATTTCTTTAAACTTTTCCTTGACTCGATCTAATGTAAGGAGAGACTGATCAAGATGAGGCCACCTTGTCATATATATACATTCTTCTTTTTGTAATTCAAAAATCAATGGCGCATGATGAGATAGTAAAACAGTGTTGCATAAGTAGCAACTTATCTGCCAATAAACTTGTACTATTCTTGATCTCATGTAGACCATGTCGAGTCTGGCTTCTCTATAGCATTCCCATATTGTGTGTTGCTCCAAGTAAATCTTGTGTTCTCTAAGGTATCAGTAAGGTTGAGCCTGCTCTGGGATTTTTCCCACTTTATCTTCTCATTTCCCCCTATAGTGAGTCCAAGCTGCTTCCATCATAGGATTCAACCATGTTGAAGTCACTTGCACATATGCAATGGTCTGAAAGGTTAGCAAGATCCTCCCTACTCTGGCTCTTTCAACATTTGAATTAGAGGCATATGCGGAGATCAGGGTGAAGTTGAGGGAGTTTCCAAGGGAAACTGCTACCCAGTTTCCTTTTTCAAAGACGTGGGTATGCTTCACGAAATGATGATATTTATTTGAGATTCCCAAAGCTGCTCCACCTTTGCAATAATGATGCGATGTGATATACCAGTTATAACCTGAGCCAATTTTGTTAAGATTAGAAACTTTAATTTCTTGCAAAAAGATAAAGTCACGCATGAGGTTAGTGTCAAAAAGACATCTTTTTATCACATGAGCTCTGAGAGACCCTTGCAATTAAAAGAAAATCTTTGAGGTTATGACTCTTCATTTTTCACTGTTTTTATTGTTTTTTTGCAGGTTTTTCTAGAGAAACAGAGGCCTTGGTAGGATCCTTGGAGGAATCCTACTTTCTTTTAGAAGTAAAGTTAAGAGCCATTGGCAATTTTTTCTCTTCTTCCTGAGTCATCAAGATGTTTACAGATTTTCCAGAATCACTATTTATATGTGCTTTGATTACCTTATCATGTTCTTGCAATTGTGCTTCAAAAATCTCAGCTTTCTCAACGCTTTTATCCTTGAATTGCGTGCATGGGAGAGTTGGATCTTCTGAATCAGAAGAGTCAGTGGAGGACAACCCCCTAGTTTGAATCATTGGGACTATCAAGAGGTGAAGGTACCTTCTGTCTTGGAGAGTTATTTGATTTTACATTGTCATCATGAAAGAGGTTCCCTTCTCCTTTGTTCACATTATTTGGAGCTCCTTCATGAAGCTCAAAGTTTTTATTATCTTCCTCATGAAGGTCATAGTTGAAAGGGTCAAATACTTCTTGCAAGAGGGGGTTGAAGCTATTCCTGTTTTCATTGAATGCTGACCGGGAATTTCTATCATTCTTGGCACAGTTTCTCCTTTGAACTGGTTGAAAGACCTCCTTATTTATCTGATTAGTCTCCTCTTGAGGAGGTTGGGGTTTGAGGTCATGGTACTTAATGTAATGACCCTGTCTCATGCAATGAAAACAAGTATTAGGTAGGTTCTTGTAAACTATTGTCTGAAGGTGAAGGAAATTCCCTGCTAAAGCCTTGATGGGGAACATAGTATTCAATTCTGATTGAATTTCAACTTCAATTAATAGTTGAGGATTCCATTTGGGATTAATCTCGACCCGAGATCTTTGCCCTAATACTATATGCACATTTGCACCTATGTTCTTAAGCCAAGGATAAATATCAACAGGAAGATGACGGAAATGTACCCAAATTTGGGCCTTAATAAGTTTAGGACCCCTAGGATTAAGCCCCTGAAATCACTTAAATACTGACAGACTAGAGTTCCTTATAAGCCATTGTGCCTAATTTATGATTTGAAGAGCAACATTAGGGTCATCACAGAAAAAAGGTAGTAATTGTTTGGAAGGTAATGCACATGCTGCAATTTTATATTTATGTTCTCCCAAATGTGGATCATCTAATTTCTTAGAGCTTCAAGAGGAGGTCTAATCCCATGCAGCAGTCCTATTACTACTCTATCCTGCAACTGAGAGTGCCAAAGTTCTAGCTCTTTAGTGGGGATGGTTACTGCTTCATCCATTTCTTGTTCAATGTTAAGTTCAAAGACTCTGTCTACTCCGTACCCCATTACATCAGTTGGGTGAGATTGAGGGTTTTGAGGTTGGGAATAAGACTCTCCTTTATTAGGTCTAATCTCTTTGGGGTCTATCTTAGGTTCAATAAGGTGATGCAGTTGCTTCAAAAATTCTCTAATATCCTCTTGAATGTTCAATAGATGAATACCAGATATGAAATTAAAATGAGGATGAAGAAAATTACCTACAAATTGATTAGGGAGATGAAGCTGTTGTGCAGAAGGCATGAATGGGAAGCCCCCTGTCTGCGAGATAGCACTGAGATATGTTGAGGTCTATCACCAAAGACTTTGGAGTTTAAGTTTACTGGTACTGCACATGTGGAGACATAAGTTATCCCCCTTGGAAGGGCTCGATATAGAGGGTTTGAAGCCAAATGGGTCGTGTGCACAGGGTGCCTGGGGCTATTCTTCACAGCATGTACAAGTCCATTTCGGAGTGCTTCGTGAAGCTCCATAGTCCCCCCCCCATAGCCCCCCGAAAAAAAAAGGGAGAGCGGGTGAGCTCACGTGAAAGTGAGAGGAGGACGAAGTCAGCTAAGTAAAAAGAGGGTAATAGACAAGAGAGCCAGAGACTTTCATGAGGTATGTACATGACATGCAGCAAGGGTATCTTGAAAGTTGTGTAACCTCACTACCTCACCTCACTTCCTCTCTTTTGGTTGCTCATTCCAGATTGGCACCTTATTAAAACAGTGCAAGTGTGGCTGCATGTAAGAAAGCGAGAGTGAGTGGGTTTGCTGGCTGTGAGTCACGCAGCAAACAACCACCGTAGCGATCACAACATACAGTGGGAAATTTGTGGATGTATGACTTTGTGGGAAGTCTATGTACTGTCAGATTTACTGCAGCCTTTGTTGAGGGTCGAGTGAGGTTTTATTGAGCTGGGGGATTCTCGAATGTTGAGATCCTTTCGGTGATACAGGTCTTGGAGCGATCCCTCGAGCACCCTTAGATAGGCAGCTAGGATGTATTGACTGTGAGTTAGACAGTTGGGATTGCATCTTTGCTTTACTGCCGTTGAGGCATTGTCGCAGTCTATGCTTATAGGGCAGTGACAGGACAGTGAGAGACAGTACAGGTGCAGGACAGGTTTACCCGCATCTTACAGTGTCAGAGAGACAGTGTTTTTTGAGCTGTTTTTTGGTCTGTTTTTGAGTACACCAGAGCCATTTTACAAAGGCGACTCTGCCGAAATTTATGCAGAATCTGAAGCTTTCTTGGTTCATTTGACAGGTTGATATTGGTTCAGAGGTCAGTTTACAGGGGAAACTCTGCCGAATTTTTCCCAGGAAAGTAAACCACTGTGAAGTGTAGCTATGGCTGGATCACAGGACACTGCTCTTTACAATATCAAGAAGCTGGATGGAACCAATTTCCCATTGTGGAAGAAGCAGATTTGGCACGTGTTGGTACAAAATAAGAAGATAAAACCTATAAAGCTCAAGGGGATAAAACTAGAAGATATGGACGAAGATGAATGGAGCGAAATGGATGAATTGGCACTTTCTACCATTATGCTGACTTTGGCAGAAAGCGTTTACTTCAATGTAGTAGACGAGATGTCGGCTTATCAAGCATGGTTAAAGCTCAATGATCTTTATGAGAAGCAGAGTGCAGCTTCATAGGTATACTGGCTTAAGAAGCTTGTTGACTTGAAGATGAAAGAAGGGACACCTATGTCCAATCATTTGAATGAATTCAACACAATCTATAGTCAGTTTTCAGCTCAAGGTGTCAAGTTTGATGAACCTGTTAGAGCTATGTTCCTGTTGATCACATTGCCGGAAAGTTGGGACACTTTTCGCATAGCTTTGAGTAATTCTGCACCTCCAGATGGTTTGAACATAGCAAGTGTAGAAGGAAGTCTGCTTACTGAAGAAACCAATAGAAAGACAATGGACAAAGGCAAAGGAACAGCCTTAGTTGTCAGGGGAAGGACCAAAGAAAAGTACAAAGGTGGAAAGAGGAATCAGTCTCATAGCAAGTCCCGCAGTGCTAAAGGCAAGAGTGACATAGAATGCTACCATTGTGGCAAGAAGGGTCACATGAAAAGAGACTGCAGAGAATGGAAAGCAGAAAAAGGCAAAGAGAAAGCTGAAGACCATAGTGAGAAGAACAAGTCCTCAGTGAAGATTCAAGAAATAAATGTGACAAACACTATTGCAGAGGATGACAGTCTAGTGTCAGGAGACATCTACTTCTTGAAGAATACAATGGACTCAGCTCTTCTTACAGCATCTGATGGAAATGCACTGAGTGACTGGATTATAGACTCAGGGGCATCACTTCATGTGTCTCCAAACAAGGAGTGGTTTACCTCTTATGTGACCACTAAAGATCATGTTCGGCTAGGCAATGGGCAAACATGTGAGATCTTAGGTGTTCGAGATGTTCAATTGAAGTTTCAGAATGGCTCTTCTTTCACACTGAAGAATGTGAGACATGTTTCCGCAATTACAAAGAGCTTGATCAGCACAGGTTTACTTGATGATGCTGGCTACGTCACCACTTTTGGACAGAACATGTGGAAGATATCCAAGGGTTCTATGACAGTAGCACATGGAGTAAAGTCTGGAGGACTTTACATGATTTATGTATCAAATGTCTCTAAAAATGTAATCAATGTAACCGAGTAGCCAAACGTTTCTTTGTGGCATAGCCGGTTAGGAAATATGTCCAAGAAGGGAATGGAAATCTTGTCTCGTTCTGGTTATTTGCCTGGCTTTTCATTTAATGATTTTGAATTCTGTGAACATTGTCTGTATGGTAAGCAAACACAGCAGCCACATAAGCATAGAAGCAGTAGAAGAGATACACAGTTGGCACTTGTTCATAGTGATTTGTGTGGACCTATGCCTAACCTATCTCTAGGGGGAGCTTCTTACTTTATGACATTTATAGATGATTACTCGAGGAAAGTATGGGTTTACTTTCTCAAGCACAAGGATGAAGCGTTTAGTGTTTTCAAAACGTTTGTGACACTTGTGGAGAATCAGAGTGGCAAGAAGCTTAAATGCTTACGCACTGACAATGGTGGAGAGTACGTTTCAAAGGCCTTTCTGGACTTTTGTGAGTCAAAAGGTATAAAACGTGAACTTACTGCTCCTTACAACCCCTCAAAATGGTGTTGCTGAGAGGATGAATAGGACCATACAAGAGAAGGTCAGAAGTATGTTGTCTAATGCACAGCTGCCAAATGGGTTTTGGGCTGAAGCTGTATCAACAAATGTTCATCTTTTAAATAGATCTCCTAGCAAGGTTTTGCAGAAGGATTCAGTGCCAGAGATGGTATGGTCAGGCAAGGTGCCCTCATACAAGCATCTCAGAGTCTTTGGCTGTGAGGCATATACTCACGTTCCAAAGGAATTTAGGAACAAACTTGAGCCAAAGAGTAGAAAGTGCATCTTTCTAGGCTATGGTAATTCTGGTGAGATGGGGTACAGACTCTGGGATCCCGAATCCAGAAAGGTTTTCCGCAGCAATGATGTTCACTTTAATGAATCCAAATATCATACTAAACCAGAGAGGGTTGAGGAGATTAGAAGAGTTGTCTTCCAAGAAGATGGACCTGCACGTGCAAGACAAAATGTCAGGGCTCAAGAGGAGCAAGGACAGGATAGATTGGAACCACAGGTTGTGGCTGAGCCTGAGCCACCTATTGTGCGTAGATCTGGACGTGTCACGCGACCTCCTGATAGGTTTGTTCCATCTATGAACTATGTCATGTTGACTGATTGCAATGAGCCTTCATGTTACAAGGAAGCAGTGCAAATGAAGGACTCCGGGAATTGGCAATTGGCCATGCAGTCAGAGATGACAGCTCTGCATAAAAACCAGACATGGAAGCTAGTTAAATTACCACGGGGCAAAAAGGCTCTACCTTGTAAATGGGTTTACAGGTGTAAGATCACCGCTCATGATAGTCAGCCAAAGTACAAAGCAAAACTTGTTGCCAAGGGCTTTAAGCAAGAACAAGGCATTGACTTTGATGAAGTCTTCTCTCCGGTGGTCAAGATGACTACATTGAGATGGTTTCTTGCATTGGTTGCCATATTAGATTTGGTGTTGCACCAAATGGATGTCAAGAGAGCGTTCTTGCATGGTGATTTAGATGTGGAAATTTACATGCAGCAGCCAGAAGGGTTTGTTGAGAAAGGCAAGGAAGATTGGGTATGCCAGTTGTTAAAGAGTCTTTATGGCTTAAAACAATCACCGAGGGCATGGTACCATAAATTCCACAAGTTTATGATTTCTCAAGGCTACAAACGTAGTGAGTTCGATCACTCTCTATATACAAAGAAGGCTAAGGATGGCAGTTGGCTGATCCTTATTTTGTATGTGGATGACATGTTGATTGCTGGCAAGCACTTGGAAGAAATTTCAGCTTTGAAGTCAAAGATGGCAAAATCGTTTGACATGAAAGACATGGGTGAGGCAAGTCATATACTTGGTATGCGCATTGAGAGAGACAGATCAAGGAGGTTGATTTGGTTATCTCAAACAGAGTATATTGACAAGGTTTTGCAACGTTTCAATATGGAGAAGGGAAAGGCATTGAGTGTTCCTTTGCCACCATATGTGAAACTTAGCAAACAAGATTGTCCTGTGTCTGAGGAAGAACATGCTGAAATGGATAAGATTCCACATGCGTCTGCAGTGGGTAGTTTGATGTATGCAATGATTGATACTCGCCCAGACATTGCATTTGCAGTGGGAGTAGTAAGTCGATACATGTCAAACTCAGGCAAGAAACATTGGGAGGCAATGAAAGGAATATTGAGATACCTGAAAGCTACAAAGAGTATGCGTATATGCTATGGGAGTTAGGAGCTAAGTGTAAAGGATTTTACAGAATCAGATTATGCAGGTGACTTAGACAACCGAAGGTCTACGTCAGGGTATGTCTTTACATTGGCTGGTGGAGCAGTATCATGGTGTTCTAGATTACAAGATTGTGTTACTCAGTCTACTACAGAGGCTGAATATATTGCAGCATTAGAGGCATGCAAAGAATCAATTTGGCTTAATCGACTAGTAACAGATTTGGGAATCAAAGAATAGATGCCTGTGTTATATTGTGATAGTCAAAGTGCTATACAATTGGCTCGCAATCCAGTTTATCACTCAAAGACAAAGCATGTGGATGTGAAGTATCATTTCATCAGGGAAATGCTCGAGGATAAGAAACTTCAGCTTGTCAAAGTTCACACCACAGAAAATCCTGCTGATCTACTTACAAAAGGACTTCCCTCAGAGAGCTTTGAGCATTTTTGCAAGCAGTTAGGTGTAGGGTAGTACATCACTTCTCTACATCTCTTGTATATTAGCTTGTATAGTAGCTTCTCTCACACTTAAAGTACCACATTGGACTTTAAGTGGGAGGTTGTTGGGGTATAAAGCCCAATGTGGTCGCCCAGGTAAGTGGGCGGGCCGCCAGGTATGTACACATATTCTTTTGTAAAAACCTAATAAGAACTCACTATGCTCTACACATTACAGTAGAGCGAGTTCACCATATCGTCGTGCTCTTCTTCTCGCACTCTCTCTCGTGTCGCACTTCCGCTCGTACTCCTTCACACGGGATGTGTGCCATTTGCTCCCAAGAAAAAAAAGTGACGGCGAGCGTGAGTGCAACCTATGAAAATCAATATCAATAGAAATTATTTTGCACTTCCCATTCGTGGATTGTAGGAAACGGGGTAAAAATATTAAGTGGTTTGGTGTTCATGCACACTAGAAGCACCACTGAAAATTGGAAGGATGAGCATAAAAGAAGGTGTGAGCTTTACAAGAAGGCAAGGTGAGAGAGAGAGAGAGAGAGAGAGAGAGAGAGAGAGAGAGAGAGAGAGAGAGAGAGAGAGAGAGAGAGAGAGAGAGAGAGAGAGAGAGAGAGAGGATTTGGAGCTCAAGTGCATCCATTTTATCCCTAGAATGGCTAGAAATTGTGAGCTTGCATGATAAAGGAATGTGGAAAAGGACGTGTGTGATTGTTTTACAAGCATCAGTTTGTTGGCCTACATAAGGCCATAGCGGGAAGCAAAGCTTTTTGGTGCAATTCCTTGAGAATTAGATTGATCTCCATGTGATAATTGAGGGGCTATGGACTTCAATGTGTGCATATAGGACTCCCACTTATTAAGTGGCTTGTCGCTTGTGGACCTACATGCCTACTGTACAGCACCAAAATCCCGTGTCCCCTTCTCTGCTCGAGTCGGGCCCCTCTCTCTCTCTCTCTCTCACACACACACACACACACACACACACACACACACACACACACACACACACACACACACACACACACACACACACACACACACACACACACACACACACACACGCACGTGCACACACACACCTCTTTTTCTCAATTCCATGGTTGATTAGGAATTTTTTTAGCCTATCAGTTTTGTGTCTACAGATCGACTGCAAATCCACCAACCCAAGGTTTATAACATGAGTCAAGCATAGACAAGAAGAGCATGACAAGCACTCAAAACACAATGAGTTTTTCCTTTATGATTGCTCAAAAATGTATTTGTGTGTGTGTGTGTGTGTTTGTATGTACCTATTGTAGGCAGTTGTGAGTCCTCACCTTGTTTTCCTAAATTGGCATGTATCTATAAGAACTCTCTCTCTCTCTCTCTCTCTCTCTCTCTCACACACACACACACACACACACACACACACACACACACACACACACACACACACACCTCTTTATCTCAATTCCATGGTTGACTGTGTTTTTTTGTAAGCCCTATCAATTTTGTGTCTACAGATTGGGTGCAAATCCACCAACGCAAGGTTTGTAACGCGAGTCAAGCGTAAACAACAAGAGCATGAAAAGCAGTCAAACATAAGGAGTTTTTACTTTTTGATAGGACTTCAACCTTATGCTCAAAAAAGGATCTCTCTCTCTCTCTCTCTCTCACACACACACACACACACACACACACACACACACACACACACACACACACACACACACACACACACACACACACACACACACACACACACACACACACACACACACACACACACACACACACACACACACACACACACACACACACACACACACACACACACACACACACACACACACACACACACACACACACACACACACACACACACACACACACACAACTCTTTTTCTCAATTTTCATGGTTGATTAGTATTAAACCCACGAAGAAGCAAGGTTCAGCCAAGCATAGATAGGAAAAGCATGATAAGGAGCCAAAAGTAACAAGTTTTTCCTTTATGACCATATCAAAAGCGTATGCTTAAAAGAAGGATTTGTACCAAGGCATAGGATACACAAAGAGCTCCACCATCTTCACACAAATGAGTATTTAGGGAGCCCATTGGTGAGTATGTATGCCAAATGTGGTACCCTATGATGTGCTTCTTGTCAAAATGTTATCAGTTGTTGAAACACGGTCATTGCAAGATATGCGTGCTCAACATGGCTGTGGCAAGGAAGCACTATGTTGTTTTCAATATATGAGAATGGAGGGCCCTCTCTAGATGCAATCATTCTAGCTTGGGGTAATTGGAGGAAGATGGCATGCTTCACGATGCTTTACTGGATATTTATGCCAAATGTGGTGCCCCACAAGAGCATGAAAATTCCTTGATGGGAATCTTCTTTGGAATGTCCTTGCTTGGAATGTGTTGGTTTAGGATAGGTCCAAGATGGCTGTGGCAAGGAGCCTCTCAACTGCTTTAACGAGATATGAAGGGAAGGCCTTCCTCCAAATGCAATAATTTCTGCTTAAAAGCATTGAAATGAATCCACTTGTGCTTACACATTGAAAGAATGTAATCTTACTCAAGATCTGCACATAGGTGATAGAATTAATGCAAAGAGATTTCTACGTAGGGGCTATTAAGAGAAAGTGTTATGCTTGATAGTTCTTTGATATATATATATATATATATATATATATATATATATATATATATGTATATATCTATATACATATGTATTTATATATGTATGTATGTATGTATACTAGGTGGTGCCCTCATAAAAGAACAAAAGGTTATGGAAGGGAATTTTTCTAGGATATATCTTCTTCGGATTGTCCTCACTACTATAAACTTGTTGATGGGTTGGTTTAACCAAATGCAAAGGGAAGTCCTTTCTCCAAATGCAATCATCTATGCTTGCGGCTCAAAATCTTGTGGCCTTACACAAGACCTTCACAGGGGTGAGAGAATTCATGATGATGATGAGATTGCTAGTCAAGGGTTTTTGGTGGTGCTTTAATCAATATGTATGCCAAATTTGGTGCCCTCAAGAAAGCACATAAAATTCTTCATGAGATTTCTTTCCGAGATGTATCTTCTCCAGAATGTCCTCACTTTGAATGTGTTGATTGTAGGATTTTAAGGGGATGTTGGAGAAAGATGTCATGCTTGGAAATGCTTTGATCAAATGCATGACAAATGTGGTCCCCTCACAAATGCACATAAAATTCTTAATGATCTTTCTTGAAGAGGTTTTGTCTCTTAGCATGTTGATTGCATGATATGCCCAACATGACCGTGGCAAGGAGGATCTAGGTTGTTTTAGCTAGATGCAAAGGGAAGGCCTTTCTCCAAATGCAATAATCAATGCTTGCATCTAGTTCAGGGATGTGGCCTAGAAGACATTGACAAGGGTGAGAGAATTCACGATGAAATTTCTACTTGGAGAAACATGTTGTGCTTGACAATGCTTTGTCCGAAGAAGCTTTAATTTTTTTTGTTGGATGCAACATGAGGGCACCTCCCCAATTGTAATCACTTTTTTAAAGTGCTCAATGCATGTAGTCACTCACGTCTTCTTGATGAGGGCCAAATAATTTTGAATAGCATGAGGAGGAAAAAAATTGCACGATGCTAGAGATAGAGCACTATACTTGCATGGTTGCTCTCTTTTCAAGTGGCAACATATTTGGACAAAGCTTTGAGAGGTAATCAAGTCAATGCAATCAAATGATTTAATTTGAGTTTTGTTGGATCTTCTAGGTTCTTGCAAAAAAAGGAGAAATGTGGAGCTTTAATGATTGGCCTTTGAGCATGGAATATAACTTTTTTCCGAGAATAAGATCCTTCTAGTAGTTAAGAAAATTTTCCATAGGTCTACAACCACCTCTACAAGAGAGGGCTACATCTACCATTGGAGAGACTCTCCCAATGAAAAACAACATATGTACAATGAGGGCTAAATCAAGAGATGGGAGGAGGGAAGAGCCACGCAGGTGGACAATAGTGACATCTGATCTCACCCCAGACCATGGTGAAGAAAGGCCTAGGGTGCCAGAGTCGTAGGAACACCTCTCTACACTCCCGCATGCAAACGGAGCTTCCCTGAAGTCTCTCGAACTATCCCCTAAGAGTATGGATCAACTCCAGTCAAAAGTCACAAACAGTCTCTGCCAGTGGGACACGGTGAGCCTCAAAGATGCAAAAGTGATGGGCCCACCAAATGAACCAGATTATTAGGCCACAGAGGAGCTCCCAACACACCACTCTCTCACTCCTCGGGGGTAAGCTCCATAGCAAGCAGGAGTGTAGGTCTACCCCCCTAGATCAATATTATCATGTTCGTGGATGATCGCTCAAACTATAGTGCAGGGCCCATGAGGGTGGACCAAGCAGCGGCCCCGCAAGTGTATTATCGTGGTGTGGAAAGAGCTGGCATCAGTCCAAGGACCCGAAGCCAAACTTGCTGTGCCATGGGCCCACAGACAGTGATGATGACTCTAAAAAAGATGGTCATGAGGTGCACATGCTGTCGAAATGCCTCTATGTACTAGTGAGCTCCCCAATGTTATAGCTCAGTGTGCAACTAGCCACCGGAACAAAGTGACTCACCACTATTGTCTGGAGTCCCACAACCTCGCCCAAAAGTCTGACAAGAACTCAACTGTGAGACCCTCCTCCTGCCAATGAAGTGTTGTAGCAGGATGAACGTCTCTCCATGCTACCAATATTTGACGCCCCAAGCGAACAATGTACTGCAAGAAAGGGATCCCTAGGTGGTCGGCTAAAGAGAAAAGGTCTCTCCAAAACCACTCTCCAAGATCCCACTGCACTCATGCTAGAGGGAAATTTTCCCAAGCCCAAAGTCTCCAATGGCCTGTCTCAAGAGATGTTGGGTCAGGATCTATAACACAAGTCCTCGTATGATTCCTACTACTTGTATCCTCTGAAAACAATACTCTACAACTGGAGCCTCTACTGAGAGTATGTGTAGTTAAATATTTCCTTGTATCTCAAAGAACATGGAGGGTATTGTCTTTGAGAAAGCTGAAATTGCAATGAGTACCTCGAGACACACGAAGGCCCCCATCCATCTGTCTCTAGAGGAGTGAGCCACTCAGCTGGTAAAACCTCTATGATGTCCTGACACATGCTCTGCACCCCTTTCATGCCCTGCAGATAGCTGGATTCTATGTATCTCCTCTGACAAACCTGAGAACTAAAGTTAGTCGCCTAGAGTGCGTGCTGGACCCTCTGCCATGGTACCCCAATAAAAATGAGATCTACTAATAACCAAGTGGCCTCTCTGAGTGCTGACCATGGGGATCCAAACAAGGGCCCGTCTCAAGCACTCCTCCGTGTAAGTGGGTTGATGCTTCTCCAGGCCACTTTGCAACTACTCCCAAGAGCGAAGTAGGCTTGCAGCAAAATGATCCTCCAACTTCCTGCTCAATCCAACTCTATGCATCTTTGTAAAGATACATATGATGGAAGGTCTCCAAGGGCCTCCTGCATGAGGCACTCAAGCTCTAAGCTGCTGAAACAAAAACTCCTTCCACGGTTCCTCCCCTGGAATGAGTCCTCTAACAAGAAACTTCCCAAGAAGGGCTCTACTCTGATGTGATGGGTCTATGATCCCCAACCCCCCTTGAGAACATGGTAGAGTGATGACTTGTCATGCTACTTTGGCCTGGGGCTAGCTGGGTGTTGCACCCTGACCAAAGAAAGGTCCTGATCAGCCTCTCTAATTGGCTGATGCAAGAACTCAAAAGGATCCAACAAGATGTAATGTACTACATAGTAGCCAACAACACCTGGTTGGCCCTACAACTATACCTACCAAAGAGAGTCGTGCCAAACTCCAGCGTAGCAACTTCCTCCTAATGGACAAGAGGAGGGGAGCAATCTACTTCTCAGGATACAAGTCTAGGCCAACCTAACAACCCAAGTAGCGAGTTGTAGTCCCTAGAGGAATCCATCACGATTTGTAGTCCCTGGAGGAATCCATCTAAAGCCCTCACCTGGAAACCAATCAGGAGTAGGAGCACTACAAACCTAGAAAGCCATTGTCTTCCTCGATTTGATCAGTGAACCTGATGCACAATAGAACATACCTGATGCCTTTTGGCCCTCCAAGTACAGAGCTGAGTTGTCGGCAAACTCAGAATCTAGTAGCTCATTACCCCGAATAAGGAACACTAAGCCACACAGACCAACCTACTGTGAAACCAACAATCCACTCATTGCCTCACCAACAGAAGAGGAAGGGGGCTAGAGGGAAACCTTGTTTGATGGAGCATGTGAGAATGAAACGGTCCCCTCTACGTCTTGCCAAAAGCACTTGACTGTGTGCATGTCTATAGAGAGCCGACAAACCTATGATCCAAGCGTTTGAGAAACCCATCCTACGTAGAGTTCCCTCCAAGAAGTCCCAGTCAACTATGTCGTAAGCCTTCTCAAAATCGAGAAGAAGTTTCACCAGATCCTTACCTCAGAGGCTCAGGAGGGCAGACACCGCCCAAAAAGTAAAGATGTTTTCAAGGATATTGTGCTTCTTGACAAAACCTGTTTGGGTCCCATGTATAATGCTCTCAATCCTGGAGCTCAAAGACTTGGCTAGAATTTTGTAGGCTAAGTTGAGGATGGTGATGGGCCGCCACTATCAAATCTCATCAAAGGAGCCTCCCTCCTTGGGAATGAGGTAGATCAAATCCTCACTCATGCTGTCAGGCATCTCTCCTGTGTGCAAGATGTACTAAAAAGTACTGCAAAGATCTGAGCCAAGAAAGTCCCAGAGCTCCAAGAAAAAAATGGGAGTCAAACCATCCTTACTAGGAAAACTACCTCAGGGAAGTTCTTTGAGGGCCTCATGGAGATCCTCTAGCTGTAACTGCAACTCAAGATTTGGCACATCTCCTCAGTCACAAGACAAGGCATTTGTGCTGAAACTTGCTCTCTACATGCATCGTGAGTAGCAACTACACGCATATCCTCTGGCTTTGAAGCAATTGACCCGTCGGGTCTCCTCAAGTGGCAAGAGGATGGGGATGCTGAAACGGAGTCGGCATATGGTTCTGATGATGATGAAGATACACGCTCAAGTTTTGGGAGACAAGCAAGGAGGATAGAGTTTTTGGGAGACAAGCAAGGAGGATAGAGCGAATGAGTTCACATCCTATGGCAAAGAGACATAGTCTGGTGAGCATGTGATAGTAAGGGTAAAGCTACCTTGTTATGTGTCTGATGGTATGGTGATAACCAATGTAAAAGAAGAGCAGGATGAAGTCCCAAAGCATGTGGAGGAAGGTATACAATTGAAGGTTCTATGAGGCACCATGTTGATGACGTAGTGGTGGATAGTGCTATGGTAGGGCAGTTGGTTTGTAGCTGTGTAAAGAATAGCAAGGCCGAGTGTAGAAGGCGAGGACAATCCCAACAGGCAGGAACTGCTCCTTAGAAGGTCAACCAACAAGAATTTCTACACCGGTAGTAATTCGATAGTAATTACAACAATTATTGTAGTAACTTTGTAAGCTATAAATAGGACCCACGACAATGTCTCTAGAGCTTTTTGACTTACGGAAGTTCTTTTAACTGTTGGCTTACAAGCTCTTGCTTCTAGAGTCCTAGCTTCATAAGCTTTTGGCTTTCAATTCTGTAATTATTTACACCTGTAATCAATTCTTAGACTTCATCTAAGTTTAAGCATGTTGTAAATGTAATGATTATCTTGTATTACTGATCTAAATGTATAATGCCATTCTCAGTTTTCCAATTTTCCATTTCAGCACATTATTCCAGTTCAGTTCATTGTTTTCGTCCAGCACTTAATTTCAGTCCTTACTAACTGAACTGCCTAGATAAATAGTAGCTATGAACTCTAACAATGGATACTTGTCTAAAGAGACCAGCTCCCATTCCATTTTGGCAATCACGGTGGTTAGAGCTGATTGCTCTTAGACTAGCGAGCTCTGTCTTCTAGTTAGAATTCTAGGCTAAAACATGCCGCCCAAAGTCAGTCGTGGTTGAAAACCATCAACTCGGTTGCGCATTGATTCCACCCGTTTTGACCCTATTCCAGAAGTGCTAGAAAGAGAGTCAAATACTAAAAGGGACCCCAAGAGTGAGACTGAAGCTCAGGAGGAGCAAAGTAATGCTGAAGAGGTCAGAGAATCTCAGCATTCCAGTCACTCAAGGAGGAGCAGGGCTGAGCGTGAGGAACACAAAACCAAGACTCAAGGTTCCTGATCCACACACAAGACAGCTGAAGCCAATGGTAGCAAAGGCAGTCGTCATAGTACAAGCAGGAAGGCCAGGGAAGAGACTGAGACTGAAGTTGAAATAGGGCATTGGACGCCGACACTGATCATTACAGGAAGTCATCTAGACGCAGTCAGGCTACCAAGACCAGAGGAACCAGAGATGATACAGACAAGCATGATTGCAATGCTTCATTAAATATCTCTTTTCCAATGTTCAAAGGTGGGAAAAAAGATGATCTTGATGTCCACATTCAAGTTTTTGAGCAATATGCTGAATTAAAGAATATTGATGAGATGACTGGGGAGAATATTTTCCTCAAACTCTAAAGGATGTGGCAAGGGAATGCTATTAGTACTATCCAGGTTGTTAGCTCAAGTCTTACAATAAACTGATCAAGGATTTTAGACTTGGTTACTTAGACAACAAAGGTGATGAAGACATTCTCTGTGAACTAGACAAAATCAGGCAAGAGATCAAAGAATTGACCAGGCAGCTGCAAGAGACACCTTCAGAAAAAAGACTGCGTGCATGGTTTTTGAATGGGTTCCACAGCAAGAGGTACCTGCACCTACAAAGAAGTTTAATAGAGAGCTCTAAAGCTTGAGCAGTAGGCCAAGAAGGAGCGAAGCCATAAAAAGCAGAGGTCTAGCAGTAGCAGCTCTTTTACGGAGAATTTCAACTCTAGTGAAACTTTCAGCAGTGCTGATAGTAGTTCAAATGAAAAGAGCAAGGACAAGGCTAAGAAAGGGTCTTGGTCTCGGAAAATCGACAAAATGACCAGGCAGATTATTAAAATTAGCCACACTAGACAACCAGTCAGGAAGGTGGAAACCTGGTGTTTTAATTGAAAATCCAGAGATCATGTTTCCAGTGAATGCCCACAGTGCACGTACTGCAGGAATAACTATGGAATTTGAATCCATCATTTCAAGAAAGTTAAGGATCTATCTCTCATTGCATTTAAAAATGTCGAATCAGCCAAGGTAGAGACGACTAGTGGAGCCAAAGAAGAAAATTCAGGTATCAATGGGACTAGTACTGGGCGCGGCAGATATCAAGGGGGTACTAGCCAAGGACGAGGTCGTGGAAATTTCTAGAACCGAAGTTTTAACTGCTATACTTGTGGGAAATATGGGCACTTTGCAGCTTAGTGTCCAGAGGCACCCAGTACTGAGGCTACTATGGCAAAAGCGCCGGAATCAATTCCAGTACGGGCAGTCACTCGTAGTAAAGGGTGATTATTGAAGAAATCCTAGATGAGCGTGTGAAACCAGTCAATCCTAAAACTAGTAAATGGACTCAGCTGAGGGCAGTCTGGAAGGCTAAGGTCAAGGAGAAGTTAGTTGATGAATGGCAAGAGTAGTGAGAAATGACAGCTAAGATCATAGAGGATCTAGCTAAAAAGCTACCAGAGAAGTCAAAGAGTTCTAATGCTCGTGTTATTCAGAAGATACCAGCCCATTCATTTGAAAAAAGGCAACTAGATCAGTCAGAATCTGGAATCTCTGAGACCATACTTGCTGTAGTGCAAGGACTGGTGGATGATCTAGGGCAGGTCAAATCAAATTTGACTGCAATGGGAAGCACTGAACCGGGGAAAACACAATGTCTTTCTCAGTGTCAGTCAACGCTCGGTACAGACACTAGAGCAAAGGAATGGCAATGTGAAGATAGTCTTGATTCCTTGAGTCCTGATGATAAGGTCCATGTTAAAATTTTTGAACGAATTCAAAAATTGACGGTCGAATTAGAGGATATTAGAAAGACTTTACCTGAAGCACCAAAGTTTATCAAACAGCGGAGAAAAGCTGAAGTGGATGCTAGAGCAGTTGATATGTCGACTGTTAGAGCTGATGAGGCGCTCGTAATCCAGGTGGATTACAAAATCAGGAAACAATGGGAGCCGCTATCCGATGTTATACTGCATGGAGGGGCCAATGTGAATATTTTGGGGGTACATCTTCAACAACCACTTGGTATTACTGATTTAAAACCAAGACCCTTTAAGGTTAGAATGGCTGATCATAGAGTTGTTCAGGCAACTAGTATGATCGACAATATGTAGATTTGGGTGGAAAAAGAGAAATTCAAAACCAGCTTTCTGGTACTGGATGTTCAAGGAGCATATGGTATGCTATTGGGATACCCATGGCTTCGGATGGTGCAGGCTGTTCATGATTATGAAAATCAGACCTTAACTATTCAAGGAACCAGTAGGAGAATCCAGCTCCAAACAAATAACACCAGAAGGTGGAAGAAAGCACTTCGACCTGAGGAGCTTTGCCAAAAATATGGGAATAAGAAGATTGAAAGGATGCTTGCAACCATGAACATTTTTTCGCTAGCTGCAATCGATTTGAATGTAGTATAATTTGACGACAAAACTCAAGTTGAGAAACAGAGAAAGTAGTTTCCAGATTAGTTCACTGAACTGAATCCTGGAGAGAGACTAGTTCAATTGATTGAACAACCAGAGGAACCATCTGACTCCAAAGATGGATATTCAGATTCTAGTACACTAGTGGACACTGAAGAGGTCACTGGAGTTCAATGAGAATTCAGAACTAGCAGATCCGTCATGGGATTATGCTGCGGAGTCAACCAAAAGGAAAGGAGGTGGTCCAAATTGGCCGCTTCCAGATGATCAAGAGATTGAAGAATGGAATCTGGGTCCTGAAGAGAGTCCTCGATTAATCAAGGTGAATAAGCATCTAAGCCCAAAAATGAAGGAAAAAGCCAGACTTATGTTCCAGAAACATGTATTTGCATGGGAACATACTGATTTGAAAGGTGTAGATCTAGAGGTTTTCCAGCACAAAATACCTCTAAAGCCAGATGCCAGACCAATACATCTGCAGAGGTACAGAATGAATCCAAACTATGCTAAGAAGGTCAAAGAGGAAATTGACAATCTTCTGAAAGTCGGATTCATCACAGAAGTCGCTAGCACTGATTGGCTATTCCCTATAGTGGTCGCACCGAAGAAGAATGGAAAACTCAGAGTTTGTGTGGACTACTAGAAAATGAATGCTCAGACTATCAAAGATCCTTTTCCACTACCCTTTACTGATATGCTTTTTGATGAGATTGCAAGCCATGATATGTATAGTTTTCTGGATGGCTACAGTGGTTACAATCAATTAAAGATTGCTCCTGAAGATAGGAGAAAAACCACTTTTATTAATGAATGGGGTGCATTCATGTACTTAGTCATGCCATTTGGTCTTTGCAATGCTCCAACAACATTCTAGTGTTGCATGATGGAGATATTTAGTGAATTCTTGCACAGATTTCTAGCTATATTCATGGATGACTTCACTGTATTCTCAACCAAGGAGAAGCATTTACTGCTTTTGGAAATGGTTTTTTAGCAATGTCAGGAAAAGAGGATCTGCTTGAATCCATTCAAGTCTGTTTTTGTGGTCTGAAAGGGACAACTACTGGGGCATATAGTGTCCAAGAATGGCATAGAGATGGCCAATGATAAAGTCCAGTGTGTCCAATAGGCCAAGGCACCCCGCACATCATTTGAATTAAGTTCATTCTTGGGGTATGTGAATTTTTATAGAAGATTTGTTCATATGTTTTCTTCAAATGCATTTCCTCTATATGAACTTACCAAGAAAACCAATAAGTTCATCTGGACTTCTGAATGTGAAGAAAATTTTCAATGTCTTAAAGATTCCATTATCAATAAGCCAGTACTCCGACAACCAAACTGGAATGTTATATTCTATGTGCATGTCAATGCTTCATGGCTAGCAATGGGGGCAATACTGACTCAACCAAATGGAAAAATGGATTATTGAGTTTATTTTTCCATTCGAAGGTTTAGTTAGGTGAACAATGATATACAACCATAGAAAGAGAGGCACTGGATATGGTTTTTAGCGCCACCAAGTTTTGGCATTACCTACTGGGCAAATTATTCATTTTTATGTGGATCATCAGGCACTACTATTTTTTATCAACAAAGTTATTATCCAAGGAAGATCAATTAGATGGATGATGTTCGTGATGGAGTTTGAGTTCTGCATATTCCACAAGACTGGTAAATCTCATTTTGGTGCCGATTTTCCCTCTAGAAGTATTGAAGGCTACTCCCAAATATCCTTGAGGGATGAGCCAGTAGATGCAGTGCCATTTCAGGTGACAACTGAGGAAAATTCAGATTTTGAATGTTATGATGTATATTAGTTCCTTTCAAGAGGAGGATTTTGAGACAATTGGACTCAGAATGAGAAGAAGGCTCTGATCATTAAGAGTCTGAAGTTCATCATAATAGGAGGATTGCCCTATAGATTGGGCATAGATGGCGTTCTTCAAAGGTGCGTGCCAATGGAAGGGAGGATGCAAGTCATTATGAAGCACATGATGGGGATTCTGGAGGACACTTCTCCATTTATATCAGTTACAAGAAGATTCTACAAGCTGGATTATGGTGGCAAACCCTTATAGCGGATGTCCGTAGTTTTTGCAAGACTTGTGATATATGTCAACGAATGGGAAGACCAACAACAGCTGATATGACTCCACTCACTCCAATACAGCCATTGGGAGTATTCATGAGATTGGGTATGGACTCCATGGGACCATTCAAGAAGGTCACTCCAATGAAGAGCCGGTATATCTTGGCTATGCCACTAAATGGGTAGAGGCCAAGGCTCTCCCAAATAATACTACCAAGTCCACTGCTATTTTTTTGTTTGAAATATTATCTGCCGCTATGGATGCCCCATTGAGATTGTGTCTGATCAAGGGACACATTTCATCAATGACACAATGGAAATTTTGATGGAGATGCTCTCAATCAAGCACAAGAAATTGACTCTGTATTATCTTGACACCTTTCAGAATGGTGTATGGTACTAGATGTGGTGCCTATTGAATTTTTAATTCCAACTCTCAGAATGGCAGTTGAATATGGATTAGACGTTAATGATAATCTTAAACGAAGACTGGAGGAATTATTGTAGCTGGATGAGTTATGACCAAGAGCCATGCTGGAACAGGAGATTGTTCAATAACGCAAAAAGCACTGGCATCATAGAAGGATAAAGGTTAGGGAGTTTCAAAAGGGTGACTTAGTTCTGCTATACCAGTCCAAACTGGGGCCTAAGAAACCAAATTTGAAGATCGCTTGGGCTGGTCCATTTGAAGTTGATTGGGTATTTTCCATGGCACAGTGAGGCTGAAAGACTTATCGAGATTATTGCTGCCAGGTGTTTATAATGGGGCCAAGATCAAGTTATATTATTCTAATGACAAGGAGACCTCCAGAGCTGAAGATACTAGTATTCCAAAAACTGATGACCAAGGATTTTCCGATTTGGCTATTTTAAATCTTTTCCATGTCAATCCAGTATTAGAACCAGTAAAAGCTCAGTATGAAAAACCAATACCAGTAACAAAGCGAGAGGAGTTTTAAAATCAGTACCAGTTTCTATGGGGAAAAGGGCCAATTGGAATAAATGTGGTAATCATTAAGGAAATTATGGAAAAACAAGGGAACAACATGGCCAATGCATGCATGCCACATCATCATCCGCTCACATAACTCTAGGAACGGTAAGTAGTGGAGCTTTTATGGCAGGTTCACATATAATAGTGAAGCGTGTGGGCACTCTTCCTCACAAGTCTCCTGTGCAACGGCCTGTTGTCATGCACTCACCATCGCCAAGCTCCAATAACTCTTCGCTCCAACCTAAAACCTCCTCTTCAACAACTTTAGCTTGTGCCTATCTGCCACTACCTGATACATCTCGCTGCTGCAGGGATAGCATATATAAGTGAGTCTCCTTCCTCTACAACTTTATAGTCATCGTAGGGTATGGGTCCCAAGAAAGTGTCAGAGGAGATGCGGGACACAGTGGATGAGAATGCAGCAATCATTACTTCTCTACAGGCCTCCCTACCACTCATTCCACATAGCAAGATACACATATACGTGTTTAATGAGCAGGCAGAATCATTGTTGCAACTATGGGGTTTGCATGTGGTACTACAGGCTACAAGGTTTGACTTTGATGCAGAGGTTATCAAACACGTCCTTGATTCTTTTGATGTTGATGAAGGTAGTGCCACTGTCAATGGAATCAAAATAATAGTGACACTTGAAGCTGTTCCTTATGCCTTTAGATTACCTAATGAGAAAAAGCCTAGCACAACATCTGCAGAAGAGATAATTCATGCTCTTAAGGAAGATGAGGCCGCTAAGAAGAAAAGGAAGGCTAGTGGGCAAGGTATTCCACTAGCCACACTAGATGTTACTTCAGCCTACAAATTTATTGCAAAAGCTGTTAGCTTGAGAAACAACCTGACATATGTGTCTGCAAAATTGTTTGCAAGGTTGTTGGAAAAAAGGCTAGATGATAAAGTCAAAATCAATCTTTGCCAAATCCTATCTCACAACGTAGTTCAACAGACTACCAAGCTAAAGTCACATAATGTATTCAAAGCTTGGTATGCCTGGCAGTTTTTGTATTGGGCTACTGCTCAAGAGGATTTTTCCCAGGTAAAGCAAGATTGGAGTCCTAGGCCTATTCCATTGACTGGCAATGTGGAGTTATCTTTTGATGAAGAGGACCCAGGTTATCAGCTGTCCATCACTATATAGAAGAGGAAGGCTACATAGACTGAGGCTAGTAGTTTAAAGAAACCCAGGCTTCTATTTTAAAAGAGTACTGCTCTGTTGAAGAAACTTGAGAGTCAGGTCCAGCCCCTGGCCACTGATTTTTTTTTTGAAGACCACACTTTAGCAACGCCCAAAGAGCAGACTCAAACATTGGTCAGCACTGAAACAAGCTAGCAAAAAGCAAGCACTGAATAGGTGGTAGCTAATACTGGCAAAGGAAAGGGCCCAACACTTGCCAACTCGATCCCCAAAACTCTTTTCAGCGAACTATCTTTATCAGTAGCCAAAAAGGATCGATTGCAAAAATTGCAAAATAACCCTCTTAAGGGAAGATTGGTACTTCAAAAACTAGACTTGGCAGCATTGCCATATGTGGCTCCAGTCATCGTTTATGAGCCAGTTGAATGTGATGCCGCTACAGTAGTTGATGGCTGCTCGGAAATCATCCAAGCATCATGGAACACTATTGTGAATTCCCTAGGACAAATGATGAATGTATTAGCTTCCAGTGTAGAAGTGGCTAAGCTGAAAGAAGAACTGGAAAGCAACCAACATCAGGATCACGAACTTCAATAGAAAATGGTTGAATGATCTCTTAGGCATGCTATTGCTGGGAATTAGTCAAATTAAACAATTAAGGAGCTGCAAACAAAGATGCTGAAGATAGAAACCGAACATAGGCGACTAAATGAAGAGAAGGAGGCTTCCTTAAGAGACACTGACATATTTCAAACCATGTTACGAATGAAGTGTGCAGAGTTCAAGAAACTGTTCAACAACCACAATGTGTTCAAGGATTCCATTATTGAGTGATACATATACAATAACCTTGCTGATATACTGAATCCTCAGCTGAATGTAACAATGAAGATGGATAATTTGAAGGCACTCCTTGAGACTATTCATAGTGATCTGGAAGATAAGATCATTGAATATAATACAACCCTGGTAAATCAGGCTATTATGGATTATATCAGCAAGCAAGATGATGCTGATGAGGAGTCTGAGCATGAGGAAGAAGAGGATGACAAGCTAGACAACAAGCTTGATGATGATGAGCCTCCTCCTTCCCCACCCTTAGGATGTGGAGCTGGAGGATCAGATGCAACTAAGAGCAGTGGACCCAACAAAGGCAATCCGGGTATTGCTCATGACCAACAAATGATCCCGAACAAAACTTACAACGCCCTCATGCCTTATGAATTTGAGATGTCCACCAAAATGCGGGATCAGCTTGAGTAGGAGGCCATTTACAGACTTATTCAAAAGGACACTGCTGGCACTGGGATTTCTGAGGCACCAAAGAAGAAGGGCAAGAGGAAGCAGGTTCAATGGAAGGATACTAGGTAGTTCCAGCTTACAATCAGACGGTGGATTTACCGAACCATCCAGTAGGCACTGGAATCTCCTTGGATGGACGCCCTTGGAATTACAACTATATGGGTGTCAAGCACTCAACAAGCATGAAGTATGCCATAAATCTAGCAACACCAAAAGAGTACTATCATGAGGAACATCGGCCAACTCAAAAAAGTAGAGGGGTTTAGGGTTTAGGGTTTAGGTGGATTTTTTCCCAGTCAGAAGGAAATTTTGGGTCATACCAAAATTCAAGAAAGGAAGGAAGGATATAGAAGGCAAGGACTGTCCTAGTAGGTAGGAACTGCTCCTTAGAAAGCCGACCATCGGGAATTGCTACACCGGCAGTAATTCGGTAGTAATTGTAGTAATTTTGTAAGCCTATAATAGGCACCGCTACAGTGTCTCTAGAGTTTTTTGACTTACAAAAGTTCTTTTAACTATTGGCTTAGGAGCTCTTACTTCTAGAGTCCTAGCTTCATAAGCTTTTGACTTTTAACTTTGTAATCATTTACTTGTGTAATCAATTCTTAGACTTCATTTGAGTTTAAGCATGTTGTACACTGTACTGATTATCTTGTACTACTGATCTGAATCTATAATGCCATTCTTAGTCTTCCAGTTTTCCATTTCAATACATTATTCCAGTTCAGTTCTCTGTTTTCGTCTAGCACTTAATTTTAGTCCTTACTAATTAAACTGCCTATATAAACATTAGCTCTAAACTCTGAGATAGGAATAGCTGTCTGAAGAGACCAGCTCCCATTCCACCGAGTCTATGAATAGCCAAGCTAGTCTACAAAGTCGATAAGAGGAGGATTATGAAGCAAAAACAAGGGGATTGGGATTTTTTTTAATGCTCATGATGTGGTGGATGCTAAATAGAGGGAGCAATTAGATTTTTCTACAGATTTCCATGGTGATGCTATGGATACAATTTTTTTTAAACTAGGTATGCATTAAAAGCGGGTCTGATTGGGGGGTTTGATGACCATGCGGTTGTTATGGATGACGGTATGCATGTGGTTTGCGATAGAGCCTTGACCAAGATACAGGTGATGCGAGGGATAGCCCCTCCAAAAGAGGTGTTGTTAGTGGATGGGTTAATTTTATTTGCGAGTTAATCAATTCGTGTTTTTTTGCTACAGGTGATGCTTTTTCGAGTTTATAGAAGCATGGATTCCACTCATATGTATGCTCTCTAAGGTGGCGTTGTGGTATGTTAAATAAGTAACGAGGGAAGGAGAGAGAAGAAGGATTAGACGGAGAGAGAAAAACATACTTGTGAAATAGAGATAGGATCGGGGTGTGAGAGTACCGACAACGAGAGAGAGAGAGAGAGAGAGAGAGAGAGAGAGAGAGAGAGAGAGCCTGAGAGTGGGAGATGAGGGGGAGAGAGGAAAAATAGGCTCAAAATGAAAAAAGTCCGGCTAAAGTTTGGGCAAGAAGGTTCTCAAGCCGGTTCAAATTATTTCATTTAGTAACTTGGTATAGAATTGTTTATGTGTTGGTTTAATGTATATATTTTATAAATATCCTGCATTTTAATTGAGATGAAAGTGGAGTTAAGTAAAAGTGGAGTTTTGTTGTGAAGAAGGAGGTTGTGTGCACGTTTTCTACTCACATGTGTGTGTGTGTGTGTGTGTGTGTGTGTGTGTGAGAGAGAGAGAGAGAG
This sequence comes from Adiantum capillus-veneris, assembly GCF_014529385.1. Classification (NCBI taxonomy): domain Eukaryota; kingdom Viridiplantae; phylum Streptophyta; class Polypodiopsida; order Polypodiales; family Pteridaceae; genus Adiantum; species Adiantum capillus-veneris. The sequence goes on along the minus strand of NC_140934.1, from coordinate 31,984,246 downwards.
AGAGTGGGAGATGAGGGGGAGAGAGAGGAAAGATAGGTTCAAAATGAAAAAAGTCCGGCTCAAGTTTGGGCAAGAAGGTTCTCAAGCCGGTTCAAATTATTTCATTTAGTATCTTGGTATAGAATTGTTTATGTGTTGGTTTAATTTATATATTTTATAAATATCCCACATTTTAATTGAGATGAAAGTGGAGTTTTGTTGTGAATAAGGAGGTTGTGTGCACGTTTTCTACTCACGTGTGTGTGTGTGTGTGAGTGAGAGAGAGAGAGAGAGAGAGAGAGAGAGAGAGAGAGAGAGAGAGAGAGAGAGAGAGTTTTCCTATTCATATGCGTGTGAAAAGGTTCCAAATCCGGGTCCACAAATAATGTTTTCCGAGCCCTTAGAGAGGCAGTTTGTGGTGGTTACTCATTGCACTATTATATGCCTATAGTATTCATAGAAGAATAATAATCATAGTGTTTCCCGAGCCCTTAGAGAGGCAGTTAGTGTTGTCTACTCATTGCACTTTTAGATTCTTATAAATCTTATAGGGGAATAATAATCGTAGTGACAAATCATGCATATTTTATTGCACACCCCACTTTAAAAGTTAGTGGTGGAGTAGTAGACGATTATAATATTCATATTGACAAATCATGCATATATTATTGCACGCTCCAATTTAGCAGCTAGCATATGCTACGTGGGACCCCTCATGTCACTAACACATGCCACTCTTCCATCACTATCAATGCTTTTTGAGAGCATGGTGCTTTAGCCTATATAAATGTTACAAGGCAAGCACCATATGCTGCACAAGTGAATCGGAGGTGCTAATCAAGAGAGATTTTTTCATTTTCCCTGTACTTATACAATGCCTATAGGATATGCTAGTACTGGTAATGAGGTAGTTGCAAAAATCCATGAAGAGCTTCACAAACTCCCCCCCAACGCACCCCTTGAAGAAAAGAAGACGTTTACACAAAGAGAGCGTGACACAAACAAGGCGATCCGGATGTTCAACCACCTTAATCGCGCTCGCAACACCGGAGACCAGGAACTCAATGATGGATTTGAGACAATGCGAGAAGCTCTGGGCAAGTGGGAGACATGGGGGTACATAGATAGCTCTCGAAGGGCCGCTTTACAGGAGGAGATTGACCATTTGCTTGTCTGCAAACGCACAATCAACCTGGTCGACATCTCTGGCTCTAATGTGGTAGAAGATTGAGGCAAGATTTAAATAATTATGCACTAAATAATATAGCTAAATAAATATGCACAAGCACATGATAAATTGTACTAGTGTGATGCAAGTTGTACTGTGTGTGTGTGTGTGTGTGTGCAGGTTTGATTCCCTACGTAATCATGTAAACAACTTATTTTAATTATATGATGCTTATTTTAACTATATGATGGTGTTCCACTCTTCAGTGCCTTGGCGAGAATAATTCATATGTCTCTGTCTGACTTATTATTATTGAAGTAGCTGTGATACTTTTAATCAGCCTGGTCTACTAACACATCTTCAAGATCTGTCATAATTTAGGGTATTGTTGATATCTTGTAGCTAAACTGAACCGTCAAATGTAGCTAAAAGCTGTTTGAAAGCCAAAAATGTAAAGAAAATCTATGTGAGTTTTTTATATAATGCAAGAAAAAGATGAGCATGTCTTTAGTATTTACCCTACTTTTAGTAGAATATACTTTCCTGTCCATGTAGGTGTTGTTGCAAACAAGGATGAATGCCTAATAAGCCAATTTGAAACTAGGAATCTAAAAAATATTGATGGTTGTACTTGTTTGGGCGAAGACCTCAAAGTAATGAAACACGCATAGACTCTTGCATATAAAATAGTAATTAAGAACACTTTACTGAGTTGAAGAACTGCATACGTACATAAACACACACGTATAAATAACTATATATATTGTATAAACAAGTACTGAAAAACACTTTACCGAGTTGAAGATCTCCTTACGTACATAAACACACACATATAAATAAATAAATAAAAAGATATTATATATAAAACTATATATATTCTTAGACCGACAGTGTAAAGAAATACTGACAAGCAAATGAAATTTTGACAGCATAACAACGTGAAAAATAAAAATAAAACCATTCCATACTTGCTTCTGTGAAAGCTTGCCTAACTTTTGTTAAGCTTTCCTATTCTATACTTGCTTCCGTGAAGCTTGCCTAACTTTTGTGTATACATGAAACCATGATTATGTTTCTAAACATGAACAAAAAGCATGATTATATTCACAAGCAATCAAAATTTTGACAGCATAACGACGCGAAAATACAAACAAAAAAATTTTCCATTCCATACTTGCTTCCGTGAAGCTTGACTAACTTTTCTGTATACGTGAAATCATGATTATGTTTTCAAACATGAACAAAAAGCATGATGATATTGATAAGCAATCAAAATTTCGGTAGCATAACGGTATGAAAATTCAAACTAAAAAATTCCCATTCCATACTTGCTTCCGTGCAGCAGCGAATGCTCATGGGAAGAAGAAATTACATAAGCAAAAAAGCATATGTTGGTATATTACTTTGGTAAATCCAAAGCTCTCAACAAACTCTTATCTAGTATAATAAATATGAAATCATGGCTGAATTGATAAGGACGATCAACACCAACAACATGTCTTCAGTAATACCAAAAAAGTGGCACCCAAACACCATGGTCACACGTCGTTCCATAAAAATCACAAACTAGAAAAAATGATAGATAATACCAATGTTGATGCCAATCAAGGGCAATGTGATCCGGGCTTTCAATAAAGAATCTTTGCTTGCCACAACCAGTTTTTGGAACAAAAAGATCTCCTGCCCAAAATTTGTGCTCACAGTGGTTCTACCAATCCTAAACCACAATATCTTAAATTAAATGGCAGTAGAATGACATCGATAAAGTAATAGCAATAACGTTCAAAACAACAAATGTGCTTACTCATTTTGAGAGCGCAAAGCTAGCATAAGCTCCCCCTCTGCACTTCTATCAACAAAGACAAATTGACATTTCACAGAACAATGTCTCCACTTTATCATTGAAAATTCTACAACAACAAAAAAGAAAATTAGAAAGCATAGAGTAATACAAGTCAACTTTACATTAAACAAAAAAAAAAATCACTTACGTGTTTTTATTAAGCGCATCCAAGTTTTCAAACGGTGATTACCATCCCAAACGATAAATTTTTTTCCCCTTAAGTCTTCCCACTCAAGGGGAAGGGAATTATCAAAATCATCGCTTATTTCTCGCCAAATAGGCCCCCATTCATCTTTGTTTAAGTCGGAAACATAATGTTGATCATGGCCTGGCTTCTTAAATGACACAAGAAATGGAGCTCCAAGCACACTGTATCTAGACATCTCAAACCTTTTCACCAAGCCCTCAGTGCCTGGACCCACCGCTCTAATGGCTTCATTTTCTATCAATCTACAAAGAGGAATTCGAGGAGGTTCCCCACCTCTCTTTACAATAAAACCCTCTACAATCTCCTCTAATATTCGACCATGAACATCCTTTCCAAATACTGTTGGATGATCGGGAGGTTTAGCAACAATTGTTGTTGCTTCAGACATGCTGTGAGCCACCAATTCACCTTGTGTAGCATGAATATCTATGAACACCTCTTCTTCATGCACATCACTCAATATATCCTCTTCTTCATGCACATCACCCAAAATATCCTCCTTTCGATGGACATTGGAAGAAGCAATGGAAGATCGTGCATTGGCCCTATGCCCTGTAGTGCCAGACCTTAATGTGTATCATACTCCTACAAGCAAAAAACAATAAGAGCACAAATAGTTTAGTGAGTATGATGAGACAAAAGAAAAGAACACAAATACCTTAATGTATTTGAACTTACTTTGAGAGATACCTGTCCTGCCACATTTAGATGGTGTACGAGCCATAATCTATTAACCACAAACAACAAAAATCTTCTTAGCAATGACAATACAAATATAAAATTCTAAATTTCGGCAGCATAACGGCGTAAAATGCAAACTAAAAAAAAAAACCATTCTCAACTTGCTCATGGCAAGGAAAAATACAAATCCACTTTGACATTTGTATACCTCTTCTCTACAACGACCTGTTCTTACATCATTGTAATTGTTACTGTAAGTGTATGCAAGTGTGTTAAAGTGTGTGAATGCAAGTGTTTATATGTGTGTGTGTGTGGATGTATGCATGATTGTGTATGTGAATGTAAGTGTAATATGTGTGTGTCTTTATGCATGATTGTGTATGTGTTTGTGCTATGTATGCAAGTGTGTTGATGTTGTGAATGCAAGTGTTTATATATGTGTATGTGTGTATGTATGCAAGTGTGTTGATGTTGTGAATGCAAGTGTTTATATATGTGGGTGTATGTATGTATGTATGTATGTGTGTGTATGCAAGTGGATGTGTGCATGATTATGTGTGTGTGAATGTAAGTGTAATATGTGTGTGTATGCAAGTGTGTTGATGTTGTGAATAAAAGTGTTTATATATGTGTATGTGTGTATATGCTTGACAATACAAATATAAAATTCTAAATTTCGGCAGCATAACAGCGTAAAATGCAAATTACAAAAAAAACCATTCTCAACTTGCTCATGGCAAGGAAAAATACAAATCCACTTTGACATTTGTATACCTCTTCTCTACAATGACCTGTTCTTACATCATTGTAATTGTTACTCTAAGTGTGTTTAATATGTGTGTATGCAAGTGTGTTGATGTGTGTGAATGCAAGTGTTTATATGTGTGTGTGTGTGTGGATGTATGCATGATTGTGTGTGTGTGTGAATGTAAGTGTAATATGTGTGTGTCTGTATGCATGATTGTGTGTGTGTTTGTGCTATGTATGCAAGTGTGTTGATGTTGTGAATGCAAGTGTTTATATGTGTATGTGTGTATGTATGCAAGTGTGTTGACGTTGTGAATGCAAGTGTTTATATATGTGGGTGTATGTATGTATGTATGTATGTATGTGTGTGTATGCAAGTGGATGTGTGCATGATTATGTGTGTGTGAATGTAAGTGTAATATGTTTGCGTATGCAAGTGTGTGGATGTTGTGAATAAAAGTGTTTATATATGTGTATGTGTGTATATGCTTGACAATACAAATATAAAATTCTAAATTTCGGCAGCATAACGACGTAAAATGCAAATTACAAAAAAAACCATTCTCAACTTGCTCATGGCAAGGAAAAATACAAATCCACTTTGACATTTGTATACCTCTTCTCTACAACGACCTGTTCTTACATCATTGTAATTGTTACTCTAAGTGTGTTTAATATGTGTGTATGCAAGTGTGTTGATGTGTGTGAATGCAAGTGTTTATATGTGTGTGTGTGTGTGGATGTATGCATGATTGTGTGTGTGTGTGTGTGTGCGAATGTAAGTGTAATATGTGTGTGTCTGTATGCATGATTGTGTGTGTGTTTGTGCTATGTATGCAAGTGTGTTGATGTTGTGAATGCAAGTGTTTATATGTGTATGTGTGTATGTATGCAAGTGTGTTGATGTTGTGAATGCAAGTGTTTATATATGTGGGTGTATGTATGTATGTATGTGTGTGTATGCAAGTGTAATGTGTGCGTATACATGACTGTGTGTGTGTTTGTGCTATGTGTGCAAGTGTTTTGATGTGTGTGTATCACTGTGTGTGTGTGAGTGTGTGTGTGTGCGCGCGCTTACCTGGACACGCTCGCCCGATCCACCGGAGGAGGTCCAATGGAAGCTCCATTGGAGCTCCTCCATGCCTTGAAAGGCATGGTGAGAAAGCAGCGCGCACGCTGCCCTCTCACCATGCCTTTCAAGGCATGGAGGAGCTCCAATGGAGCTCCATTGGAGCTCCCCCATGCCTTGAAAGGCATGGTGAGAAGGCAGCGCGCGGGAGCTCCTCCATGCCTTGAAAGGCATGGTGAGAAGGCAGCGCGCGCTGCCCTCTCACCATGCCTTTCAAGGCATGGGGGAGCTCCATTGGACCTCCTCCGGTGGATCGGGCGAGCGTGCGCAGGTAAGCACACACACACACACTCACACACACACACACACACACACACACACACACACACACACGTGAGTAGAAAATCTATACACACACACAAACACACAGTACCTTGTCTTCTCTTACTCCTTCTTCTTCAGAGCAAAACTCCACTTTCTCTTCACTCCACTTTCATCTCCTTCTTCACAGAAAAACTTCACTTTCACTTCACTCCACTTCAATCTCAATTAAAACTCCATTTAAACTTCACTCCACTTTCATCTCAACTACTACTTTTTTCACACACACCATATATTACAAAAATGATATTGTGGTATAAACACTCACACACACACATTCATTTATATATATATATGTATATACACACACAAAGATATACACAAAATGGATTCATATATATAGTTTTACTAAAAAAATAGTATGTTTTTTACACACACACAACCATATATTTAAAAAAATGATTGTATGTGTTTGTGTGTATAAAAAACGTAGCATTCTTAAAGTTAAGTCATGCACACACACACACACACACACACACACACACACACACACACAAAAAATATAAAAACTATGTGCACAGTTAAATATGTTATGTGCACATACACTCAACTTAAATATCTTAACTTAAAAAAATGCACATACACTCAACTTAAAAATATCTTAACTTAAACTATGTGCACATACACTTAACTTAAATATCTTAACTTAATAAAATGCTACGTTGTTTACACACACCCACAAAATCATTTATACACACGCACATTAATGTATATAACTTAACTAAAATAATTATATATACACACTACCAAAAACACACACACACATATATAAAATGGCAAGATGGAATCATATATATAACTTAACTAAAAAAATTGCTACGTTTTTTATACAAAGTCAGTCATATAGAATGTTACGTTTTTTATACACACACTCACACAATCATATACACTACAAGATGTTGTGTGCTCTTTTGACGCTGTTAGCGACGGAAATACACTGGGTTTTTATAACCCCCGGCGTCGCTAAAACCGTCGCTACGAGCGTCGCTACGAGAGCGTCGCTATATGCGTCTCTATATAGAGACGCTCATAGCGACGGTTATAGCGACGTTTACACTGAAGACTATAGCGACGCTCATAGCGACGCTACAGAGCCATAAATAGCGACGGTTATAGCGACGCCCGAGAGAATTGTTTTTTGGTGGCAGGGCATTGAATGCCCTGCCACCCATCAACCATATTGTACTTGATTCACTTTTTTAAAAAAGTGCAAGGGTAGATAGTCACCCACAAGACGCATTGTTTGCAAAATTGACAATTGTACACATCATAGGCAAAATGAATTGATTGGCAAATGTAATAATGACAATTGTACAACATCATAGGCATAAAGAATTGATTGGCAAAAGGAACTGCGGTGACAAATGTGATAATATACATGGTTCAAAAAGACGTATAAAATCCGTCTCATGATACATAAGCTATGAGAAACCCTAAACTGATGCTATCTAGCTATGGCTAAACTGACGTCGTCTAGTCAGACGTCTCATCGCGTCCAAGCAGCGTATCTGTCGGATTCTGCAAAAAAAGACAATAAGACAGCTTTCAGTAAGTATAAACATATAACGACATTTATAAAACAATACAAAAAATAAAAAAGAGTAAACACTAATACTAACCATGCCGCCGCGATAACTGAGAATGTCCATCAGGGCGTTTAAGCCCTTCCTGCCTGCGTACTCGCGCTCGTACGGTGTGGGATCACGTCCTGTCATCGACCACTGTCAAAACATACAAAGATTTCATTATGTTAGAATTAAAAAACTCATAAACCCTAAACTATCGAACATAAAGAGCAATGTGAAAACACTTACAAAATCGGCCTCAAATGATGCCCATCCACCGCTCCCCAAGTGGTGCGAGCTCCCTGCCTCTACTCGCGCTCTGGCTGCATCCTTTTGTTGCTTCCACTTGTCGAGATTCTCACGCGTTGCTTTCTTCGCATTCTTCAAATCTTCTTTGGCCAGCCAATCTGGCCTGTTCCACCCATTGTTGATTGCTTTTTGCACTTTGGAACGCTTGTGTTTGCAGTATTCGCGCATTCGAATCTTCATCAGGTCTTCATTGAAGCGCTGATCCCATGTTGGAACGGGAAACTCATCATGAAGTATGCTGATGACTCTATTTTTTAAATCACTTGGTACTTCACTCCATTTGTTTAGTATGTAGTGTCTAAACAGCTGAGAGCAAAGACCACGCATGCGCGAGATCACCTTCTTGCCGTCATCATCCATGATGATGCCGCCGCTGAAGTCGATGGAGTAAGACAAGCCCTCTGGCCGGTGACGCGTGAACCTGGGTGTCTCGGCAGGGGTCTCTAGCGGCGTGTCGATGGGGGTACGGACGTCAGGTGTCTCCACCGGCGTCTGGGCCCTGAAGCGAGGAGTGTCGAGTGGGGTGGCTCCTGGCGGAGTAGGTATAGGTGTGTAGCTTCTAGGAACAGCCAGCCGTGCAAAACCTGGCGTAGATGGCGATGCTGTGGCTGGTGTGGGGGCGGGCAAAGAAGGGGAGGGTAAAGAGCCTCGTCGAACACGAGGCGGTGTGGAGGCATCGGTGGCGGAATCCCCACAACAACCGCCACCGCCACCACTAGAGCGCCGGTGTCTAGACGAGTGTGAAGCTCGTCTCGTCGACGCCGAAGCTTCGGAGCGTGCCGAATGCTCCGAAAGAGAGGGAGATGCGGATGGAGTAGGAACGCGCGATGATGCGCCAGAGCGATGACGCTCCACGTACCACTGTCTCTGCTGCGGTGACAAAGAAGAAAGAAACTCCTCATCATCCATACCTGCATTAAACACACGAATATTTAAACTTAATATTGAATGAATAGAGTAGACAATGACGCAAAGACCATTAAATACAATGATGTAATGACGCATATAAATACAATGACGCAATGAATTGAGTGATAGCAGAGGCAAGTCGAAAACTCAGAATTTTCAATCAAAAGATGTGAGTGCGAGTAGAAAAGAGCGTTATATACCATGGAAGGTACTTAGAGAGCCAGAGCTTTTACAACACGGAGCAAAATTGTTCAAATACAATATTTGTGGCTTTAAGAGATCTCTCTCTCATCCTCGCATAACTCAGCATAACTTCCTATATCTATATAGAGCTCTCCGTTTAAACACATATCCTTTGTTTCATTTTGTAGCTCCTCTGCATGCACCCCATATAGAGTAGTAGCATCTTGATGCTCGTCTGGCACCACCGCAGCAGCTTCTGATTGAGCATCTTCTCTGATCTCCTCCATTGATGCTGTTGTGATTGGCACATGGTAGCCTTCATACGTCCTTGCACTACAAGGGGCTACCTCTATGACGTACCACCAGTTTGATGTAGACTTTGTAGGATGAAATATTACCTGCCAGAGCCACATAACTTACATGAGAGCTTTCAAGCACATAACTTGTAAAAGGGGGATGTTAACTATTTACATACTTACTTGTTCACAATGCTCGGGTAGTACGAAAGTGTCTCTTAGGTCAGTCCATTTCTTAGTAGAATCTACCTCAAGAAAACCAGACTCTCCTCTACGCACAGTAGCGTTGCGACCCTCCATGATTATCTTGAACCATTGCACGTCGAACAAGTCGACAAAAAATCCTCTGTAATCGATCCTCAAAATCTCTTGCAGCGTGCCAAAGTAAGTGAGTTCCGCCACCACAGGATCTGCATCAGAGGAACGTCGTCGACTAGACTTTTCAAATTTTGCCATGATTCCACAATCTTGAGTAAAACGCTTTTTGTCGATTCGTTCCACCCTAAAATGTCGACCTTTACACCATGCTGCTGTGTATGACTTATACTACAACGAACAAAGATTATGAGTGGCCGTTCAAACGTTTATAAATAAAGTCACTTGCTAGTCGTACATTGCAAACTTACCTTGGTCGCGCAACCCCGAGAGTACTCCCACTCTTCCTCAGTCACTTCGTCACCGCATTGTTGTGCGCTTTTCAATTGGTTGTGCAACCATCTTAAGCTCATGAAGGTTGGTAGGCGCTCCAGAACCGCTGGATAGTGCATCGGTGGTCGTCTTCCCTGTCTCCACTCGATTCGTGCCCTTTGTCGCTCTTGCTTTGCATCCTCATATTGTGAAATCCACTTTTGCATCACTGGATTGTGAAGCATGCAAAATCGGTTGATTTTAGCCTCTAGATCTTCCGTCATCTTCTTCTCAACACCGAGATTGCACATGACAATCCCAGATATGCGCTCATCATCTATGGTTCGCCATAGCGTGTCCCGGGCTTTATCAAATCCGTCTAGCCACTCTTCAATGTACACTAGGGACTCTGATACCAACCAACCTTCTGCCATGCTACCCTTCGGACGTGCCTTTTGACGCACATATCCCTTAAGCGTTTTCATGAAACGTTCTAAGAAGAACATCCATCTAGAATGAACTGTGCCAGCTATTTCCACCTCATCAACTATGTGAACAAGAAGATGCACCTGAATGGTTAGCATTGTAGTAGGAAAATGTTTCTCAAACATGCACACAAGCTTCGCAGCATTTAGTTTGGCGAATGGTATGGAGTCTACGTTGATCTCCTTTTGTGAGATCCATTGCACCAGCTTTGCAAGTTTGTAGATTGTGTTACGGACGTCGAGAGACAAACATCCCTCAATGGCAACCGGTAAAATAAATTGTAAAGTATGTGCAGCAATGATATTAAAGTCCACATTTTATGCAATGATATTAAAGTCCACTATGAACGTACCTGACACATTTTATACCAATCGTGTGACTTCAAACCGGTAAGCTTTCCTTCTTTAGTAAAACACGTTCGGAGCGAGTGCATTACGCCAGTGGGGGTCCCCAAAGATCGAATGGTCTCTTTTACTTTGCGTTCTTGGGCTCCTGTGAAAATCCATGGTGCTTTAGGGAGTTTTATTGATCCATCAGACGCTGTTTGCGGCCAAAATGCTCCATACGATCCACATTTCTAAGGTCAACTCTGGCTCCCAAAGTATCTTTCTTGCCGGTCAGATGGTCCCATAGTAGATTATCCACATTCTTGAATATGTGCATTGGATCGAGCAAGTGATTGATCATGAGTCGGGGCCAGTATGGTAACTCGTACCATAGAGATAGTCTCTTCATCCCTGGAGGCAATCCGTCATCGCACATCTCCTTCTGCTCTAACCATGCTTGTGCAGACATCCTTGGTGGCTCTCTTCCCAAAAAGCCGTCGCGTAACACATGATTCTCTGGAAGATACGCTTGATGACCTTCGTAGATTTTCTTCTTCAGTGAGGGTGCCCTACGTGCATTCAGTCTAGGTCCACATGTGACACATGCTCTCTATCCGCTTGTTTGAAGCCCTACATGTATACACATGATAATAGATCAACTATGGGAAAAAACAAGATTTATAGTGTCTGAGTGAGGAGTGTCAATAGATCACCTGAGCATTCTGTTAGCCCAGGATAGTCATGCATGGTCCACATTAGAATGCCTCTGATCAAAGCATTCCGTCGTCCTGTGTGTCGGCTCATATCCACCACCTCTATGCCAATCCACAATTGTTGTAGCTCTTCCAATAGTGGACGAAGATACACATCCATATTCCCCACTTTATATCGCCCTGGCACAATCAAGCTTAGCCATAGGTGCCCCTTCTTCGTAGTCAACCACGGGGGAATGTTGTAGTTGACGATGACAACGGGCCATACACTGTAAGATGTTGATCTTTGACCAAATGGATTTACGCCATCCATAGCCAGGCCTAAGCGCAAATTTCGAGCTTCCCTGGCAAAATCCGACCATGTTCCATCTATATGTTTCCAGGCTACGCAATCTGCAGGAATTCGTAGCACACCATCTAAAGATTTATTCTCCTCATGCCATGATGCTAGGGCGGCCATGGACTTACATTCGAAGAAATGCTTGATGCGAGGAAGCAGAGGAAAATGTCGCAAAACCTTTTGTGGAATTTTTGTCCTGTGGAGATCTACTCGATATCTTTCGGAATCACATTTCGGACACTTCTCCATGTCTATGTATTCCCCTCTGAAAAGAATGCAGTCATTAGGACAAGCGTGGATAGAATTGTAATCCATCCCCAAGTTTCGCAAAATCTTTCTTGCTTCATCTCGGGAATCTGGCATCACATTGTCAGCTGGTAGTATGTGCTCTTTCAGCAATCTACACAACATAAAAATATGATATAGTCGTGTAAAAATCTATTAGATCATTATACATTTAGAGTTTTATTAAAGTAAACTAATTGTAATAGATCACCTGAAAAGCGCTGTGACGCTAGTGTCACTCCATCCAAACTTTGCCTGCATGTTGAGAAGAACCAGGAGTGCTTTCAATCTAGACATACGTGCTCCATTATACAATGGCGTATCGGCTTCACTTTTCATATCATCATAGATAAGCCTTTCTGAATCCATGATCGTCTCGATCATTTCATCAATCTCGGGCTCAAACATTGCCTCGTTGGGAATGTGCTCTGCATGATCATCCCCCGAGCTGTCAGAGGCTACATCTTGTGGCCTCACATATGCTGCGTGACCAAAGAGCCTGCGAACACGTCTATTGGGTTGCAAGATTGCTGCTTGTTGGCCAGCGTCAGAGTCCGACGAGTTATAATTGGCAACAACTCGATCTATAATAGATGGATCGAACTCGCCAAATTCGCGAACGTGCTGCAAAGAAACACGTCTTGTCCGTCGCACAGCATGCTTGCATTGATTACAAGGACATAAGACCCTCGTTGAGAGATAGGTGTTTCAATTGGACGGTCCCACATCCTCATCACTACTCATAATGAGGATAAAAAACTTATAACCTGGACAACAAATTTAATATTCTATTGGCATTCTTCGTCTTATCTCTCTCTCTCTCTCTCTCTCTCTCTTTACCTCACATTCTCTAGTCATGTCCAATCCCCGCACACCTCGGTCTAGAGGTGCACGGAGATCAGAACCACCGGGTTATAATCTCATCTTTATTGGTCAATACCTATATTTGTGGGTACAAGAAATCTACACGCCCACGTCTACATGATACTGCATGTAGTGGACAAAACCCCTTTGCCTCTTCTCTAGCTGTAGCACTTCACAGCATCTTAACATCTTTTCACAGTAGATCTTTTCACTGTTCGTCTAACTCTAAACCCTAAACCGTAAGTAATTCTTGTGTGGACTCGATCTAACGTAAATAAGCGTAAATCTAAATAAACGTAAATCTAACTAAAAATAAACCTAAATCTAATTTAACGTAAGTCTACATCTAACCTAATCTTTAACGTCTTTTGGGATAGTTTCCTACGACGTTAAAACTCTCTTCTTCTTGTGTGTGTGTGTGTGTGTGTGGGTAAACCTAAATAAACCTAAGTCTAATCTAATATAACATAAATCTAAATCTAACGTAAATTATGTTATATTAAAAACAAAGAACTAAACTAACAGGGATTATAAGAACCTTAAAACTGATTTAACACATAATTTTTCACATAACTCGGCAAGAGTTGGCATTCTCATCACTAAAGATGTGAGAGTTAACTTCCGGCGGTGACGCTGTCTCATCTCTATCCACATCTGACGACAGCAATTGGCCCTTTAGACCGTTCTTGCTCTTGTTACTAACTTTGAAGTTGCTGTTGAATGACTAGAGGTTGTCTAGATGGTCATTGTGTCGGGGATGTAGTGACTCTTGCCGCCCTGAAGATCCACCTTCTTCCCTATCTTCTGAAGACATTTCACCAGTACTTTTGGATCAACGGAGCCCACCATGAGTGAAGGCAGCAATACCCTATATTCCATTGAGGGCTTTCTTCACCCGCTTCATGCAAGCATCGTAGTCTATGGAGACCTAAATCTAATCTAATATAACGTAAATCTAAATCTAGCGTAAATAAACGTAAATCTAGTTAAAAATAAACCTAAATCTAATTTAATGTAAGTCTACATATAACCTAATCTTTAACGTCTTTTAAGATAGTTTCCTACGACGTTATAACTCTCTTCTTCTTGTGTGTGTGCGCGTGTGTGGATGTGTGTGCCAATAAAAAGAGATAAATGGTATAACCTTTCTATCACCCATGCCAAGTATGATAGATTGATTATGCCATTTCCCTCTTGAATAATAGGTCTTGAGTTCAACTCCTCGTCGGCTAGATCTTTAGGTCTTTTAATTTTAATTAGTTTCCTACGACGTTAAATTAGTTTCTCTCTCTTTCTCTCTCAATGTGTGTGCGTTTTTTTGGATCGTATGCATGTTTTCTCTCTCTTTTCCTCTCTCAATGTGTGCGTTTTTTGTTTATGCATGTTCTCTCTCTCTTTTCCTCTCTCAATGCGTGCGTTTTTTGTTTATGCATGCTCTCTCTCTCTTTTCCTCTCTCAATGTGTGTGTGCATTCTTTGTTTATGTATGTGTGTGTGCGTTTTTGTTTTTGTTTGTACTCTCTCTCTCTCTCTCTCTCTCTCAAAAACACTATGTGTGTGTGTATGTGTGTGTGTGAGAGAGAGAGAGAGGGAGAGAGAAAGAGGGGAAGGGAACATGAGAATGAGGAGAGGGAAGGAGCATAGTTGGCTCTCCTTCCTCTCCTCGTGTGTGTGTGTGTGTGGAGAAGAAAAAGAGAGAGAGAGAGAGAGAGAGAGAGAGGGAGAGCGTTACCTGCTCCTTGCTTGAGGGCGCCGAAAAACTCAGGTCTGAGATCTGAGTTTTTGGGCGCGCTCGGTTATTTTTTTAGCCCAGCCGGCGTCGCTATGAGCGTCGCAAATTTACAAAGCTCATAGCGACGCCGGGAATTTTTTTTTGAGCATCGCTGTGTGAGCGTCGCTAATATGAATAGCCTCTTGTAGTGATATATATATATATATATATATATATATATATATATATATATATATATATATATATATATATATACACACACACATACACAGAAGATGAAGACACTATTAGACTGCATTAAATGCAGTCCTTGAACCACCATTTAGAAATTAAATGGCCCCTCAAATTTGATGACATATTCCACTGCACATACATTCAGAACTGTCATATATTAAATGCACTTCTTCAATTATGATTTTCATTATTCTTTGAGCCGTCACAAGATCTTATGCAACTGTCTTTTCGTCTACCTACCAATCTTTCACTTTCATTAACCTTCACATCTTTCATTAACTTTCACCAGTTTCATTAACCTTCACTTTATCTTTAACTTTCATTAACCTTCACCACCTTCACTTAATCCACCACAGTTTTCTCACATCTCCACCCTGTAATCTGTTGCTTGAGAGAATATGTCCAACATGAAAGTAACAATAACTTGGAAGGTTGGTGGTCAGATAGTCAACCGCGACATTCAGTTGAAGGGAAACTCATTGTTGCTTAGTGCTTACTATTTGCAGAGTTTGCTGCCTCCATCTTTCCATTTTCAGTCACTATCTGCTCTTATTGAAAGTGATTGTGGCCTAACAAAAGTCTTGCTGCAACCACAGTGGGATATAGAAGGTCATCATCATTTCTTAATAGATGGTTCTTTTTCAAGCTTGTTTGAGATGCTTCATTCAGACACATTTATACAGGTATCTGACAATGAGAAAGGAAATGACAAAGAGATATCTGAAGATGTTTTAAGCATTGTGCATCTTGAAAGTAGTGGTTACGATATAGGACAGCTCAAAACTCAGTCAATCGTCATTTGGATTCAACAAAATCCAGGGGCAAAAAAGTTAAATGATCTGTTAACATTATGTGGAGCTCCTTTGCAAGTTGCTGAACTTCCACAACATTATGATGGAAATTTGTGTTTTGAGTTACCTACGACTCAGGATAAAACAAAACGAATGACAGGGATGGAACAACGCTTTGATGGTCACTTGTGGACTCGCCTATCTGTGACAACCATGGCAATAGCATGCACAATTCGTCTAAGCCACTATTTGGGATTCATGCAGTGTAATTATTCAACGTGTCCTCATTATATTAAGGAACAAGAATTCAATAGTAGAGATTTTCATGGATATTTGGACAGACAGGTGAAAAAGGACTACCTTGCAATGGAAGAGAATACAACAATAACTTTTCATTATTGTCAGAAGGTTGTTACTTGTGTTGCTGCTTGTCCCTGCAAAATCTATTATGTTTTGCCTAGAGATGGTACAATGTCGCGACTGGCAATACATGTTGGTAGACATTGTCATAATGTTAAGGCAGGAACCTCTAGGGCTGCTATTTCAAGAGTGCGGAAACTGGTAGGTGCAGTACTAAAAATAGAAAAGGGTGGCCCAAGAAAAATTCAAATGTTGGTGGCTCAACAACTTGTTCTTCACTCCTTGATTGGTGAGGAAGCTGAAGCTACATCCGATGTACAATTCAATGATTTTTTGGAAGAAATGATGCCACTGGTTCAAACCAAAGGGTAAGAAAACTCAATTTGGTTCCTTGAATTTGTTAATTTTTTAACTATTATAAATTTAGCCTTCTTGTGATGCATCGTGTAGGTTTTCTTCAATTGTTTCAAAGGAGAGAAAGAGTCAAGGTGCTGTTATTGGGGATGGATATGATAATATTTTATTGCTTCAAAAAAAGTGCATGTTTCCTTTTTTTCATGGGAGTAGATTTCCTGGACAGGGTGAAGAGGATGACAAGTGCTTCCTATTTAAAATGTCCACTAAAGGACCAGGTTCTGGGATTGATCTAGTAAATCGGATGAAAAGAACTGAAACTGGTGACTTGAGAAATGCGTGGGTACATTTTGATTTTACCCATAGAATAGATGGATGGGCAACAATGTCATGCTTAGTTTATGATCCAAGGTAATCTTTAAGTATTTAAATATCTCGTATTTTTTTATCATTAAATAAAAGAAGATGTGTGAAAATGTTTATGTTGAATATCTTGCAGCATACGATCACTACAAATAATTGCTATATGTGAAACTAAAGAGGAGGATGCAAAGACTCAAGTTATTTTTTGGGAGAGCCTTAATTCAACAATGGAAAAGTACGGACATGGTGCAGCTGACTTTGCAGGTTTTATGTCTGATGAAGCTGGTGCAAATTGGAATGCTATTCGAACAGTCTTCAATGGCGGGCCAGATAATATCATGGAGGGACGTGAACGATCATGCCTATTTCATTGGGAGCAGAGTCTCCACAAATATGCTAAAAAGTGGATACCTCAACATCTAACAAATCAACACATTGATATGTGTGAGGACTGGAGAGCTTGTAAGACCATTGTGCTTGCATCTCAAAAGGCGCTTTCAATTCAAAAGTGGTGGAGACAACATCTATCTACAGAGAGCATCACAAGAGTGAGCAGATGGTTTAAATGGTGGGAGCAACGAATTTCACACTGAGGAGGAATTGGAACAGATGTAAGTACCTTTATGACAATCTATATTTTTAGAAAAATTTCTTTTCATACATGAAATTTATAAATTTTAATTCATGTTTTTTTGCGTTTCATAGGGTGGTCTAAGTCCGTGGGAGCGGGCACAAATTCCCAATTAATTTATCAGAAAGTGTACATGCCAGTTGGTTAGCAGGTGAAGGTGGAAAGGGAAAAATATCCTTGTATGATGCATGTGTAACAGATGTTATAAACTCATATATTCAATGTGCAAAGCGTTTGGGATATACTACTGGGCGTTATATAGGAACGGGTCCCACAATGGAGACCTTGCTTTCTCGAGTTGAATCTCAGCAAACTCCAACTCCAACCAACGTGGCCCATCTATTACACGAGGCTGTTGAAGGGACTCCCATGTATGCGCAACCAATTTTTCATGGAGACAAAGAAACAGTACAACGCAAAAAGAGGGGCAGAACAGGAACAAGTAGCTCCCATCGGCTGGAATATGTCATGGAATCTAAGCAACGAAACCATCGCGGTCGACCAAAAAAAATCAAGTTTGATACCCAAGGACCAGGTATTTTTAACATTCCGCTGCAAATTAGTGACAGTGATGATGATATTGGATCTCAAAAAGAAACAACCACACCTTTGCCATCTAAAACAAACAATGTGTTTGAGAGTGATGTGCCACGCACTCAGTGGGCCCTCAAGAGAATGCCCATTCAAAGTCAAAGAAAATGTTTTGGAATAGTAGGGAGAAAAAATTGTGACAATATCTTGCCTAGTCGCTCAATTGGTCTTGTTGCTCCATGTATATGGTCCGAAAGAATGTTCAAGGGTAAAACAATCGAGCAATGGTTATGGTTTTGTAATCATGATATTTTGCATACCCAATCAATCAAAAGACAAGTCAAAGATTTACCTCCTGCTCCAAATGTTTGGCCAGTAGCAAGAGGGAAAGATATCTCCACAGAGGAACTTGCCGCGCTGCATCAGAGTGGATTTCGGACAGAGAATTCAATGGTAAATCCACAACCTCTTGCTGGCGACTGCAAAGAAGGTGGTGGCAGCTCGAGGAAGAAAAAGTGGAGGCATGGAATCTCTAAAGAGGCCATGAAGAAATTGGAAGCATGTAATAGTATGACAATTATATTTTTGGATGAAGTGAAAAGGTCTCAAGAGCATGTAATTTTCGGAGTTCTCACTGAAAATAGTTATGAGATTCATATAAAACAGAGTCCAACATGCATGTGTCCGGATTTTCAGAAGCGAGAGAATACCAACAAATCCTTTTTGGCATGCAAACATATGTACTATGTGTACACAAAAGTGCTCGGACTTGAACTTAAGGAGAACATGATTATTCATCAGCCAACCCTCTCACCAATGGACATCGCTTTTATTCTTGGACAACCAAGGATGATTTCTCCCTCCATTTAATTACAACTGGTTTGGTATGCTTCTTTCACTCAACTAGAATATTGATCTATGATATGAAAGTGTTTTTCTGTATTTATTTTGGTTTATTATACTTGTGATTATTTATCTTGAAAAAACATTGTTTATGCAGCAAAGGATTTCAAATTTCAAGCAAAAGATATGAAGCATCTTGCAAGCTATTTGGGAGCAAATTACTTGCCTTTTAGAGTGACCATTACATTTATGGCGACTATCCTTTTTTGTACATTAATTTTGATCTTATCCTGTGGTAGTTTTGCGAATGTACTTACATCCTCAAACTTATGTTGTTTCAAAAAGCAATTGCTTGGGAAAAATAGTATTGTCTCTATCTGGCATTATTTTTGACTTCATCACATTTATATATGCTATGGATTATATTTAACTCTGAAATTAGTGTTGTCTCTATTCTGCATGATTTTTTACTTTATCGCATGTTTATATGCTGTGGATTATTTGACTCTGATCACATGCGTTGCGAGCATATTTGACTCTAATGGCATGAGTTGTGAAATGGTGATTTTATTTGTTTACATTTTTTCCGTCATTATGCCCTCTCGCTCTCTCTCTCTCTCTCTCTCTCTCTCTCTCTCTCTCTCTCTCTTGCTCTCTCTCTTTTTCTCTGCGTAGTGATATACAACTCTATGATTTTACTTTCTCTCTCTAGAAGAGAAGTCACTCTCTCTCTCTCTCTCAAGGATTTATGATCTCTTCTTCCAATGGTAACTCGCATAAATACTATCTCTCTAGAATTTATACTTTCTCTCTCCGTCAACCACACATATATGGAGTCTTATGACGATTGAAAATTACATTAAATAGATACTTTATGCTATGACACATATTTGGTTAAAAACTCTAAAGATTGCTAAAATTGTCAAAAAAACTTGAAATAAAAAACTCGCAAATGTTAAATCCCCTTAGTGGATGAGCAGTGTCTGCTCTGATGGTTATGTAGGCAGAGGCCAATGTGAAGTATTTGTGCTGGCAATAGTGCTCTTTTGAGGAGACCCCCATTTGCATGGGAGGGAGCGTCAGACATGTGGTCAAATTTCGGGGGGGGGGGGGGGGGGGGGGTCACTTAATGATTAAGTGACTATCACGCGAGTATGGTAGAAGGGGTTATTTATTTTATTTTTTCTCATATTTTCACATATAGAAGGGTACTGTAAATGAAACTGGGAAAAAAAATTACAATTTGAATAGAAAAAGGATGTAATTTATTTGTAAAAAATCCACAGATAATGAGTTTTAAACATAGTCTTTGAATACACACGATATACACAATTTATACATAGTGACTCCCCTGAGGGTCAGATATGCTCATTTTGAATGATGATGTGCATGATGATTCTTGGTATGAAGTGGGTTATTTGCCAATTTGGATACTTGGAGTGATGAAGGTAGGCCATGGGTAGCGTATGAGAATGATGAGTTATGTGTTGGGGTGCAACATCATAGTAAGCGCGGTTATAGGTGGATGGATAGAATAAGTGTATGTGTTTGACCCAGGTGGAAGCTATGATGTGATGTAGGGGGTGGAGCAACCCACTTGAGGTTTGGCAGTGATAGCTGTTTTTTGGCTATCTGAAATAACCATAGTGAGATACCTCACCCTACCAAAATCACCTAAACACTGTGGTTATCTCTACCTTTTCATTGTACATGGACGTGTGTGAGTTAGGGGACTTTCCCCATATCTCTTTAAAAACCATCACTTCGCTAGTCACTGGTCTAGTTGAGCCAAAAAAATAAATAAAAATAAAAGCCAAAGTATATTATGGCCCTTTTGTATATAAGTATCTCATTGTATTATAGGATCTAAATAAAGGGATTTTTATTATAATTACCTTGGTATTTATTTAAATATTTATGTCTAGGTGTTTGGTATTTACCTAAGTATGGTATGCATATTTAATCACCATTAACATGATCTTTCTTACCTATGTATTTTATATAAAATCATTTACATGCAAGCTTCTTTTATTTTTGGTGTGAATCCACTCCAAAGAAAAACCTAAAAAAAAAACCTTTCATCATCAGTCATTGCCTTTCACTAAATTCCTATTTTCCACATGTATTTTTCTTTACCTTTTGTAAATAATTATACATCAATAAAAACAAATGAGGGCCCTCCTTATTTGATTCTCTATATTTTCATATATTTATTTATTTTATATATAGCTCACACTATTTTAGATTCCATGAATTGTTTATATACTAGCCTGTTTTTTTCAATCATATCCATATATTATATTTATGCATAATCCACAACCATGCATATTTTCAAACCCCTAAGAATCAATTAGGTCATGCTATAGGGGCTCACCTTTGGAGTCTTATGCAAATTCAGCAAGAAGGGGGCCACTCAAGACTTTTTTTGTGAAGAAAAATAGGCTTTTTGGTGGGATTTTTCATATCCATCTCCACTCCAAATTTGAAGTGATGGTTAAAAGGAAAAATGTGGACCAAGAACTGAATAATGTGGACCATAACCTCTTTGATAATTTTTTAGAGATACCACCGGTGAGATAGTATTTTTTAAATGGACCTCAGTCTGCCCAATTTTCTCAAAGTAACCCATAATCTTCTCTCACCTCCTTTCCTGCTTACACACACACACACACACACTCATTCCTCTCCATCTCTCACTCAAACCTGTAACTTTCATGGATTCTTTCATCTTCTTCACCATTCCCATCTCTCCCTTACTCCATAGCTCAAAATTATCATCCCTACACACATATAGCTCAATTTCTCTCTTTAGAATCAAACTCATATTACCATAACCTCTTTATCCTTTCACAAAAGAGAAAAAATCAAAAAATAAATAAGCTCTACAAAAGGAGGAGTTTGATCATGGAAAATTTAACTTTTCCATGGTCATAAGAACTACACCGACAGAGTTCTACAACTGCTCATTCACTGGAGGCGATAGGCGGAAAATTCCCTTTCCATCTTGTGGTTTCCATTAAAATGGTGTATATTCTAATCCTTCTCTTACTTTTCATCATTGTATAAATTACATAATGCACCTTGAGTGCATATGCCATGTAATTTTACCCCATCTTACTAACTACAAAACACTAACACTAACACTAACCACTAGCATACTAACACAAAATATCCATTGACCTAACCATAAAACACACCTTACCTCAAGCCTACAAGTGCATAGTAGCTCTCTCCTCTCTCTCTCCTTCCTTAAGACTGTACTTTGACCTTATCTACCATCAATAATGCTCTCTTTTGAGCCCACATCCATGACTCAAGCAGACAAAGAAGGCCGGCAATGTTTTGATATTCAAAGAAAATCATAATCTTGATTTGCTAGATTGTAAATTAGGATCTCTAATAATCTTAATGAGAGATCTCCAATCTATAAATAGATCCCTCTCCTTCTTGTAAATCATCCCCAATATCTCACATAGCACCGAGGAGAGACTTAGGCATAGCAACCGCTTTGTGAGCTTCACTTTTGGTGTGAGAGAAGCTTTCCAGCTACACATTGCAAGTGAGAGAGTGGGAGTTCAAAATCTCAAAAACACTATTGTATATGTTCTTCCATTATCAATAAATTGAGGAATTTAGAAAACTTTATTATGTAAATCTTTTTAAGAAAGAAAAACAAAAACGTGTTGTCACTTTGAAATTGATTCAATGGAAGTCCAACGCCAAATGTCAAGATATCCGCTCTTTTTTGGAGAGCCTGGCGAGGAGGCCGAGCTGTTTCTAACAAAATTCAAAATGGCTTGCCGCATAAAAAGAGTGATAGGAGACGGAACACTTAGAATTGTTTGAAGTAGTGTTCTGAGGAAGGATGGTAGCACTTGGTTGGACTCTCTATCTCAGGAGGTTAAGGGAAACTATAACGAAGTCGTTGATCATTTTAAGAGATACTTCTTTGACCCTTAAAACACTTAATAGCTATGGCAAATATCATTTCTCACAAACAAAAAGACCTAGATGAATACTACATGTACAAACAAGAGTTTCTACGTCTTTGGGTTGTATGGGTTAGAAATGTTGCTAACCTTGGTGATGGTGCAGAGTTCCTAAAGAAGAAGAGGTTAATACCGGTCTCTTTTTCACACTCAAGATAAAAGTTGAGACGGGTGCACCTGCTACCTTTGATGTAGCTGAAACTAGGGTTGTTGAGAAGTATAGGAAACTCAAGTGTCTAAGAGGAGAGGTTCCAATAGAGGGTCCTAGACCTAAGGGAAAATTGCAAGCATCGACCTCTAGAGAGATTCCTGAGGTAACAACAAGGGTAATTTAAAAGTTAAATGAATCCTTAAGTAACTTGTCAATTTACCTTGCACAAGTTGTAGGTCCCAAGGGACAAACAAAGAAAGCAGAAGAGCAAGAGCCATGACATAGGTGACTTTTGCAATGTTGTTGTGGAGAGTATGGACATGGAATGTATAATTGTCCTTGGCCCCGTGGGGATCCAGGGAGACCTAAATTGAATTACCCAGTGATGAATGCAGGTGAAGAACTAGTCAACAACCACGGCTTCTACAAAGACCAAATGGGGCAAGACCACCTCACAAGGAGTGGAAGGAGTTCCACCTTCACCAGACCCAGATGTGCATGTGGTAGAGATGACAAATTCAAAAGAGGTTGACATGGAAGCAAATGGAATTAAGCCCCAGGGGATTCACCATGGAAAACTTATCGCACCACGTAAGTGCAAGGGAGGGGGGGTTTTTTATAAGCTACATAAGCGTATAAGTTAGGGGCAGGCCCTAAATAATTTATCTCCCAAGATTAAAAATAGGAAGGGGGGTATCATATTTATGGGGGGGGGGGGACCTGACCCGGGTTGATTACTTGTAAAGATTGGTTACCGGTGTGCACTAGAACTCAGATGAATTTAGGGATAGTTTTCTACCAGGTCACACATCAAATTTTGCATCAAGCCGGTCATAGATAAGGGCTGATTTGGAGCAAGTCAAGGGTTGATTTACACTAGATTTGGATGTGTCAGAATTGGACGAGTAGCCAGAGTGCAGGCTAATTGGGCACATAGTTTGAAAGTCAAACTAAGACACATTGAGGGTACATCTAGCTATCAATACAAGTGGTTCCTTAGTACATTGCCAATCACTTTGCTACACACTCTTTGACTAGTTTTACTTAGTTAGATCATGTGAGACCTAAATTTTATATGTAAGATAGGGGTATGATAGTTTTCTATATTGATTGTCGTATAAGCATAGAGAGGGGGGTCATATTCCCTAATATGAGTCGTATATAGGGGTTTTATTAAAGTTGTCCGCTCACAGGTGGCATCCCATTTTGTATATAGAGTGAATCCCCCGGGAATTAAGCGTGGCTGAGGAAAAGGTAAGGAGAAAGAAGGATTTATGCCACAAAGTGACCATGGACAAGAAAAGAAGGTGAAGGAGACCAAGGAAGCTAAGAGGACTCCACGTCGTATCAACCTCCAAGACTTCCCTCTTGAACATGGTATGGATCCATTCAACTTGTTGGAAGAAATGAGAGGTAAGGGTCCTGATATCTCATGGCCTTAGTTTCTTGCATTATGTCCACAAGTTAGGAGGGATTTAAGAAAGGTAGTTAGCACTAGGAGAAGGGTAAAAGAGAGTGTGCCTGCTGTAAACAATGCACAAGCTGAAATGAATGAGGATATTACACTTGTGCTAGATTGTTACATAAAAGGAAGATTGGTTAGGAAAGGTCTAGTGGATGGGGGTGCATAAATTTTCATCATGACAGAGGAAATCATGAAAAGACTAGGCATGCACATCCATGAGACACTTGAATTAAAAGTCAAGATGGCAAACAATAGCAAGGCTAGGTGTGTAGGCATTTTTAAAAATGTTTTTGTGGAGGCCTTTGGCATTAAGAAGGCAATGATTTTTTATGTTATGTCAACCAAGGGAAGTGGTTATCCATTTATCCTAGGAAGACCATGGCTAATGAAAATATGAGCTTTGTAGGATTGGGAAAGTGGAAATTTGATCTGCAAGAATGACAATCATAAGAAGGGCGTCTTTGACATGAAGGAGAAACTTCAAGAGGAGCTCCATGAAGAATCATTGCAAAGTGAGACGGAGGAAGACTGGACTGATAGCACTTCAGAAGAAGAAGGTAGGGATAGCACTACGGAAGAGGAGTCTTCTACTGAAGTCATGGGGGTAAGGTTTAAGCCAAGCAACCAAGAACCTCTTGCCCAGGCTTGGAGGAGGTAGGTCCTCAAGAGAACCAGAATGTGGAAGATGAAGGAATGTTAGAAGGTATGTTGTCTACCACACTTACAAAGGATGAAAGAGAGGAGTTCAAATGTGTGTTAAGAAAGTTTCCTAATCTTTTTAATAGATACTACAACGACGTGTGTGGAGTAGATGATGTTCAACACAAGATCGAGCTAAAACCAGAGGCCACACCTAAGGCTCAAAAGCTACAAAGGCTAGGAATCATCAAGGAGTAGGCTTTACTCAAGGAGGTAAGAAAGCTTCTAGCAACAGGTTTCATTTATCCATTGGAGAATTCAGAGTGGGTCTCTCTTGTTGTTGTCACTCCCAAGAAAAATGGCAAGTGGAGGGTGTGTGTGGATTATCGTCCATTGAATAAGGCAACAAAAAGAGATCACTTTCTCCTCCCATTTCAGGATGAGATACTAAATGAGGTAGCTGGTCATGAGAAGTACATTGTGTGTGATGGCTACTTGGGCTACTTTCAAATAGGTATGGCATTAAAGGATGAATTGAAAACAACCTTCATCACTCTATGGGGTTGTTATGATTTCAGAGTCATGCCATTTGGCCTGAAAAATTCTCCTGCAACTTTCCAACGCTTCATGAACATGGTGTTTCAAGCATTCTTTGGAAAGTCCATTAGGGTTTTTATTGATGATTTTTGCATTTATAGCCCAAAATCTTACATCTACAAAGGCAAGAAGGTTTGAAGAAAATCTATGACATGGGAGGTCAACTCAACCCCAACAAATGCCACATAGGTGAAGATGAAGTGATCTTGCTTGGTCACAAGGTTTCCTATAAAGGTATTCAGTTTGATCCTTCAAAGGCAAAGGCTCGTATGGAGTTACCGTCACCCAAGAGTCTTAAGGAGGTCATCTCATTCATTCAAAAGGTGAAGTATATGTCACGCTTCATTCCCTTAGACTCGGAGTTACTTCACCCCTTGCAGAAATTGACACAACAAGTCGATTTTGTTTCGTCTGATGAGCTTGAAGAATATTTTTGTAACGTCAAAGTCATTCTATTAGAACTACCAACACTTATGCCTCCTTGTTGGAGTACAAATTCTTTGTTAGCTCTAGTGTTAGGAAAGAAACAATTTTTCTGTTTCACTACAACAAGATCTCCACAGTACTAGGATGCAACCCATCTACTTTGCTAGTAGGGTCATGAATGCTTTGGAGAGAGGCTACACGGAGGCAAAACTCATGATGCTTTCTCTCATGTTTGCGGTAAGAAAGTTTAGATCCTACTTGATACCAAAACCTTTTGTAACCCTCACTGCTAAAAACTTGTTTCCTTGGGTGTCATCTCAAATGAATCTTAGTACCAGGATCTCAAAGTGGAATATGGAGTTGCAAGAGTTTCAATATTTTTTCAAGGTAGAAGATAGTGTACGTGCACAATTGGCATGGATTCTCACTTATAGGGTGTATGAAAAGAAGATTAAGGTGCCTGAAGTAAAGACCCTACCATTGCCATCACCAAAAAGTATTCCTAATTCTTTTACCTTTTTCTTTGATGGAGCATTTTGACGAGCCACAGGAAAAGCAGGGGGAGGGCTAGTGTTGCTCAACCCAAGTGGAGAGGTGGTCATGAAAGAGAAGGTCAATCTACCAGGTTCAACTAGCAACAATGAAGCAAAATACAACACACTACATCATGGTTTAAAGATATGCATTGGCCAAGGTATACAATGTCTCATGGTAAAGGGGGATGCACTTCTCATTGTGAAGCATATTTTAGGCATTTGGGTATGCAAGAATGAAAGCTTAAGGACAAAAGTTCAGGCAATTTGTAGGTTGTTTAATCAGTTTGAAGAAGTGTAACTATATCATATTCGTAGGAAAGAAAATGAAGATGTTGATTTACTTGCACAACAAGCAGTTACATGTGTTGAGAAAGAAGTGCAGGTCATCATGGTGGTGAAGGGGTCCAAGGCAGGTAACAAGAGAGGCGACCTCTAAAAACCCCTCAAGGCTCCCGTGCTGCTCAATTGGGGTTGGGGCAACCACAAGCACAACACAAAAACTCACCCACAACCAAACCCAAACAAGATAGGGGCACCACCTAGTTATGGTATGTGAACTAGGACGCAAGAGAGATTTTGTAACAACAAGAAGATGCACCACAAAACACACAAAAGCAACCTCACAACAAGACACACACAAAATGGACCAAAGAGAGCTAGAGCAAAGGGAAGAGATAGACGCAATACCTTATTTGTGACTTGCAAATGGAGATGGTCTATTATGATGCTATCGTAGAGCTTGTACAAAACTAACTCAATGCTTAGTGAATGGTAAACATTGCCAATACACACACACAGTCTTAGGGTGTGGGAGACCTCTCACCACAATACCCTCTTACAATGGACAAAAATTGGCAATGAAAACACACTAAAACACTTTCTAAAACAAGATCAACCGATAGAAACTCAAAATACACAAGTCACCTTGAATTCACCAAACCATATTGCACAAATGGAAGGACGAAGATTTGAATGTCGAATCACGCCTTTGATGCACCAAAACTCAATTTATTGATGATGGAGGAGCATATACAATAGTGGTTTTGAGATTTTTGAACTTGAGATTTTTGAACTCACGCTCTCTCACTTGCAATGTGTAGCTTGAAAGCTTCCCTTACACCAAAAGTAAAGCTCACGCATAGAGTGTTGGGGTACCACGTGAGATATTGGAGGTTGTTTTACAAGAAGGAGAGAGCCTATTTATAGGTTGGAGACCCTCATTAAGATTATTTGGAAATCCTAAACAAATTAGGATTATGATTTTTTTAGAATATCAAAACATTGCGGGCCTTCTTTGTTTGCTTGAATCATGGATGTGGACTCAAAAGAGAGCATTATTGATGGTAGATAAGGTGAAAGTAGAGTTTTAAGGAAGAGAAGAGAGAGAGAGAGAGAGAGAGAGAGAGAGAGAGAGAGAGTTACTATGCACATGTCTTGAGGTGAGGTGTCTTTTATGGTTAGGTCAATGGCTATTTTGTGCTAGTATGTTAGTGGTTAGTGTTGGTAATCACTCAAAAGTTAATGATATATTTACAATGGGTAGAATGAGGTGGATGGTTGAAGTAAGATGGTTGAATGAAGTGAGGAAATCCTTGTGATGGTGAAGCTTGAAGAAGGAATTACTTGTGTAGGTTCTCAAAATGACTATCGATCCTCTTCTTCTTCTTCTCTTCTTTATGCTACCGCTGCCAAGGTTGATTATTGTGATGAAAATGGAAATCCGATTGATGAGATCTCCCAATTTGAAGAGGTTAAGCATGGTTTACATGCTGAATTTTATGTATATAGAGAAGTGGTAAGTGTTGGGATTAAAGCCCAAGTGGCCTCTTATGCGGATATGGCCGGCCGCCGCCTAACTCACTTACCTCTAACTCTTTGTATATACTAACATATTCTTTGTGAATACTAAGGATTTGGGGGATAACCCTTCTAACAGATCTCTGCGTACTGTGTAAGCTCACTGTGTGTGTGTGAGAGAGAGAGAGTCGACCCACGCTCCGCTCCGCGACTTCAATTGGTATCAGAGCCTTGGTTCAGTGCGGATTTGCGCAATCGCGCGCGCGCGCACTTTTCCGGCAGATTCTGGATCCGGAGTTCGAAAATTCACACTCGGCGTTCCGGGAGCGTTTCCATCAGGCAACCTGGGGTTTTACCCCCCTTTCGAAGCCGTTTATGCCCTCAGAATTTCGTTCTGAGCACTACAACAGAAGATAGATTTCAGCCGCAAAGAAATCCGTCTTGTGTAGATTGGCAAGCAGGAGGTGGTCGACATCAATATCGACATCGACATACATCACTTATTCGTCTTCAGAGCATCATCTATAGACCAGGTACACATATATATCATCAGATATATATATTGCAGTCTGCATTGCTACTTCTTGTGCTTGCCAGGTTCCAGGGGAGGTGTGGCCATACGACGGCTTGACACCACTGGCATGTATTGCAGATTGATGTACTGTGATTGTGGGTCTGCTAGTTGTGAGTCACACTAGCAGACAGACCGCCGCAGCGGTCATAGGACAGTGATTGGTCTATTATAGGATGTATGCTAGTTCTGGGCAGTTTGCTGAGCCATCTGAGAGGGTCGTGTGTGAGGTTTTTTGAAGCCAAGCACTGGGGGCTGGGTTACCCAGTGTGAGGTGGATTAGGTTGCTGGAGTTCCCCTCTACACGCATCCTCTTCGGCGACTTTTATCCCTTAGGATGTATGACTTTGTGTAGACACTGGATTGCATCTTATGCGTCAGGCCGTTGAGGCATTGTTCAGGGTTCAGTCTTGAGACAGATACAGGTTCTGTCATCGCCCAGAGAGGAGACAGTGTATGCTTACAGGATTTGTCACTGGTCAGCTATTTATGATTGTTTTTTGAGCTATCTTTTGGTTCCCAGAGCTCAGTTTACAGGGGAGACTCTGTCAAAAATTTTCAAAATACTGACAGTTCCTGAGGAGAGGTGTTCAGCTTGTTGATTACAGCTTGTTTACTGTGTACAGAGGCCAGTTTACAGGGGAAACTCTGTCGGATTTTTCTCAGGAGTAAACAGTTTGGCAGATATGACATCTTCTCACAGTGAGACTCTTTACAACATAAAGAAGCTGGATGGCACAAACTTTCCATTCTGGAAGAAGCAGATTTGGCAGGTTTTGGTGCAGAAAAAACAAGTGAAGCCATTGAAGCTCAAAGGGGAGAGACCAGAATTTATGGCTCAAGATGAGTGGGAAGAGCTTGACGAGTTAGCTTGTTCCACAATCATGCTGACACTGGCAGAAAATGTTTACTTCAACGTAGCAGAAGAGACTACAGCGTATGGCGTATGGCAAAAGCTATGTGATATGTACGAGAAACAAAGTGCTGCTTCTCAGATTTACTGGCTCAAGAAATTGGTGGATTTGAAGATGAAGGAAGGGACAGCCATGTCAAATCATCTGAATGAATTTCACTCAATTTTCAGCCAGTTAACAGCACAGGAGATAGTCTTTCCAGATTCAGTGAAGGCTATGTTTCTCTTAATCACTTTGCCAGACAGTTGGGATACTTTTCGTACAGCGTTAAGTAATTCAGTCGCGCCAGAAGGTCTTACGAGTGCCAATGTAGAAGGCAGCTTGCTCACAGAGGAAGTGAACAGGAAGAACATTGACAAAGGCAAAGGCAATAGCGCTTTGGTCGTTCGAGGGAGACAACAGTTTAAAGAGAAGAAGGGTAAGAAGGCACAAAACCGAAGTAAGTCTCGTGATTCGAAGTCAAAGGATGACATAGAATGCTACCATTGTGGCAAGAAGGGTCACATGAAGCGAGACTGTACGAAGTGGAAACAAGAAAAAGGCAAAACAAAGAGTTCTGAGCAAGATGAAAAGAAGAGTTCAGTGAAGATTGAAGAGGTGAATGTCACAGGATCTGGTTCAGACAGTGATTCTGGTATAGCAGCTGGTGACATCTTCCTTACAAGCAATCTTGATTCTATTTTCTTGACTGCAGAGGATGGACATGCTATGAGTGATTGGATTATCGACTTAGGGGCATCTTTACATGTTTCTCCGCACAAAGAGTGGTTTACATCATATGTGGCTACTAAAGACTATGTCAGACTTGGCAATGAGCAGGTTTGTGACATATTTGGAGTGGGAGATGTGCAGTTGAAGTTTCAGAATGGCTCTTCTTTATGGCTCAAGAATGTCAGACATGTTCCAGCAATCCGAAAGAGCTTGATTAGTACAGGGAAGTTGGATGATGCGGGTTATGTGACAGTTTTTGGGAACAACGCTTGGAAGATCTCCAAAGGTTCGATGACTGTAGCACATGGCAGCAAGTCAGGAACTCTGTCCACTTTACATGTTTCAGAGGTTAAAAACCATGTAATTAATGTGATTGAGCAGCCAAGTGTGTCACTGTGGCATCGTAGGTTGGGACATATGTCAAAAAGAGGAATGGAAATACTTTCTCATTATGGTTATTTGCCTGGCTTTTCATTTCAAGATTTCGAGTTTTGTGAGCATTGTGTTTATGGTAAGCAAACACAGGAACCGCACAGATCAAAGAGGAATCGTAGGGACGAACGGTTAGCTCTTGTACACAGTGACCTATGCGGACCAATGCCTAGTTTGTCACTAGGGGGAGCAGCGTACTTTTGTACATTCATAGATGACTATTCTCGCAACGTATGGGTTTACTTCTTGAAGCACAAAGATGAGGTGCTCAAGGTCTTTAAGACATTCTTGCAGCTGGTGGAGAATCAGAGTGGTCAGAAGTTGAAGTGCTTGAGAACTGACAATGGTGGAGAGTACGTTTCCAAAGCTTTTCAAGACTTTTGTGAAGCAAAAGGGATTAAGCGGGAGCTTACTGCACCATATAATCCTTCACAGAATGGGGTTGCAGAACGTATGAATAGGACCATACAAGAGAAGGTCAGAAGCATGTTGTCAAATGCTGAGTTGCCTGATGGATTTTGGGCGGAAGCAGTGGCTACAGCAGTCCATTTGATCAACAGGTCTCCTAGTAGGGTTCTGGATAAGAGTGCAGTGGCCGAGATGCTATGGACAGGCAAGGCACCTTCGTATAAGCATCTCAGAGTCTTTGGTTGTGAAGCTTATAGCCATATTCCTAAGGAGTTCAGAAATAAGTTAGAACCAAAGAGCAAGAAGTGTATATTTCTTGGCTACGGAGAATCGGGCGAGATGGGTTACCGGCTTTGGGATCCTGAGTCCAGAAAGCTTATTCGTAGCAATGATGTGCATTTCAATGAAGCCAAGTTTCACGCTAAGCCAGAGAAGACAGAGGAGATCAGAAGAGTTGTCTTCAGGGAAGATGGACCTAGTGCTAGCACATCAAGACAGCATGGTCAGGCTCAAGAACAGCCTATAGTGGCTAGAGAGGCAGAATCCGTTGTGGTGAGACGTTCTGAGCGTGTCTCCAAACCACCTGATCGTTATGTGCCATCTCTAAATTATGTCATGCTCACAGATTGCGGAGAACCATCTTGTTACAAGGAAGCATTACAAGTGGTTGACTCGAAAAAATGGCAGTTGGCCATGCAGTCAGAGATGACAGCTCTGCATAAAAACCAGACATGGAAGTTGGTTAAATTACCACAGGGCAAAAAGGCTCTACCTTGTAAATGGGTTTACAGGTATAAGATCACCGCTCATGATAGTCAGCCAAAGTACAAAGCAAGGCTTGTTGCCAAGGGCTTTAAGCAAGAACAAGGCATTGACTTTGATGAAGTCTTCTCTCCAGTGGTCAAGATGACTACATTGAGATGCTTTCTTGCATTGGTTGCTATATTGGATTTGGTGTTGCACCAAATGGATGTCAAGACAGCGTTCTTGCATGGTGATTTAGATGTGGAAATTTACATGCAGCAGCCAGAAGGGTTTGTTGAGAAAGGCATGGAACATTTGGTATGCCAGTTGTTAAAGAGTCTTTATGGCTTAAAACAATCACCGAGGGCATGGTACCATAAGTTCCACCAGTTTATGCTTTCTCAAGGCTACAAACGTAGTGACTTCGATCACTGTCTATATACAAAGAAGGCTAAGGATGGCAGTTGGCTGATCCTTATTTTGTATGTGGATGACATGTTGATTGCTGGCAAACACTTGGAAGAAATTTCAGCTTTGAAGTCAAAGATGGCAAAATCGTTTGACATGAAAGACATGGGTGAGGCAAGTCATATACTTGGTATGCGCATTGAGAGAGACAGATCAAAGAAGTTGATTTGGTTATCTCAAACAGAGTATATTGACAAGGTTTTGCAACGTTTCAATATGGAGAAGGGAAAGGCATTGAGTGTTCCATTGCCACCATATGTGAAACTTAGCAAACAAGATTGTCCTGTGTCTGAGGAAGAACATGCTGAAATGGATAAGATTCCATATGCGTCTGCAGTGGGTAGTTTGATGTATGCAATGATTGCTACACGTCCGGATATTGCATTTGCAGTGGGAGTGGTTAGCAGATATATGTTAAATCCCGGCAAGAAACATTGGGAGGCAGTGAAAGGTATCATGAGATACTTAAAACATACAAAGAGTATGCGCATATGCTATGGTAGTCAGGATTTGAGTGTCAGAGGATACACTGACTCAGATTATGCAGGAGACTTGGATAAGAGGAGATCTACATCAGGCTATGTCTTTACATTGGCTGGAGGTGCCATATCATGGCGATCTCGATTACAAGATTGTGTTACGCAATCTACTACAGAAGCTGAGTATGTTGCAGCAAATGAGGCATGCAAAGAAGCTATTTGGCTTGGTAGATTGGTTGCAGACTTGGGAATCAATGCAGATATGCCAGAGTTATATTGTGATAGTCAAAGTGCTATACAATTGGCAAAGAATCCAGTGTTCCATTCGAAGACTAAGCATATTGATGTGAAGTATCACTTCATTAGGGAAGTACTTGAAGACAAGCAGATACAACTGCTGAAGATCCACACCAAGGACAATCCTGCTGATCTACTCACAAAGGGACTTCCAGGAGAGGGCTTTGTGCATTGTCGTGAGTTATTGGGCATTGGATAGATGGCAGCCATGTAAATCTTTGTACATTTATGTTCATAGATTTACAGTTACTTAAAGTGCCACATTGGACTTTAAGTGGGAGGTTGTTGGGATTAAAGCCCAAGTGGCCTCTTATGCGGATATGGCCGGCCGCCCGCCTAACTCACTTACCTCTAACTCTTTGTATATACTAACATATTCTTTGTGAATACTAAGGATTTGGGGGATAACCCTTCTAACAGATCTCTGCGTACTGTGTAAGCTCACTGTGTGTGTGTGAGAGAGAGAGAGTCGACCCACGCTCCGCTCCGCGACTTCAGTAAGATAGAATTGTAGTTTGGAAGTAATAGAGAGAGGCATAGAGAGGGTGTATGTACATGTAGAGCTCATATGAGAGATATGGAAGTAAGAGGGGAGGTTAATGGTGAAGAAGGTGAGAGAAACCATGGAGGTGCAAGTTTGAGTGCGGTATTGAGAGGAATGAGTGTGTGTGTGTGTATAGAAGTGTGGAAAGAGGTGAGAGAAGACAATGGGGGCAGACTGGGGCCAAATCGAAAAATCATACCTCACCGGTGGTAGCTCCAAAAATTATGAAAATTTTTGAGGTGATTATTCAGTCTTGGTCCATTTTGTTTTCTAGCCACCGTGTCGAATTTGGAGTGAAAATGGATATAAAAAATTCCACCAAAATGCCTATTTTTCTTCACAAAAAAGTCTTCAGTGGCCCCTCTTTTGTTGAATTTGCATATGGCTACAAAGGTGAGCCCCTCCTTGCATGAGAGCATGACCTAAATTCTGCACCGATTTTGGGTTATTGTTCTCGTACTGCGAATATGCTTGAAAAGCAAATTTTACTTTTTGCTTTTGATTTTTCTCATAATTGAAAACTTCTCAATTATATTTTCTCTTCATCAATCATATATTTGTTACTGACGCAACCTTGCTGTGCAGAAGCCAGTTACATATTGTTCCGATTCAGTCGCGAGCCGTTGATGATCGTCCAAATTCTATCGAGCTATTGTTGGTACATGATCTTTTGTTATATGATATACTCATTCATTGATTCTTGTATAATTATTCTTTTAGAGATATAGTTTACATCGTTTTATTGATAATCTCTCGTTGATACCATAGTGATTTTGATGGTACCATGATGATGTTTTGTTAGTACTTTGGTCATGGTGATTTTCATTGATACCATGATAATATTTCGTTGATACCATGGTTATTCTCGGTGATGCCATGATGATATTTCGTTGATTCCATGGTTATTCTTGGTGATACCATGATGTTGTTTCGTTGATACCATGGTTATTCTCGGTGAAACCATGATGTTGTTTCATTGATACCATGGTTATTTTTGGTGATACCATGATGTTGTTTCGTTGATACCATGATATTTCGTTGATTCCATGGTTATTCTCGGTGATACCATGATGTTGTTTCGTTGATACCATGGTTATTCTCGGTGATACCATGATGTTGTTTCATTGATACCATGGTTATTTTTGGTGATACCATGATGTTGTTTCGTTGATACAATGATTATTCTCGGTGATATCATGATGTTGTTTCATTGATACCATGGTTATTCTCGGTGATACCATGATGTTGTTTCGTTGATACCTAATTTTCATGACTATGTTTTTAAAGTCTATGATCTATATAGGATTGATCAAAGAATTGATTTCATGAAGATAAACTTGGTGACAATAAAAGATTTATGAAGACATGTTTGGTGATGCCATATTGATGACAAGCTACACAACAGATTCACAGAGACACTTCTGATTACGAGCTAATCGATAGCCTTTGTATTCATTATTGTATTTGATAGGATAGGAGTAATGTAACTCCTCATAAAACATTCATTGTAAAAGGAGTGATGTAGTTCCTCATAAAATACTCATTGTAAAAGGAGTGATGTAGCTCCTCATGAACATTTGTACATTCAATGATTTTTATAATATAACGGTGGGTGTATATAGAGCTGTGGGTTTTTCCTTTGATCCCTGAAGGGTTTTTTCATCCACAGTTAGGAACCCTTATTTGAGCGGGGGTGTTGAGATTATATGTGAAGCTACTCAATATATGGCTTCTCTATATATGGCACCCAAGTCCCCTCTATATATACATCATCTCATGTGTGTATTCTACACACACTTTGGGGTTCTATTTCTGTGCTCTCTCTCTCTCTCTCAACAAATCATAGAACGGTCGCTTGGATGGCTGCTATTAAAGAAATATTCTCCACTGATTGAGAGAAACATTGTAGTGTGCTTTGTACAGTTATTGATCCTACTCGACTACCAGAGATATCTCTGCTTAGTAGCTTGCAAAGAATGAATTTGTAAGTTCATGACTTTCTATATATTTTAGCAGAAAATGTCTATGTTATGCTTCTGACTTTGTATGTATTGTATATGACCTGGGAATAACATGAATACACATGATCTTGTAGTCACACATCTTAGGGATGAGCTTGTCAACTACTCCCACATTTGTGCAGCAAATCATGAAGCCTATGTAATGAGGCTACCAGAAAAAGATCAAAAGTTGATTGATGGAGTACGTAAGAAATACTCGAAGGGTGTGGAGCCTTGGTATCCACTTACTTGTCAATACTTGGGAAATATCTTATACGATGTAAGTGTCCTTGGCTTGCTTTTTTGGAATGATCTCATGTTTGCTTTTTGTGAAAATTACATATTTTAAATTGTGTCTTGAAGGATAAAAAATCCAAGTAACTGAGCCAAAGAGTATGTGCTTGTATTTTTGCAAATTATTTATTCTAAGTATGTGTTGAAGGTTCAAATGTCCAAGGAATTGAGCCAAAGAATAGAGCAAGCTAGGCACACAATGACAAATGAAGAACTTATAAAAGCGGAGGAGAAGATATTGAATGATTTAGCACTCAAACATGGAGAGCGCCTTGGGAAGGTGGTTGAATTATTTTTGTTTTGGGTGTTTTGCACATAGTGTAATAGATGTTCAAACTTGGATTTCTATTCATTGCTCAAAAACTACACTTGCTAAAATATTGTTGATTCGAATCTTGGACCGGATTGGATGGTTCAAGTTCTTGCACTCAAATGGGGTCCTTATAGTTGGGGTACGCTTGAGAAACTTGATTGCCATGCATGATGCTCCTGTCTTGAGAAAACTGTTATGGGTTCCCTTGCTTGAGGCATATAGGATTACTAGAGCATCTTATGGTTTAAATAAAGGAGATCATGTGTAGCGCATGTGAGTAAAGTTTCTTTTGACTTTCAAGAATCTTCGATGTAGAGTTGCTAGTTTTTTGTGACTATTTTAGTTTTTTCTCATCTTCCTTGTTATGTAGTTTGATTTGTAGAGAGGGACTTCTATAAAGGATTTTTTATAGGGCCACAAAATTTGTGGAGGACTTAAGCAACATTGCTTGTGGTATTTTGTTGCCTCATGATTTCTCTCTTGCCTCTTACTTTGAGGAGCTCAATTTTGAAGCACGACCCTATCTTTATCCTTTGGAGACCTCTCTTGAAGCTAAGACAAAATATGTTGAGAAGCAAGCTATGAAGAAAGTGGACACAGTATGCATGGCATCTCAGTGGCTAGCCTACAAGTCAAGCTCATCATACTTTCAATTCAAGCTTTTCATAATTACGAAGTTTGTAGTGATGTTATTTTGTTATTTTGTTATTTTGTTATAGATTTATATTATTCTTGGTTGGAAAAGGCTTTCTTCTAGGGATTTCATTCTTAGCTAAGCATTGGGCTCAACTATCTACCGGGGAAGGATGCATGTACTCCCCTTCCATGCATAAGATCACTACTTGGGAGATAAAGACATGTCCATGGTGGATAGACATGGCTTCCGGGCATGTATTGGGGAGAGAGAGAGAGCTTCACGATACTATTAGAGTTGGTGGCACATCCGTCGATGTGCCTCTTTCTCCTAGAGTGGATGAGGTGATATCGGGTAAATGATTACTCAAAACAATCTCAAACATAATTTGTTGAAGAGCTTTAAACTCTCTTTTCCCTAAAATTATTTGTTTTACATACTGGTAATATTGTGTTTTTCTGCTTTTTCTAAGCTACAAATACTTCTCACAAGGGAAAGGAGGTGATTGTTGCGACTAGGGTGGATGAAAAGATGGTGAGCTTTCACTTGAGATGGAGTTGTTTGTTTTGTTCATTCATTGGAGTTAAGTCACTTGTTTAGCCTCTTGGATTGCAGTACCTCTTGGGAAGAGTGTTGCAAAGAAAACCATTTCTTTTGTCTACATCGTTGTTGATATTCCCTTGTCTTCTCTATCCTCATTGTTTGACTCACGATGCATGGCCATTTTCGGGGACTACATAGCCATTTCAACTGATTTTAGGGCCGATGTTTAACATCCGTCATGGATTCGTGTCCATGAGCACATGGGATGTGCACGCCTCGATGGGACCTTGTGCGTGCATGGTGGGAGAACACTCGCATGGGCTGCTGATTTTATTTCTTTTTATCTTCCCTTTGGTGGTTCCCACTTAGCCTCCCCTATTGTGCCCCTTTGGGATATTTGTAGCGAGGATCATGTTCATGCAGGCATGCAACTTGCATATTCGACTTTGTCAGACTCAGGGTGGTTGTTGATCATGGTCTCTATGGCAGTTTTTTCTTCAATCATAATTTAATACAATACTTGTCTATTTTTGTTGTGTGTTTTCTATTGTGACTTTTGAAACCTCTTGCAGGAGATACCATTGGCTAGGTTGAGAGATTTTGTCGTGCATCAGAGATGGCTATTCATCATCGCATTGTAGTCCTCTATCATGGAGCTTATGGTTATGGTAATAGCTTTGGTGGCCGGATTGAGGTAATGTTCTTCTACATATTAACTTGTTTGTTTCTCATTTTGGTGTGTTATTATTGTGATTGCCCTCTAATTGTCTATGTGGTGGTGTAGTGTCATTGTTTTCTTTTACTTATGGTGCATAGAGTTGGCATGCAACCACCTTGCTTTGTGGTTGAGAGCACCCCACTATTCAATCAACTTGGCATGCAGCCTTTGGATTCTTACATGATGCACCATCTTCGAGAGTCTTCTCTAGCGAGATCATCATCAAGGGAGCCATGGCGTGGTGGCTTGCAACGAAGTCACTCTTTTATTGCATGTTTTGTGGAGCTTCTTTGTAGTCCTGGACGTCCTTGTTTGGAGTCGGGATGTGGTACAACGCCCATATTGGCAGCATGCTTAGGCATAGGGCGCGTGTGTGCAGCAGTCAACATTGATAACACTTTGATTTTAGATTATGTGCAGCCATTATTTTTCCCTAAAAAGCGAAGCAGAGAGGGAGCCTCCACCTCTCTTGATGTTGATGATGTGGGTGACATGCCTTCGCGTGTCAACCCCATTGATGACTAGTGAGAGTCCACCTTACACTTCATCCCCCCCCCCCCCCCCCCCCCCCCCCCATTTTATCTTTCCATGTTTCCATCATACTTTTATGCTATTTTGTCACTTTTTAGTATCATTGTTTAGTATTTGGAAATTATGGATAATGATTCAAACAACAATTTGAGATTTCTTGTGTTTTTATGATGTAGATTATGTATTGCTTACATGTGGATTGTGAGACTTATCTTTTTCTTTTTGTATGGAAGTGTGTTGCCAGTTTATGCTGAGGGGATTGCAAAAACCATGGCTGCTAATATACGATACGATTTTGACACCCACTAGAAGTGTCAGAGACGCAATGTCTTTATTGATGACGAGTGTGACTCTTCATAGTCACGAGATAGAACCATAGCATTTCTTGTTGTTATTAGAGTACAAAGGCACGACATGTTGTTATCTGTATTTCACTTGTTATCTTACACTCTAAAGAAATCTCTTTTTTGGGTATAAAATATGGCAATTGTCTCTTAGTATACTTTAGAAACTTTGTAGATGTATGAGCATTGTTGACTTGCATTAGATTTCTCCTTAAAATTTAAAGTTAAAATAAATATTATGGTGTTGAATGTAGTTGTGGATCATTGCATGGTTTGTAATAGCTTTGCTACTAGCTTGGGTTTCTCATTGCTCGACATCAAGCATCAATTGCGCAAAAGAATCTAGAGTCTAATTTTGAACAATGCTATTGATATGATTACTTAGGGATTCAAGATCCTACTATTATTTAAGTAGGATCTTCATCATCTTTCTTAACAAAGCCCATTTGGTTTCTTTATTCATTTTCTCGGATTTTCCTTCGCTCGAAAAATCTTGCTCGCCACACGGTAAGACTCTTCAAAAGTAAGTTCAATACGGATGGTTACTTGGGGATATGCATTTTTGTTGCATGCTATTGGATCGAGGAATAGCACACCTGCACCAAAAATGGTTAATGTTGATTGATACAGGAAATGTATGCTCATGTGCGTATTATGCTGCTCCACTATTGGCGCAATTTCTTATTATCCCATTTGATCCTAGAGGTTATTGAAGTGTAACTTGCAAATTGAAGGATATCAATTATTTTCTTGTAGTAGGTTACTCAGCACTAGGTTTTGTTTTTGGATTTATGTTATGAATAAAAGAGTTTTCGATTCTGTATTCATAATCTTACATGCCTAGCTTCTAGTTGACATCTTTGGACAATTGATAAATTATCTTCACATCTTTTGAGTTGGTTCTACTACCAGAACTTGAAGTAGAGGACTTGATAGCCATTCCATGTGCAGACAGAGTAAGGAATACTTGCGCTTTCCAGGGTTCCCTAAAGTGAGCTTGATGGTGAAGATGTGTGCATCATTAGCTGGAGCACTTGAGTCTAGCGGGGTTCACTAAACATGTTTTTTATAATTGAGTGCTTTGGAGATATGGCAGATACGGTTCAAAGATTTGCGATGGGGCAGCTACCAAACAATTGAGCTAGACTATTGCTGGTATTGTTGAAGCCTTGTTTTGTTTTATATCTACTTATCAATTATGTAAGCTTAATGGAAAGCACCTTAAGGTAATTATAGCATAATATAGATTGACATTGATTGGCATAGACCGGAGGCTGTGCACATTCAGAGGGGGTGGATGTCATGCAGCTCCGCTTCCATGACAATAAAATGAGCAAAAGGATGCAAATCAAGTTTATTTGAATCCTATATGATTATTTAGCATCAATAACGGGTTGATAACAAGCCAATTTTAAGCTAAAAGTATGCCAGATGCGGCTTTAAAGGACCAAATTGTTTCTTGTTAATGCTAAGCAAGAGCATGCTTGAAGTGGTCATAGCTGGGAATTTATTGATTATAAACGTAGTACTTGAAGTTCTCTATAGGTCTCTCTTTGCGGCTTGTCAATTGGAGCTACAGATAGGAAGTTATTCAGTTTGAAGTTTGAGTTAGTAGTAGATCCGTACCAGATTGGGCAAGTATTGATAAAGTATCAGAGATGACATGAATGCATGTGCTTGGTTCTCACTTTGAGGAGTGTGTCAATATTATCAGTTTGTCAATTGGAGTTTTGATTGTCAAGATATGGCCAATTTAAGTTTCATCAGCGGCGAGTTTCCTTCTAGTTTGGTCGCCTCTTTCAGGGCGCCATCTGGGAGGTTTAAACTTTAGCCAGGTGCTAGAAAATGGTAGAATAGGTGCTCAAAGAGTATCTTCTTTAGAATTTCATCTCTTGTAGAGAATTGATAACTCGTGCTTCAATTGAATTGTATTTGATGGCTAGCTAATGAAGAGAGGAATGATGTGCTTAGCAGTGCCTTGGACGATCAAGTTCAAGAAGCATGAAAATGATTGAGGAACATTGATTAGGTAATATACCATGAGGAGCAGTGTTTTGGCCAATAAATAAACCAAATGTGATGATATATACGCTTAATGTGGTGTAGTAGAAAAGAACATTGAGTTCTTGATGAGGTCGTGTCTCGATGAGGTACTAAGTAGTGCTACATATGATGTGCCTCAAGCTTGTAAAAAAGAGGCCAACCGCCCATAACCATAATCACCAAAGGAAAAGGGGGCATGGGCACGCAAGGAAGCAAGTCTACCCAAAAGTATCAAAGGATTATTATTTGAATATAATGTGAATGTGAAATGGGAGGCCATGGCGGCGAGGAGGGAGTAGGGAACAAGTGCAACTTGAAAAGATTGTAGCGGACATGGCAGCCCTTGAACGACACCGAGAATGAAGGTGAAAATGGTCAGCAGGTCTATGCGCTCGAGTTTGGCACCACTCTCGGCAATTTTCATGCACCTGCCACTTCAGCATGCCACACCACCAAGGAGTGTTTCCCACTAGAGATATCGCTAGTGGGATGGCCGTAAATAGCAAGGAAACTTGTTCCTGCAAATCAGAAGCAGTCCCAAGGTCAGATATCGTTAGTGGGATGGCCGTAAATATCAAGAGAACT
The DNA here is from genome assembly GCF_014529385.1 of Adiantum capillus-veneris. Lineage (NCBI taxonomy): Eukaryota > Viridiplantae > Streptophyta > Polypodiopsida > Polypodiales > Pteridaceae > Adiantum > Adiantum capillus-veneris. The sequence continues at coordinate 31,942,256 of NC_140934.1, read as the reverse complement.
TGTTCCTACAAATCAGAAGCAATCCCAAGGTCACCTCTTATGAAAAAATGAATGGGACTCTCACACTTCCTTTTTTTCTCCGAAAAAGCCAGAAGCCTATAGCATCTCTAACCCTAAACTCTATAGCTTATTTGAATCCTAAGCTTGATAGGCATTGTAATTGGAAGCCAAGCTTCCATGGACATTCTGATCCTTAGCATAATTCCTTAAGCCATCGTATTGCTAATCCAAGCCCCCATAGCCGACTATAAGCTCTGTTGGAGCAAAAATCCATCAAGTCTTTTTTCCCAAAATCTTGGAGATCCATTAAATCTATATTGATAAGCTAATATCATTAGCCCAATCGGATTGAATCCATAAACCAAGTCATAATCTCTTTCATAAGCAATAATTAAATAGTTTTCTTGGCTTATTATGCATTTGAGAACATGTGCAATGCAGGAGAGATCAAGTGTTGGGCTCTCAAAAAGTACCTCTTTGACACATTGGTGACACCGGTGCTTCTTTATGGAGTGGAGGTGTGGGGTGGAAGCATCGGGAAGTCTACTTGGAAAGAGTTTGAGAATGTCCAAAAGCGTTTTCTCACCAACTTTCTCCAAGTCAAGACACAAACACCCTACATGCTCTTACTTCTTGAGTCCGGATCGCTTCCCATTGAGGTCTTGGGCATGGAAAGGGTTGTGGAGTACATGCGTAAGACACAACGTAGCCCTTTGCATCGACTTCCTAGAATCGCATATGAAGCAAGTCAAAAGGTTCAAAAGACATGCAAGAGCAAAATACTAAGTTTGGGGTGGATGCTTGATATCAAGAAATGGTTTGGAAGATGGGATGCATGTCACTTGGTCAAGGATGCGTCGATCGACTCCCAAGTTAATGAGGCCTTCTTACAACGCCAATGTATCATGGCTTGGGAGAAATCCGGAGGTTCTCGCTTCAGCCATTACACCACACACGTTGCCCCAAACTACAAATCTCTCTTCTTCTCGGAACGAGGTAACCGAACCCATTCCTACATCCTTGAGCCCATCCCGTTGAGTGCAATCCGCACCATTGCCTCCATTCGTCTTAGCTCCCATTCTCTACGCTGCGAGACAGGACGTTGGGGCACTGGCGAGGAGTGTCATCGACTTTGCACCTTATGCCCTCGTCAAGTGCGAGAGAGTGAGTACCACACACTACTTGAGTGCTCAGCTTTTGACCACATTAGGTCCTCTTTTCCCCATATATTCAGCCATGAGCTCTCCCTACATACCTTCCTCTCCCAACCACGATGTGGACTCTCTATTGCGACGCTCATTTCAGCCATTTTTGAGCATCGAGAGTCACTTATGAACTCCACTCACACCACGTGACATGTTCATTTGGTCCCATAGGTCATATTTGACCTCCCAGGACGATAATAGAACTAACTAACTAACTAACTATCTCTCTATCTCCACCTTGAAGTGGCAGAGGAAGAACGAAGGAGAGAAATTTTGTCAAGGCAAGCTTGGTAGGCCAATTAAGACAAAGGGGAAATCAATTTCATATTCAATATTGTTATCATTAAATTAGACATTATCATCATCGAGTTTATTGAAGTTTGATTCTCTTTATTATCACCTGAATTAAGGCAAATTTAAGTGATGTAAGGAGCATAAACTCCACAATTAACATTAAATTTAAGTAGTGGTACTGTTAATTGTCCGCTTTGGGTAATTAAGCTTGAGAATCTTGTTCAAGCTGTATATTTTAAGATTTGTCAACATTAATTGTGTCTGTTGCAACTCTTTTCCTCACACGTCTCATAGCCACATGCCCTTCCCCTTCCCGACTCCCCTTTTTCGAACACAAATTCCTCGACATTCTTGGCGAACCCCATGAAAAAATGAGACGAGGTGGGAGGTAAAGATGGAGATGCCAGGGTAGTTGATGGAGTTTATTAAAAACTACAATTCCAATAGATTTGATAAACGTCTAGTAGTTGCAGATTTACCAAAAATATTGGAATTAGTTTAGGGATGTTTGCAAGAAGTGAAAGCCATTAAGATGAAAAAGCAGATTGATGATGTAGTGGCGATGGCACTTGATGCCGTACATGAAGAGTGTGGTATTTTAGATGGACTCATAGAACTCTATAAAGTGGAGATAAAGAGCCGAGGAATTATAGAAGATCCGATGATTTTGACTTTGAAAGAACTTGTAACGTCGGAATTTAAAGATAAATTTTGAGAACTTCGAGAACTGGCAGAACATATCCCACACAATGGGATAATTTTGCAGATGGGTTAGTTCATGAAATCTCAAGGATTATCGAGTTGGCAATGAAGAGATCAGCGATTGTCTTCTATAAAGAAAAAGGGGATGAAATGCAGTTCCTTAATTACGATCAATTTTGAGAACATATTTTTGTAAGGAGTAAAGCCAAGGCAAATACGGCTTTGGAAGTAGCAGATTTAGCTTAAGAGGACCATATTTTGAGCAACCTAGAAAAGGAAAACAATGAATTTAATGTTAAAATATATGATTTTTTTTCAAAGACTGCTCCCATGGAAGTTTCCTCCGATAATGGTTCTAGTGAAGAGCTAGATTGTACAACATATGTTTTTCAAGATATAGACCTTGGCATGGGATGTACTCAAAAAGTCTATCAAGAAGATGAGCCAGTACATGATACTAATGGGTCTATCGGCACTATAGCTAATAAGGACAACAACTTTACTACAGATGATTTCATCAATAAATCTATCATAAACACAAGACGTGTAAAAGTACACGAGGTTGATGAGCCGACACAAGATATGCTTGATCATATCTCTTCAAAGGGGGTGTCAGATGAACCTTCACAATGTTATGATGGATTGCTAAGTAGCACGGATGCAGATGAGGAACTTGAGAGGATGATATTGAAGAGTTTGAAGATTGCGTAGATCATGTTGATTATGAATAGGATATCGACAAAGATTCTACATCTATACTTATACATGGGATGCATGAGGAGATAACTCCTATAGTTTTGATGAATGTTGATATTTTGGAGAGTGATTTTTTTGAGGATGCTATGGATGAAGATTTATAGATTAAATTGATTTTTCGTGATCAAGCTGAAATTCTAGTAGGTTAGAATTCCTCTAATGATACAGGTCTAGAGAGTCCCAAGGTTTTTCGTAATGTCGATGAAGCTAGAGAGGGTAATGAATATAAATCATCCTGGATACTTCAAAAAGTGCAGAGGGTTTTTCATTTCCTTGGACAATATGCCAATTATGGTAGGTTTTGGATGCTTTTAAAAAAAAATGATGCTTATGTGAGTGATGGTTTGGCTGCCAGTAAAAGGAAGTCAATACTCTTTAAGGCTTACTGGTGATGAGCTTAAGTTGGCAAAAGTTTACGAGATGTGGGTGCTACACTATGCTTCAGGTGATCCTCTAGTATATTGTGGGGCCCATCAATGCTATTTATTTGATCCAGGAGATTCAGAGGATCTTCAAAAGCAGGTTCAATACGGATGGTTACTTGTGAATATGCATTTTGGTTGGATGCTATTTGATCTAGGAATAGCACACCTACACCAAAATCGTTTAATCTTGATTGATACAAGAAATGTATGCTCATGTGGGTATTATGTTGCTCCACTATTGGGGCAATTTCTTATTATCCAATTTGATCCTAGGGCTATTGAAGTGAAACTTGCTGATTCAAGGATACCAATTATTTTCTTGTAGCAGGTTACTTGGCATTAGGTTTTGTTTTTGGATTTATGCTATAAAGAAATGATTTTTGGGTTTTGTTTTTAGTAATCTTATATGGCTAGCTTTGAGATGACATCTTCGGACAATTGATAAAGTATCTTCACATATTTTGAGTTGGTTTTGCTACTATAACTTCAAGTAAAGGACTTGACGGAAATTCCATGTGTATACAGAGTATAAGGCATACTTGATCTTGACAGGGTTCCCTAAAGAGAGCTTGATGGTACAGCCGGGTGCATCATTAACTGGAGCACTTGAGTCTGGCGAAGTTCACTAAAGAGGTTTTCCATAATGAGTGCTTTGGAATACGACATATAAGATTCAAAGATTTGTGATGGGGTAGCTACCAAATAATTGAGCTAGAGTATTGATGATACGGTTTTAGCCTTGTTTTGTTTTATATCTACTTACCAGTTATGTGAGCTTAATGGCAAGCAGCTTAAGGTGATTATAGCATATATAGATTGAAGTCGTTTGGCATAGACCGGAGTCTGTGAAAGTTGAGAATGGGTGGATGTCGTGAAACTCCACTTCCATGACGATAAAATGAGCAAAAGGATGTAGATCAAGTTTATTAGTTTATTTGAATCTTATATGATTATTTAGCAATAATAAGGGGTTGATAACAAGCCTTTTTTAAGCTAGAAGTATGCCAGATACGCCTTTAAAGGGCCAAAAGTTATCTTGTTAATGCTAACAGAGAGCATGCTTGAAGTGGTCATAGTTGGGAGTTTATTGATTAGAAGTGCAGTAGTTGGAGTTCTCTACAAGCCTCTCTTTGTGGCTCGTCAATTGGAGCTACAATTAGGAAGTTATTCAATTGGAAGTTTGAGCCAGTAGTAAATTCGTACCGAATTGGGCAACTACTAATAAAGAGACCAAGATGATATGAATGCATGTACCTGGTGCTCACTTTGAGGAGCGTGTTAATCCTTTCAGTTTGTCAATTGGAGTTTGAATTGTCAAGTTATGGCTAATTTAACTCTAGTCCTATAAAAAATCAACCACTTTTGTGGTTTTTTGAGACTTTTGTAAAAAATTTCTCAAGACTATGTTAGTTACCTAAATAGAAAACGGTTTCAGGGAACTATGACCAATGCTCAATATGAGTTGATAAAAAATAGTATAGAGCTAAATGAAGGTCTAAAGGTGTCTTTCCATTGCCATCTTTTACAACTATTTTGTGCCGATGGACAAAAAATTCCTATTTTCTTTTGAAAGTAAATTAAATCATTGTTAAGCAGGCCCAAACTTCTTTGAAAGATCCCTTAATAGGTATGTGATAGATGTATCAAGATTTTTCAACCCATATACAAAGACTGCCAACATTTTTTTACTTCTCCAAGTTAAGTGTTGAAGTGCAGTTTTACGTAAAATTTACAAATTCTAGAAAAGTAAAATTTTTATTTTAGAACTTTTCATGTAAATTGTGTATTTAGAAACCTTTTTCATATCTTGAACCCATATTTAAGAAGTTTCATGAAATTCTAATTTCATATACAAAAGTTATGTTTCATTTACTAGAATCGTGATGTGAGCCATTTTTGTGGCTTCAGCCAGTTTTGTGACTCATTACAAGTCTAGTGTTAAGTTTCATTGTGGGCCAGTTTCCTACTAGTTTGGTCGCCTCTTTCTGGGCGCCATCATCCGAGAGGTTTGAGCTTCAGCCACACAGGTGTTGGAAAATGATAGAATAGGTGCTCAAAGAATATCTTGTTCAGAATTTTAGAGCATTGATAACTCCTGCTTCAATTGAATTGTATTTCATGTGTAGCTAATGAGGAAAAAACAATGTGCTTAGCAGTGTCTAGCTTGGAGAATCAAGTTCAAGAAGGATGAAAAAGATTGAGGAACATTGATTGGGTGATATGCCATGAGGAGCAGTGTTTTGATCGATAAATAAAACAAGTGTGATGATATATACGCTAAATGTGGTGCAGTTTAAAAGACCATTGAGTTCTTGATGAGGTTGTGTCTCGATGAGGTACTAAGTAGTGCTACATATGATGTGCCTCAATCTTGTAAAAAAGAGGCCAACCTCCCATAACCATAATCACCAAAGGAAAAGGGGGCATGGCCAACCAAGGAAGCAAGGTTTCCCAAAAGTATCAAAGGGTTTTTATTTAAACATAATGTGAATGGGAAAAGGGAGGCCATGGCGGCAAGCACTGACCAGGGAGAACAAGCGCAGCTTGCAAATCTTGTATCAGCCATGGTGGCCTTTGAACTACATCAAGAATGAAGGTGAAAATGTTCAGCAGGTCTAGGAGCTCCAGATAGGCCCCGCTCTTGACGATTTTCATGCACCCGTCACTTCAGCATGCCACTAGCGATATCGCTAGTGGGTTGGCCGTAAATAGCAAGGGAACTTGCTCATGCAAACCCGAAGCACTCCTAAGGTCGGCTCTTATAATCAAAAGGAAGGGGACTCTCACACTTCTTCTTTTTTTCCAAAAAAGCCAGAAGCCTTTAGCCACTCTAATCCTAAACTCCATAGCTTATTTGAATCCTAAGCTCCACAGCCATTGTAATCAGAAGCCAAGTCTCCATGGCCATTCTCATCCTAAGCAAAACTCCTTAAGCCATTCTATTGCTAATCCAAACCTCCATAGACGACTGGAATTGCAAGCTCTCTCGGAGCAAAAATCCATCAAATAGTTTTTCCCAAAAGCTTGGAGATCCATTAAATCTATACTGATAACCTAATATCATTAGCCTGATCGGATGTATCCATAACACAATCCGTAATCTCTTTCATAATCCATAATTAACCTGCTTTTTTGGATCTCTCTCTCTCTCTCTCTTCTCTCTCTCTCTCTCTCTCTCTCTCTCTCTCTCTCTCTCTCTCTCTCTCTCTCTCTCTCTCTCTCTCTCTATCTCTATCTCCACCTTGAAGCGGTAGAGGAAGAACGAAGGAGATAAAATTTGTCAAGGAAAGCTTGGCAAGACAATTAAGGAAAAGGGGAAAGCACTGTCATATTCAGTATTGTTATCATTGAATTGGACATTACCAATTATTTTCTTGTAGCACGCTACTTGGCTTTAGGTTTTGTTTTTGGATTTATGCTATAAAGAAAAGAGTTTTAAGTTTTGTGTTTAGTAAACTTACATGGCTAGCTTTGAGATGACATCTTCTAACAATTGATAAAGTATCCTCACATCTTTTGAGTTGGTTTTGCTACTAGAACTTTAAAATTAAAGGACTTGATGGCAATTCCATGTGCACATAGACTATAAGGCATATTTGATCTTGGCAGGGTTCCGTAAAGAGAGCTTGATGGTCAAGCCGTGTGCATCATTAATTGGAGCACTTGAGTATGGCAAAGTTCACTAGACAGGTTTTTCATAATTAAGTGCTTTGGAGATACGGCATATATGATTCAAAGATTTGTGATGGGGTAGCTACCAAATAATTGAGCTAGACTATTGATGATACGTTTTTAGTCTTGTTTTTTTTTATATCTACTTATCAATTATGTGAGCTTGATGTCAAGCAGCTTAAGGTGATTATAGTAGATATAGATTGGAGTCATTTGGCATAGACCGGACGCTGTGTAGGTTCACATGGGGTGGATGTCATGCAGCTCCGCTTCCATGATGATAAAATGAGCAAAAGGATGTAGATCAAGTTTATTTGAATCCTATATGATTGTTTAGTAGTAATAAGGGGTTGATAACAAAAAAATTCTAAGCTAAAAATATGCCAGATGCGGCTCAAAAGGTTCAGAAGTTGTCTTGTTAATGCTAACAGAGATCCTGCTTGAAGTGGTCATAGCTAGGAGTTTATTGATTAGAAGTGCATTACTTGAAGTTCTCTACAAGCCTCTCTTTGTGGCTCGTCAATTGGAGCTACAGATAGGAAGTTATTGAGTTGGAAGTTTAAGTCAGTATAGTAGATTCATACCAGATTGGACAACTCCTGATAAATGGACAAAGATTCTATGAATGCATGGGCCTCTTTCGAGGCGTCATCTGGGAGGTTTGAGCTTCAGCTACGTGTTGGAAAATGGTAGAATAGGTGCTCAAAGAGTATCTTGTTTAGAATTTTAGAGCATTAATAACTCGTGCTTCAATTGAATTGTATTTCATGTGTGGCTAATGAAGACAGAAACGATGTGCTTAGCAGTGCCTTGGAGGATCAAGTTCAAGAAGGATGAAAAAGATTATGGAACATTGATTGGGTGATATGCCATGAGGAGTAGTGTTTTGGCCGATAAATAAACCAAATGTGATGATATATATGCTAAATGTGGTGCAGTAGAAAAGAACATTGAGTTCCTGATGAGCTTGTCTCTTGATAAGGTACTAAGAAGTGCTACATATGATCTGCTTCAAGCTTGTAAAAAAGAGGCCAACCGCCCATAACCATAATCACCAAAGGAAAAGGGGGCATGGACAACCAAGGAAGCAAGGCTGCCCAAAAGTATTAAAGGGTTTTTATTTAAACATAATTATAATGGGAAAATGGGAGGCCATGGCAGCGAGCAGTGAGCACGGAGAAGAAGCAAAACTTGCAAATCTTATAGTGGCCATGGTGACCCTTGAACGACATCAAGAATGAAGGTGAAAATGCTCGGTAGGTTTAGGAACTCGAGTTTGGCCCCGCTCTGGACAATTTTCATGCACCGCCACTTTACCATGTCCCATCACCAAGGAGTGTTGCCCACTAGCAATATCGCTAGTGGGTTGGCCATAAATAGCAAGGGAACTTGCTCATGCAAACCAGAAGCACTCCCAAGTTTGGCTCTTATAATCAAAAGGGAGGGGACTCTCACACTTCTTCTTTTTTTTCAAAAAAGCCAGAAGCCTTTAGCCACTTTAGTCCTAAACTCCATAACTTATTTGAATCCTAAGCTCCACTGTCATTGTAATCAGAAGCCAAGCCTCCATGGCCATTCTCATCCTAAGAAAAAATCCTTAAACCATTCTATTGATAATCCAAGCCTCTATAGCCGACTGGAATTGCAAGCTCTCTTGAAGCGAAAATCCATCAAGTCTTTTTTCCCAAAAGCTTGGAGATCCATTAAATCTATAATGATAACCTAATATCATTAGCCTGATCGGATTGAATCCATAACCCAAGCGGTAATATCTTTCATAATCCGTAATTAACCAATTTTTTGATATCTCTCTCTCTCTATATATATCTACCTTGAAGCAACAGAGGAATAACAGAGGAGACAAAATTTGTCAAGGAAAGCTTGGCAAGACAATTAATGAAAAGGGGAAAGCAGTGTCATATTCAGTATTGTTATCATGGAATTGGACATTATCAACATCGAGCTTATTGAAGTTTTATTCTCTTAATTATCACCTAAATTAAGGCAGATTTAACTGATGTAAGGAGCATGAACTCCACAATTAAAATTGAATTTAAGCAGTGGTACTGTTAATTGTCCTCTTTGGGTAATTAAGCTTCAGAATCTTGTTCATGCTGTCTATTTTAAGATTTGTTAACATTAACTGTGTCTATTGCAACTCTCTTCCTCACACCTCTCATAGCTAGAGGCCCGGCGCCTTCCTAGATCATAGCTAGAGGCCCGGCGTCTTTCCAGCTCACTTTTCAAGCAAAAATCCCTCGACATTCTTGGTGAACCTGATGCGAAAATGAGCGGGGTGGAGGTAAAGATGCAGATGCTAGAGCAGTTGATGCAGTTTATTGAAGATTACAATTCTAATAGATTTGATAAATATCTAGCAATTACAGATTTACCAAAAATGTTGGAATTAGTTCAGGGATGTTTACAAGAAGTGAAATCCATGAAGACGAAAAAGCAGATTGATGATGCAGTGGAGATGGCACTTGATGGCATACATGAAGAGTGTGATATTTTTCAAGGTCACGATCCCGATGGAATCTTTGCATTTTATAAAGCGGAGTTAAAGAGCCGAGACATTCAAGAAGATCGGATGATTTTGATTTTTGAAGAGGTTGTAACCTCAAAATTTAAAGATAAGGTTCGAGAACTGGCAGAAACATATCCCATACAGTGGGACATTTTTTCAGATGGGTCTGTTCATGAAAGCTCAAGGATTATCGAGTTGGCAATGAAAGAGATTATTGATCAAAGCCAGATTGTCTTCTATAAAGGAGAAGGGGATTAGATGCAGTTCCTTAATTACGATCAATTTTGGGAACATATTTTTGCAAGGAGTAAAGCCAAGGCAAATATGGATTTGGACCATATTTTGATCAACCTAGCAAAGGTAAATAATTTTTTTTCTTTTCCAAAGATTTCTCCCATGGAAGTTACCTCCAATATTGATTCTAGTTAAGAGATAGATTGTACAACAAATTCTTTTCAAGATATAGACCTTGGCATGGGATGTTCTCAAAAAGTCTATCGAGAAGATGAGCCACTACAGGCTACTGATGGGTCTATCTGCACTATAACTGATAAGGAGAACAGGTTTACTACAAATGATTGCATCAATAAAGCTATCATATACACAAGACCTGTAAAATTACAGGAGGTTGATGAGCCAACACAGGATATGCTTGAGGGTATCCCTTCAAAGGGGGTGTCTAATGAACCTTCGCAGTGTTACGATGGATTGGTAAGTAGCACGGATACAGATGAGGAAGCAGAGGAGGATAATGAAGAGTTTGAAGATTGCCTAGATCATGTTGACTTGAATAGGAATTTGACAAAGATTCTACATCTATACTTATACATGGGCTGCATGAGGAGATAACTCCTACAATTTTGATGAATGTTGATATTTTGCAGAGTGATTTTTTCAAGGATTCTATGGATGAAGATTAATAGATGAAATTGGTTTTTCATGATCATGTTGAAATTCCAACAGGTTAAAATTATTCTGATCATATAGGTCGAGAGAGTCCCAAGGTTTTTCACAATGGCTATGAAGCTAGAGGAGGTGATGATGCTAAATCATCCTGGATACTTCAAAATGTGCACATGCTTTTTCATTTCCTTGGACAATATGCCAATTACGATAGGATTTGGATGCTTTTTTGTTTAATTATGCTTATGTGAGTGGCTGCCAGTAAAAGGTAGTCAATGCTCTTTAAGGCTTACTAGTAATGAGCTTAAGTTGCCAGAGGTTTATGGGATGTGGCATGGGTGTTGCACTATGCTTCAGGTGATCCTCTAGTATATTGTGGGGCCCATCAATGCTATGTTCTTTTAATGGTATTTGATCTTGGAGATTCAAAGGATCTTCAAAAGCAGGTTCAATACGGATGGTTACTTGTGGATATGCATTTTAGTTGGATGCTATTTTTGATCCAGGAATAGAACACCTACACCAAAAATATTCAATGTTGATTGATACAAGAAATGTATGCTCATGTGGGTATTATTTTGCTCCACTATTGGGGAAATTTCTTATTATCCCATTTGATCTTGGGGGCTATTGAACTGCAACTTGCTGATTCAAGGATACCAATTATTTTCTTGTAGCAGGTTACTTGGCACTAGGTTCTATTTTTGGATTTTTGCTATAAAGAAAAGAGTTTTGGGTTTTGTGTTTAGTAATCTTACATGGCTAGCTTCTAGTTGGCATCTTTGGAGAATTGATAAAGTATCTTCACATCTTTTGAGTTGGTTCTGCTACCAGAACTTGAAGTAAAGGACTTGACGGCCATTCCATGTGCACATAGAGTATAAGGCATACTTGAGCTTGACAGGGTTCCCTAAAGAGAGTTTTCTAGTCAAGCCATGTGGATCATTAACTGGAGCCCTTGAGTCTGGTGGGGTTCATTAAATATTTTTTTCATAACTGAGTGCTTTGGATATACGAAAAATACGGTCAAAGATTTGTGATGCGGCAACTACCAAACAACGGAGATAGACGATTGATAATATGGTTTAAGCCTTGTTTTTTTTTATATCTACTTATTAGTTATATAATTTTGATGGCAAGGAGCTTAAGGTGATTATAGAAGATATAGATTGAAGCCAGTTGGCACATACCATAGACTGTGCAGGTTTAGAGGGGATGGATGTCGTGAAACTATGTTTCCATGAGGAGAAAATGAAGGAAGGGATGTAGATCAGGTTTGTTTTAATGCTATATGACTTTTCAACAATTTTAAGGGCTTGGTAACAAGCGAATTTTAAGCTAAAAGTATGCAAGATGTGGCTTTTAAGGGCCAAAGGTTATCTTGTTAATGCTAATAGAAAGCTTGCTTGAAGTGGTCATTAGTTGGGATTTTATTAATTTGAAGTGTAGTTCTTGAAGTTTTCTACATGCCTGTCTTTGCGGCTTGTCAATTGGAGCTACAGATAGGAAGTTATGTTAGTTTGAAGTTTGAGTCAGTAGTAGATCAGTACTAGATTGGGTAGCTGCTGATGTGAAAGGTTCAAAGATGATATGAATGCATGTGCCTAGTGCTCACTTTGAAGAGCATCTTGAGCTTTTCAGTTCGTCAATTGAAGTTTTGGTTGTCAAGATATGGTCAGTTTAAGTTTCATTGGGGGCTAGTTTTGTACCAGTTTGGTCCCCTCAATCGGGGCGCCATCTCAGAGTTTTGAGCTTTAGCAAGGTGCTAGAAAATAGTAGAATAGGTTCTTGAAGAGTTTCTTGTTTAGAGTTTCATCTCTTATAGAGCATTGATAACTGGTGATTCAATTGAATTGTATTTCATGGCCAGCTAATAAAGACAGAAATGATGTGCTTAGTAGTGCCTTTGGATGATCAAGTTCGAGAAGCATTGAAATGATTGAGGAACATTGATTGGGTGATATGCTGTGCAGAGCAGTGTTTTTGCCGATAAATAAACCAAATGTGATGATATGTACGCTAAATGTGGTGCAATAGAAAAGAACATTGAGTTCCTGATGAGGTTGTGTCTCAATGAGGTACTAAGTGATGCTACATATGATGTGCCTCAAGCTTGTAAAAAAGAGGCCAACCACTCATAACCGCCCAAGGAAAAGGGGGTATGGCCGCCCAAGGAAGCAAGACTACCCAAAAGTATCAAAGGTTTTTTTTTTAAACATAATGTGAATGGGAAATAGGAGGCCACGACGGGGGGCAACAAGCATGGAAAACATGTGCAGCTCGCAAATCTTGTAGGGGCCATGGCGGCCCTTGAATGACATTGAGAATGTAGATGAAAATGCTCACTACGTCTAGGCGCTCTAGTTTGGACCTACCCTTGACGATTTTCACGCACCCGCCACTTCTGCATGCCACATCACCAAGGGGTGTTTCCCACTAGCAATATCGCTAGTGGGTTGGCCATAAACAGCAAGGGAACCTGTTCATGCAAACCAGAAGCACTTTGAAAAATCCAAAAGCCTTTAGCCACTATAATCCTAAACTCTCATAGCTTATTCAAATCCTAAGGTTCCTAAGCCGCTTTAATCCAAGCTTCCATAGACGCGTTTATTCAAGCCTCCATAGCTATTGTAATCCGAAGCCAAGCCTCCATGTCCATTACCATCCTAAGCAAAACTCCTTAAGCCATTTTAGTCCTAAGCCAAGCCTCCATAGCCAACTGGAGTTGCAAGCTCTCTCGAAGGAGAAATCCGTCAAGTTTTTTTTCCCAAAAGCTTGGAGATTCATTAAATCTATACTGATAAGCCAATATCATTAGCGTGATTGGATTGAAGCCATAACCCAAGCCAAAATCTCTTTCATAAGCCCTAATTAACTAGTTTTTTGGGATCTCTCTTTCTCTCTCGACCTTGAAGTAACAGAGGAAGAACAAAGGAGACACATTTTGTCAAGGTAAGCTTGGCAGACCAATTAAGGCAAATAAGAAAGCATTGTCATATTTAGTACTGTTATCATAGAGTTGTACATTATCATCATCGAATTTATTGAAGTTTGATTTTCTTAATTATCACTTGAATTAAGGCAGATTATACTAATGTAAGGAGAATAAACTCCACAATTAACATTGAGTTTAAGTAGCGGTATTGTTAATTGTCTGCTTTGGGTAATCAAGCTTAAAAATCTTGTTCAAGCTGTCTCTTTTAATATTTGTCTTCATTAATTGTGTCTGATGCAACTCTCTTATTCAAACCTCTCAAAGCCAGAGGCCCCACCCCTTTTGTGGGCCACCTTTCAAACACAAATCCCTCGACAACATGGGAATTGAATCATCGATGTCTCTCTCTCCTCTATCTCCCCCTCATCAAAAGTAGTAGGCTGGAGAGGGTCAAAGATGGTATCCACTTCATTAGTGGAAAAAATGGTTCTTCCCCGATGTGTTACGGGAACTACAAACCAAAGTTTTGGTTGGTGGATTGATAGGATATAGATGACCTATAAAAGAGAAGTTCAAAGCGAGTAGCATTGGTATAATTACCACTACAAGCAAATAAGGGTAAAGAAGAGAGTCACTCACCTGCTCACAATTGCATGGCAAAAAACTAAATTTTCATACCTCCCTATATGATTCACACTAGAGTCCATCACGTAGAGGCCACTCTCATGCTATCTAGACACATTTGCAAACTAGTTGCACTTAAAGATGAAGGTATGAAAGGGTCTAAAATTAACCTTTAGTATCCTTTCCAAAGTCCCATAATACCTATCTTCATCACTAGTTGTGTAAAAGTTGCCCATGATGCCACAATCCATGGTGGTTTGACGCTTGTCAATGTGGTGTGTACAAAAGTGTTGACCCTTTGACCACATAGAGTTAAAGGAAATGCACTACAAAATAAGACAATATTTTTTATCAATTACAAAGATAAAATCAAGAAAAACCTATACAATATGGTTTAGGTATATAAGTACTCTACCTTTTATACGCAACCTTGTCTGTACTTCCATTCTTTGTCGGTCATGTCTTCTCCATGTGCTCTCTTATGAATCCACTCAGCACTAATGAAATCTAGTAAACATGCAAGGTGTATAGGCACTAGGGGTGCCTTCTTGCCTCCATGCACTTCCTTCCATGCTTGTCTCTCTTGAAAATACTTTCCTTTGCCATTGCCCATAAGTCCACCCACTTGGTCATAACCTTTGCATTGAGGATACAAAAGTTATTGGCCACTCGGGATATATCCATATCCATGTTAGAGGTTTTCCCTTTCCACTTGGCAAGTGTGAATTCATCCTTGCATCCTCCTCCTCTGACCACATGCAAGGAATTTAGGGATTAGCTTGTGCCAAATACTCCAAAATATAAACAAATGCGTCTTGCACAATCCATCCTTCATCCATACATGCCTTTGGCTGGGATTGTAGCCATACAAAATCTTAGAGACTATTTAAAAACCTCTCTAAGGAGAATATCCATCATGCATGAACTACTGCACATCTAGCAACCTCATCAACAATGTAAACCAAGAGGTGGACTTGGTTGAGAAGAACTCATCGAGGAAATACATCCTCAATGGCACACACAATTTCCACGTCAAGTGTCTCAATAGTAGGGATGGCATCTATTTCAATTTCTTTGGAGCTTACAAATCTACAAGAGAGCACACAAGAGTACACTAAGTGCTTGTTGAGGTTACTGTGTACATAGAAAAGTTTAATTGAGTGGAGATGTGGTTTATCTTACTAACACTTTGAGTTTGAGAATAGCTTACCTCACTTTCTTGTCCGGGCATATGCACATATTCACCGCCAAAATCACCTACAATGTCAAAATAGTAAACAAGAAAGTGAGAGAAAGTCATAAATACAAATCAATATCTAGACACAATGTGGGACAGGGAGACATAAGAGAGAAAGAATTACCTATAGCATCTTGTGTCAATCATGGGACTTCAACCCGTAGAATTGAAAGCTCCCACCTTTTTTTGTTGTTTTGCTCCATATAGTGACCTTATGTATCCTTTTGGTGTGCAAGTAGACACAGTGGAACCCTTTGCTTGGTCTAGCTCTTCTTTGGTTAGCATCCATGATGCTTTAAGAAGCACAATATCCCCATTGGAGGCTTAATGTGGAGTGGTGGAGCCAGTGAGATTTTTCAAGGTCCTCAAATACTCCCTCGCCCCCAATGAGTCTTTTTTGCCAATAATATGGTCCCGCATGCTGTGAGCTACATTCTTGAATATGTGCATGGGATCCAAGATGTGTTGTATTTTTAACTCCTTCCAATATGGAATTCTTAAAAATATGGAATACGTTGACATAGATTTTTGGTGAGGTAGTCGGGGCCCGATCACTGATGTAGTGTTCATCCCAAATAGTTGCCCAATCTTCCATTGTGCGCTTTAGTGGAGTCTTCCCATTTGTTGGAGCCTTGTGTGTTTGCTATGACCTTGGGGTAAGAAAAAATGGTTGTTTGCATATCCTATTGGCCTCCCAATTCCAGGATGTTTTTCCCGAGAGTTGAAACCCTTTTGCAAGGAATCTTGCGTCTCCATTGCAAATGATGGCCTCCAATGTGGACAACCCTACACACATATCACATTATCAAAGAGAATCTTTAAACTATAACTCGTAATTAAAGAGGAGAATGAAAATAAGATACCAAGAATCTCTTCAAGCCTAGGATAGTCGTGCTTAGTCCACATAAGGATTTCCCTTACAATGAATTCTCTCCTCTCCTTTGGAAGTGAGACATCTACAAAGGGGATGCCTCTCCATAACTCCTCCAATTTCTCAATGAGTAGCTCAAGGTAGACATCAATATTTGCGACCTTGTACTTCCCTATCATAAGCAAGGAGAGAAGTATATTTCCCTTCTTGGTTATCTCCCATGGTGTTTTTTGTATTTGATGATCACCACAAGACAAGTGCTCCATGAAGTGGACTAGGTGCCAAAGGGATTGACATCATCATTTACAAACCCAAGCCTCAAGTGTTGAGGCCTCTAGCCAAAAATTTAGCCACGGAGTTTCTATGTACCTTCATGCACGTTAGCTGGTAGGGACACATATCATTCCATCATTTGAGTGGCAGTTGGTATGTCATGTGAGAAGCTCTAGCAGAGACATGGTTTTAAACATGGGTTAAATGCAATAAATTAGTGAAAAATGTTTCAATACCTTGCAAGGTAGATGTGCCCCATTCACTCTGTTGGTCTTGTAGCATGCTTCCTTGCACATGAGACATGAGGTACCATGTGCATGCTCATTGTGGTATAATATGCAATCAATGACGCATGTGTGGATGTGCTCATTCTCCATGCCAAGTGCAATGACTTACGATCTAGCTCGTGAGCAATCCGAAGGCATGTGGTGATCTTTAGGCAAAATTTCTCCCATCCAACTACAACAAAAAAATATTATCAATACAAATGAGATCCCATTCAATGAAGGGAGTCCCATATATATAACGTCATTAATAGAACTTACCCAATGAGTGCATCTACACTTGCATTGCTTCAATTGCAAGTTGAGACTTCCAACCATGCCCAAAGCATCAAGTACTGTGCACCATCATAAGTAGGTTTTGGGACACTCAACATCAACTTGTCCTCTGCTGTTGTTTCCCATCGAGTGAATGGTCTACAATCCTCCTCACACGTGTTGCTTTGGTGAGCCAATAACTTATCAACCATGTGGAACATGTGCTCATCCTCAAGCTCAAAGTGCCCATGAGATGTATGTAGAGGAGCTACCAAAGTCACAGTTAGCGGGAGGGTCACCACTTGCCAGGTCTTTGCCTAGTAGCTCTTGTCGTTGTCTTTTGGCCTTGCATTCTAGAGCACCACCACCAAACACACATCAATGGGGGACATCCTCAAGAGAGGGGTGGACAACGCTCTCATCCGCATGAGTGCTTTTATGATGATGCCAAAACTACTTGTTATCCACATGCTCCAAAGCAATGTGCCTCAAGGGAGGGATTGCCCCTTCTCACTTGGTGCAAGGACAAGGGAGTTTTTCATTGAGCCATCAATCACGTTTGGGGTTGTTTGGAGGGCCATGATCATCCTAGTTATCTTGTGGGCAAAAGTGTGGTGTCTTGTGAGTCAGGAAGGGTGAGTCGAGCAGTGTGGGTGTGTTTGTGCTATAAGGTGTTTTTTGCAAGGTGTGAGACAAGTGTGCTCTATGCTAAAGTGGAGTTGTTAATGCAAATTAGCCAATTCGAGGGTGTTATTTGAGAGGTTAGGGGTGTTGTGGAATCCCTGGGCTATAGAGAGGCAAACATTTTATGCGTTGGGTGTGTTCCCTATTCCCCCTCTCCATGTTCTGGTGCCCCCACTGAGGAACAACTGATTGCTCATCGATGTTGATCAAAGAAGGTTGTTTCCATCAAGGAGAGATGGCAGCACACAGTTATGGACCAATTTTCACCAGAGAGGAAGATCCGAAAGAGTGGATGGCAGATTTTGAGTTGTATATGCTATCACTGCATATGCCAAATGAAGATAGCAAAATGCAAACGATTCCGCTGCTGATGCAGGGAAGAGCAAAGACATGGTTCTATGCTTTGGAAGGAGAGCCACGACTTATGTGGCCATACATGATTTTTGAAAAGAGGTATCTCCAGTTGATCTGGATGCAAGGTTGAAGAATTTGAAGCACGATGTGAATGAGAAATTTGGTGTTTTCCTTGCCCGCTTCAAAGAGTGCTGGAGGGACTTTGCAGTGGCCATGAAGTTGGCCAATGGTGATTAGTACTTTAAACTAGAAAATTTTATGGCTTGTTTGCATCCCAAAGTTCGTCAAAAGGTGGATTTCGAGGGCTTGGAAAATTACAACGAGGCTGTTGCTATTGCACGATCGAAGAACCGTAAAATTAAAAAGAAGATCGAGCAAGGTGCGTTGGGGTACGAAGCAATGGTTCCCAATCCGATCTCAAATCCAAGAGAAGGAGTTCAAATGGAGAATCAGCCCAATCAAGGGGTAGTGACCGTTCCTCAACAATGGGTACGTACTATTCAAGAGTTGTCTGAGCAAATGCAAGAGTTGTGTTTAAGTGTTATGGACAGAGGTCAAGCAAGTACGGGAAGAGGCAGGGCTAGGCAACTTCCTGGAAGATGTTACAATTGTGGAGAGGAGGGCCACTATGCTCCAGATTGCCCTCACCCACTGAGTGAAAGGGACGGCATGTATCCTCTGTTTGGTTGATGCAGGGGCCAGGTGTAGTTTAATGGTCAAAGGGAGCAGCAAGCGATCAAAAACCAAGCATAGGTGACTCTGTCAGGTAATGATGAAGTGCAAAGGGTTAATATTATTCGTGTTGACAAGTAGTAGGTTGATATTATGGCCAATAAAAGAGCACGAGGAGAAAGAGAGACCGAGACAAAACGTGAAACTAGAGAAAAGAAAGGCAAAGAGAAGGTGAATGAAGGTAGAGAGAAACCAGAGCCAAGCAGAAGAATAAGAAGACGAAGAATTACTCAGAAGGATTTTCAGTTAGGACGGAATAATCCGGAATATGATATGGTAAGAGATGTTCAAAATCAAAAGGCTAACATCACTTTTGGGCAAGTTCTTGCATTAAACCCTAAATTAAGGAGGAAATGGTCAACCAGCGTCAGTACGAGGCTTACTCAATTAGGAGGAGATGTGCATGCGGTACGAAATCTAGCCTTGAGGGTGGGGAGTCCGACCGATGTGCTTCCAGTGTTGGACGTTTTGCTTGAAAAGAAGAAACATGTTCAAGTCTATTGATGGTGGTGCCCAAGTCTGTGTGATCATCGAATCTGCTATGAGGGATATTGGTATTAAAGTTGTTGTTAGGTCCAATGTGCAAATGAGGATGGCCCACATTGCCAAAGCTCGGTGTTTAGGGGTGGCACAAGATGTGAAGGTAAAGGTTATAGGAGTGGAGTGCTTAATCGATTTTTTTGTCATGAAAGCAGGAGAAAATGCTTATCCAATTATATTGGAAAGACCATGGTTGTTGTCAATTGGAGCCAAGCAAGACTAGGAGAAGGGGGTGTTTACTTTGCCGGATCGAGAAAATGGAGGACAAATTGTCTTGGATCTAAAGACCAAGGAGAACCACTTTCATCCATCAGCTGAGGGAGATAATTGAGACTTCAGCGCTAGT
Organism: Adiantum capillus-veneris; assembly: GCF_014529385.1. Classification (NCBI taxonomy): domain Eukaryota; kingdom Viridiplantae; phylum Streptophyta; class Polypodiopsida; order Polypodiales; family Pteridaceae; genus Adiantum; species Adiantum capillus-veneris. The sequence goes on along the minus strand of NC_140934.1, from coordinate 31,922,637 downwards.
TACGAGTATGAAACTGAGTCAACTTATGATGAAGGGTTCACCAATTTCAAAGAGGAGGAGAGAAACAAAGATTTATTGAAGCTAGATACATATTTTTCCGGAGTCACTGTAGACTCTATCATTGCAAGCAAAGGTATGCAAGCCCATGTATGTGGTCTGAAGGCTAAAGAGGTGGAAGATATGCTAGGTACATATTTAACCAAGCAGGAGAAGGGAGGCTATATGGATCTATGTGCATCCTATCCAGACCTATTTGCGACAGAGTATAAAGATTTTAGAAGAGCTAAAGGAGTGGATCATTGGATCCTACTTAAAGAAGGATGTAGGCCAAAAGCACAAAAGCTAAGGAGGTTGGAAGATATTCAAAAGGAGGCTCTATGGCAGGAAATCAACAAGTTGCTCGAGGCAGGTATTATATATCCAAGAAAAGAGTCTGAGTGGGTTTTTCCTGTTGTCATTACCCAAAAATAAAAATAAAAAATGGCGAGTATGTGTCGACTATAAGCCTTTGAATGCTACGACCAAGCGGAATCACTACTCTCTGCCATTTCGATTGTGATTTTAAACCAAGTTGCCGGACGTGAAGTGGAGACTTGTTCAGAAAGCTCAAAAGTTCCGAGTCGGGTCTCATTTGGTGGATATCCTAGTCAACAAGGAGGTCAAATTACCAATTTATCCAAGAGTAGTGCGATAGGAGGATAAGCAGGAACCAGACTTGGAGGGGGCCTTTACTATGTAGTTTGATGGCGCTTACAGAAGGGTAACCCAAAAAGCAGGGGGAGGTGTGGTGATTCGAGATCCGCACGACACAATCATTTTTTCCTAAGCTTACGACTTGGAAGAGGTGCATACAAACAATGACATGGAGTATCTTACTCTACATCTGGGACTAAAGCAGTGTATTGAATTTGGCATATCAAAATTAGTAGTGAAAGGTGATGCTCTGTTGGTTATCAAACAACTTTTGGGCCATCGATAGGTAAAAAGGGATTCCCTCAAGAATTGGTTTTTATCTATAAAGAAGTTGTAGAAGTTTTCTGAGGAGGTGCAGTTCAAACATGTGAGAAAAGAACAGAACCACAAAGAAGATCGGTTAGCTAACAGTCATGTTCAAACTCAAGTGTCGAGTTTATATGTGGCACCGGCTACTTATGTAGGCAGAGAGACTTTAGAAGACATCGATGATTTCTTGAGTACAGTTCAATGTTTTGAAGGGCTTTCCAAGCTACAAAAGTGGAGACTTGTTCAGAAAGCTCAAAAGTTCACTCTGATAGGAGAAGATCTTAAGATGTATGGTAGAGATGGAGTGCTACATCGAATCCTTTACAAGGAGGAGATTGGTATGGTATTGGAGCCGAGCCACGAGGAGAGCGGACATCAGGGTAAGGATCAAGTCTTGTTTCATATCTTAAGAAGTGGGTTTTCGTGGCCTTCTGCTGTGCGAGATGTGTATTATTGGTGCAAAACCTGCCATCAGTGCCAAGTGATGGGTGAAAGACGACTGGTAGCCGAGCAGCAAGGGGCTATCATAGCACATGATGCTTTTGAGAAGTGGGTTTGGATGCAATAGGTCCATTGCCCAAATCACCAAGCAGTAAGAAATATGTTGTGGTGGTCATAGACTACCTTACCAAGTGGGTCGGGGCTAAAGCGGTCAAAGAGGTAAATGCACATAATATTGCTCAGTTTGTCTATGATTGCATATGATGTCATTTTCAAGTACCTTGTTTGCTTATATCAAATTGAGGACAAGGGTTTAAAAGTAAGTTGGTACGTGTCCTAGTGGAAAATTTGGGGATATAACATCGATTTTCATCTCCATACCATCCACAATGCAATGGTCTGGTGGAAAGTGCCAATGGCCAAATAGTTAAGATGCTTAGTAAATACATCTACCAGTAGGTTGAAGAGTGGGAATCTAACCTTGACAAATGTTTGTGGGCTTACAGGACTTCATATAAAGTGGCTACCAACTTTACTCCTTATGAGTTGGTATATGGCAAGGAAGCAGTATTACGTATACATGTGCAATTAGGGCTCTCAAAGGTTTGTGGCTGATCGATAAAGCTCATCAAGATGTTTTGCAAGATAGGATTACAAGTCTTGAAACTTTGAAGATGGATCATGAGGTAGCAACAGATTTTTATGTAAAGCAGCGAGAGAAAAGAGTAGCAAAGTTCAACCAACATTTGCCAAAAAATCTGATTGAGAAGGGCGATCTAGTGATGAAGTACGAGAGCTATGCTGACTTCACCTTTCAAAAGAATTTCAAAAATAAGTGGACAAGGCCTTACAAAGTCCATCGAGCTTTTCCCAATGGTACGTATGCATTTATGAGGATGGATGGTCGTTTTCTCAAGAACAGGGTTAATGGTGTGCATCTCAAGCTATATTTTGAAAGAGAGTTGGTGCCAGCAGTGCATCAGGTTCTAATGGAGGGGGTTGGGAAACCAACCTGAACAATGTTCTCATATGCTAGAAATAAAACCATGTACATATAGTTGAGTTTTGGGTTTTCTCATAATGTGCCAGGTTTTGCAGTTAGAAATGGAATAAAGCTCTTATATGGTTGAGCACAAATGCTCAACTAGAGGGTGGGCAATGATGGTACAACCAAAGTGTGTTGACCATAGAAGATGGGAGAGGCAGGTATGTGCAGGCTAGCAAAAGCATGGAAAAAGGTTGGAGCAGCTGGGAAGATCATGGGCTAACAGGTAGCAACAGAGATGTATGACTGATGTTGTTTATAGGACAATGAAGGCTCCAAAAGGGGATAATTTGGGTAGAAGGTTGTGCAAAGTGCAGATTTTGGGTCTAGGAATGTAGAGCTTAATGTGCTGAAGGAACATGTCCAAGCGGCTCATCAAACCGAGCTACAGAGCCCAAGTTATTGAAGGTTGAAGGTTCAATGTGTTGTAGATTCTTGCGAGACAGGGCAGCTGGGACAGGGGGTCCAAGTGAAAGTCAAGGTACATGTGTGTAGTGTCCAATTTATGGAGCCTACCCGTCTTTTTAGATTGCAGATATGAGCCATGGATAGCAAGATATGGCCAGTGGAAGTTTTGCCGGGGGCTAGGTTGGTGCCCACCTGACCACGTGGGAAGGTGTGCCATCTGGCGTCTTTTGAGCCTCCAGAAGATTCTAGAGCAAGGTATGCATCATATAGAGCTAGCAAGAATTGACTACATGTTGAATGGATCTAGGGCGGAAAGATATAGAAGTCTAAAGAATGGATGCATTTGTCCAGAGTTGGTTGCAGATGAATTTCTTGATTTTTGCGGCCTCGGTTCGGGGGCTCGGGGAACTGTGAAATGCATTGAGGTTGGATGAGTTTGAAGTCAACATCATGGAGTTGCAACCAGGCTTTGCGGCTTGGGAGATCTGACCATCGGGTAAGAATTGGGAAGCTGACTAAAGTTGGTGCCAAGATTCATGTTTTTGGAGGAATTTGTGAAGGCCTAGAATGAGTTCAAAGAGTGGCTTGAGCCTCGGGTTGCCATGTGGCAAGCAAAAAATCCCATAAAGCTGGTGTATTGACCGGGTAGCAAGGTATTTAGCCTGGCCCCTGAAGCTATTATAGGCATATGAGGGGAGATGGGAGCTCCTTGGTGCCTTGGCAATGGCTGCCCATAATGGGCGGCGTGCGTTGGCGGCGTGCATCCTTGCAGGGGTGGCGCTGGACAGTGTTTTGGTCTCACGTGCCCATTGGACTGGTGGCGTAGCCAGTGGTTGCAGTTGATGGCGTAGTGCATTGATAACATGTCAGCCCGTAAGGGTCAGTGCCCGCACCCATGAGGCCAAGTTTTTTGAGAGGGAGGGGTGTCCCGCGGTAGTGCAATGAAGAAAGAGAGAGAGAGAGAGAGAGAGAGAGAGAGAGAGAGAGAGAGAGAGAGAGAGAGAGAGAGAGAGAGAGAGAGAGAGAGAGAGAGAGAGAGAGAGAGAGAGAGAGAGAGAGAGAGAGAGAGAGAGAGAGAGAGAGAGAGAGAAGGAAATTCCAAGGCGGCCCAAGGGCCCAATACAAAGCAAACAATGGAGCAACGGATAGAGGGAGTTCAAAGGCTTCCAGGGCTAATGCAAAGGGGGGACATCCCATGGTAAAGCAACAGGAAGAAGCAGGGAAGGCGGTCGAGCTGAGTGGACAATGGACAGATATGTGTGCCATGTAGATACCAAAACACCAGGTGTGCCAAGTGGTGACCATGCAAAAAACTTCTAAAGAGAGCTTCAGTTAATTGTACAAGCTTGATAGCTCCTTGTTTTTTCTTTTTTAGCCTTAGCCAAGCCTTATAAAAGGGGATATAAGTGATTTTTTGGGGGCTTTTTTGCCAGAGAGAGTGATTGGAGGTTTTCAAGCCTGTGTATTGCAAGCTTGCCATTCGAGCAACATACTTGACTGTATTATCTCCCTATGCAATATTATCAAACCTTTTCCCCTATTTCTTGTGTTGCTTCTCCCCACCCCCCCCTTTTTCTCTTGCTCTTCGTGTACTTGCCAATGCTTGCAGAGGGTTTGCCTACGACGCCTGCGGCTTGAAGGGTGTTACCAAGAGGGCACAATCGGGGTGTCTTATGAGTTGAGGAGTGTGGGTGTGTTTGTGCTATAAGGTGTTTTTTGCAAGGTGTGAGGCACGTGTGCTTTATGCTAAAATGGAGTTGTTAGTGCAAATTATCCAATTTGAAGGTGCTATTAGAGAGGTTAGGGGTGCTGTAGAATCCCTGGGCTATAGAGAGGCAAACATTTTATGTGCTCAGTGTGTTCCCTATTTCCCCTCTCTAGCGTGTGACAGCCTTTTTGCTATGTTTGGCCCCCTAGCTTGCTTCCAACATGCTCCCCCTCTTAACCTGGGCACCAAGGTTTTTTCCCCCGTGGGTGCGTGAATCAACTACCTCGCAGGCCTGGCCACATCATCAATCAACTCCGTCCACACTGTCGACAAAAACAACCGATGCAGGCAGGATGGCATGCCACCGGTAGGCACAACCACCATCTCCCACAGCACTTGGCCGCGAGCAGAACCCGCAGTACTAACCCCCATGTCCATGAGCTCACTGCAAGCTCCTACATCTCCTCATTGCCTATAGTGATCGCCTCACACAACTCATATACACCAAACCAATTATGCTCAGGTGTGCATGTGGGTTCATTCCATCACCACGTGGAATTGCCTCATCAAGTTGCATCCCCTTGGCCTCCAAAGCACCCCCCCCCCCCGAAAAAAAATTTTCTCCAAAAAAAATCCCTTTTTTGTCCTTGCTTCGAATGCATGCCATTTCTTGTTTAGAGACTTGCCTACCGGGCCAACAAAATCATTTGAAATGTGCTATCCCCGGCTCTAAATTCTTCCATCTCCATGCTATTTTGACTTTGCCGAGCCTCTCAACCAACCCGATCAAGACTGGGAAAAATTCCTCCGATATTGTCTGACACTGGAATGCCACCAACTTTATTCTGCAATATCTTGCCGATCCACTGTCCTATTGACAAGCCGTAACTTTCCATGGCCTCTACTTTCCGTATAGAATGCATAAAACTCCTAGCATAGCCCCAAAATCATCAGATGGCTCATCTCCCAAGGTGGACAACCCAGCTCAAACGTGGCCCTCGCCAAAACTTTGTCTGCTGATAACTCGACATCTGGGGCTCGGATCGACAATCTGAAAAGACCGTCATGCTTCTTAAATCAAGCACTACACACTGATAGATTTATATTGGCTCTGGTCACCTATCATCACCTCTCATGTTCGTCTCGGATCTGCAACCATCTCCAACTTCAAACTCAGATATCTTGTAGCCTACAACTCCGTTGGACAAGTCGTATGGACCTGTTCCTTCAACACTTCAAGCTCCACATATTTGGACCAAAAACTAGCACCTCAAACATTCTTCACCTGCCACCCTATCAGCCATATATGGAGCCCTTTTTGGTCTACAAAACCACATAAAGCATACATCTTTGTTGCCACTTGCTGACCTAACAACTGCTATCATTATTCATAAGTTGGAAAAACCTTGATTAGCTATGCAAATTTTCATATTTCACCCCGTTCCCGCAAAGCGGCATGACATCCACCCCCTCTAACCCTGCACATCCTCTTGTATGTGCTAATCTTTAGAATCCCTCCAAGGTGACATCATCATTAGAAGACGCACCCTCATCATCTAAATCCCTATCTTCAGACACATAGAAGTCTCCACCTTCAATTTGAAGCTTTGTATCCCTTTTTTTATACATTTTGACACGTTTTCCTGCTATTAGAACCTTTAGCTCTTTACCATTCAATTTGCATAACTTGTAGGCAGCATTAGGAAAAAAATGTTTGACCCCAAAAGGGCCAAACCACCACTTAACCATTTTGTGCATAGTTGTGTACAGGTTATCTAAATTGCTATCATAAACAATAACCCAATCCCCTTCTTGAATAGTGGTTGGTTGCAGCCTGTGTCAATTATCAAAAGCATCTTTGTTCTTTAAACGATCATTTCTCAGTTTTTCCTTTGCACTTTCCACATCCTCATTTCTCCTTTCAAGTTGTTGAATACTCAAAGCAAGTAGACCTTCCCTATTCATCTATGTATCCCAAGGCAAGATACTCCATGTAGCTATTGTCTCCTCAAGAGGCATAACAAGTTTTTGACCATACATCAACTTTGACGGCATGGACCATGTAAAATTATTGGGTGTGGTATGGTTAGCCCATAAAGCATATGGTAAGAATTGAGACCAATCACTAATAGTTCCATTGCATGCTTTAGCCAATGCCTTGATAATGGGGGGATGTCCCCTCTTACTTTTACCATTTCCTTCCAAGTTATATGCTGTAGTGAGAGATAACCTAATGCCTAGACGAGTAAAAAATTATTTAGCCTCATCAGCATCAAGTTCTCCTCTATCGGCAGTAATTTTATCAACACACCCATATATGCATATTACATCTTCAAGTAAAAACGTGCATACTGCACTTGTAGTGTTGGTTCGCAAAGCCCTCCCTTCAATCTGGTTTGTCAAAGCTTCCCTAGAAAGAATAATATACCTCATTTGCCATAATCCTATAGGTATTGTAATCAAATCAACTACCCATTTGAAATGCATACACACTAGTTATGTTGGATGTAACCATCACGATGCTTTACATCTGAGTAGAATGTAACCTATCACGTGAGTTCAACATAAGAGTATTTCAAGTTCTTGAAACTTACATAAATATATATACAGAAGGAAATTATATTTTCAAATTTGATAAAAACTTACAGATTTTAAAAGAAAAGTGTACATTATATTCCTAACAAAATTCACAGATAAGGGGTTTTACAAACATGTCTTGAACACACATGAGATGGTATTTTTACTCATAGTGAACCCCTCGAGCTTGTGGATAGACTCATGACAGAGAAACTTCAAGCTGCGCAATTCGGTAAGCACTTTTTCCTTTGCATTTATTGCAAGGAATTGCTTCATGATGGAAACTCGTAGAGTTTTCCATGTCTTTGGGGCTTCACCGTTGCCACGAAGGCTGACCCACCATTGACGAGCTGATTTTTGGAAGTGCATAGCTACATGGCATAGCTTGGAGGACTACGTAAAGCCCTCATCTCCAAAGGCCACATCAAATTGCTGGATGAAGGCCAACACTTTGTCGGTAGTAGCAAAGGTGCCTTCATAGGTGAGAAAAGAGATACTCTTTCCTCCCTCCTTGAAATTCTTTAGCTATTGTGAGCTTCACCATGCAAGGTATCATTTGCGATGTCCTCCCCTTCTGTAGTCTTGAGGAGAATAGCCATAGCTTTCATTGGAAGAGGAGGAAGGTGAAGAAGAAGGAGAAGAGGGTACCTCCTCCTAGCCTTTAAATTTTCTTCCTTTGTTTCCTATCTTCGTTTTTGGAATGATGAGGAGAAGGACTATGTGTTGATCTTTTCCTCTTGGGAGGAGTGGGCGATCTTCTAGACCGCCATCTTCGTGGATCCACATCTTCAAAGGAAATTAAAATTTCATTGCTTTCTTGCTCTTTGGATTCATCCTCTCGTATGGAAGAGAGTCTTCTTTTGGGGGTCTCTTCAAGAGGCCTCCTAAGTTCTCTCTCCTCTTGGAGAGGAAGGGAAATTCCATAAGCACGAAGTTGCTGAGTAACTTTGGCTTGCAAAGTAGGGTTCCCCATAGCTTGTTGTAACCTAGTAACGAGATAATTGACAAAAATGGGGGTATCATCATTAGCACCTTCATGTGCACAATCAAATCTATCAATGTTCATTCTTCTCTCTTGATTATTGTCATCCATGTTAACAAAAAATATGTATGTACTTAGTGTATGCTTTGGCAATTCAAAACTTTAGCTCCCACTCCTCTTAGCCTTTGAATATTGGTTCTTAAGTATCTACACCCACGGCTAAAAGTGTTTAATTATAGAGAGTAGTGGGGTAGGTCTAAAATAGCAGACGTACCACGCGCTAGCTCCTTTGGCACTTCTTATGGCTCAATAATGGTAAAGCCGTACGCGAGTCTAAAAAGACTCCATTATTAAGTCCAAATCTCCCGAGGTGTGCACTATATTCCACATAGTGGGCTCAACAAAATTGATAATAGATCCCAATTCCACTTACCCTAATATAATTAACAACATCAATCATTTATAGGCTACTTAAGGACCTCTCTTCTTAAACAATAAAAGAGAAACCAAATGCTCTGGTACCAACGTAATGGAATTGGCCTATTTAACTTGAGATTAGCAGAAATTAATGAGAATAATTTTGAGAGAATACTTTGTGAGCATAGGTGTGGGATAATTGAAGATAACAACATAGTCATAGCAATTAGTTAACTTGGCATGAACAATACTTTTGCAAGAGAGAGAACTTAGCGAACATGAAAATAGTTGAGGACCGGATTTATGTGGAGCTGGTCCCCCCTCCAATAGGCATTTTTATTATGATTTCTCCCATTTAGAGAGACTTGTTACAATACAATCTTTGTGTTCCTTGTGACCTAGGTGATGCAATGAAGATGGAAATCTTCATGCATCACAAGCATAACAAAACTTTGAAGAAAGATTTAACTATTCCAAGCCTTAGTCCCAAGACCTCAAACACCTTCGAAGGTGGAGAGAGCTAGCAGGGAATGAGGGTAGGGAAGAGAAAAAACAAACATGTGATAGGAGAAAGAATTAGTTCGTCACTTATCATAATTCTTCTTGATAGCATACATAATAGCATACTAATGAATATGGACAAGTTGGAAAGCTTAAGCATTGAAGCATGGATCTTGGTTGGATTTGCACTCCATAGCCAAGAGTTTTGGTGTAGGCTCTCAACCTCTACTTTCTTGGAGAAGGAGAGCGAGCTCTTGCACGTTGCACATTGCATAATGAGAGTGTGTGTGAGTGTTTGTGGGAGAGTATACCCCCTAAGAAACCCCCTATCTTGATTTGGTCAACCCACCCTTGTAGCTCATTGGACCCCTCTAGGCCTAGCCCATCACAAGCAACAAGGGTAGCCTTGGGACAAGTGTCCCCCTTTTCCCTTTGAGAGACAGGACATGATAAATGCAAAGAAAATTCATATATTTAAAACTCCAGCTTCAAACTCAAATATCTTCAAGGCATACATCACCCACAAGATGTATGGGTTTCCACAATTCAACCTACATAGTTCTGCCCCAAAGCTGCCATGCACTGTAGGTTGTAGAGAACAGACCATAACTCCAAAACCCCAACTCCAAAATACATGATTTAAAACTTCAAAAATATTTTCAAAATCTGCAAAAAAAATTCTGAAATATTTCAAATCAAACCCACCCATAACTATGTGCAAAATCAATGCGAACAGGATGCTGTAATAGGAAGACTAGGTGTAGAGAGAGCTAGTCAAGGGCAAAAAACTGCATCCAAAAGCATCAAGAAGCAAGAACGAGATAAGACCTGAAATTTTATAATATTTTACTGATTTTTTTATATTTTGTACATGGGTTTTTGTTATATACAAGCTTCCCTTCAAACAACTCACTCGCGGGTACTTACAGTAGCCTGACAACTGTCACTAGAATAGTGACTTGTAGTGCATGTGCATGTGCTTGCTAAAGCAAGATAAAAACCCCATAAAATGAAAGCCCACACACAATTTTTACATTGGTTGTCATGTCCATATGTACAAATTTTATTAAAAACCAGGGTGTCAGAAAGCACCCAACATAGTTTGCCACACCCAGCCTGCTAGATCATTCATGATCAGCAACACAAAAGAGATCCTGTAAACCGCATGAGGGAGTCTTCACTTCATCTTCATCATTGGACACATGATCAGAAAATTATTGAAAAGAAGCCTCATCCTCAATCACAGTCATCAATCTTGCAATATACTTCTTCAACCTGTACCATTCGCACTTGCTCTATGTGGGGGGTACCATCCAAGTCGGCAAGTTGATATGTGCCATTTAGAAACCCTTTTAAGACTAAGAAAGGAACTTTCCACTTGATTTGAAATTTCTTTTGAAAAGTGATATCAAGATTACTATTGTAATGAAGCACCATGTCACCCTTCTTGATGTCTATGTCCTTCACCTTCTCATTTGCCTTTGCTTGACTCTTCTTCAAGACCTGCTCATAATGCTCAAAATCCAACAACCTATTCAATTGTACACATTGAAAATATAGAAACCTTTCCTTAAATGTATTATTGGTCTCTTATTCAAGCTTTAGCATAATCTTCAAATCTGTTATCTATACCTCAATAGGAAGTAAGCCTCTTTGCCAAAAACTAGATGGAAGCGAGAGAAACCAGTACCTGATTTGGCAGTCATGTAAGCCCATAGAGCACAAGGTAGCTCTAAATCCCAAGTCTTCACATTGTTTCTTGCCATCTTTGTAAGAATCCTTACGAGCTCTCCATTAAACCTTTCATTCATGCCATTGCATTGGGGATAATATGGAGTAGTAAACATGCGATGCACATGAAGCTTCTTACATAAAGAATCCACCAACTCTCCCCTGAAACTTGGACCTTTGTCATAAAGTAACTCATATGGCATGCCAAATTTGCAAAAAATATCTTCATTTATATATAAAGAAACATCTTTTCTTGTGATGTGCTTAACAACTTTGGCTTTGGCCCACCTGGATAGATAGTCAGTAGTAGTAAGTATGGGTTATACGAGTTGGTGAGCGAGTATTTCCGAGCAACAAAATAAACGAGCGAGTCTCTTTTGGGTTTGTCTTTCCCAAATGTATAGCCTACAATAGTCACTACCGCCGAAGTCTTTGTTTAAAGGACATCCTCTTCCCTGTCCATATGAAAGTGGCTGCCATCGACGTCATCTAAAATAACCCCGCACCTCAGATGCAATATGAAATGGAACTAACTTCATGGTGGCTTCCTACCTAGCTAAGTTAAGAGCTACATCATTCATTGACCCTAACCCAAGACCTGTACTCTTTCTCTCATCACCATGAAAATCAGTGGCATAGTAGTCCTCCCTGGCTGACACACTGAACTCACTTGGTCACTACAAAGTGGATTGTGAGCAACGAGGCTTGATTTTCCTTCTTCTTCAATGGCTTTTCCCAATTGCAAGATTACGTTTAATTTTCAAACAAAGTGAGAACATGCCATTAAACATAGGACAATGATTGGTTCATTTTGTATCTATCTAAAATTAATTATAAGAAAATTAAGTAAACTTAGTATGGATGACCTCAATTCAAACAAAGACAAGATCTCTTTACAATCAATTTCATAATACAATACTCTCTAGTCATGTAATTTTGCATCTGCATAATGAATTAGTGAAAGAGGTGAAAAAGACCCCCCTCCCGACATGCCATCAGTACCCAAAAGACGATTGAAATCTCTCCAAGGTATTGCAGAACAGCTTTGACCACCGTTTGAGCATCGATGGCACGTGGGAGGGTTTAGGGTTTCACCCTTTTCACTTGATATCGTGGCGACAAAAGAGTATCACTAACAAGGCTGTCACTAACTTGCCAATGGTGACACTCCCTGAGAGAGAGAGAGAGAGAGAGAGAGAGAGAGAGAGAGAGAGAGAGAGAGAGAGAGAGAGAGAGAGAGAGAGAGAGAGAGAGAGAGAGAGAGAGAGAGAGAGAGAGAGAGAGAGAGAGAGAGCACTACAATAACATACCTTGCACTCCTCTTGCTCGAGCCTCTTTGCGTTGCTACCGTCAACTGCGGATTTGTTTTTCTTACGCAAGTGCTATTTTTATTACAAGAATGGATCCAAAGGAACGCTGAAGAGAAGCATCTCAAAATAGCTCTGAAGAGCCTAAAAATTATGTAAACATTTCATTTTATGGACTTAGCTTTGAAAAGCCTAAAAATTGTGTACAACATTTCATTTTATAGGCTGTATCAGTCCCTGCAAGCAAGCAGGTAGTGCCATTAATGCAAGAACAAAAATTATTAAAAAAATCACTGATACAACCAGTCTGCGTCGGCACGTTAAATAGGCCTTTGAGGTTGCCTTTTCCATTCAATGGCACACTATCAAATTAAGCACTTTTGGAAATTTTTGCAGTGTGAAGAACATTGTCTCTTCAACAACATAATTCTTGTCCTCCTTTGGCACCACCGCATGATGAGATATGTCAAGATGATGGCCGTGGTGGTGAACAAGACTGCTATCGGCACAGTCTTCAGGTTAATTTGTGGCCATCCCACATGGATGGCCTCCTTTTTTAGCATGCCAATGAGAAAATTTTCCAATCTTCCTATGAACGCTTCACTGCACATCTCATTGTTCATAATTTTGGCTTGCAGCAGGTTGTGAGTCCAAAAGGCTCCTGCTTTATACAACACTACCCAAAGTTTTGTCTTTGATGTGGCGAGAGGGTGTAGAGCAAAATGGTGGGAGGAGTGGAGGGCTAGGAGGAGGAAGGGTAGAAAATGACAAAAAAATAGTGAAGTTCCCAAGATGCATCCAGCAACAGCACAAGGTGTTGATGTTAAGGAGAAGTCTGGGACCGAAGCTTATTCACCAGCTTTAATCTGAATGCCCGAATCATCTCAGCACCATTGAGACCGCCTTCCCAGATCATCGCAACTCAGATAATTAGCTGTGCTCATCCCCTCTCTACTCTGTGAAGCTTCCTCACAACCAGAGGTGCTAGCACAGAAGGCCTCGCATGCCATAGCATATGAGAGCCGAAGGCTCAATGGTGATGAACGAGTCTTGGGCATTTATGAGAAAGAGCTTTTAGCTGTTCTACATGCCCTAGACACATGGAAGCACTACCTATTGGGGACTCCATTTATCCTACGAACCGACCACCAAAGTCTCAAGTATTTCATGACGCAAACCAAGCTTTCCGACAAACAAATGAGGTGGGCAAATTTTCTTTCGCAATTTAATTTCCATATTGCTCACATAGCTGGTAAGCACAATCAAGTTGCCGATGCACTTTCACGACGACCAAAAGTTAATGCGGTTTCTATAGCTACTCACAATGATCTATCCTCTATGATAGATGAGTATGCTACTGACCCTGACTTTAGAGACATAATGTCAGCCCTTGCTTTGGGGAAGAAAGAGGAACCATTCACCTTGCAGGATGGTTATCTTCTCCACGACAATAGGCTATGTGTTACCCATTCCCTTCGTGAAAAGGTTATGTATGAATCCCATGCTCCCCCATATGCAGGGCATAGAGGTATTCAACCTACTCTCCGAGGAGTAGAGACGTATTTCTATTGGCCTACCATGAAAGTGGACATACAAGAGTATGTTTCAAAATGTGTAGTATGCCAAAAGACCAAGTATGATAGAGGGAAGCAACCTGGATTACTCCAGCCATTGCCTATTCCAAATTCACCATGGGAGAGTATATCCATGGATTTCATCTTTGGATTACCCAAGTCTATCCATGGGAATACAGGAATATGGACAATAGTCGACAGGTTTAGCAAGCAAGCACATTTTATTCCTGTCAAAAAGACTATTGAGGCACATCAAATGGCAACTCTCTTCATATCTCAGATTTTCAAACACCATGGATTACCCACATCCATCGTGTCAGATAGAGATCCTAGAATGACCAGTAATTTCTGGAAAGGTCTCTTTGAAAATCTAGGAACAAGATTGAATTTCTCTTCGGCCTATCACCCACAAACGGATGGCCAAAGTGAGATAGCCAATCTTACGATACTCGATCTACTCAAGACTTATGTTAACGAAGTAGATCAACGCTCACAATGGGAAAAGTATTTACCACTAGTAGAGTATGCCTACAATAATACTGTACATACTTCTATGGGCAAAGCACCTTTCGAGATCATAGAAGGAAGACCTAAAAGTCCCTTGCTACTGAAAGTACATGGGAAGATCTTCGCCGCCGATGAGTATAGCCGTGACCTACAAGAATCTTTTCAAAAGATTAGGGAAGCTATAGCCATCTCTCAACAAAGGCAAAAAGCTGCTGCTGATAAGCACAGAAGAGCCTTAATGTTCAAAGAAAATGATTGGGTCTTACTCAAGTTTCCTAAGGCTCGATTAAGGCAAACGACGGGCAAAAATCCTACGGGCCATCAAAAGTATTATGCTAAACTAGCAAAAAGATACTATGGTCCTTTCCAAATCTTGAAGCCTATCAATGAGACGGCTTATCAACTCAAGTTGCCCAACCATTGGCTTATACACAATGCCTTCCATGTAAGCTTACTTAAGCCCTACAAAGGAGAGCCACCAATTGAACCAATTATTGAAGACCCTCCCGAAGTTGAAGACCAAGAAGAGGTGCTACAACCCGAAGCTATCCTTCGGCATGAAGACAAAGTACTACGACATGGTAAGATTATCCGACGGTATCTTATTAAGTTCAAAAATTATCCTTTTGAAGATGCTAAATGGATGCAAGGAGTACAACTTAAGGATAGTATGAACCTTGTCAATGCTTACAATGCTACATTAGAGTAAGCAAATGTACAAATTTCTTTTAAATAACTCATGTTTTTGTCTTATATGACTAGTCCTCTTTTTAATTGTGCACAAATTTAACTAGTATGCATGCTTAGAATCATGTTTGTGATGACGACGTCTCTCAAACACCAAGTAGAATTTGTCCCTCTACTATGGGAGAATGAAATGGACTAAAAGAGCAGACATGCTTGCGGCAGCTATGTCTCCCAAGCACCAAATGGATTAGTCATCCATCTTGGAAAGATGTCGTAGGGTAAAAAGGGATCCTTTACCCGCTAAGTACGATTGACTAATGACTAAGACTTTATCTATTCTACCTCATAGTCGAGGACGACTATGATTTCAAGAGAGAGGTAATGTCATAAAATCTAATATCTAACTAACCCAAATGATTTTCTCATATTAAATTGATCACTTAATATGGGAGAATAAACGGGAACAAGTGTTAAGATATAGGTGTGTGCTTATAGATCTATCTCAACACGGGGCCAATAGTAAAGGGGCGCAAAAGGGAGATGGTCTATCAAAGAGCAAGGCTAACCAATGGAGCATAAGACCTTAGGGCTAGCTTCATTGAAGACCTCCAATAAATGTATGTAAAAAGTCCTTTGACCTTAAGTAAGCTAGGGCTGAGCTTGAGGTGGGAACCCGGCCCAAGCTCGAGGTGCTTGTCCTGCTTGAGGTGCTTGTCATGCTTGAGGTGTTTGTCATGCTTGAGGTTCTTGATTAAGATTCTTGAGGTGCTTGACTGGCTCCATGCTTGAGGTGCTTGACTTGCTGCATGATTAAGGTACTTGAGGTGCCTTGAGAAGCTTGCCTGAGATGCTTGTGGGAACACCCCCTAGTTCAAGTGCTTTGTCATGCTTGATGAGTAAGGTGCTTGATCACCTAAAGTCAAAATCATTCCTACAAGAGGGGGGGCGAGCCCTTTTCCTAGGAGCTAGAGAGAGAACACCCACTCACACACACAAGGGAAGCCCCAACTTGAAGAGGCAGCAAGGACACATGTCAGGCCCCTACCCATGTTACCTTCATGTGTTGCTTGAAGCCTATTGGCTAAGCTTCAAAGGGGTCCAATGATAAATTACTTGAATTATCTAATTGATTTTTCATTTATCAAGTCCTCTCTCTCAAAGGGGAAAGGGGGACACTTGTCCCAAGGCTACCCATGTTGCTTGTAATGGCTCCTGCTTGTGATTGGCTAGGCCTGGAGGGGTCCAATGAGCTTCAAGCATGAGCTACAAGAGGGGGTCGACCCAAGCTAGCTAGGGCCTTGCTGGAGGGGTATACTCACCCACACACACTCACAATCACTCTCATTGTGTGCTATGGAAAGTGAAAGAGCTCCCTCTCCAAGCAAGTAGAGGTTGAGAGCCTACACCAACACTCTTGGCTATGGAGTGCAAATCCAACCAAGAGCCATGCTTCAATGCTTAAGCTTGCCATCTCCTTCTTCTTCATTACTATGCTATTATGTATGCTAGCAACAAGAGTATGATAAGTGAGGAACTAATTCTTTCTCCTACGAAATGTTTCTTCTTCCTCTTCCCTACCCTCATTCCCTGCTAGCTCTCTCCACCTTCGAAGGTGTTTGAGGTCTTGGGACTGAGGCTTGGGATAGTTAAAGCTTTCTTCAAGTTTATGTTATGTTTGTGGTGCATGAAGCCTTCCATCTTCATGGCATCACCTAGGTCACAAGGAACACAAAGACTGTATTGTAACAAGTCTCTCTTTAAGGGAGAAATCATAATACAAATGCCTATTGGAGGGGGGGCCGGCTCCACATAAATCCGGTCCTCAATTGTTGTCATGTTCTCTAAAAACTCTCTCTTGCAAAAGTATTGTCTATGCCAAGTTAACTAATTGCTATGATTATGTTGCTATCTTCAATTATGTCTACCCGCTATGCTCACAAAATCATTTCTTGAAAGTACTCTCATTAAATTCCGCTATTCTCAAATTGAATAGGCAAATTCCATTACATTGGTATGAGAGGATTTGGTTTCTCTTTTCTTGCTTAAGAAGAGAGGTCCTTAAGTAGCCTATTAATGGTTGATGTTGTTAATTATAATAGAGTAAGTGGAACTGGGATCTAATACCGGTTTTGTTAAGCCCACTATTTGGGGGATGGTGCACACCTCGAGAGCTTTGGACTTAATAATGGAGTCTTTTTAGACTTGCCTACGGCTTTACCATTATTGAGCCATAAGAAGTCCGAAAGGAGCTAGCCCTTGGCAACTCTGCTATGTTAGACCTACTCCTCTACTCTCTATAATTAACCACTTTGAGCCGTGGGTGTAGATACTTAAGAGCCGATTTTCAAAGGCTAAGAGGAGTGGCAACTAAGGTTTTGAATTGCCAAAGCATACACTAAGTACATACATAAAATTTTGTTAACATGGCTGACAATAATCAAGAGAGTAGAATGAACATTGATAGCTTTGACTTTGCACATGAAGGTGCTAATGATGATGCTCCCATGTTTGTGAATTATCTTGTGACTAGGTTGCAACAAGCTATGGGCAACCCTACCTTGCAAGCCGAAGTTACTCAACAACTTCGTGCCTATGGAATTTCCCTTCCTCTCCAAGAGGAGAGAGAGCTTAGGAGGCCTCTTGAAGAGACCCCCAAAAGAAGACTCTCTCCCATTCGAGAGGAGGAATCCAAAGAGAAAGAAAGCAATGAAAGTCTAAGTTCTTCTGAAGATGTGGCTCCACGAAGAAGGCGGTCTAGACGATCGCCTACTCCTCCCAAGAGGAAAAGAGCAACCCATAGTCCTTCTCCTCATCACTCTCAAAGGCAAGAGAGGAAACAAAGGAAGAAAAGGGCTAGGAAGAGGTCACCCTCTTCTCCTTCTTCTTCACCTTCCTTCTCTTCCGATGAAAGTTATGGCTATTCTCCTAGAGAATACAAGAGGGGAGGACATCGCAAATCATTTCCTGCATGGCGAAGGTCACAAAAGCTAAAGAAGTTCAAGGAGGGAGGAAAGAGTATCTCTTTTATCACCTACGATGGCACCTTTGGTGCTACCGACAAAGTGTTGGCCTTCATCCAGCAATTTGATGCGGCCTTTGGGGACGAGGGCTTCACAGAGTCCTCCAAGCTACGCCATGTAGCTATGCACTTCCAAAAATCAGCTCGTCAATGGTGGGCTATCCTTCGTGGCAATGGAGAAGCCCCAAAGACATGGAAAACTCTACGAGTTTCCATCATGAAGCAATTTCTTCCAAGCGATACTAAAGATAAAGTTCTTACCGAATGGCGCGGCTTGAAGCTCCTCTCTCATGAGTCTATCAACATGTATGTAGATAAGTTTTGGGATTTACATCTCAAAGCTACTGTCTTTCAAAAGATAGACTTTGCCGAGCAAAGACAACAATTCTGTGCGGGATTACCTGAAGAGATGGCCGAATATATCAATTCTCAACGGCCCGGTACTATTACCGAAGTAATCCACCACACCGTGGTTGCTTCCCGCATCAATTTCCATCAAGGGGCTAGACGTAATGTCAAGCCCATGGAAAACAAAGATAAAAATGATGCAAAGGGGAAATCCAATGCTCAAAATAATTCCCAAGGCACTTCCAACAACAACAACAACAACAATCGGTCCAAGGAGAAGGGAGTTTACAAAGGTAAAAACAAACTCTCTCCTGAAGAGCTTGAAGCTTTTCGCAAGGACCATAAGTGTTTCAAATGTGGGGAGCAAGGACATGGCTATCGTTCTTGCCCCAAGAAGAATACTCACAATGAGACTCCTAGGGCTTCCACCATCGAAGCTCCAAAAGAGGATGCTCATTGCAAAGGATCATCACTCTCCTATGCTTGGGGAAAGGTAAGAGAGCATGATGCCTTCATCTTGTTTGACCCTGGCTCTACTGTCAACTTCATATCAATAGAGTTGGCCACCAAGTTGGGCATTCAAGCTTTTGAGATGGGAGATATAGTAACAGCTGATGCAGCTTTCAAGGGACAACAAGCCTCCGTTACTCCCTTGATTGGGAAGTTGAGGCTTCATGTCCAAAGCTATGTTGACAAAGAAGACTTCTTCATCTCTCCCCTCCAACATCAGGATGTTATCCTAGGGGCACCATGGTTTGATCGCATGGCTGCCAACATGAAGTTCCCTGAAAGGAGAATTTACTTCACCTACAGGGGAAAGAACATGTATATAGATGCTAGTGAGCGTGGTCGCACTATTCCACTTGTAAATCCTCTTTCTTTTGATAAATCAATGAAGAGCTCAGTTTCTGCGTACATGATTTATGTCAAAGAGTCTCTAAAAGCTAATAATGTTTCATCAAATGAAAATGATAGGAATCAAGAAGAGTTAGACTTGTCTACTTTTCTAAAAGGATTCCAAGATGTGTTCATCGATGATATCCCTATGGACCTACCTCCAAAACGAGGGGATGATGACCATCGTATTGAGCTCCTTCCAGGAAGCTCACCGCCTAACAAACCTCCTTATCGAGTCTCACAAGCTCAACAAGAGGAGATCATGAGGCAAGTACAAGAGCTGGTAGACAAAGGGATGGTGAGGCCTAGTTCCTCTCCCTTTTGTTCTCCAGTCCTTTTAGTGCAAAAGAAAGATGGTACATACCGTATGTGTGTGGACTATCGAGCACTAAACCATATCACTATCAAAAACAGATTTCCCGTACCTCGGGTAGAAGATCTGTTTGATAAGCTACAAGGCTCTACCTACTTCAGTAGGATTGACCTTAAGAGTGGCTATCATCAAATAAGGATAGTGGATGAGGATATCTTAAAGACCGTGTTTCGCACAACATTTGGTCTTTATGAATATCTAGTCATGCCTTTTGGCTTGACTAATGCACCAGCTACGTTCAATCGTTTGATGGAGAAAATTTTTAGACCATATCAAAAATTCACTGGAGTTTTCTTCGATGATATCATCATCTACTCCAAGTCTTTGGAGGAACATAAGCAACATCTCCAAGTGATTTTTCAAGCCTTGAGGGAGAACCAACTTTTTCTCAACCAAAAGAAAAGTGAATTCTTCCTTCAAGAGATTCAATACCTAGGCCATATTATCTCTCACGATGGTATTCGTATGGATCCATCAAAGTTAGGGGTAATAAAATCATGGCCTAACCCAAGGAATCTACATGAGCTAAGAAGCTTTATTGGTATGTGTGCATACTATAGACGCTTCATAGCAAAATTCTCTCAAGTAGCAGGACCACTACACGACTTAACCAAGAAGAACGTTAAGTTTGTATGGACTGCTAAGGAGCAAAATGCTTTTGAAAAACTCAAAGAGAAGCTTACTTCCCAACCAATCCTCGTGCTTCCGGATCTCTCAAAGCCATTTGAGGTCAAATGTGATGCTTGTGGTGATTGCCTTGGAGCGGTTTTGCTTCAAGAAGGGCATGCCATAGCATATGAGAGCCGAAGGCTCAATGGTGATGAACGAGTCTTGGGCATTTATGAGAAAGAGCTTTTAGCTGTTCTACATGCCCTAGACACATGGAAGCACTACCTATTGGGGACTCCATTTATCCTACGAACCGACCACCAAAGTCTCAAGTATTTCATGACGCAAACCAAGCTTTCCGACAAACAAATGAGGTGGGCAAATTTTCTTTCGCAATTTAATTTCCATATTGCTCACATAGCTGGTAAGCACAATCAAGTTGCCGATGCACTTTCACGACGACCAAAAGTTAATGCGGTTTCTATAGCTACTCACAATGATCTATCCTCTATGATAGATGAGTATGCTACTGACCCTGACTTTAGAGACATAATGTCAGCCCTTGCTTTGGGGAAGAAAGAGGAACCATTCACCTTGCAGGATGGTTATCTTCTCCACGACAATAGGCTATGTGTTACCCATTCCCTTCGTGAAAAGGTTATGTATGAATCCCATGCTCCCCCATATGCAGGGCATAGAGGTATTCAACCTACTCTCCGAGGAGTAGAGACGTATTTCTATTGGCCTACCATGAAAGTGGACATACAAGAGTATGTTTCAAAATGTGTAGTATGCCAAAAGACCAAGTATGATAGAGGGAAGCAACCTGGATTACTCCAGCCATTGCCTATTCCAAATTCACCATGGGAGAGTATATCCATGGATTTCATCTTTGGATTACCCAAGTCTATCCATGGGAATACAGGAATATGGACAATAGTCGACAGGTTTAGCAAGCAAGCACATTTTATTCCTGTCAAAAAGACTATTAAGGCACATCAAATGGCAACTCTCTTCATATCTCAGATTTTCAAACACCATGGATTACCCACATCCATCGTGTCAGATAGAGATCCTAGAATGACCAGTAATTTCTGGAAAGGTCTCTTTGAAAATCTAGGAACAAGATTGAATTTCTCTTCGGCCTATCACCCACAAACGGATGGCCAAAGTGAGATAGCCAATCTTACGATACTCGATCTACTCAAGACTTATGTTAACGAAGTAGATCAACGCTCACAATGGGAAAAGTATTTACCACTAGTAGAGTATGCCTACAATAATACTGTACATACTTCTATGGGCAAAGCACCTTTCGAGATCATAGAAGGAAGACCTAAAAGTCCCTTGCTACTGAAAGTACATGGGAAGATCTTCGCCGCCGATGAGTATAGCCGTGACCTACAAGAATCTTTTCAAAAGATTAGGGAGGCTATAGCCATCTCTCAACAAAGGCAAAAAGCTGCTGCTGATAAGCACAGAAGAGCCTTAATGTTCAAAGAAAATGATTGGGTCTTACTCAAGTTTCCTAAGGCTCGATTAAGGCAAACGACGGGCAAAAATCCTACGGGCCATCAAAAGTATTATGCTAAACTAGCAAAAAGATACTATGGTCCTTTCCAAATCTTGAAGCCTATCAATGAGACGGCTTATCAACTCAAGTTGCCCAACCATTGGCTTATACACAATGCCTTCCATGTAAGCTTACTTAAGCCCTACAAAGGAGAGCCACCAATTGAACCAATTATTGAAGACCCTCCCGAAGTTGAAGACCAAGAAGAGGTGCTACAACCCGAAGCTATCCTTCGGCATGAAGACAAAGTACTACGACATGGTAAGATTATCCGACGGTATCTTATTAAGTTCAAAAATTATCCTTTTGAAGATGCTAAATGGATGCAAGGAGTACAACTTAAGGATAGTATGAACCTTGTCAATGCTTACAATGCTACATTAGAGTAAGCAAATGTACAAATTTCTTTTAAATAACTCATGTTTTTGTCTTATATGACTAGTCCTCTTTTTAATTGTGCACAAATTTAACTAGTATGCATGCTTAGAATCATGTTTGTGATGACGACGTCTCTCAAACACCAAGTAGAATTTGTCACTCTACTATGGGAGAATGAAATGGACTAAAAGAGCAGACATGCTTGCGGCAGCTATGTCTCCCAAGCACCAAATGGATTAGTCATCCATCTTGGAAAGATGTCGTAGGGTAAAAAGGGATCCTTTACCCGCTAAGTACGATTGACTAATGACTAAGACTTTATCTATTCTACCTCATAGTCGAGGACGACTATGATTTCAAGAGAGAGGTAATGTCATAAAATCTAATATCTAACTAACCCAAATGATTTTCTCATATTAAATTGATCACTTAATATGGGAGAATAAACGGGAACAAGTGTTAAGATATAGGTGTGTGCTTATAGATCTATCTCAACACGGGGCCAATAGTAAAGGGGCGCAAAAGGGAGATGGTCTATCAAAGAGCAAGGCTAACCAATGGAGCATAAGACCTTAGGGTTAGCTTCATTGAAGACCTCCAATAAATGTATGTAAAAAGTCCTTTGACCTTAAGTAAGCTAGGGCTGAGCTTGAGGTGGGAACCCGGCCCAAGCTCGAGGTGCTTGTCCTGCTTGAGGTGCTTGTCATGCTTGAGGTGTTTGTCATGCTTGAGGTTCTTGATTAAGATTCTTGAGGTGCTTGACTGGCTCCATGCTTGAGGTGCTTGACTTGCTGCATGATTAAGGTACTTGAGGTGCCTTGAGAAGCTTGCCTGAGATGCTTGTGGGAACACCCCCTAGTTCAAGTGCTTTGTCATGCTTGATGAGTAAGGTGCTTGATCACCTAAAGTCAAAATCATTCCTACAAGAGGGGGGGCGAGCCCTTTTCCTAGGAGCTAGAGAGAGAACACCCACTCACACACACAAGGGAAGCCCCAACTTGAAGAGGCAGCAAGGACACATGTCAGGCCCCTACCCATGTTACCTTCATGTGTTGCTTGAAGCCTATTGGCTAAGCTTCAAAGGGGTCCAATGATAAATTACTTGAATTATCTAATTGATTTTTCATTTATCAAGTCCTCTCTCTCAAAGGGGAAAGGGGGACACTTGTCCCAAGGCTACCCATGTTGCTTGTAATGGCTCCTGCTTGTGATTGGCTAGGCCTGGAGGGGTCCAATGAGCTTCAAGCATGAGCTACAAGGGGGGGTCGACCCAAGCTAGCTAGGGCCTTGCTGGAGGGGTATACTCACCCACACACACTCACAATCACTCTCATTGTGTGCTATGGAAAGTGAAAGAGCTCCCTCTCCAAGCAAGTAGAGGTTGAGAGCCTACACCAACACTCTTGGCTATGGAGTGCAAATCCAACCAAGAGCCATGCTTCAATGCTTAAGCTTGCCATCTCCTTCTTCTTCATTACTATGCTATTATGTATGCTAGCAACAAGAGTATGATAAGTGAGGAACTAATTCTTTCTCCTACGAAATGTTTCTTCTTCCTCTTCCCTACCCTCATTCCCTGCTAGCTCTCTCCACCTTCGAAGGTGTTTGAGGTCTTGGGACTGAGGCTTGGGATAGTTAAAGCTTTCTTCAAGTTTATGTTATGTTTGTGGTGCATGAAGCCTTCCATCTTCATGGCATCACCTAGGTCACAAGGAACACAAAGACTGTATTGTAACAAGTCTCTCTTTATGGGAGAAATCATAATACAAATGCCTATTGGAGGGGGACTGGCTCCACATAAATCCGGTCCTCAATTGTTGTCATGTTCTCTAAACTCTCTCTCTTGCAAAAGTATTGTCTATGCCAAGTTAACTAATTGCTATGATTATGTTGCTATCTTCAATTATGTCTACCCGCTATGCTCACAAAATCATTTCTTGAAAGTACTCTCATTAAATTCCGCTATTCTCAAATTGAATAGGCAAATTCCATTACATCTATCTCCTCTTCATTGTTGCAAAATAAAAGTCATTTAAAGGTTTCACCATTAGTAATCAAAGAGGATATCGTTGCCCATGAGTTTGTGCATCAAAAATCACTTACAAAAGTGGAGTTGTTTTAGGCCTAAGGAGGTGCTCAGGTAGCATTGTAGGCCTGCAAGGTTGTGTGGTTGGACTGTTGTGCCTTTTTTGGATACTCTTGGGGCCAAATTTTTGGTGTACCATTAATTTTTTCCTTTGGATCTCCATACTTTAGTGAGAGTAAGGAGCATAGCATAAAAGTTTATATTAGGGGGATGACGAGATCACCCATTTCTCAAGTACTTGGTTTAGGCCATGGTTCTAAAATGTGAATTTCTAACAACAAAGCATTGATTTGTGGTGGTGGTGATTAAAACATGCCTAGAATAACTATTTTATTCAAACATTATTACACTCTTTCTAATTTGTTCTCAAATTCGCTCGGAATTGTTCTATGCTCGGTTTCTTTAGCTCGGTGATTAGAATCCCCCAAATCTTGTTTGCAATCTTGAAATTGTACGCGTGCACCGAAATGATTTCGGGAATAACATGGCTCTGATACGAGATGAAGGGGAGGATTTGGGAGCACAACGGAAGAGGAATATGCACACACACACACACTCACCATCTTAGCCACACACACAGTTTGTAGGGGGAGATCCAACACGTACTGTGTGCCCCCTTTCTTTCTTCTTTGTCATATGCACTAAGGCACAATACACATTGTACTTAGTGCTTCTTCTTTGTCATATGCACTTAGGCACAATACACATTGTACTTAGTGCTTCTTCTTTGTCATATGCACTAAGGCACAATACACATTGTACTTAGTGCTAGTGGCTCACACAAGTGTATAGCTGTACATTAGGGTTAGTAGAAGTTAGTGATGGACGGTTGGCCACATGGTCATTAAACCTAACAGTCTGCACACGGAATGGCCGCCAAGTCATTTAATTCAAGTTCTAGTAGCAGAACCAACTCAAAAAATGTGAAGATACTTTATCAACTGTCCAAAGATGTCAAATAGAAGCTAGCCATGTAAGATTACCGAACACAAAACCCAAAACTCTTTTCTTCATAGCATAAATCCAAAAAAAATTCCTAGTGCGGAGTAACCTACTACAAGAAAAAAATTGATATCCTTCAATTTTCAAGTTGCACTTCAATAGCCCCCAGGATCAAATCGGATAATAAGAAATTGCCCCAATAATGGAGAAGCATAATACCCACATGAGCATACATTTCTTGTATCAATCAACATTAAACATTTTCAGTGTAGGTGTGCTTTTCCTGGATGAAATAGCATGGAACCAAAATGCATATCCACAAGTAACCATCCATATTGAACGTGCTTTTGAAGATCCTTTGAATCTCCTGCAAATACCATTAAGAGAACATAGCATTGATGGGACCCACAATATACTAGAGCATCACATGAGGCATAGTAAAGTATCCATGTCCCATAAACTTCTAGAAACCTAGTCTCATTACCAGTAATTCTTAAAGAGCATTGACTCCCTTTTACTGGCAGCCAAACTATCACTGACATACTTGCATCATTAAAAAAAAAGCATCCAAATCCTACCATAATTGACATGTTGTCCAAGGAAATGAAAAACTCTGTGCACTTTTTGAAGTATCAAGGATGATTTAGGATCATCACCTCCTCTAGCTTCATAGCCATTACGAAAAACCTTGGTAATCTCTGGACTTGTATCACCAGAGGAATTTTTACCTATACTGGAATTTCAGCTTGATCATGAAAAACCGATTTAGCCTGTAAATCTTCATCCATAGCATCCTTGAAAAAATCACTTTGAAAAATATCAACATTCATCAAAACTCTAGGAGATATATCCTCATGCAACCCATGTATAAGTATAGATGTAGAATCCTTGTTGATATCCTGTTCACTATCAACATGATCTAGGAAATCTTCAAACTCTTCATTATCATCCTCTGCTTCCTCATCTCCATCCTTGCTACTTAGCAATCCATCACAACAATGCGAAGGTTCATCTGACACCCCCTTTGAAGGGATACCCTCAAGCATATCCTGTATTGGCTCATCATCCTCCTGTACCTTTTTAGGTATCGTGTATATGATAGCTTTATTGATACAATCATCTACAGTGAACGTGCCTTCTCAGCTATAGTTCCGATGGACCCATTAGTAGCCTATAGTGGCTCATCTTCTTGATACTCATTTTGACAACATCCCATGCCAAGGTCAGTAGCTTGAAAAAAATTTGTTCTATAATCTAGATCTTCACTAGAACCATTATCAAAGGAAACTTCCATGCGAGCAATCTTTTGAAAAAAAATCATATATTTTTATTTCAACATTAAATTCATTGTTTGCCTTTGCTAGGTTGCTCAAAATATGGTCCTATGAAGCTGAATCTTCTACTTCCAAAGCCGTATTTTCTTTGGCTTTAATCCTTGCAAAAACATGTTCCCAAAATTGATCGTTATTAAGAAACTGCATCTGACCCCTTCTCCTTTATAGAAGACAATTTGGCTTCGATCCGTACTCTCCTTCATTGCCAACTTGATAATCCTTGAGATTTCATGAACAAACCCATATCCAAAATAGTCCCACTGTGTGGGATATGTTTCTGACAGTTCTTGAAAATTATCTTGAAATTCTAAATTTACAACTTCTTCAAAATTCAAAATCATCCGATCTTCTTGAATGCCTCGATTATTTTTCTCCGCTTTATAGCATGCAAGGAGTCCATCTAGATCATGGCCTTGAAAAATACTACACTATTCATGTACGGTGTTAGCGTGCAAAAAACAAGGAAAACGAGAACCTCTATAGCCTTCACACACCACACTGTCGGAAGGAAACACCATAAAGCTGCGAAAAACACCTATGTCGTACACCTATAAAGTCGGGTAGGATACAATCCTAACCCAAACCATGATTAAAATTGATGAAGAAAAAAGACCATAAAGATGAAGCTCGTGTTGTGTGGACCTCAGTAGAGTATCTATATGCTTGATTCCGACAACAGACGAGAGAGTTACAAGCTTTCGAAGTTGGGGTATCTCTCAAAAGCTCCAAAAAAGCTAGTCTCTGTAAGCAAAAAGGGTGTGTAGAGAATTGCAGACATTAAAAAGGGTGATTTTTTGGCTCTTATCCCAAGGAATTTTCTCTCTCCTCTTAGCCGACATAGTTCTCTCTTTGGGCAACTTTTAATTGTTCCAATTTTGGCCTTTTTAGGGTGAAAATAAGCTGTCGCTAACCATTTGACCAAGGAATGGGGTGGGGCAAGTGTTTGGGGACCAAAACAAAAAAAATGCCAGGCGCCTGTCCAGCCAGTGGGAACTCATAATGGGCACCCTTTCCTCCCCCAAAGTCCCCGAGCCCTCATGGGCTAGGCAAGTGAGCTCCATTTGCTCCTTTAACACAACCTTAGGCGGTACCCACTCCCCCCCTTATACCCTCCAATTTCCACTTTCTCCCCCCTCATGTGGGATTACTCCATTGCCACTTGGCACTATCCCCAAGCTTCCCAACTTCACCAAAAATTTACAGCTTCTCCCAAAGCATGAGAGGACTTCTCAGTGCGAACAGTTTTCTGAGAGGCATACCTTGCTGCTTCGGCCACCGAATGACGCACCCTAACACACAGTGTCATAATAATCAATATCTAATTCTCCTAAATGATTTTCTCATGCTAAACTGATCATTAATATGGGGAAGTGCCACGGGAGAAAAAGCTAGAATATTGGTTAAGCTAGCAGATTGACCACAGTAGGGATCCAAAGGAGGGAAAATAGGGATCCAAAGGGGTGGGGCATCTGCAGAAGAACCATGTGCAACAATGGGCTAAAAAGACCCTAAGGTTCAGCCCATTAAGACTTCCAAAATGCTAAGGTTCCAAAATTCAAAGGTTGTGTCCAAAGGTCAACCTTAAGGGAATTGGATGCTTTGTGTGTGACCAAAAAAATCTTTGAATATCCCTACATAGGAGGGGGCGAGCCTAGCAAGTAGGGGATGAGAGAGAAGGCCACACACACACACACACACAAGCTCCCTTTACACAAAGGGAATGAGGGACACATGTCAGCTCCCTAGGCTAGATGCCCACAAGGTGTACCCAATTCCTATTGGATGACCCTTGAAGTGGACCAATAAGAATTAGGCTAGAGTAAATTTATCCTAATTAATTTTAAAACACTTAATAAAAAGAACCAATGAAAATAAGGTCTCCTGGATGATTATTGGACAGCCTGTGAAGGGGTCCAATAGGAATTGAGCAGCCCAATGGGCTACTTAATTCCTATTGGTCAGAATGGGGAAGGGTCCAATGGGGATTTAATTCATTTAAATCAATTAATTTTAATTGATTAAGCTCTCACAAAAGGGGAAAGGGGGACACATGTCATAAGGCTATCACTTATGTTTCTTAATAGCCATTGGCTTGACTTGGGGAGGTCCAATGGGGAGCCTACAAGAGCAAATAGCAAGAGGGCTCGCCCAAGAGAGAGAGGAGGCTGATTTTTGCAAGGCATTATCACACACACACTCACACAATCTCATGTGTGAAGAAAGAGAAGACTATCTCTTCCCAAGCTTTAATGGAGAGCTCATCACCTACTCCAAGCTTGTGAGACAGAAGCCTACATCGACACACTCTTGACTTGTGGATGCAAATCCAACCAAGATCCAAGATTCAATGCATGCTCATCTCCTCTATCAAGCTAATTACTAAGCTAAAGCTATGCTAATATGAGTGATTATGTGAGGAGATGTACATCTTTCTCGTAAGATACTCCTTCCTCTCAATCTACTCTCATACCCTGCTAGCTCTCACCATCTTCGAAGGTGTGTGAGATCTTGAGTCTGAGAACGGGGATAATTAAAGTTGTGTTTACTATGTGTTTTTCTTAGTGCATGAAGCTGTCATCTTCATTGCACTAGCTAGTCTTGAAGGAACACAAAGAATTGTATTGTACAATGTCTCTCTTGATGGAAGAAACCATAATACAAAGCCTTTTGGAGGGGGGACCGGCTCCATGCAAGTCCGGTCCTCAACTGTTTTCAATAGCTTAATTTCTCTCTCTTTTGAAAGTATTGTTGATGCTATCTAACTAGGTGTTATGCTTTTTGTTGCTCTCTCCATCCAAGCACTCTTGTAATTCTCATTAGGAATCTATTCTAATGAAATTCCCACTATGTTCATGCTAATATCCTCTACACACAAGTTTTTAGGCCATTAAATGTTACATTGGTATCAGAGCACAAGGTTTCTCTTTTCTTGCTCAAGAAGGTAGGTCCTCAAGCTAGCTATAAATGGTTGGTATTATTAATTGCATGTGAGTAAGTAGAATAGGGATTTTTCAGCCTTGCAGTGCGCCTGCCTTTGTGCAGTTAATGGGGCATCATCGTTGAGAGCTATGGTCTTAATAGTGGAGTCCTATGGGGCTTGCCTACGGCTTAACCACTATTGAGCTATTAGAAGCTTGACAGGAGCCGGTGCTGTTTTGGTTTTGAACGACCCTCTCTTCTATTCCTTGCAATTAATGGTATTCGAGCCGCGGGTACAATAGCTTGAGTGCTTTTTCTAAAGGGGTAAAGAGGAGTAGCAACTAGGGCTTGAAGTGCCAAAGTACACCTAAAAGTTGCTAGAATGGTTGACAATAGTAAAGAGAGTGAAATTAATGTTGATAACTTTGATTTTGCTCATGAGCAAGCTACTAATGATGCTTCAATGCTTGTTAACTATCTTGTTTCTAGGCTTGAACAAGCCATGGACAATCCATCTCTCCAAAGTGAAGTGCAACGGCAGCTCCGTGCTCACGGGATTCTCCAAGCTCATCACCATGACGAAAGAACACCTAGGAAGCCTCCTTATGAGACTTCCAAAAGAGGTCTCTCTCCAATTCGGGAAGAAGAAGAGAATTCATACAAAGGGCTCAAGAATTTACTTCTTGATGATGCATCTCCTTCCCAAAGGAGAACTCAAGAGCCTCCACCGAAGGAACGAGAAATAAGTGACTCTCCCGCCACCTCGGCGGATATGGCTCCACGAAGACGGCGGGCTAAACGCTCTCCATCACCACCAAGGTGGAGAAGACCATCACACTCTTCTCCACGCCATAATTCAAAGAGGCATGATAAAAAGCAAGAGAAGAAAAAGACGAGAAAGAGGAAACCCTCTTCTCCATCTTCTTCATCCTCTTCCTCTTATGAAAGTGATGGTAAAGACGACGAAGATCAAGACAAGAAAAAGGAGAGAAAGAGGTCACCCTCTTCTCCACCTTCTTCAAATTCTTCACCTTCTGAAGAAAGTGATGGTGCAACATTTGAACCATCAAAAAGAAGAGGCCATAGGAAATCCTATGCCACATGGAAGAGGTCATCCAAGGTGAAGAAGTTCAAAGAGGGAGGGAAGAGCATCTCTTTCCTTACCTATGATGGCACCTTTGGTGCTACGGACAAATTCTTGGCCTTTATCCAGCAATTTGATGCGGCGTTTGGAGATGAGGGCTTCACGGAGTCCTCTAAGCTACGCCATGTAGCTATGCACTTTCAAAAGTCCACTAGGCAATGGTGTGCTAGCCTAGGAGCCAACGGTGAAGCTCCACGAACATGGAAAGCTTTAAGAGATTCCATTATGAAGCAGTTTTTGGCCACCGATGCCAAAGACAAATTACTCACCGAATGGAGAAGCTTAAAGCTCTCTCCCAATGAATCCATCCACAAATATGTAGACAAGTTTTGGGACCTACAACTCAAATCCACTGTCTTTAAAAGGTTGGATTTTGGAGAGCAAAAGCAACAATTTTGTGCGGGCTTAACTGAAGAAATGGCGGAGTATGTCAACTCCCAAAGGCCACGTACCATATCGGCGGTAATACGCCATACTATGATGGCCTCACGAATCACTTTCCAAACGGGGGCTAAAAGAAATAATAAGCCCCCGGAAAACAAGGTTTCCAATGAGCCTAAGGGGAAGGACAATGTCCAAAAGTCTCCTAAGGGCAACTCCAACAAAGCTAAAGAGAAGGGAGTTTACAAAGGTAAGAACAAACTCTCTCCTGAAGAGGTTGAGCGTTATCGCAAGGATAAGCGATGTTTCAAGTGCGGCGAACAAGGGCATACATACCGCGCTTGTCCCCAAAAGAACAACCGCCAAGATCCTCCTAGAGATTCCTTGGTTGAAATCCAAGAGGAGGAGACTCACCAAACTCATCATAAAGGATCTCCTCTATGACATGCTTGGGGAAAGGTAAGAGAACATGATGCTTTTATTCTCTTTGACCGTGGTTCTACTCACAATTTTATATCTATAGAGTTGGCCACCAAGCTAGGCATACAATCCGACGAGATGGGAGATGTCCTACCCGCAGACAGTGCCTTCAAGGGGCAAGAAGCTTCAGTCACTCCCTTAATCGGGAAATTGTGGCTTCATGTCCAAGGCTATGTGGACAAAGAGGACTTCTGTATCTCTCCTCTCAAGCATGAGGATGTAATCCTAGGGGCACCATGGTTTGACCGCCTGGCTGTCGATGTTAAATTTCTTGAAAGGAGAATCTCCTTTAAGTTCAGGGAAAAAGACATGTATATAGATGCTAAGGAAATGGGTAACACTATCCCCATTGTACATACACCAGCTTTCAACAAGTCAATAAAGAGCTCTATTTCTGTGTACATGATTTTTGTTAAATATTCTCAAAATGAACCTAATGCTTTAACAAAAGAAAATAAAAGCAACCAAAAGGAATTAGAGTTATCCAATTTTCTCAAGGGGTTTCAAGATGTTTTTATTGACGACATCCCTTGTGAGCTACCTCCTAAACGAGGTAATGATGACCATGCAATTGAACTTCTTCCAGGAAGTTCACCGCCTAACAAACCTCCTTATAGAGTTTCTCAAGCTCAACAAGAGGATATTATGCAGCAAGTGCATGAGTTAGTTGAGAAGGGCATGGTTAGGCCTAGCTCATCTCCATTTTGCTCACTTGTGCTATTAGTGCAAAAGAAAGACGGCACATATCGTATGTGTGTCGACTATAGAGCACTAAATAGGATCACTTTCAAGAATAGGTTTCCCGTTCAACGGGTAGAAGACCTATTTGATAAGCTACAAGGATCGACCTACTGCAGTAGGATTGACCTAAAAAGTGGCTATCATCAAATAAGGATAGTTGATCAAGACATTGTAAAGACCGCATTTCGCACCACATTTGGTCTTTACGAATACATTGTCATGCCTTTTGGCTTGACCAATGCACCAGCCACATTCAATTGCTTGATGGAGAAGCTGTTCAGGCCTCATCAAACCTTCACTAGAGTGTTCTTTGATGATATTATCATCTACTCTAATTCACTAGACGAACACAAGCAACACCTCCAGGTAATATTTCAAGTTTTGAGAGAGAATAAACTTTATGTTAATCGAAAGAAAAGTGAATTTTTCTTGCAAGAGATTCAGTATTTAGGTCATATTATCTCTCAAGATGGCATCCAAATGGATCCATCAAAGTTAGAGGTAATAAAAGGATGGCCTAATTAAACCAAGGAATCTTCATGAACTAAGAAGCTTTATAAGTATGTGTGCATACTATAGACGCTTCATAGAAAAGTTCTCACAAATCGCGGGACCATTACATGACCTAACAAAGAAAAGCGTTAGGTACACATGGTCTGCTAAGGAGAACAATGCTTTCGAAAAGCTTAAAGAAAAGCTTATCTCTCAACCTGTGCTTACACTACCGGATCTCTCAAAACCATTTGAGGTCCAATGTGATGCTTGTGGTGATTGCCTTGGAGCTGTTTTACTCCAAGAAGGGCACGCCATACGCTATGAGAGTCGAAGGCTCGACCCTATTGAGCAAGCTCTAGGCATATATGAAAAGGAAATCCTTGCAGTTCTACATGCCTTAGACTCATGGAAGCACTATTTATTGGGGACTCCTTTCATTATGCGAACGGATCACCAAAGTCTTAAGTACTTCATGACGCAGACCAAGCTCTCCGACAAACAAATGAGGTGGGAAAATTTCCTTTCGCAGTTTCATTTTCATATTGCTCACATTGCTGGCAAGCATAATCAAGTAGCTGATGCACTCTCAAGATGACCGAGAGTGAATGCGGTTTCCATAGCAACTCACAATGATCTATCTTTAATGATAGATGAGTATGCTATTGATCCCGATTGTAGAGATGTGATTTCAGCCCTTGCATTAGGGAAGAAAGAAGAACCATTTACTTTACAAGATGGTTATCTTCTCTATGGCAATAGACTATGCGTTACTAACTCACTACGTGAGAAAGTAATGTATAATGAATCTCATGCTCCACTGTCTGCGGGGCATAGAGGGATTCAGTCTACCTTAAAGGGAATTGAAACATATTTCTATTGGCCTACCATGAAAGTGAACATACAAGAGTATGTTTCTAAATGTGTGGTTTGCCAAAAGACAAAATTTGATAGAGGGAAGCAACTTGGATTGCTTCAACCCTTGCCAATTCCTAATTCACCATGGGAGAGAATATCCATGGATTTTATCTTTGGATTGCCTAAGTCTATCCATGGGAGTACGGGAATATGGACGATAGTAGACAGGTTCAGTAAACAAGCTCATTTTATACCTGTCAAAAAGACTATCAAAGCCCATCAAATGGCAACCCTCTTCATTTCACAAATTTTCAAGTACCATGGCTTGCCAATGTCTATAGTGTCGGATAGAGATCCTAGAATGACCAGTAATTTCTGGAAGGGTCTCTTTGAGAATTTAGGAACAAGGCTAAACTTCTCTTCGGCCTATCATCCACAAACGGATGGCCAAAGTGAAATAGCTAACCTAACAATTATCGATCTACTAAAAGTCTATGTAACGGAAGTAGATCAAAGATCCCAGTGGGAGAAGTACTTACCCTTAGTGGAGTATGCTTACAATAACACTGTACATACTTCCACGGGAAAAGCACCTTTCGAGGTAATTGAGGGAAGATCAAAAAGTCCCTTGCTACTTAAGGTACATGGGAAGATCTTCGCTGCAGATGAGTATAGCCGAGACCTACAAGAATCTTTTCAAAAGACTAAGGATGCTATCTCTATCTCACAGCAAAGGCAAAAGGCTGCTGCTGACAAGCACAGAAGAGCCCAAGCCTTTAAAGAAAACGATTGGTTCTTGTTAAAGTTTCCCAAGGCTCGATTAAGGCACACGACGGGCAAGAATCCTACGGGCCACCAAAAGTACTATGCTAAACTAGCAAAAAGGTACTATGGTCCCTTCCAGATTCTTAGGCCAATCAATGATATGGCCTATCAACTCAAGTTGCCCAATCATTGGCTCATACACAATTCTTTCCATGTGAGCCTATTAAAGCCTTAAAAAGGAGAGCCACCTCAAGAACCAACTATTGAAGACCCACCGGAGATCGAGGACCAAGAGGAGGTGCTGCAGCCCGAGTCCATTCTCCGACATGAAGACAAGGTATTAAGAGGCGGTAAGACTATCCGACGATATCTTATTAAGTTTAAGAATTATCCTTTTGAAGATGCTAGATGGATGCAAGGCATACAATTAAAGGATATCCTAAACCTTGTCAATGCTTACAATCCTTCCCAAGAGTAAGCAGATGTACAAAATGTTAAAAATGAACAAAGTTTTTTGTCTTATAAGACTCTCTTTTTCTTTATTGTGCACAAAAATGAAGTAGTATGCATGCTTAGATCAAGTTTGTGGAGACGACGTCTCCCAAACACCAAGTAGAGCTTGTCACTCTACTATGGAAGATTGATAGGACTAATGTGCACACATGCTTGCGGTAGCCTCAGGCTCTCAAGCGCCAAATGGACCAGTCATCCACTGTGGAATGATGTCGTAGGGTAAAATAGGGATCCTCTACCCGCTAAGAAAAGGACTCATGAATATGCTTTATCTTCTCTACACCATAGTCGAGGACGACTATGATTTCAAGAGAGAGGTAATGTCATAATAATCAATATCTAATTCTCTTAAATGATTTTCTCATGTTAAACTGATCATTCAATATGGGGAAGTGCCAAGGGAGAAAAAGCTAGAATATTGGTTACGCTAGCAGACCGGCCACAGTAGGGATCCAAAGGAGGGAAAATAGGGATCCAAAGGGAGGGGCCATTTGCAGAAGAACCATGTGCAACAATGAGCTAAAAAGACCCTAAGGTTCAGCCCATTAAGACTTCCAAAATGCTAAGGTTCCAAAATTCAAAGGTTGTGTCCAAAGGTCAACCTTAAGGGAATTGGATGCTTTGTGTGTGACCAAAAAAATCTTTGAATATCCCTACATAGGAGGGGGTGAGCCTAGCAAGTAGGGGATGAGAGAGAAGGCCGCACACACACACACAAGATCCCTTTACACAAAGGGAATGAGGGACACATGTCAGCTCCCTAGGCTAGATGCCCACAAGGTGTACCCAATTCCTATTGGATGAACCTTGAAGTGGACCAATGAGAATTAGGCTAGAGTAAATTTATCCTAATTAATTTTAAAACACTTAATAAAAAGAACCAATGAAAACTAAGTCTCCTGGATGATCATTGGACAGCCTGCGAAGGGGTCCAATAGGAATTGAGCAGCCCAATGGGCTACTTAATTCCTATTGGTCAGAATGGGGAAAGGTCCAATGGGGATTTAATTCATTTAAATCAATTAATTTTAATTGATTAAGCTCTCACAAAAGGGGAAAGGGGGACAGATGTCATAAGGCTATCACTTATGTTTCTTAATAGCCATTGGCTTGACTTGGGGAGGTCCAATGGAGAGCCTGCAAGAGCAAATAGCAAGAGGGCTCGCCCAAGAGAGAGAGGGGGCTGATTTTTGCAAGGCATT
Organism: Adiantum capillus-veneris; assembly: GCF_014529385.1. Classification (NCBI taxonomy): domain Eukaryota; kingdom Viridiplantae; phylum Streptophyta; class Polypodiopsida; order Polypodiales; family Pteridaceae; genus Adiantum; species Adiantum capillus-veneris. The sequence continues at coordinate 31,886,696 of NC_140934.1, read as the reverse complement.
ATCACACACACACTCACACAATCTCATGTGTGAAGAAAGAGAAGACTATCTCTTCCCAAGCTTTAATGGAGAGCTAATCACCTACTCCAAGCTTGTGAGACAGAAGCCTACATCGACACACTCTTGGCTTGTGGATGCAAATCCAACCAAGAGCCAAGATTCAATGCATGCTCATCTCCTCTATCAAGATTAATAAGCTAAAGCTATGCTAATATGAGTGATTATGTTAGGAGATGTACATCTTTCTCGTAAGATACTCCTTCTTCCTCTCAATCTACTCTCATACCCTGCTAGCTCTCACCATCTTCGAAGGTGTGTGAGGTCTTGGGTCTGAGAACGTGGATAATTAAAGTTGTGTTTACTAAGTGTTTTGCTTAGTGCATGAAGCTGTCATCTTCATTGCACTAGCTAGTCTTGAAGGAACACAAAGAATTGTATTGTACAATGTCTCTCTTGATGGAAGAAACCATAATACAAAGCCTTTTGGAGGGGGGACCGGCTCCATGCAAATCGGGTCCTCAACTGTTGTCAATAGCTTAATTTCTCTCTCTTTTGAAAGTATTGTTGATGCTATCTAACTAGGTGTTATGCATTTTGTTGCTCTCTCCACCCAAGCACTCTTGTAATTCTCATTAGGAATCTATTCTAATGAAATGCCCACTATGTTCATGCTAATTTCCGCTACACACAAGTTTTTAGGCCATTAAAGGTTACACACGGCTTAAAGCCTATCACCTCAGATATCTCCATAAATATAAAACTTCAGCATTTCTAATCTTAGACCCCCAAGTTGGCCTAGTTGCCCTTCTCGCATGCATTGCAATCACCTTCTAAGTTGAGACTGCCTGCTTCGGATGCTCATAACTCATGATGTACAAGTCCGATTCACAAGCTACAAAGCACGGCTGAAAACACTTATTAAAAAAAATATTTTGGAGTCTTGAACAGCCCAAAACATCAACATTCAATCTTGGAAAAATCACAACTTTATAAATGAATTTTTACAGAGTCACTTCCAAAACTCGTAGGGCTATGTACACATATATACACAAGGCTAGTGGGCAAAATTTTTGGCATGACTTAGTGACTTCATGCTGATCCAAAAAATGCCTGACATAGCTTGCCAGTCCCCCCCTTGCCTGCTTAGTCATTCATGACAAGCAGAGGTCCCTAGGGTGAACAACTGCTTCCTTTCATCCCCTGAAACCTCATCTACATCCTCAGATGTCTCAACATTGTCTCCCTCCATTGATAACATTTCATCTGTCACATTGTCATCAAACGCGCTAGATACTTCTTCAATCTATAACCATTAACACGATATTTATGTTGTGCACCACCCAAATCAGCCAACTAATATGTGTCATTATCAAATTTATTCACAATAGTAAAAGGACCCTCCCATGTGATTTGAAACTTCTTTTGAAACGTATTGTCCAACTTACTATTGTATTGGAACACAAAATCACCGTTTTTAATTTTTTTATCCTTCACGCATTCATTGGCTTTTAGTTGAGCCTTCTTTGATACCTCCTCATAGTACCTCAAAGCTAAAACTATGTCCAATTGCAAACATTGTAAATCCAACAACCTTTTTTGCCACGCATTTGTTTTCTCCTCATCTTCCAATGACAACTTGAGAGCACGAATTGCCACTTCAATTGGCAGTAAAGCTTCCTTTCCATAAACCAAGTGGTAAGGGGAAAATCCTGTGCTCATTTTGGTAGCAGTTCTATAAGCCCATAACGCACAAGGCAACTCTGAATCCCTAGTCTTTCCACGTTTCTAAGTCATCTTTGTCAAGATCGTTAGTAACTCTCCATTGAACCTCTCATTGAGACCATTGCATTGTGGATAATAAGGAGAATTGTACCTATGTTGTATATTGAGCTTCTTGCATAAGAAATCAAACAACTCTCCTCTAAATCCTGGTCCTCTATCAAAAAGTAGTTCTAGGGGTACACCAAATTTGCAGCATATATGCTCATAAACAAATTTTCCCATCTCCTTACTAGTAATTTGTTTGACAGCTTTGGCTTCTGCCCATTGTGACAAGTAATCCACTGCTGTCAAAATATAAGAATTTCTTTTGTTGGTCATCGGTAAGGGTCCAATAGCATCAAGACCCCATTTTTAAAACACATCAAAAGCTAGGATTGTCTTTTGCAATTCAGGCTTCAAAATTCTCTTTTCCATCATCTGGCAAGGCAAACATGACTTGCACCAATGACTAACATCCCATTGAATAGTGGGTCATACATAACCTTCTTTAAAAACCTTATGCAACATGATCTTCATGGCAATATGGCCTCCAAAATATCCCTCATGATTTTCTTCAGAAATTTTGTAAATTTCCTCTTTCCAAGGTACACGACGCAAAACCAAATCACTTCCTTTCATGTAAAGCACATCATCAAGTATTTTGTATTTCCTGGATTTTCTTATGAATGTATACTTTTTAGAAGATGGTAAACCTTCACGTAGAACACCTGTTGATAGAAAATCCAGTTCCTTTGGTAAGATTTTCCTTCCATGATATAAAGGGGCATCTGCCTTTACCACAAACACACAAGTGATAATCTATTGGGCAGCATCATGAGCTTCTTCATTTAGAGACCTCTCAATATGATGCAAACTCCATGCTTCAAGATTTTTGAGCAACGCCTTCACTTTGAAGCATAAATTCTTCAGTTTAGGGTTCTTATTCTTCTATACTCCCAACACTTGCTTCACAAACAGCAAAGCATCTTCTTTAATTTGCAAGTGTCTAATTCCCAATTGTAAGCAAATATGCAAACCACCTTCAAGAGCCATGTAATCTACTTCATTGTTACTTTTGGCATCAAGTTTCAGCCCTTGCTTCCTCATAAGCTTTCCTTGCACATCATAAATGACAATGCCTCCTGAAGCAGCATCATGACTTCTTCGATAAGAACCATCAAAGTACAACAATGAAGCATTAGAGATGGCAGGAGTTTCGACTTTCCTTTTCCGCACCATTACTTCTTTGACCAAAACCGGAGTATCTTTATAGGTAAGAAGGTCTGTTAAGGTAGCCTGAGTACTTTCCTCCATCAAAAAGGTGAATTGAAACTCTTGGAGCTCAATAACCCATCTCATCACTGTTTTTGATATATTTGAATTATTGAATAGCTAGGGAAGCAATGAATAACTGGTAAGAAAGATGAATTATTTTTACATCAAATAGTGCATGAATTGCCTGCAAGCATAAACCACACATGTCATCACCAATTCAATTTTTAAAAATGCCTTTCGTGAGGAGTCTTCACTCTGCTAGCATAATAAACAGGCTTCATATATTGAGATTCCTTCCCCCTTCGTAATAACATAGCTTCAATAGAATCATCTCTCACCGATGGGTTGACATAAAACTCCTTTTCCCAGTCACAGGAGCTTGCATAACAGGTAACGTACTCAAAACTTCTTTAACTTTGTCAAACACATCGTCACACACATGGGACCACTCCAAGGGATCATTCTTAACTGTTTGTTGCAATGGATACAATAGCTGTGATGCCAAAGGTATGAAACGAGACAAATATTTAACTTTCTGCATGAACGTGGCCAACTGTTTGGTATCTTTAGGGGATGACACTAACAGTAAAGCCTCCACTTTGTCTGGGTCTGCTTCAATCCCATTTTTTGAAATAACATGCCCAAGAAGCTTCACGCATGGCTGTGCCAAATGACATTTTTTAGGATTGAGCTGACACCCCCGCATTCATCGTACCTGGAAAAAGTCATTTCAAGCTTTTGAGCATGCTCTTTCCTTGAACTATATACACAAAAATCATTTATGAATCCTTTGACAAACTTCCCAAGGAACCGGGTAAGGACCCAATCTACTTTCCTTTCAAAGGCTCTTGGCCCATTTAAACCCAAAAGGAAGGAAAGAAAAGTAGAAACAACCCCATGGCGTGATAAAGTAGTCTTTCTCGATCTTCAGGAGTAAGGATAAGTTGAAAGTATCCTGAATACCCATTACAGACACTGTATCTTTCAAAACGAGCTATTGCATCTAGCAATTGATCAATTAAAGGAAAAGGGTAAGGATCTTTCTTGGTCATCTCATTTAGTGGCTTGTAATCAACACAAACTCTCCAACGCCCATCTTTCTTTGGGTGGCTACTACAGGGCTCACCCATTCAGCATTATCCACTGCACAATGAACACTGCATCCAAAACCTTATCCACTTCTTCCTTTAAAGCATTCATCTGTTCTTTACCTATCCTTAATTTTTGTCGTATTGGATTTGCCCCTTCAACTAGTTCGATCTTCACAGGATCCCCAACAAAACCCCTTATTTCTTGATATGAGGTAATGAAAAGATTTGAAAACCTGTCCAACATTGCGAAGTACTCCCTTCATTCTCCTTGTCTCAAATCAGTATGCAACATACTTTGAATTAACTCTTTCTTCACTGGAAATTTCTATTTAGGTTGCATCAACTCTTCAAGTTGATCCAAACGGCTTGAAGCATTTATATCCCCTAATATTTGCAACAGGTCAATAATTTCTTTTTGTTCCGCATCCAGCAACAAGAATGACACTTCACCTTCATCACTGGAACTTGAAGTAGTGCTACATGAAAATTGATGCAAACAAAGAGCTATCCTAATATGACTACACATAGAGAAGGCCATGCGAGGGAAAAAATTACATCCAAAAGGATCAAGGAGGCTCAATGATTCAAAGCCTACAAAGTTTTGATTTTTGATTGAAGTCGGCTCTTCTAAAAAGAGAGAGGGGACTCTCACACTTTTTTTTTCCCCCCTTAAAAATCCAGAAGCCTTTAGCCACTCTAATCCTAAACTCCATTGCAGCTTGTTTGAATCCTAAGCTTCCTAAGTGGATTTAATCCAAGCTTCCATAGCGTTTTAATCCAAGCTTCCATAGCCGCTTTAATCCAAGCCTTCATAGACATTGTAATTTGAAGCAAAGCCTCCATGGCCATTCTCATGCTAAACAAAATGTTTTAATCCATTCTAATCCTAAGCCAAGCCTCCATAGTTGATTGGAATTAAAAGCTCTCTCGAAGCAATTATCCGTCAAGTCTTTTTTCCCAAAAGCTTGGAGATCCATCAAATCTCTATTGATAAGCCAATATCATTAGCTCTCTCGACTTTGAAGTAGTAGAGGAAGAACGAAGGAGAGAAATTTTGTAAGGAAAGCTTGATATGACGATTAAGGCAAAGGGAAAAGCAGTGTCAAATTTGGTATTGTTATCATTAAATTGGACATTATCATCATCAAATTTATTGAAGTTTGATTTTCTTAATTATCACCTGAATTAAGGCAGATTAAACGGATGTAAGGAGCATAAACTGCACAATTAACATTGAATTTAAGAATGGTAAATTGTCTACATTGGGTAATCAAGATTTGGAATCTTGTTCAAGATATCTGTTTTAATATTTGTCAACATTAATTGTGTCTGTTGCAACTCTCTTCCTCACACCTCTCACAGCTAGAGGCCCTCCACCTTCCTAGCTCACCTTTCGAACACAAATCCCTCGACATTCTTGATGAACCCGATGCCAAAACGAGACAGGGTAGGAGGTAAAGATGGAGATGCATGAGCAGTTGATGCAGTTTTTTGAAGATTACAATTCCAATAGATTTGATAAAAATCTAGTAGTTACAGATTTGCCAAAAATGTTGGGATGCGTTCAGGAATGTTTGCAAGAAGTTAAAGCCATGAAGATGAAAAAGCAAATTGATGATGCAGTGAAGATGGCACTTGATACCATTGTGAGTATTTTTTGGATAAGCATGAATTCACTAAGTCATGCCAAAAATCTTGCTCACTAGCCTCGTGTATATATGTGTACATAGCCCTACGAGTTTTGGAAGTGGCTCTGTAAATATTTATGTATAAAGGTGTGATTTGACAAGATTGAATGCTGAAGTTTTGGGTTGTTCAAGACTCCAAAATATGGTTTTTAATAAGTATTTTCAGTCGTTCTTTATATCTTGTGAATCGGACTTGTACATCATGAGTTATGAGCATCCGAAGCCGGTGGTCTCAACTTAAGAAGGTGATTGCAGGTGCTTGAGAGAAGGGCAACTAGTCCAACTTGGGGGTCTAAGATTAAAAATTCTAAAGTTTTATATTTTTCGAGATAGCCAAGGTGATAGGCTTCGAGCCCTGTGTTACGGTGCATCATTCGGTGACTGGAGCAGCAAGATATGCCTCGGGAATATTGTCCGAGAGGTCCTCTCATGCTTTGGGAGAAGCTGTAAATTTATGGGGAAGTTGGGAAGCTTGGGGATGGTGCCAAGTGGCAATGGAGTAATCCGACATGGGGGGAGAAAGTGGAAATTGGAGGGTATAAGGGGGGCAGTGGGTACTTCCTAAGGTTGTATCAAAGGAGCAAATGGAGCTCACTTGCCTAGCCCATGAGGGCTCGTGGACTTTGGGGGAGGAAAGGGCGCCCATTATGAGTTATGATTTCCCACTGCTTGGACAGGCACATGGACTTTTTTTTGGTCCCCGGACACTTGCCCCCACCCCATTCCTTGGTCAAATGGTCACCCACAACTCATTTTTCACCCAAAAAAGGCCAAAATTGGACCAATTAAAAGGTGCCCAAAGAGAGAACCATGTCGTCTAAGAGGATACAAAAAATTACTTGGGATAAGAGCCAAAAAATACCCCTTTTTAATGGCTGAAATTCTCTGCAAACCCTTTTTCCTTGCAGAGACTAGCTTTTTTGGAGCTTTTGAGAGATACCCCAACTTCGAAATCTCTTAAGTCTCTCGTCTGTTGTCGGAATCAAGCATATGGATACTCTATGGAGGTCTACATAACATGAGATTCATCTTTATGGTTTTGGTTTTCATCAATTTTAATCATGGTTTGGGTTAGAGCTGTTTCTCGCCCGACTTTACAGTGATAGCCGTTTTTCGGCTTTCCGTAATTGCCATAGTGAGTTAACCCACCCTACCAAAATCATCCAAACACTGTGGCTATCCCTACCATTTCACTGTATATAGGTGTGTGTGAGTTAGGGGACTTTTCCCATATCTTCTTAAAAACCCTTAATTAGCTAGTCACTGGGCTAGTTGAGCCAAAAAAATAAATAAAATAAAAAAATAAAAAATATTATGGCCCATTTGTGTATAAATATTTCATTTTATATAGGTCCTAAATAAAAGTATTTTTCATATTTATTTTGGTATTTATTTATATATTTCTACCTATGGTGTGTTATTTATGCTATGTACATTGACTCATCATTACCATATTTTTTCTTACCATTTTGCATACTCTTTATTCCATATAAAAATAATTTCATGCAAGCTTCTCTTATTTTTGGTGTAACTCCATCCTAACAAAAAATTCCAAAAAACACTAGTTCTATTTATGTGTATATTTTTTCACTATTGTGATTTTTTCCTTCCTACATCTATTCTTTATTACTCTCATAAATTAGACCACCAAAAATATTCATCTTTTTATGGTAGACTTATAATGAGAGAGATTTATTTTGACCCCTTTATATTTTTTCCACCTATATTATTTATATTTGACATGTACATATTTTTTAGACCCCTCAATATTTGATTTTCTTAGTTGTACTATTCATTTATATCATGATCTCAACAATATCTTCAATTATAGACCTACCAAATAAGGTCAAGGGTATGTGGAATGCATGCATGCACCATGGGGAGCTCACTCTTGGAGGTATTCAAAAGAATCATCCAAAGAAAGACCTCACAAGGACTTTGTGCAGTGGGAAAAACAGTCCGTTTTGCTGAATTTTTAAAGATCACATGATCCCTGAATTTGAAAAGGTGATACAAACAAAAGTTGTAGCTCGTGAGCTGAGCTTTCACCTCAAATCGTTTCATATTTTTTTGAGCTACGAGCTGTGAGCTATGATTTTATTGGTGGACACCAGTTTTCCCATGCTATGCAGCCACACTCCCTCTTCTACTTTATCATTTTCCTCTTTCACACACACTCCTCCCTCTCCTTCCCACTCCCAAAACTGCAACTCCCATGTTCTAATTCACCCTCTTCACCATTGCCACATCTCTCACACCTCCATAGCCTTCATCCTCCATTTCTACACCCAAGGTGTCCCCCTTTCTCTCTACATATATGTCCATATTACCATACTCTCTTCAACTTTGTAAAGAACTTCAAAAAATAAGCAAAAATCCAAGGATAACCTCTGCAAATGAAGGCTTTTATCATGAATTTCCTAAGGTTTGAAATAACATAGCTTCATCGACACGCGCTGCTTCGCCATGCTGATCGCTTCTTCTACCGGTGCTGTAAAGAGGTGAATGTCAACTTCTCCAAGCTTCAACCTTGCTTTACAAGCTTATCCCTTCTCTAACTTTTCTCATCATATATCTCACCATTTGGTGAATGATTTTTTATTTTTTAGTGATAATTACTAACTACTAACCACTAACCTTATTGTAAAATGCACCCTCTACTAGAGTAGGCACTCCCAAATTATTCACTCAATCCTCTCTCCTATCATCCTCAATAATTCTCTTCCCTTGAGCCCACATCCATGTGACTCAAAGGACAAGAGAGACCCACCCTCATTAAAAATAAAAATAAAAAATGCATAATCTTTTATTCCTTCAAATAAACTTGATTAGGCCTAATCCTAATGGGGGCTTCTAAAACCTATAAATAGAGTCCATTCTCTCCCTTGTAAATCATCCCATGATCACACTACACCACACCATTCTCAACACATAACACACCACTCTTCAAGCCTAGTTGTGTAGAGTGTGTGCATTGTGAGTGCTCTATTCCATCACTACACATAGGTGCATGGAGAAGCTTGAATTTAGTTATGCCATCTAGAGGAGTGGAGTGATACTATACTCTGCAATCACACTTGTAGCCTACTCTTGTCCATAAATAAGATTCATAGTTTTGGGTGCAATTGTATGCTGCAACTACAACTCTTCTCTCCAAATTGACTTGATTAGTTGGGTCATCAGGTGGTTGAAGGTATATTGTCCTTGAAGTTTGTTGTGCCATTTCATGCTTGGTGGTTTGAGAGCTTGCTGAATTGTTTGCCAAAACTTTCAATTGTAAGAGGGTGCTCGGTGAGAGGGCTCCCGTGACCCTAAGACAATTTGTGTATTTGCAACAAGGTCAAGTTTTGTGTTGTCTCTCTATTTCTGATCAAGCTTTTTGTGCATCTAGTCTTTAAGGCTAAGACTGAGTTGCTCAAGTTGATTTTTGCGCTTTACCTCTCTCTGGTGTGGTGAATGTTTGTGTTTGGTGTGTGTGGCTATCTTGCATTCCCCTCTTTTTGTGCGTTTGAGTACAAGGAGATATCACATGCGTCCTAGTTCGTATCTACAACTAGGTGGTGCCCCTTTTCTTGTTTGGTCTCTGGCTGTGGGTTTTTGTTGTCTCTGATTGTGCTTGCCCCAACCCCAATTGAGCAGCACGGGAGCCTCGAAGGGTGTTTAGAGGCCGCTCTTCTTGTTGCCCGCCACGAACCGCCTCAAATTGGTGCCCCCACCGAGGAACGGCTTGTTTTTTTTTGTGAAGGCTCAACCTTTAGCATAATCAAGTAGCTTCCATGAATCATGAGAATTTGTATGATCCCTTCATTCCCATTGCAAGGCAAAAGGTACATATATTTTTTAGTACTAAGTTGCAATTTCAACGTGTAATTCGTAGAATTGTAGGTCCTCTTAGGTTGGCAGAGATAAACGCATCAGTAAATCTTTTTATTTTGCCTCTCATTAGGTACGACCTTAGTTTGGACGTCTATATTTTTGTTTTGTTTTAAGAATTAGGTCATGCATAGACCATGGATAATGGCCCAAGAATAGAGGTTTTCCCCTTTCATTTCACTCCACACATTAGAATAAACATTGCAATTAGTAGAAAAATCCATTTTTAACAACGTATGGTGTTCATGTTTGGTGCCCAAAGAGTAGGAGAAATTCTCGCATCACCAAACCCTGTCATCCTGCCTCTTATTGATTATCATAGGTCATTTGATGTGAATATTTTTATTTTGTTGTAGAATAGATTGCAATTTAGAAAAAATTATTGTGTAAATTTTTTAAGAAAGAAAAACAAAAACGTGTTGTCACTTTGAAACCGATTCAATGGAGGCCCAACGCCAAATGTCCGGATATCCTCTTTTGTTTGGAAAGCCTAGAGAGGATGTAGAATTATTTTTAGCGAATTTCAAGATGTCTTGCCGTATCAAGAGGATAGTAACTGATCAAGAACGTGTAGAAATGTTTGAGGTGGTCCTTAGGAAAGATGCTAGCACTTGGTTTGACTCTTTGCCTAAGGAAGTTAAAGGGAATTACACAGAAGTTTTGAATCGTTTCAAGAAATACTTCTTTGATCCCCAAAACACTCAAAAACTATGGCAAGACATTGTTTCTCATAAGCAAAAAGACTTAGATGACTACTACTTGTACAAGCAAGAGTTTCTACCTCTTTGGGCTGTATGGGTGAGAAATGTTGCTAACCCTGGTGATGGTGCAGAGTTCCTAAAGAAGAAGAGGTTCATAGCCGGACTCTTTCCTGACCTTAAGATAAAAGTTGAGGCGGGTGCACTTGCTACCTTTGATGCAACTGAAATTAGGGCTGCTGAGAAATATAGGAAACTCAAGTGCTTAAGGGGGGAGGTTCCAATAGAAGGTCTTAGACCCAAAGGTAAGTCACAAGCATCAACATCTAGGGAGCTTCCTAAGGTAACGGCGGAAGTGATTGAGAAGTTAAATGAATCTTTAAGCAGCTTGTCAATTCACCTTGCACAAGATGTAGGTCCAAAGGGACAAGCAAGGAAGTCTGAAGAGCGAGATCCATGACCTAGGAGAGTCTTGCAATGTTGGAATTGTGGTGAGTCTGGACATGGGATGTATAATTGTCCTTGGCCCCGTGGGGAGCCAGGGACACCTAACTTGAATTACCCAGTGATGAATGCAAGAGAAGGAACTAGTCAACAACCACGGCTTCTACAAAGGCCAAATGGAGCAAGACCATCTTCACAAGGAGTGGAAGGAGTTCCACCTTTGCCAGACCCAAATGTGCATGTAGTAGAGGTAACAAACTCAAATGAGGTTGACATGGAAGCAAATAGCATTAAGCGCGGCCGTGGAAAAGGGAAGGAGAAAGAAGGTGTCACATCACAGAGTGACCATGGACTAGGTAAGAAGGCAAAGGAGACCAATGAAGCTAAGAGGACTCGACGTCGTATCAATCTCCAAGACTTCCCTCTTGGACATGGTATGGATCCATACAACCTATTGGAAGACATGAGAGGTAAGGGTCCTAATATCTCATGGCCTCAGTTTCTTGCATTATGACCACAAGTTAGGAGGGATTTAACAAAGGCAGTTAGCACTAGGAGAAAGGTAAAAGAGAGTGTGCCTGTTGTAAAAATTGCACATGCTGAAATGAATGAGGATATTACACCTGTGCTAGATTGTTACATCAAAGGAAGATTGGTTAGGAAAGTTCTAGTGGATGGGGGTGCACAAATTTGCATCATGACAGAGGGACTCATGCAAAAACTAGGCATGCACATCCATGAGACACCTGAAATTAAAGTCAAGATGGCAAACAATAGCAAAGCTAGGTGTGTAGGCATTTGTAAAAATGTCTCTGTGTAGGCCTTTGGCATTAAGAAGGCAGTGGATTTCTATGTCATGTCTACCAAAGGAAATGGTTACCCATCTATCCTAGGGAGACCATGGCTAATGAAAATGCGAGATTTGCAGGATTGGGAGAGTGGAAAGCTAATTTGCAGGAATGACAATCATGAGAAGGTTGTCTTTGACATGAAGGAGCAACGCCAAGAGGAGCTTCATGAAGAATCATCTCAAAGTGAGACGGAGGAAGGCTGGATCGATAGCACTTCAGAAGGAGAAAGTAGCAGCAGCATTACTGAAGAGGAATCTTCCATCGAAGTCATGGGGGTAAGGTTTAATCCAAACAACCAAGAGACCTCTTGACTAGGTTTGGAAGAGGTAGGTTCCCAAGAAAACCAAAAAGTAGAAGATGAAAGAATGCTAGAAGGTATGTTATCTACAACACTTACAAAGGATGAAAGAGAGGAGCTCAAAGGTGTGTTAAGAAAATTTCCTAGGCTTTTCGCTAAAGGCTACACCGATGTGCGTGGAGTAGATGCTGTTCAACACAAAATTGAGTTGAAGCCAGAGGCCACACCTAAGGCTCAAAAGCTACGAAGGCTAGGAGTCATCAAGGAGCAGGCTTTACTGAAGGAGGTAAGAAAGCTTCTAGCAGCTGGTTTCATTTATCCAGTGGAGAATTCCGAGTGGGTCTCTCCTAAGAAAAATGGCTAGTGGAGGGTGTGTGTGGATTATCGTCCACTCAATGAGGCAACAAAAAGAGATCACTTTCCCCTCCCATTTTGTAAGGTCTCTGACCCCGATCAAATGAGCACCATTGTACCATGAAATGAACATAATGGAAAAAGTTACTATTTTTAGCAGTTTTTCAAATTCTGTCAGTGCCATGATGTTTAGAATGTTTTAAAGCTTCGAAATGTGAATAAAAATAATTTTTGTAAAAAACAATTCCAAAAATAGTAAGTTTTTGGTCACCCGACCCGTCCAGTTTTGATCGTCTTGAAAAATTGCACCCGTATCCCGAATTTCAAAAAAATGCATTTTCAGACCCCGGGGGCTGCTAAATATGGCAGGTACTTGGGCCAGTACGCCTTAGTTAGAGCTTGCTATAGCAATTTTTGGCATCAAAATCCGACTCGTATGACCCGTTTTAGCCTAGAACCAATTTTCCTAAAAATTGCCCGGGGAGGTACCTTGGGCCCGGGACTGTGTGGGAACAGGTTCCAGCCCACTCCAGATCAGCTTTAGCAGCTAGGGGGCGCCTTCTTGCTTTGTGGGAGTCTTGGGAAAGCTGCCAAGCCAGCAACTCAGTCTCAGAACCAGTTAACCAAGCCAACCTGACACTTGGTGGGCAGGGAACTGGACTTGCCATGCTTAACTGGAGAAGCTCCCAGATGTAATTAGCAACACAGATCGATTTTGAGCCTGTAGGAGCCTTTTTCAAGATCTGCACACACACACACACACACACACATACACACATAGGCTCACACACACACAGTGCACACACACACACCTACACACACTCTGGGAAGGTGTTGCCGGAACACACACCTTTTGAAGGAGAAGCAAGGAGGGAGGTGCTGTCGAATTCTTGCCTCAAGAAGCTCGATTAGATCAGAGAATTGAGAGGATTATAAGCCCTTAATCACGGTAACCACGGTCTAATTAATGCTTTCTGCAAATCCTTTTCATTACCATTTAAATTTCTCGTCCATTATGCTTATCCCTAGTCGAAATTCTCTATGACTACTCTTTAAATTCTCCTTATTCATGATCTATTATGTAATCATCATTCCATAGCTGAATTATCAAGCCATTCTTCACTCTCAATTAATGATTAGTGCATGATTATTAGAATTTTCTCTCTCTAGGTAGCATAGTATTAATCGGCAAGCCGGTAATTGTGTAGATTTAAGAGAATCACTTTTTCTATCACCAATTAATACTGTAACTAAATTAAATTCATTTCCTTTATGCATTAAGGTGTAATTAAGGAAAAATTAATCTGTCATTAAGTCTCTACGAGTTGACTTTCCTCACACATATGCATAGATAAATCTGCATCATCTAGTTGCTAGGAAGGAGATTAATCATACTTTACTCATCTCTCTGGTAATTCCATTAGTGAAATCCTACTATTCTTAATTACGTAAGCCAAGTAATTATCTTTAGAGCAGGTTCCCATAGGATTATGTGCCATCCTTAATGATTGCTTTATGAAAGAAATCTAGACCTCTCATATAGAGAAATTAACTGATGTCACTAATCTATCCGTTGGACTGTTATGATGCTTGAGAACCTTAGCTCTTTCTCCAAGCTAATCATTTAAAGTAGTGAGAAATGGCCCCGGTTAAGAGGACGCACTTCGGTGGTGTCCACGATCGCGAGGCAGGAACGAGTAATGTCAACGGCAAGGGGAAAGCTCCAATGGAGGAACAAATACCGGCCATCTCACAGGCCATCGATGAAGAAGTGGAAGAGGTAGATCATATTTTTATTCAACTTGTTTAAATTAACATTCAATAGGATAGTTAGGAATGAACATATTCCCGAACATGTTGGAGAAATCCAACGGAAACCTCGGCATTAAATTCATTGTACATTAAGTGTTAGAAGTAGGAAAGAAATGATTGATGGGTATGTTGTTTGGAGTAGGAAAGAATGTCTGCTAGGAAAAATTTAGCTCGGCATGTTCATTTTATTTCCAATGTTGAATCAGTCCTGACCCCCCTAATGATCACAGGGGGTAGATTTCCTCGTTAGGGCTCTTGAATTCACGACTTGCTTTCTATGCGGTGGATACCCACGACTTGCTTTCTATGCGGTGGGAACCCACGTCTTGCTTTCTATGCGGTGGGAGTGTCCATGACGTGCTTTCTATGCGGTGGACATACCTAGTTGTATGGGTAGCTAGGCGACAACGGGAGGAGTGAACTCTCACTGGAGGGGGGATGTTGTACCTCCAGAACATTGGAACTTTTATGAATAAGTTTGAGTAGAATTTTTACTAGAATTCTGTCTTGGTGTTTTTTGAAATACTGGTTGAGGGCTATCTTAACGAACCATGTGATTCGAAATTAAACAAAGAATATCTATGTTGAACAACCTTTGTGGTAGAAATTAGGTCACACGAGGAAGTTTGAGTGTGGGGGTGGAAAGTGGGGGCTTGGCTCAGGTTGCCAATGCCTACGAGATGGGTGGTCCCGATTGGTCAGGAACTCTCTGTCCCCATTGTGCTTACCCTGAACCATTTTGTTTGCTTCCGCAATATATCTAGTGGCCACCGGGTTCACCATCAGATCCTCCATTGGAAACGGCGGGGTGGGGACCTCACACATTTCAAGATGAGATACTAAATGAGGTAGCTGGTCATGAGAAGTACACTGTGTGTGATGGCTACTCGGGTTACTTTCAAATAGGTATCGCATTGGAAGATCAGTTAAAAACAACCTTCATCACTCCTTGGGGTTGTTATGCTTTTAGAGTCATGCCATTTGGTCTGACAAATGCTCCTGCAACATTCCAACGTTTCATGAACATGGTGTTTCAAGCATTCTTTGGAAAGTCAATTAGGGTGTTCATTGATGATTTTTGCATTTATAGCTCAAAATCATTGCATCTACAAAGGGTAGAAGAAGGTTTAAAGAATCTCTATGACATGGGAGGTCAACTCAACCCCGAAAAATGTCACATAGGTGAGGATGAAGTGATCTTGCTTGGTCACAAGGTTTCCTATAAAGGCATTGAGGTGGATCCTTCAAAGGCAAAGGCTCTTATTGAGATCCCATCACCCAAGAATCTCAAAGAGGTAATCTCATTCATTCAAAAGGTGAAGTATATGTCACGCTTTATTCACTTAGCTTCGGAGTTGCTTCATCCTTTGCAAAAGTTGACACAACAAGTAGAATTTGAATGGTTTGATGAGCTTGAAGAGTACTTTTGTAACATTAAAGTCATTTTGTCAGAGCTACCAACACTCATGCCTCCTTGTTGGGAGTACACATTCTTTGTTAGCTCTAGTGTTGGGAAAGAAAAAATTGGTGCGGTTTTTCTACAACAAGATCCCCACAGTGCCAGAATGCGACCCATCTACTTTGCTAGTAGGGTCATGAATGCTTTAGAGAGAGGCTACACAGAGGCAGAACTCATGATGCTTTCTCTCATGTTTGCGGTGAGAAAGTTTAGATCCTACCTGCTACCAAAACCTTTTGTAATTCTCACTGCAGAAAATTTGTTCCCTTGGGTGTCATCTCAAATGAATCTTAGTACTAGGATCTCAAAGTGGATTATGGAGTTGCAAGAGTTTCAATACTCTTTCAAAGTAGAAGATAGTGTGCATGCACAGTTGGCAAGGATCCTTACTTATAGGGTACACGAGAAGGAGATTAAGGTGCTTGAAGTAAAGACCCTACCATTGCCACCACCTAAAAGTATTCCTAATGCTTTTACCTTGTTCTTTGATGGAGCTTTTCAACGAGCCACAGGAAAAGCAGGGGGAGGGCTAGTATTGCTCAATCCAAGTGGGGAGGTGGTCATGAAAGAGAAGGTCAATCTACCGGGTTCAAATAGCAACAATGAAGCAGAATATGACACACTACTTCATGGTTTAAAGATATGCATTGGCCAAGGTATACAACGTCTCATGGTAAAAGGGGATGCACTTCTCATCATGAAGTAAATTTTAGGCATTTGGGCATGCAAGAATGAAAGCCTAAGGACAAAAGTTCATGCCATTCGTAGATTGTTTAATCAATTTGAAGAAGTGCAACTATATCATATTCCTAGGAAATAGAATGAAGATGCCGATTTACTTGCACAGCAAGTAGTTACATGTGTTGAGAAAGAAGTGCAGGTCATCATGGTGGCAGCAACTATCAAGCAACCAAGAAACCAGGGATTGGAGTCATTGAATCCCATTATTAGCTACATTTTGGAGGGTGAGTTTCCACAAGACTTCACGGAGGCTCAGAAGAGGAGACTCATGAAGAAGGCAAGCATGTATCTCTTCCTAGAAGGATCCCTCTACCAAAGAGGGAAGGATCAAGTGTGCAGAAGAGTACCAACTATTGAGGAAATCCCAGCCATTCTAAAAGATTTGCATGAGGAAGCGTGTGGTGGTCATTTTGCACAGGAACTCACTGCAAAAAAGATTTTGCTTGCTGGATATGTTTGGCCAAGCTTTCACATTGATGTTCAACATTGGTGTAAAAGCTGTCACAATTGTCAGATTAATGGAAACAAGCGTCTGTTACATGGTCCACGTCAGTTAGTCCTTGCAAATGGTCCATTTGAAAAATGGGGCATTGATGCTATGGGTCCATTGCCTAGGAGTAAAAATGGGAAATCGTATATCTTGGTGGCCATAGACTACATTACGAGATGGTAGAATCACAAAGTGTGGCAAAGGTAAATGAGAGGACAGTGAGCAAATTTGTCTACACTCACATTTTTTGTAGATTTGGCACACCTTTGGAGATTGTTTCTGATAATGGTCCAGGGTTTAGAAAGGGCTTGCTCACAGAGGTCTGTGAAGAACTTCACATTCTACATCGTCATAGTACACCCTACTATCCCCAATCCAATGGTCTGGTAGAAAAATCTAATGGTGTCATTGCAGGAATCATTAGAAAGATGGTGAGAAACAAGACAAAGTTGTGGGATGACTTCTTGGATGGTGCCTTGTGGGCGTATCAAACCACATATAGGGAAGCAACGGAGTTTACACCATTTCACTTGGTCTATGGTCAAGAAGCTTTGCAACCCATCGAGCTCAACATCCCAACAATACGACTTCATGGCAAAGCAGCACAAGATGATCAAGAAGCATGGATGGATCGACTTCTTACCTTAGCTGAGCTTGAGTGGAAAAGAGAAGCAGCATACGAGTGCTACAAGAGGAAAGCTACGTAGGCGAAGGAGAAGATTGACAAGAAACTAAAGGACAACGGCATCAATGAAGGAGATCTTGTGCTAAGGTATGACAATCGACTCGATAATCGTTTTGATGCCAAATTTGAAACTAGATGGCAGGGGCCATACATAGTTAAGAAGGCTTTGAATTCAAGTTACTATCAACTTATGGACTTGAATGGGAAAGAGCACTCTAGGAAGGTAAATGGTTATCGCTTGAAGCCCTATTTGAGTCGCCTTCTACCAAAGGATCTACCAAAGATCTGTCAAAGGGCAGCTGTCTCATGTAAGTATTGTTACATGAAGCATGAGTGTAACTCCAACCAAAATTTTGAGGGGCCAAACAATGAAGATCTCGTCAAGGACTTTGAAACACTCTCTTTGGAAAAGATGCTCTATGATGGTACATGAATATACCATCATCCTGGGGGAGGGCTAATGATAGCCGTTTTTCGGCTTTCCGTAATTGCCATAGTGAGTTAACCCACCCTACCAAAATCATCCAAACACTGTGGCTATCTCTACCATTTCACTGTATATAGGTGTGTGTGAGTTAGGGGACTTTTCCCATATCTTCTTAAAAACCCTTAATTAGCTAGTCACTGACTAGTTGAGCCAAAAAAATAAAAAAAATAAAAAAAATTATCGCCCATTTGTGTATAAATATTTCATTTTATATACGGCCTAAATAAAAGGATTTTTAAGATTTATTTTGGTATTTATTTACATATTTCTACCTATGGTGTGTTATTTATGCTATGTACATTGACTCACCATTACCATATTTTTTCTTACCATTTTGCATACTCTTTATTCCATATAAAAATAATTTCATGCAAGCTTCTCTTATTTTTGGTGTAACTCCATCCTAACAAAAATTCCAAAAAACACTAGTTCTATTTATGTGTATATTTTTTCACTATTGTGATTTTTTCCTTCCTACATCTATTCTTTATTACTCTCATAAATTAGACCACCAAAAATATTCATCTTTTTATGGTAGACTTATAATGAGAGAGATTTATTTTGACCCCTTTATATTTTTTCCACCTATATTATTTATATTTGACATGTACATATTTTTTAGACCCCTCAATATTTGATTTTCTTAGTTGTACTATTCATTTATATCATGATCTCAACAATATCCTCAATAATAGACCTACCAAATAAGGTCAAGGGTATGTGGAATGCATGCATGCACCATGGGGAGCTCACTCTTGGAGGTATTCAAAAGAATCATCCAAAGAAAGACCTCACAAGGACTTTGTGCAGTGGAAAAAACAGTCGGTTTTTCTGAGTTTTTAAAGATCACATGCTCCTTGAACTTGAAAAGGTGATACAAGCAAAAGTTGTAGCTCGTGAGCTGAACTTTCACCTCAAATTTTTTCATATTTTTTTGAGCTACGAGCTGTGAGCTATGATTTTATTGGTGGACACCAGTTTTCCCATGCTATGCAACCACACTCCCTCTTCCACTTTATCATTTTCCTCTTTCAGACACACTCCTCCCTCTCCTTCCCACTCCCAAAATTCCAACTCCCATGTTCTAATTCACCCTCTTCACCATTGCCACATCTCTCACACCTCCATAGCCTTCATCCTCCATTTCTACACCCTAGGTGTCCCCCTTTCTCTCTACATATATGTCCATATTACCATACTCTCTTCAACTTTGTAAAGAACTTCACAAAATCAGCAAAAATCCAAGTATAACCTCTGCAAATGAAGTCTTTTATCATGAATTTCCTAAGGTTTGAAATAACATAGCTTCATCGACACGCGTTGCTTCGCCATGCTGATCGCTTCTTCTACCGGTGCTGTAAAGAGGTGAATGTCAACTTCTCCAAGCTTCAACCTTGCTTTACAAGCTTATCCCTTCTCTAACTTTTCTCATCATATATCTCACCATTTGGTGAATGATTTTTTATTTTTTAGTGATAATTACCAACTACTAACCACTAACCTTATTGTAAAATGCACCCTCTACTAGAGTAGGCACTCCCAAATTATTCACTCAATCCTCTCTCCTATCATCCTCAATAATTCTCTTCCCTTGAGCCCACATCCATGTGACTCAAAGGACAAGAGAGACCCACCCTCATTAAAAAAATAAAATAAAATGCATAATCTTTTATTCCTTCAAATAAACTTGATTAGGCCTAATCCTAATCGGGGCTTCTAAAACCTATAAATAGAGCCCATTCTCTCCCTTGTAAATCATCCCATGATCACACTACACCACACCATTCTCAACACATAACACACCACTCTTCAAGCCTAGTTGTGTAGAGTGTGTGCATTGTGAGTGCTCTATTCCATCACTACACATAGGTGCATAGAGAAGCTTGAAATTAGTTATGCCATCTAGAGGAGTGGAGTGATACTATACTCTGCAATCACACTTGTAGCCTACTCTTGTCCATAAATAAGATTCATAGTTTTGGGTGCAATTGTATGTTGCAACTACGACTCTTGTCTCCAAATTGACTTGATAAGTTGGCTCATCAGGTGGTTGAAGGTATATTGTCCTTGAAGTTTGTTGTGCCATTTCATGCTTGGTGGTTTGAGGGCTTGTTGAATTGTTTGCCAAAACTTTCAATTGTAAGAGGGTGCTCGGTGAGAGGGCTCTCGTGACCCTAAGACAATTTGTGTATTTGCAACAAGGTCAAGTTTTGTGTTGTCTCTCTATTTCTCATCAAGCTTTGTGTGCATCTAGTCTTTAAGGCTAAGACTGAGTTGCTCAAGTTGATTTGTGTGCTTTACCTCTCTCTGGCGTGGTGAATGTTTGTTTTTGGTGTGTGTGGCTATCTTGCATTCCCCTCTCTTTGTGAGTTTGAGTACAAGGAGATATCACATGCGTCCTAGTTCGCATCTACAACTAGGTGGTGCCCCTTTTCTTGTTTGGTTTCTGGCTGTGGGTTGTTGTTGTCTCTGATTGTGATTGCCCCAGTCCCAATTGAGCAGCACGGGAGCCTCGAAGGGTGTTTAGAGGCCGCTCTTCTTATTGCCCGCCCCGGACCGCCTCAACATGTGTATGACATAGGTGTTTTCTGCAGGTTTATGGTGTTTCCTTCCTATGGTGTGGTGTGTACAAGGCTATAGAGGTTCTTTTTTTCCTTCTCATTTTCATGATAACATCATTTTGATGCCCCTACGAAGGAGCAAGTGCTCCTATGCTCCAATTCCTGTTAAATATGTCTATTCTGCAGGTAGTGAATGTAAAAGGGATTTGGGTCCTTATGGACAACTGCCTATGTATGTGCAAATTGTGGACAACACTTGAGCCGGTCACATAATTGGATTGTAGCCTTTGGAGGGCCATGAGGTTTTGTGAGACCAAGCACTAGGGGCCAGGTTACCCAGTGTGAGGTGGATTAGGTACTGGAGTGATCCATCGACATCCCTTGAGTTTTCGACGTCACATGTAAGTGTTTTTGTGGCAATCAAACATGGCAGATGAGTTTTCAGAGTTTCATGGATTGCCTAAAGAAAATGCACATATATTTATTGAAAAGTTGGAAGTCAATTGCCTGCTATGCAATATACTAGATCAAGCTATATTGTTGCGGATGTTGTAATATAGTTTACAGGATGAGGCAAAAGTTTGGTTACACAATTTTGAGGAGTTGATGTAGACACAAAATCCAGGAGTGGTTTTGGACTACAATCGTGTGAAGCAAGATTTCCTGGCACAACATTGATCCATCAAAGTACGTGATGATGTTTGGCATGAAAGTCGAGCCCATGACATTCAGGAACAGGCACAACAAGACACAATACTGATCCATCGAAGTACCTGATGAAGTTTGGCATGAAAGTCGAGTCCATGACATTCAGGAATAGGCACAACAAGAAGCTAGAATTAGAATATTAAAGAAAAAAGAATAGAAAAACCTTCAGAGAGTGGTCCAACAGATCAATTGTATCAACTCCCCTCGAATAGAATCCATACAAACGAAGGCTACTTCATTAGGTGGCACGGATTTATGCATTATAATGCAACTTGCTGATGGCATCATTGAGTGTGCATTAGTGGACACTTGGGCAAGATAAAATGCTATCAACTACTCCACTTTCAACAAATTAACAAAAAAGGAACCTCTAACTCCAAATACTATGGTGTTGAAGCCAATAAAGTCACAATGAATAGTCAGGGACATGTAAATTTACCAATAACGGTTGATAGCACAGTTTATCCTCATCAATTTGATATAGTAGAGGATAAGGATCTTAATGAATAATCTTTTGTAGAGCACTTTGAGGATGAAAAATATCACGTGCAAGCTCGTTGTTGTGAATTTATTGAGATAGATAAAGGGAAGGAAGCATAGTTGATTTTGAGTCTTGATACAACAAACCAATAAGAATTAGTTGGGTAATTGTTTTCTAGTTCTTTGGTGTTAATGTGTTTTTTCATTTGCTTACCCATCAACATTTTCTTTTAGAATCTCGCGGGCTACAGCTCCATCCAACTTGGCACATGAAGTATTTATGTCTCAAAAGTTTGGTATTGCGAAAAAATCAAGCATAATGGAATATCTAACTTCTAAGCAGAAATCTTGGATGGAGGTTGAGGTTAAATTGGAGGCTAGATATAACCAGGGGATTTTACCATGGTACTCAACACCGTGCATTTTGATTGCTCAACTCATTTGGAAGGTATGGCATGCTCAATTTGTTTGGGATAATTAATATAACAATTATGCTAAAATAAATAAATTGTAGCCACTCTAAGAATGAGTATGTCTTCAACTATCTTGAGGGAGCCTTAGTTGAAGGTTATAAGATACTCATGAGTCCATGTTTTCAAATATGCCTCCAATTTTCATGTGGGAAGTCTATTCAAAGGTGTAGAGTAATGGATTGGGTTACGGTTTGTATAATGCCCTAAATTCCCATGTGGGAAGCCTTGTAGAGGTGGAAAGTTATGGATGGAGCTTTGGTTCCTATGTGGGAAGCCTATGTATCATGGATTTGTTTGCATTGTGTTGTTAATGGCTTATAGAAACATTGTTGAATAATTGTGTTACTTTGAAGGGGAGATGGGAATCATTTTTGGCTGATGAGAAGAGAAGGCTTAGAACTTTAGGTCTTCTTGGGGAGGATTTCAAAAAGAAGATGAATAAATCTTTAAAGAAGAAAGAAGAAAAAATGAGAGATAGCGGATATAAGTACCTTTCTATTGCAAATCCTGCACATGGTGAAGAGTTTTTACTATGCTATTTGACAAGGATTGGCATGACAAAATAATGGTAGGAATCACTTGAGATAAGTTATACAGTTTGTGCACCGCTTTATCACAATAGAGAGGTTTATTTCATTTCATCTTAAAATTTTATTTGTCATTTTAATGTGCATTGTAATCAATACATTAACTTTTGGATTGATGATTGTAAATTTATTCAATAGATGCAAAGAAGTTATTCACATGATGATTTTGACCAAAGTTAAGGACTCCAAGGGAGGTCATTTTGTAGACCATAAGAAACTTAGAGCCTACATGAGGCAAGATACCTATTGGCAAGGAATGTTTGGCGAAGCATCAATTATTATTGCTAAGTTTGAGGTGGAGGGATCTTTGTTGCCAAAAACATTTGAGGTCTTTTTCAAGGCATCTAGAAAGCCACATGTTTCATTGGCTTATACTCATATTTTGGCAAACATGAATAGTGCTTCAGATTATGCCTCTTTACTCAAAGTGATGCATGTAAGAAAACGTCTTGTGTACAGGTATTGGATTATTTGAAAACTAATTTTGCTTCACAATGTATTTTATTGTCTCTTTTTTATATTGATTTTTTATTTAGATGGCTATTGAATTGTATGCGGATGAGGATGATAGAGTCTATGCCAGAGGATGTACAAGAATGGCTAGATAAAGAGGAAGAGAAAACTATGTTCTCATAAACACTCTTGGAAAAGGGTATTACACCTTGGGAGTGCTCTTACTGTCCATGGTGGTTGGAGTATCCCCTAGGTGTTGTCCCAAAGAGCGAGCAAGATATTCACGCTCATAAGTGAACCGCAATCTCTTGTATAAACTAATATATTTTGTTTAAAATCTAATTTTGTTGATCTGTTTTTGGTGCTTTTATATGGGAAGGTTTTTTAAAAGAGATTCCCATCTCTAATGACGGTGTAATCTCACCCCAAGCTACACACATTGAGCCATCCACCAAGCCACCTTCGCGTGGAAGGAAAGGTAAAAAATTATAGAAAAAAACTCCCAATGTGTGTCTGTAGATGCTGATGGTGACGAGGAGAGCTTTCCAATTTCTCTTCCACCAAAAGGATCCACCCTAGCATCAAAGTCTTGCTTCTCTGAGGCTATTATGAGTCGTTCACTACATGAGAGGATGCCAGCAAAACACACCACAGGTAGATGTTCTTTGCTTGTTTATTTACTTTTTATTACTCTGATTATTGTTTGCATTAACTATTGACACTCTTATGGTTCTCTAAGAATTCTTTGAGATTCTATGCAATTGAAATTTGCATTGTCATGTTTAGGATATGAGTTTATTACATGTGTGGATGCTTTGTTGATGGATGTGGAAGCAATTGATGACCTGGCATGGCATAGGCAAGACTTTCATATTTCTCTAAAAAATAACTTACCATAATTTACTCTTACCATGATCCTTTGGTTTGTATTAGTATTGAAATGTGGTTCAAGAAAACACCAATCTATGATGGGCATGAGTATTCATTGAAGTATGAAATCTCCCAATATGTGGCAAGGTTGATCTTTGCAGACTTCCCTACGTCCATGCTAGTTGATGGTATTCACAATCACACTATAGGTGAACTTTTTTTATGGCTTGTGTTCGTTATACAATGCATGTATGTTATTTTGTAATTTCTTATTTAACTTGAGTGTGTAGGTAAAGTAAAAGTTGTTCCTAAGTGGAACCACTTTTCCATTGCCTTGGGGAGTGGTGTCATGGAAATTTCCGATGTTCACTTGGAAGACAAGGGTTTCTTGGTGACTTTGTCTCTTGTGCAACATTTGGGGTATCTTGTCATGCAGGCTAATAGATATAGTTTGCAGCTCCATCGCTCGTGGAGTTTGATGTGTGATGGGGGATACTTGCATCCAGAGACTGGTGAGCAGGTGAGGTTGCCTTCTCTATGTGAATCTTGCGCATGAAATTTAAAGTTCTTCATTTTAAGTGATTTGTTCTCTCCTTACATAGGTGACGGATCTCACTCTTGGTTTGTTTTATCATAAGAATGCTCAAAGCATTACACCTCATTATGATAGAAAGGCTAGGGAGGATGTTTCTCTTCAGTGATTTCTAGCCTCAAGAAGCTACCTTAGAGAGTCTCCGCCTCGTTCATCTAACAATTATACAAGGATAGAGGGAGATTTGATTTGAGTGGGATCAGAGCATACTAAGACTTTTTACAGGTAACTTTCTAGCCATGAACCTTTGTGAATCAACACACTCGTCTTGATAGCTATATGCAAGCTCTTGTCGTTAAATTTTGATTATTATGTTTGACACTGTTGGTTGCTAGAAACATTCACATATGAGGATGACCATGTTATGGACATTTTTGCTGGGTGTGGTGGCTTGGGGCTTGCTTGCACAAAGGAGATCCGTCATTGTGAGGGTGATTTCTTTGTCTTCTCTGAGTGTTTAGAGAAGAAATTTTGTGGTCATCCTCCTGAGGAAATAAACTAGTAGATAAGTTACTTCCCTAGGTGGACAATTATTTTTGTGACTTGACTCTATGTATTGTTTGAGATAGTATTTTTTCAATGGAACAACAAGCAACATATGGAGATTGTGGGTTTTTCCCTTGTCCCCACAAGGGTTTTTTCACCCAGAGTCATGATACGTTGCTTAGGGATGATGTTTCATATCTCACATCGAGGATCAATCTCTGTGTTGTTCAATTATGGGGAAATGTTGTGTTTGTCATGTCATTATCTTGTTATTGTTGTTCTTATTGGGATTTAGGGTAATGCAAGCAAATGTCTTCTCAATAATCATCATGTATGTATGTGTGTGTGTGTGTGTGTCTCTGTATGTGTGGTGGGGTCTCTCTTAATGCTCTAGATTCTCATCTCTCTCTCTCTCTCTCTTTCTCTCTCTCTCTCTCCTATTCTCTCTAATTTCTTATAGAATGAACAAGATAAAGACTCAGTACTAGACCTCATACCAAAAATTAAAATATTTCACTTTGTACTCTCTCTCTCTCTCTCTCTCTCACACACACACACACACAAATATTCTCTCTAATTGCTTGTAGAGAAAACAAGATAAAGATTTGTTGCCAGGGTGGACTTCAACTTATCCCATACAAAAAATCCAAATATCTCACTTTGCACTCTCTCTCTCTCTCTCTCTCTCTCTCTCATACACACACACACACACACACACACACACATTATCTCTATTTGTCTTATAATGTGAACAAGATAAAGACTGTTTGCTAGAGTAGACTTCAACTTACCTCATACCAAAAATTCAAAAAATTTACTTTGTACTAAAATTCTTGCAGGATCGTAAACACAGACCTTGTGATGATCTTTCTTATAAATACTATATATATGACATTGTAGTATCAATATGTTGATATTGATATGGTTAGTTTTTTATCAAATCCATGTTGTATTACTATGGCCCTTAATTGTGTCAAAAACATGTAGAGCTCAATATTTTTACTATGTACATTATCCTAGTTCAAAATCTATATACCTTAGTATGTGTAAAAGGTTTTATATACTTTTGCTACCCACAAAAAGCTCTAACTTTCTAAACAAATCTCTAAATGAGAAGCTCCTATATTTAATATCCTCTACCACACAAAGTACTTTTACAAGGTTCATGCCGTTAGAGTTGATGTATGGTCAAAAACCTGTTATGCCTCTTGAGGAGACAACAACTACATGGAGTATCTTGCCTTGGGATACAGAGATGAGCAGGGAAGGTCTACTTTCTTTGAGGATTCAGCAACTTGAAAGGAAGAATGAGGATGTGAAAACTGCAAAGGAAAAATTGAGAAATGCTCGATCAAAGAAGAAGGATGCTTTTGATAAACGACACAAGCTGCGACCAAGCGCTATTCAAGAAGGGGATTGGGTTCTTGTTTGTGATAGCAGTTTAGACAACCAGTACACAACTATGTGCAAAATGGTTAAGCGGTGGTTTGGCCCTTTTGTGGTCAAACATGCTTTTCCTAATGCTACCTACAAGTTATGCGAATTGAACGATACAGAGCTAAAGTTTATAATAGCAAAAAAACATGTCAAAATGTATAAGAAAAGGGATACAAAGCTTCAAATTGAAGGTGGAGACTTCTATGTGTCTGAAGATAGAGATTTAGATGATGAGGGTGTGTCTTGTGATGATGATGTTGCCTTGGAGGGATTCTAAATATTAGCACATACCGGAGGATGTGCAGGATTAGAGGGGGTAGATGTCATGCCGCTTTGCAGGAACCGGGTGAAAGATGCTAATCTGCATAGTTATTTGAGGTTTTGCCAACTTATGAATAATGTTAACAGTTGTTAGGTCAACAAGTGGAAATAGAGATGTATGGTTTATGTGGTTTTGTAGACCAAAAAGGGCTTGAAATATGGCTGAGAGGGTGGTAGGTGAAGAATGTTTGAGGTGCTAGTTTTTGGTCCAGATATGTAGAGATTGAAGTGTTGAAGGAACAAGTCCATACGACTCGTCAAACGGAGCTGTAGGCTGCAAGATATACGAGTTTGAAGTTGGAGATGGTTGCAGATTTGAGACAAATAGGAAAGGTGATGATAGGTGATCACAGCCAATCTGAAGCTATGAGTGTGTAGTGCTTGATTTAAGAAGCATGCCAGTCTTTTGAGATCATTGATCTGAGCCCCGAATGTCGAGTTATTTGCAGTCAAAGTTTTGGCGAGGGCCAAGTTTGAGCTGGGTTGGCTGCCTAGGGAGATGAGCCATCTGATGATTTTGGGGCTATGCTAGGAATTTTATGCATTCTATACGGCAAGTAAAGGCCATGGGAAGTTATGGATTTTCAATAGGGTAGTGGATCGGCAAGATATTACAGAATGAAGTTGGCGGCATTCGTGTGTCGGACAGTATCATAGGATTTTTTCCGGTCTTGATCGGGTTGGTTGAGAGGCTCGTCAATGTCAAAATAGAGTGGAGATGGAAGAGTTTAGAGCCAGGACAACGGCTTCCAAATGGCTTTGTTGGCCCAAAAGGATAGTCCTTGAATAAGAAATGGCATGCATTGAAGTGAGGACCAAAAAGGGAATTTTTTTGGGGTAAAAATGGGGTGGGGGGGGGGGTGTGGTGCTTTCGAGGCCAAGGGGATGCGACTTGATGAGGGAGCACCACATGGTGATGGAATGAACCCACATGACACCTGAGCAATTTTTTTTTGGTGTATATGAGTTGTGTGAGGCGCTCACTATAGGCAGTGAGGAGACGTAGGAGCTTGTGAGCTCGTGGACATGGGGGTTGGCGTTGCGGGTTCTGCTCATGGCCAAGCGCTGTGGGAGATGGTGTTTGTGCCTACCAGTGGCATGTCCTCTTGCCTGCATCGGTTGTTGTCCACAGTGGACGGAGTTAACTGATGATGTGGCCACGCCTGCGAGGCAATCGATTCACGCGCCCACATGGGCAAAACCTTTTTGGGAAGGGAAAGTGGGAGCATCGATGGCGCTGTCGGTGCCCCCGTTAAGAGGGGGAGCATGTGGGAAGCAAGCAAGGGGGTCGAAAGTAGAAAAAAGGCCATCACATGCCAAGGAGGGGAGGGTTAAAACTAGGGACGGGGAGGAGCCAAAAAGGGGAGATAGGGGCTCTTACACATCCTACAGGGGAGTTTTTTTCGAACAATTTTTTGGAGAAGGGAAATTTTTTTTGGAGGAAGAGGAAGTGAGGTTTTTGTTTTTTGGAGGGAAACTCGAGGTTGGAGAACTAGAAGGCCAATTCCTTTTTGCTCAAGGCAGGCAGAAGGGCTTAAAACTCTCTCTCTCGCTCGTTTTTTTTCTTGAGAGCTTGATGCAACGAAGGGGAGCAAATAGGTGAAAGAAGAAGGGAGTTTTTGGAAGCTCTCTCGTGCTTGCAAAGCAGAGGGATATTTAAGAGAAGGGATAAACATGGTGAAGTTTTTTTTGGCAAGATGAGGAATGCCTCCCTTGGGTTTGGGGTTATCTGAATATCTGATTTCAAATCAGTAGGCATATTCAAGTTGGCGTTGGTAGCGGGATGAAAACACACACAACGCCTCTATAACAACCCGACACACACTCTTGGGAAGATACACACACACACTATGGGGCACCACTCGGCTTAGACAACACACCTGGCCGAGACAGGGAACACACCTCTAGAGTGAGAGGAGAGACACTATCCACTTGCCCACTCCACACATACACATACACACACACACACACACACACACACACCCAAAACACTCAGCTCAAAAGAGGATAATTTATGATGTTTAGATACAATTGAGCTTGGGCCAACACCAATGGGGCAAATAGCTCACACAATATGGGTAAAATAAGCCAGATACAATCACAAACTAGAGCAGAAACTTCGCTCATAGGAGAAACTTACACAGAAAAATAGCAGGAAAAGAGTGAGGAATTTGGAAAAATGGACAGCACCTTCGTGTCCGGAACGGCCCAAAACCCCAGTCTACAATGTCAAAGTGCTCAAATCCGACCTCGGATGAGCAGTTTATGGCCAAAACAAGCTCCAAAATGAGCAAAAACACACCTGCGGCTGTTCCTCCTCTCTTCTCCACGTTTTTTCTCATCTTCTCTCTGTTTTTTCAGTTCCCACACTTAGCTTTATTAGTTGGTCACCCTTGGCCTTTTAGATGACCTCAAACGGACCCCGAACAGGCCAAAACTGACCTCGCAGTGCATAGTTGTCACCTTTTTGCATCATCCGCACACCTGGCACTTAGCTTTTTCCAATAATGCGTCCCGCCACCATGTGAAGTGGCCCCAAAAAGTGGTCCTAATGATGACCTTTCTGCATAACTCTCACAAGAAAACACCCACGTTGTGTCCGTCCTCATCCACGTGCAAATATTGACCCCGTTCGCCCTCCTGACGCCACTAGATGCCGTCTGGCGCACCTGCTTACCTCATGCCATCGGCCCGCGGATAACTTCCTCGAGAAGTTTTACGTGCTACCAACTCCTCATTATTTTAGAAAAAACACACTGGTACTGGTAACGATGAAAATCGATGCACTATGTACATGTTGTCCTACCTGTACACATGTGGGCCCCACGTAACCACTTGTCTCTGGAAAATGGGCAGTACTTTATTTGATGCACCATGCATGTGTATGTACATATGCGAAATCCCTTGCTCCAAAAAACTCCTGACATAATTTGCCCATCCCCTAGCCTACTAGATCATTCATGATCAGTAGCAACAAAAAGGGATATGAGACTCGCAGCGTCACAAGTCTCCTCATCCTTCATAGACATCACTTGCTCTTCAGAAAACTCATCTTGCTCCACCATCATCAACCTGGCATGATACAACTTAAGATGCAATCCATTTACCCTTGACTTATGTAGAACACCATCCAGGTTAGCCAGCTGATATGTACCATTCGGAAAACACTCCACTACCTTGAAAGGTCCTTCCCACTTACTCTGAAACTTCTTTTGGAAGGTGTTGTCCAGCTTACTGTTGTAACTCAAAACCAAGTCATGCTTCTTGATACCCTTACTTTTGACCTTTTCATTTATCTTTGCCAAAGCCTTATCCTGCATCTGCCCATAATGCTCCAATGCGCTCATCCTATCCAACTGAACCTCTTGTAACTGCAAGAGCCTCTCTTTGAATGCATCATTAGGCGGCCCAAGCAACTTCTCTAGCATCTTGACTGCAGGCAACTCTACTTCCACAGGCAATAGTGCTTCCTTTCCATACACCAAATGAAATGGAGTAAACCCTATACCTGTTTTCACCGAAGTACGGTAAGCCCATAATGCACTAGGCAATTCCAAATCCCAATTCTTTCCTTGGTGCTCTGTCACTTTTGAAAGAATTTGTACCAACTCACCATTGAATCTTTCATTTAAGCCATTACACTGCGGGTAATAAGGAGTGGTATGCTGGTGCCTAATCTTCATCTTTGCGCATAAAAAATCTAGCAGTTTAGCTCTAAATCCTGGCCCCTTATCTGAAAGTAGCTCCAATGGCACCCCAAACTTGCAACATATTTCATCATACACAAATTTTGCCACATCCTTTGCAGTGATCTGTTTTACTGCTATAGCCTCTGTCCATCTAGACAGATAGTCCACTGCAGTCAAAATAAAGCTTTTGCCCCTGCGTGTGATAGGTAACGGGCCTATTGCATCAATCCCCCACTTTTCAAACACATCAAATGCCATAATGGTTTTTCGTAACTCTGGCTTCAACACTCTCTTCCCAAATGCTTGACACCTATTGCAAGACCTACACCAATGGTGAACATCCTTGTGAAAACTAGGCCATACATACCCCTCTTGCAAGATCTTATGCAAGGTGATCTTTAGAGCAAAATGTCCGCCACATGCGCCTTCATGATTCTCTTCCAACACTCTATAAAGCTCCTCTCGCCAAGGTACACGTCTCAACATGAGATCAGCCCCTTTCATGTATAAGACATCACCAATCAATTTGTACCTGTATGCTCTACGCACAAAGCCATACTTTTTAGAGTTCTGAATCTCCTTTGGAATGATTCCAGTTAGCAAAAACTCCTCTTCTTGAGCTAAACTTTCCCGGCCATGATAAAGAGGTAAAGTGGTCCTCAACACAAATAGCTCCCCAATCATGCCTTGAGCTGCTTCATGTGCCTCTCCATTTAGAGCACGTTCTATTTGTCTGATGCTCCATGCTTCAAAATATTTTAACAGACATTTAATTTTGAAACACATTTCCTTCAATGCGGTGTTCTTACTCTTCCACACACCTAGCACTTGCTTCACAACTAACAAGGCATCTCCTTTTATGCTCAACCTTCTAACCCCATGCTTCAAAAAAATGTGTAATCCAGCTTCCAATGTAGCATATTCAGCCTCATTGTTACGATGCGCATCCAATTTGAACCCTCTCTTGCATACTAGCTTCCCCTCTGGATCATAAAGTGCTATACCCCCTGAAACCGCATCATGGCTCTTTCTGTATGAGCCATCAAAGAACAACACATGTGCATTGCTAATATGTGGAACTTCTTCAACTACCTTTCTCACCACCTCTTCCTTAACAATAAGGGGATTCTCCTTGTAGGTCAACAAATCAGCTAGGGTAGCCCTTGTACTGTCTTCCACTAGAAAAGAGAACTCAAACTCTTGCAGCTCAATTACCCATTTCTTCACCACATTTGACATGTTAGTGCCATTAATTAAATGTGGCAAAAAATCATAGCTCGTCAAGAAAACAAAAGGTCGTGGTAGCAAGTAATGACAAAATCGTCGATAAGCAAATATTACACTAGCCATCACTAGCTCTACTTCCGAGAACTTTCTCTCCGCTACCAACTTCACTCGGCTTGCACAATACACTGGCCTCATATAATGGCTGCCCTTCCCCTTTTGCAATAGCATGGCTCCAATGGCATCATCCCCTACTGATGGATTTACATAAAAAACTTTCTCCCAATCAGGAGCCTGCATGGCTACAACCCCCCTAACACCTCTTTCACCTCTTGAAACACTTCTTCACACTCGTCATCCCATTGCAATGGATCATGCTTTGCCACTTGTTGTAATGGATAAAGAAGCTGCGAAGACAATGGAATAAACTGTGCCATGTACTTCACTTTGTGTATAAAGGTTGCCAATTGCTTCGTACTCGTAGGTGATGGAAGAAGAATAATACACTTCACCTTATCTGGATCAGCCTCAATGCCATTTTCTGGCACCATGTGGCCCAACAAATTCACCCTTGGCTATGCTAGATGACATTTCTTTGGGTTTAGTTGTCCTCCACATTCATCATATCGAGCTAATACCATCTGCAACTTCTCATGGTGTTCAACCCTGCTATTGTAGACACAGAAGTCGTCCATAAAAGCCTTAACACAACTACGAATGAATGGTTCCAGCACCCAATTTGCTCTTTCTTGATAGAAATATGGTCCATTTGACAACCCAAACGGCAGCACTGTGTAGCAATAGCAGCCCCATGGCGTAATGAAAGTTGTCTTTGTGCGGTCTTTAAGAGCAATCTTCAATTGAAAATAGCCTGAAAAACCATCACACACATTGTACCTCTCATAACCTGCCACTGAATCCAAGATCTGATCAATGAATGGAAGAGGATATGGATTCTTCTTAGTGGCTACATTTAAGGGTTTAAAATCTTCACAAATCCTCCACTTCCCATCCTTCTTTGGACTGACTACTATTGGACTCACCCATTCTCTGGTCTCCACAGGGACTATGAACCCTGCCTTCAATAACTTGTCCACCTCTTCCCGCAAGGCTTCCATTTGGTCTTGACCCATCCTTCTTAGCCTTTGTCTCACTAGCTTAGCACCTTCTTTCAGCTCTATATGCATCTCTTCGCCCTTGAACCCTCTGATCTCTTCATATGAAGTAATGAGCAAATCAGGAAAACTAGCCAGCATGTGCAAATATATCTCCTTCTCCATAGCTGAGAGGTCTCCACTAATCATTTGCGTCATTAATTCCTGCTTCTTTGACAACTCAACCTTGGTTTGCATCAGCCCTTCAATCACTTCATAAGGCCCTTCACTTTCATCTTCAACTTCATTCGCAAATGCGACTAAACCACACTCCTGGATTTCTTTATCCATCAAAAGAAATGCAACATCAGCATCCTCATCACTGCTGGTAGTGCTATCACTGTCCTCATCTGTCACCGTGGAAGAGTCTTCATCACTAGACTCATCCTCATCTTCATAAAGCTCCTCTAATCAATTCCTTGTGTCCATATTATAAAGCTTCTTGGCACCTGTCTTTCCATAGAGGCTAATAGTACCACGTCTCCAATCTTGAACAGCTCCCACTGCATGTAACCATGGCCTACCCAGTATAATAGGATATGCTCCCAACCCTGCTGGCATCACATGAAAATCAACCACCGCTTTTGCATCATATGCTTCCACTTCTAAGCTCTTTACAACACCCAAACATTTTACTTTTTGATGGTTGGCCAATCTAATCCGGAAGCCTGACACCCCAGTCACTGTAAGACCCATCTTCTCAACACATGCGTGGGTAATGACACATATTTGGGCTCCACCATCCACATAACCTTGTCCCAAATTTTTCCTTTTATGCCACACATCTACTATTGGGCAAATGTCTGGTAGCTCATCCATTGCCAATACCTTCACTGAACCTCTCTCTGGCTCTTTCTCCATTGGGTTAACCATCTTCTTCCACTGTCGCTTTAGTTTAGGAACCATTTCTATGAGCTGCCCAAAAGTAACATCTGCCTTCCTGCTTGTCAGATCCTCCTTTAAGTCATAGCTTACTTGCCCATCCCCTAGTGGAAAATCTGAAACATGAAACTTGCGACGAGCCCTTCTTTTCCTCTTGGCCTTGACATCCTCGCCTTCATGTCTCTTTCCCTTCTTCTTGCTAGGACCTGGGACACTTCTTCCTTCCTTTTCCTCTGTCGTCCTCTTCCCAATAGGCATCACTAATGTATCCTCTAGCTTCGATGCCTTCTCCAAGGTGACTACACTTAGATCTTTTGTCTTTCCCTTTTCCTCCTAGGTTAATCCACTGGTTCCTTCATCTCCCTTAATTTCGATGCCATAATCATGCGACCTAGTTAGCACCTGTTTTGACAATGGATACATGTCTCCCCCCATCCTTGGTGGCTTATCACATTGCGGGCTGATGTGGCCCAACTCTCCGCAATTATAACATGTGGGCGTCTGCCTCCAAAACCTACCATTACTTTGTCCAGCACCATTCCTAGGTCTTTCTTCACCTCCTAGTTGATTTTCAAACCTCCCTCAACCTCGATTATTTCCCACTTGACCTAGCATGTTTAGGCTGAGATTCTTCATCAAATCAACCACTTGCCTCATGTCTTGCCTTAGGCCATCATCTTGCACTGCTGTAGTGACCATTGCTGGCATAACCTGAGGAGTAACAAAAACCACTGGTTCATGATGAACCCCTGGCATGCGACCTTGTAACGAGTCCATAGGCTGAAATTCATACCTCATGGACAAAGACTCCACCCCTAACTGGCTCATTTTCCTCAGCTTCCACTCTTTGTTCCTTGCTACCTCTAGTGCATCCTCATATGTCCTAGGCTTCTTTAGCTCCACTCTCCAACGTATATTCTCCCAAAGACCAGCCAAGAACCTGTCCTTCTTCATCATGTCAGGCGGGGGTACCTGTGGTGCTAAAGCCTTGCACATCCGCTCCCATGCCAATGAAAACTTTTGTATATACGCATCTACTGGCTCACCTTCTTTTTGCACTAAATCCTGTACTTCTTGCCACACTTTGTCAGGGTCTTCTATCTTCACAAACTCCACTTCCAATACATGCCTTAGATTGTCCCAACTCAATCTTATAGGTGGATCAGCCATACGCAACTCCTTTTCAAATGCTTTGGACCAAGCTCGTGCATCACTCTTCAAACAAATTTGGAGAAGACGTAACATTTGCACCGGTTCATGAATCTGGTTGCTAATGCAGGCAACCTCCATCTTTTCCAGAAAGTCCTCCACATCTTCATCACTTCGTCCATGAAACTCCGGATAAGAGAAATCCATGGCTAGAGAACCCCTTCAAACACACGTGCAAGAACCCAAAACTTTTCACTACCCAATCCCCAGAAACTTCAATGGAACTCAGCTTTAGATAAGAACAAACACATGCACATCAAATGAGTTTTCATAGTTGATCATCGGAATTACAACAAGCAAAGGACATTCCAAGATCTCTCGTAACCTTCTTGGCCCGAACATAAAGACTATGCGCTGCTGGAAAAAAATCTTCCTGGACACATGAACATTTATCTGGATTCTCTGAGTTAAATGAAAAGGAGTGAATTGAGGGCCATTTTGATCATCCATTAAAGCCAACCATGCAGCTCCCAAGAAGGCACACCTGACTTATCCTCTGATTTTGCCAAAATTTTAGCAGCATAACCGCATAAATGGCTTAAAAGACTAAAAGACCAGCCATCATAACTTGAAAAAATCTTGACAGAGTTTCCCCAGAAGTAGAGCAGTGAGAACCCAAAATATAGACTGTAGATGTATGCATAAACTACCAACAATAGAGCCCGAGCATCAAATAGGAATCACTAGTACATAGCCTATGGCGAGGTCACGAAAAGGGTGCTCCAGCTACCTGTATCACCGAAAGGATCTCCACATTTGAGAATCCCCCAGCTCAATAAAACCTCACGCTATCGACCCTCACACGAAGGCTAATGCAAATCGCGTATAGTCAAATCTCAGAAATGACTATCTTCCAGACCAAGTCTCAGAAATGGCTGGGACTGCCAAATAAAACCAAGTATGGCTCCACAAAGGCGTACAGTTGGCAGTTTCCACAAGTAATGTACAATACCAACAAACAATGCGCTCAAGCAAGCGCCCAATGATGCATACCCACGGCAACTGCAAGTCACTTCACTACTAGTATACCACTGTACTCCAGCTACCTGTACCTGTGTAAATCACTTGTACCTGTACCTGTCCCTGTAACCTATAACCTGTAACCTGTAACCTGTAATCCCGAATCTCGAAGCTTGAAGCTCGAAGCAGAAGGTACTCGAAGAAGATCCTCCGTGGGGGCACCAAAAGAATGGTAGCGGGATGAAAACACACACAGCGCCTCTATAACGACCCGACACACACTCTTGGGAAGATACACACACACACACTATGGGGCACCACTCGGCTTAGACAACACACCTGGCCGAGACAGGGAACACACCTCTGGAGTGAGAGGAGAGAGACTATCCACTTGCCCACTCCACACAGACACACACACACCCAAAAAGTCAGCTCAAAAGAGGATAATTTCTGATTTTTAGATACAATTGAGCTTGGGCCAACACCAATGGGGCAAATAGCTCACACAATATGGGTAAAATAAGCCAGATACAATCACAAACTAGAGCAGAAACTTCGCTCATAGGAGAAACTTACACAGAAAAACAGCAGGAAAAGAGTGAGGAATTTGGCAAAATGGACAGCACCATCGCGTCCGGAACGGCCCAAAACCCCAGTCTACAATGTCAAAGTGCTCAAATCCGACTTCGGATGAGCAATTTACGGCCAAAACAAGCTCCAAAATGAGCAAAAAAACACCTGCGGCTGTTCCTCCTCTCTTCTCCACGTTTTTTCTGGTATTCTCTCTGTTTTTTCAGTTCCCACACTTATCTTTATTAGTTGGGCACCCTTGGCCTTTTAGATGACCTCAAACAGACCCCGAACAGGCCAAAAACTGACCTCGCAGTGCATAGTTGTCACCTTTTTGCATCATCCGCACACCTTGCACTTAGCTTTTTCCAATAATGCGTCCCGTCACCATGTGAAGTGGCCCCAAAAAGTGGTCCTAATGATGACCTTTCTGCATAACTCTCACAAGAAAACACCAATGTTGTGTCCGTCCTCATCCGCGTGCAAATATTGACCCCGTTCGCCCTCCTGACGCCACTAGATGCCATCTGATGCACCTGCTTACCTCATGTCATTGGCCCGCAGATAACTTCCTCTAGAAATTTTATGCGCTACCAACTCCTCATTATTGTAGAAAAAACAAACTGGTACTGGTAACGATGAAAATCGATGCACTATGTACATGTTGTCCTACCTGTACACATGTGGGCCCCACGTAACCACTTGGCTCTGGAAAATGGGAAATACTTTATTTGATGCACCATGCATGTGTATGTACATATGCGCAATCCCTTGCTCCAAAGAACTCCTGACAGCGTATGCAATTGATTTGTATGAAGGGTTCCAGATATCTATTTAATGGAATCGTCTTTTGTTTGTTAGCTTAATTAAGTGGTCATAGATATTCTAAGTTGGATTTAAGCCAATTAACTTTGTTTCAATTTGTGCTAATCTCTTGCAATTCTCTCTAAACGCCTCTATATCATTTTATTAACACAAAAATTGGCCCTAATCGCACTAGTTTTGCTTGATTTACACCATGACTACAGCCAAAAGCCTGACGCTTTCCTAGTCGACCTTGGAGAGACGTGCACTCTAGCAATGTGCTCACCATGTTGTTTATCTTGCTAATGATACGACCTATCAAGTAAAGGGTATTGGAGATTTATATCTAGGTACCTTACCTTCCTCCACTCAAGTTTTGCGAGGGGTGCTACATGTTTTTGATCTTCAATGTAGTCTTCTTTCAATTGTGAGAATTGTTGATCTTGGTATGTTTATTGGATTTGATCATACCAAATGCCATTAAGAAAGATGGATTGACTATTGCGACAGCTTCTCGAATGATTTTTTTTTTGAACTCTTTCTCAATGATATTGTAGCAAATGTATTCACTACTCTAGGTGATCATGACCACAAGGTATGACATCATCACTTTGGTCATGCTGATTTCTCAAAACGCATTGATCTTTATCGTCATGATCTTGTTCAAGGCATGGATTTTAATGCTCATCCACATATGGAAGTCTATAGTTTTCTGCTCTTGGAAAACATAATATCAAACCCTTTCCTCTCTCAAATACAACTCATTCTCATGATATATTGGATCTTGTTCACATTCATATATGTGGACCTCTGCCTTCATTGAGAAAAAAGACCCTTAGTTCATTACATTTATTGATCATTACTCACGGTGGATAGGGAGAATGAAGGAACACACACAGCACATACACAAAGGACTCTCTAAATATAAGGACATTCAAAGTATCCCTATCCTCTCAAAAACACCTTCAGAAAACACACTTTTCACTAGCAGACCACCGTCTACTCACTTCTCTAGGCTCACACACTCCACAAGACCCCAAAAAAATGTACACTCATTGTCTCAATCTATTTCAACCCTTACATATGCACACAATTGCTCAATCTCAATCTCTTTCACAAAGAGTTTTTGATCCATCGGGGGAGGGGGCTCATACATCCACACTTTCGACACCACGGAATAACACAAGAGCAGGAGAAACAGAAGGTGGGAAGGGGAAACAACACCAAGACATGTGCAACAATGGCTGAATTGCACTTCAAAAGACACTTACAAAGCTTTCTCTACCGTTAAAAATGCCATATTCATGAGAAAATAGGGCGGGGTTGATAGGCACACTCCTTTATCAAAAAAATCTCACTCTGTAGGCTTTAAATGACACCCAAAAAGGCCCTAAATTGATTAAAAAAATGACTTTTATAGGGGGCGGTTTCAACTTGGGAAACTCTTCTCTCATTCGCTCACTTGAAACTTCATTTTGGAAGCCTGGGAAGGTGACTCTTGCTTGCTCTATTTGCTCTCTTCTCTTTTCTTTGAGTGGAGGGGCACTAGCAATGTTGGTAGAAAGTTTTTCTAGATTTTTATAAATTTATTCACTCTTTTTCTCTTATCTTTGGGAACCGCCCCCTTTGGACCTCTTTGTCCGGTTTGGCTTTGTCAGAAATTGTCCTTGATCGGTTTGCCTTCACATTGGGCTTGTCCAACTTTAGTGTGTGTGGGGGTGCTTTGCCTCTACCTCTAAACGTTTTGGGAGGGGTTGGGGCATATGGGAAACTAGCCCTTATGGGCATTGTGCCACGTTAGCAAGCCGCATATTGCACGTCCATCGACCAATAAATGTTGTCAAACACCACCAGTGCACTGCCATTTGCAAAATCCGTCTATTACTATAAAGTATGAGCTTTGTCCTAAAGTGGGAGTCAAGGAGAGAAGAGTTGAATTATCCCACATGGTGTGGTGCAAGGTTGTAGAGCTACTTAAATCTCATTCATGAATGAATAAACACAAGTCTATTTTTGCATTGCATCTCTCTTGTTTCAATGCCCTGCACAATATTCCAGATGCCCTTTGACACAAGAACATGTTGCATCATGTAAGCCCACATAGGATAATTGTCCCCATCCCGTCTGTCCTCAACAACAAACATCTTGAACACATTAGTGTTGTTGTCAGCCAACACCTGATGTGAAAACTGCCCGAAAAGAGGAGAAACAAAGTGGGAACAACATGTGCTATATAGAACAAAACGTAGAAGACTGTAAGGCACCTGTTATGCAAAAAATGAAACTGACAAAGATTCTACACAAAATGATAAAATTGCTTGCGCAGACCTACCTATACTGGACATGGAGGCCCAAATGAGCCCGACTCAAAAATCTGAGCAGACTAAACTCTACAAGCTTGCCCAAAATATTTGTCGACCTGCAAACGCTCATCAAACCTCACTGTAATTGGAGAAAGTGAGCAGGTATGTGTTGGAGCAGCTGGCGACTAAGCCCGGGAGGACGCAACCTGCTCTGATACCAATTATTGGAATTAGGGTTGCACAAAAATGCACACATCTTGGAGAAGACAAAGGAAACTCAAGTCACACAATAGAGAGTGTATTACTTAGTGTGCAATAGAAAGATAGATAGCCCTAGAGTGATGCGCGTATATACAATACACGAGGGAAAAAACCTCATAAAGAGGAAAAGAATTCCCCGGCTATTTGAAGAGTATGAAAATGAATTTCTAGGTGCTATATATCCACAAAGTTGCCTTATGAGCTGAAAAAAACTTAGCATTTTTTTTATAGTATCGATCTCACCATTAACCTTACTCTTGCACAACATTTTTGAACCTAAACTGTGTGAAAAAACGGGTCCTGTTTTTGGCCTTTTTTCAATTTTTGACAACTATACCACTCTAAACTTCATGTTTGTGAGGTTTAGATGGCTAGAGGTTAGGCCTTCATAGTTCTCAACATGTTTTGATGCTTGTAGGGAGAGCTAAGTTTTAAAATTGAAAGTTATGACCAGTTTATAAGAATTGCATAATCCTGTTTTTTGGCCAAAATTAGCACTTTTATGATTTTTTTTGTCTCTTTCTTGATATCCAAATTCAATTTTGATTGTGTAAGTGTAATGTATAACATAAAGCTAATCTTCCTTGAGTTTTGGGGGACCTAATATTCTATATAGCATAGTATATGATGATGGTTGAGTTTTTTGATTGCTGAAGAATACGAGACATTTTAGAGTAGCAAGTAAAACTTTCTCAATATTGCTAGTTTCTTAGGCCAATTGTGTGTATTTTGTAGGTAGTAACCATATCTAATCATAGACTACAAACTTGGCTAGATATTGAGTAGTTTTTATGGTTTCTAGAGGTCATAATGCTAAACCCAGTTTTTTCATGTTTGCTGTATTTAGCACTTTATCATTGCCCCCAAGGTTCCAATTGTAAGAGATCCATTATCTGTTTGACATGCTCCATGGCTCCTTTTGAATCCAAAGGCCCAAAGGAAACTAAGAAAACATGTATATAGTATCTGTATTGAGCGTGACTATAGAAACTTTGATGATAGGTCAGCAGAATGGCGAAAATGCAACTTTTTTGTACCTTTTTTTTTTACCAAAAGAAAATTAGTGAGGTAAAAGCTACCATATGTTTTGGTCACCAACCCATTGAAGTTAACGGGGCATTTTATCTCATGTCCTACAAAAATCCCCAGTCTTATTTATATGCAATCAACCGTAAGAAATTGCTGTTCTGGGCAAAATGCACTGGTCCATCGACTTTGGAGGCTTGTAGTGACCAAGGGATGAGAAAAATTACAAGTTTCTCATTTTTTCCATATGTAGTAGTTATTGAAGTATAAGCTCATGAAAGGATTTTTCAAAATGAGTGGATCTACTATGGTTTTGGAATTTATTCACAAAACCCTGAAAGGACACTTTTATGTCCTGTTAGGTTACCATTCTAGTGTTCAGCTCATTATCAGTAAGCCATAAAGAGCATTGAATCCCTTTTATTGGCAGCCAACAAACCATCACTGACATTAGCATCATAAAGAAAAAAAGCATCAAAATCCTACCATAATTGACATACTGTCCAAGGAAATAAAAAACCTTGTGCACTTTTTGAAGTATCAAGGATTATTTAGCATCATCACCCCCTCTAGCTTCATATCCATTACTAAAAACCTTAGGACTCTCTAGACCTATATCATCAAAGGAATTTCTATCTGCTAGAATTTTAGCTTGATCACAGAAAACCAATTTAGCTTCATCCATAGCATCCTCAAAAAAATCACTCTACATAATATCAACATTCATCAAAATTATAGGAGCTATCTCCTCATGCATC
Organism: Adiantum capillus-veneris; assembly: GCF_014529385.1. NCBI lineage: Eukaryota > Viridiplantae > Streptophyta > Polypodiopsida > Polypodiales > Pteridaceae > Adiantum > Adiantum capillus-veneris. The sequence continues at coordinate 31,844,881 of NC_140934.1, read as the reverse complement.
CCATGTATAAGTACAGATATAGAATCTTTGTCAATATCTTGTTCACAATCAACATGATCTAGGATATCTTCAAACTCTTCAATATTGTCCTCTGCTTCCTAATCTACATCCGTGCTACTTAGCAAGCCATCATAACACTGTGAAGGTCCATCTGACACCACCTCTAAAGGGATACCCTCAAGCATATCCTATGTTGGCTCATCAACCTCCTATACTTTTCAGGTCTTGTGTATTTAATAGATTTATTGATGCAATCATCTACAATAAGCCTGTTGTTCTTTTTAGCTATAGTGCCGATAGACCCATTAGGAGCCTGTAGTGGCTCATCTACTTGATCAACTTTTTGAGAACATCCCATGCCAAGGTCATTAGCTTGAAGAACATTTGTTGTACATTCTATCTCTTCACTAGAACCATTATCAAAAGTAGCTCCATGCATTCACTTAAAGAAAATTATATATTTTTGTTTCATTATTAAATTCATTCTTCACCTTTGCTAGGTTGCTCAAAATATGGTCCTCTAAAGCTGAATCTGCTACTTTCAGAGTCGCATTTGCCTTGGCTGTACTCCTTGCAAAAATTTGGAATTAAGGGACTACATCTGATCCCCTTCTCCTTTATAGAAGACAATCTAGCTTCGATCAGTAATCTCCTTCATTGCCAAATCGATAATCCTTGACCTTTCATGAACAAACCCATATGCAAAATAGTCCCACTGTGTGGGATATGTTTCTGCCAGTTTTTGAACCTCATCTTTAAATTTTGGGTTACAATTTCTTCAAAACTCAAAATCAACTGATCATTTGGAATGCCTCGGCCCTTTATCTTGGCTTTATAGCATGGATGTAGTCCACCTGGATCATGGCCTTGAAAAATACCACACTGTTTATGTACGGCATCAAGTTCCATTTACACTGCATCATCAATTTGCCTTTTCTTCTTCATGGCTTTCACTTCTTGCAAACGTCTGTGAACTAATCCCAACATTTTTGGCACACCTAAAACTGCTAGTTTTTTATCAAATCTATTGGAATTGTAATCTTCAATAAAGTGCATCAACTGCTCTGGCATCTCCATCTTTACCTCCCACCCCAGTTTGTTTTTGCATCGGGTTCACCAAGTATGTCGGGGGATCTGTGTTTGAAAGATGAGCCACAAAGTCACGGGGCCTCTAGTTGTGAGAGGTGTGAGGAAGAGAGTTGTAGCAGACACAATTAATGTTGAACAATCTTAAAACAAAGAGCTTGAACAATATTTTGAAGCTTGATTACCCAAAGAGGACAATTAATAGTACCAGTGCTTAAATTTAATGTTAATTGTGGAGTTTATGCTCCGTACATCGATTTAATCTGCCTTAATTCAGGTGATAATTAAGAAAATCAAAGTTCAATAAAATCGACGATGATAATGTCCAATTTGATGATAACAGTACTGAGTATGATGGTGCTTTCCCCTTTGCCTTAATTTCCTTGCCAAGCTTGCCTTGACAAATTTTCTCTCCTCGTTTTTCCTCTGGTGCTTCAAGGTCAAGAAAGAGAGAGAGATCCCAAAAAATTGGTAAATTATGGGCTTATGAAAGACATACATCTTGGGTTATGGATTCAATCCAATCAAGCTAATGATATTGGATTATCAATATAGATTTAATAGATCTCCAAGCTTTTAGGAAAAAAGACTTGACAGATTTTTACTCCGAGAGAGCTTGCACTTCGAGTCGGCTATAGAGGCTTGGCTTAGGATTAGAATGGCTTAAGGAGTTTTTCTTAGGATGAATGGCCATGGAGTCCTGGCTTTGGATTACAATGGCTACAGAGGCTTGGATTAAAGCAGCTATGGAATCTTTGATTAAAGCGTCTTAGGAAGCAATGGAGTTTAGGATTAGAGTGGCTAAAGGGTTCTCGCTTTTCGAAAGGAAAAAAAGAAGAAGTGTGAGAGTCCCCTCCCTCTTTTTATAAGACCAGACCTTGGAAGTGCTTCTGGTTAGCATGAGCAAGCTCCCTTGCTATTTACGGCCAACCCACAAGCGACATCGCTAGTGGGCAACACCCCTTGGTGATGTGGCATGCTGAAGTGGCGGGTGCATGAAAATCGCCGAGGTCAGGGCCAAACTAGAGCGCCTAGACCTGCTGAGCATTTTCACCTATATTCTCGATGTCGATTAAGGGCCGCCATGGACGCTCTAAGGTGCACTTGTTTTCCCTACTCGCTGCTTGCCACCATGGCCTCCCATTTCCCATTCACAGTACATTTAAATAGAAAACCCTTTGATACTTCTGCGTAGCCTTGCTTCCTTGGGCGGCCATGCCCTCTTTTCCTTTGGTGATTATGATTATGGGCGGTTGGCCTCTTTTTTACAAGCTTAAGGCATTTAATATGTAGCAGTGCTTAGTACCTCATTTAGAAACAAGCTCATCAGGAACTCAATGTTCTTTGTAGATGCACCACATTTACCGTATATATCATCACATTTGGTTTATTTATCGGCCAAAACACTGCTCCTCACGGAATATCACCCAATCAATATTTCTCAATCATTTTAATTCTTCTTGAAGCTGATCGTCCAAGGCACTGTTAAGCACATCATTTTTGTCTTTATTAGCTGGCCATGAAATACAATTCAATTGAAGCACCAATTATCAATGCTCTACAAGAGATGAGATCCTAAACAAGATACTCTTTGAGCATCTATTCTACCATTTTCTAGCACCTAGCTGAAGCTCAAAACTCCCAGATGGCGCCCCATAAGAGGCTACCAAACTAGTACAAAACTATCCCTCGGTGGAACTTAAACTGGCCATATCTTGACAATCAAAACTCTGATTGACAAAGTGAAAAGAAAGACACGCTCCTCAAAGTGAGCACTAGGCACATGCATTCATATCATCTTTGACCCTATATTAGCAATTGCCCAATCCGGAATGGATCTACTACTAACTAAACCTTCAAACTGAATAACTTCCTATCTGTAGCTCCAATTGACAAGCCACAAAGAGAGGCTTGTAGAGAACTTTAAGTAATGTACTTCTAATCATTAAACTCCCAGTTATGACCACTTGAAGAATTCTCTCTGTTAGCATTAACAAGACAACTTTTGGCCCTTTAAAGACGCATTTGGCATACTTTTAGCTTAAAATTGGCTTGTTATCAACCCCTTATTATTGCTAAATAATCAAAAAGGATTCTTATAAACTTGATCTGATCCTTTTGGTCTTTTTTTTGGTCAAGGAAGTAGAGTTGCACGAAATCCACCGCCTTCGAGCCTACACAGCTTCTAGTCTATGCCAATTGACTTCAACCTATATCTGATATAATCACCTTAAGCTGATTTTCATCAAGATCACATAACTGATAAGTAGATATAAGAAAAAAAACAAGGCTTAAGCTGTATCATTAATAGTCTAGCTCAATTTTTTGGTAGCTGCCCCATCAGAAATCTTTGAATCGTATCTCCCGTATGTCCAAAACACTCAATCATGAAAAATGTGTTTAGTGAACCCGACCAGACTCAAGTGCTCCACGTAATGATGCATGTTGTTTGACCATCAAGCTCGCTTTAGGGAACCCTATCAAGCTCAAATATACCTTATTCTATCTATGAAGGGGAGGAGCTGGGAACACAGCGAAAGAGGAATACGCACATACACACTCACACACTCACCACTATAGCCACACACACAGGTTGGAGGGGGAGAGCCAACACGTACTGTGTGCCCCCTTTCTTTCTTCTCTGTGTTATGAAGTAAGGCACAGTACACATTGTACTTAGTGTTAGTGGCTCACACAAGTGTATAATCTGTACACGTAGGGTTAGAAGCAGTTAGTGATGGGCGGTTGGCCACGTGGCCATTAAACCTAACATTCTCCCACTTGATGGCCAATGTGGGAGACCATAAAACCACTCTTCATCCAATGCCCATTAACTCATGATAGTGCTGAAATTAATGGCTGGAGAGACTTTTAGTTAGTGCATCCACCGTGTTCCCAGATGTAGGTATATTCACTAAATCAAGACTCTTGTTTGCCAGGCATTCACGACTAAAGTGATAACGCACATCAATGTGTCTCTTTCTAGAATGAAACACTGGATTGTTAGCCAAGGCAATAGAACTCTGATTGTCACAGTGAATAACAGGTGTATGCTGCTCCAATCCAAGATCTTTCACTAGGCAAGCAAGACAAATAGCTTCTTTGCATGCTTCACTCAATGCAACATACTCAGCCTTTGTGGTAGAAATGGATGTACAGTCTTGAAGAATGTATCTCCAAGAAATAGCATAACTAGTAAATGTGTAAACCCAACCTGTTTCTAATCTACGACTGTCAACACAGCTTGCATAATCACTGTCTACAAATCCCTGAATGGATGACTCTACACGACCATAGCATAACTGTCTATCTGTAGTGCCACTCAAGTATCTGAGAATCGACTTGACAACATCTGAATGCGTTTTACTAGGGCTGGATATAAATCTGCTGACAACTCCCACTGCATGTGCAATGTCAGGTCTTGTAGCCACCATGGCATACATGAGACTACCACAAGATGAAGCATAGGGAACCTTAGCCATTGCAGCTTTTTCCTCAGCAGATTTGGGATAGTCTTTCTTGCTAAGTTTCAAATATGCAGGCAATGGAGTACTAAAAGCCTTCCCCTTCTGGATGTTGAAACGATCAAGAACCTTGTGCACATACTCTTTTTGAGAAAGGTACAACAACCTCTTCTTACGATCACGAGTAATACACATACCCAAAATGTGATTAGCTTCACCCAAATCTTTCATGTCAAATTGACTTTTTAGCTTGGTTTTAAAGTTAGTAATGTCCTTCTTGGAACGACCAGCAATAAGCATGTCATCTACATTAAGGATAAGGATGATAAGTTTTCCATTGGGTTGTCTTTTCACGTAAACACATGGATCCTCATTATTGTGCTTATAGCCTAGGGAATGCATAAATGCATCAAAATTTTGATACCATTGTTTGGATGATTGCTTCAAGCCATAGAGACTTTTTCGAAGCTTACAGACCAAATGTTCCTTTTCCTTTAGCACAAACCCTTTTGTTTGATTCATTTAAATCTCTTCCTCAAGATCACCATGTCAGGAAGTTGTAATGACATCCATTTGATCAAGCTCCATATCTTTTGACAAAGAAAGAAAACCCTTAGAGCTTGTGCACATTGATTTATGTGGGGGTATGCCTTCTAAATCCCATTGTGGTGCATCCTATTATGTTACATTCATTGATGATGCAACATGGCATGTTTGGGTCTACTCCATGAAGTCTAAAGATGAGACCTTTTCTTGCTTCAAGAAGTTATTATCTAGTGTTGAAACTCATTCTGAACATAAATTAAAAGCTTTGCGCTCAGACAATGGTGGAGAATATGTCTCCAAAGAGTTTACCGACTCTTGTTCAAGTAGGGAAATTAAGCATGAGTTTACAACTCCTTATACCCCTGCAAAAAATGGTGTTGCAAAACAAATGAATAGGACCATCCAAGAGAGGATTATGTCTATGCTATCACATGCAAATTTACCCTGCAAGGGTTTTGGGCTGAAGCATTATACATATCCGTGTACTTGATCAATAGATCACCACATGCTTCATTATAGTTACATGTACCTTTGGAGTTATGGTCAGGACATACATTGTCTTATGGAAAACTTCGCACATTTGGTTGTGAAGCTTATGCACATGTACCCAAGGAGTTGTGTGCTAAGATAGATCCTAGGTCTACGAAATGCATCTTCATTGGCTATGGTGTAGATGGTCAATTTGGCTATCGTTTATGGGATCTGGAAAGTCGATCAGTGATCCATAGCAATGATGTTGTCCTTAATGAGACAAAGATGCATAGACATCGAGTGAAAGAGGTTGAATTCTGAAATTCTCACATCCGCGAGAATGTTTTGTTCCAAGCATGGATTTTGTTTTGCTGACAAATAGTGGTGAGCCTTCTTGCTACAAAGAGGCTATGCTAGCCAATGACAAGGTTCAGTGGGAACATGCTATGAAGAGGGAGATGTCCAATATTACAAAGAACAAAACATGGGAGCTTGTTCCATTGCCAAAAGTTAGGAAAGCATTGCCTTGTAAATGGGTTTACAAGAAGAAGATTGACAATTATAAAGCTCAATTAGTGGCCAAAGGTTTCAAGCAAGAATATGGTGTCGATTTCTAGGAAATCTTTTCTCCAGTGGGTCAAGATGACCACACTGAGAATGTTGCTTGCTTTGGTTGCCAATGGATAAGGTAGGGCTATTAACATCATTACCCTTGAGCATCACGATGTGGATGTTTTGGCCAATAAGAGAGCTACGCATGATAGGGAGTTGTGATAGCGTTGTATATATGACATTGTAATCCTATAGCTACCATGCACTATGCACAATCCACACTTGCACACTGTGATCTCTGAGTCACTTGTATATTTTTACATAGATACAAAATTCACTTTCAAATCATTAGCACTGGTTCATATTTTCACATTGTATATGGGCTTGGATTTTTTCCTTCAACTCACCAAGGGTTTTTTCATCCAAAGCTAGAGACCTTTTTTTGATAGGGGGTGTTGGAGCTATATATGGCTCACTCTGTTGAGCTTATATGTGAAGCTACTCAATATATGGATTCTCTATATATAGCACCTAGGTCCCCTCTATATATACAGCATCTCATGTGTGTATTCAACACACTTTGGGGTTCTATTTCTCTGCTCTCTCTTTCTCTCTCAACATGGTATCAGAGCAAGACGTTTTTGTTTTCAATTTTTCTCCTAATTGGAAATGATTTTGTAGACACTAGTCAAAAGAGCCACCGGAATCGATGTGGTCTACATCTTTGCAGAAGAAAGTTTTTTCAAATTTTGCACCGATTTTGAGTTATTGTTCGCAGACTACTATGTACATGTCTGAAAAGTAACTTTCCCTTTTTGCTTTTGATTTTCTTCTAATTGAAAACGATTTTGCAAAAACGGCCCGTGTGAGCCACCGAAATTGATGTGGTCTACAACTTTGCAGAAGAAACTCTCTCTAAATTATGCAAATATGTTCTGAGACATTTACTAATGACTTGGCCTTGGATACCTATATTTTCATATATCAAATATCTATAGACCTGTTCATGGATATCTGTCATAAATATCCTTTGGATTCAGTCGAACCATTGATCATCATCCAAATTTTGTCAAGCTACTAATGGTATATGATCTTTTGTTATATGATATATTTATTCATTGATTTTGGTATCATTATTCTTCTAGAGATATAGTTTGTGTCATTTTATTGATAATCTCTCGTTGATACCATAGTGATTTTGATGGTACCATGATGATGTTTTGTTAGTACTTTGGTCATGGCGATTTTCATTGATACCATGATTATATTTTGTTGATACCATGGTTATTCTCGGTGACACCATGATGTTGTTTTGTTGATACCATGGTTATTCTCGGTGATACCATGATGTTGTTTTGTTGATACCATGGTTATTTTTGGTGATACCATGATGTTGTTTCATTGATACAATGCTTATTCTTGGTGATACCATGATGTTGTTTCGTTGAATACCATGGTTATTCTCAGTGATAACATGATGTGTTTCGTTGATACCATGGTTATTCTCAGTGATACCATGATGTTGTTTCGTTGATACAATGATTATTCTCAGTAATATCATGATGCTTTTCATTGATACCATCATGATTTACTCATTTTTATTGATACAATGATGATGTTTTGTTAATACTTTGATGATATCACTACGTTGACAAATGTCATTTTATGTAGTATATACATGTCATTTGCATCACGTAATCACGTATACTTTTATGTTTATACTTTATGTACACATATGTTGTCATGCGTATATATGTTGTCAAAAGAGTGGCATCATGAACAATCTCTTATGGAATTGTGAACGTAATTATTTCACTAACGATGCTAAAAAAATTCAAGACTATGTTTTTTAAGTCTATGATCTATGTAGGATTGATCAAAGAATTGATTTCATGAAGACAAACTTGGTGAAAATAAAATATTTATGAAGACGTGTTTGGTGATGCCATATTGATGACAAGCTACACAGCAGATTCATGGAGACACTTCTGATCATGAGCGAATCAATAGCCTTTACACCTCTTTATTGAACCTTTGTATTCATTATTGTATTTGATAGGATAGGAGTGATGTAACTCCTCATAAAACATTCATTGTGAAAGGAGTGATGTAGCTCCTCATAAAATATTCATTGTAAAAGAAGTGATATAGATTCTCATGAACATTTGTACATTCAATGATTTTTATAATATAACGGTGGGTGTATATAGAGATGTGGGTTTTACCCTTGATCCCCCAAGGGTTTTTTCATCCACAGTTAGGGACCCTTATTTGTGCGGGGTGTTGAGCTCATATGTGAAGCTACTCAATATATGGCTTCTCTATATATAGCACCTAGGTCCCCTCTATATATACATCATCTCATGTATGTATTCAACACACATTGGGGTTCTATTTCTGTGCTCTCTCTTTCTCTCTCAACACACTCTACTCAACTTGGTCTCGCCTATATATTTGTATCTTGTCCTCAATATGAATTAATTTTTGGGAACGTACATAGTGTGTCTGCTGGATCCCAACAGTGGTATAAAGCCCCTTTGTAATGACTATCAAATTCCCTTTGTAATGTCAATGATGTCTATCGTCTTTATCCAATTGTTTGGATTATGTATAGATTTATTAGTTGGTCAGGATGCAATGCGTTTCCACTTTGTAATTATGATGAGTACAACTCAATTAAAATCCCATGTACATTTTGAGCTAAGGTGACTAAAGTATAACGGTCACCTTAGAACCATTTTGAAAGAACATCATTTTTAATCATTAATTCTACGTCGTACGAGTCTGAGAGAGAGAGAGAGAGAGAGAGAGAGAGAGAGAGAGAGAGAGAGAGAGAGAGAGAGAGAGAGAGAGAATGTGATCTTATCCTCTTCGCTGCACGCATCTCCCTCACCAGATTGACAAAGCAACCACACCATCGTAGTAGCCTCTCCGAGAGCTACGTGCCCACGCCACGCATTTGCATCTTCGAGATGCTCGCGAGCGATCCTTCCACGAGCTTGTTTTGCTTATAAGTAGCACAAACAATGTCTGTTTTTAACAATCAAGTACTTTATGGAACAAGGGAGAGATTAGCTACACATAGACGTAGGTTTCACACACTTTTAGATTATGACATGTGAATATATCGCGATTGTATTCGAGATAACTAGGGTTAACTAGGGTTATAATCTGGCGAGATTGGACTTAGAGGCAAGTGTATCCTAGTGAGAGGATGGGCCTAGTAAGTTTGAAGAAATTCCGAGTTCATTTGATGTGTAAACGGTGTTATGAGCGTTTAGGGATATAGTGGGCAGGAGTTAACAAGGATTAGTGATTGATGCATCATAGAAGTGTGTATGTGTAGTTTGGTCTTAGCCTGACAAGCTAATGAGATTGCCTCTGTGCACCTACGGGTTAGTAGTGTCACCGGTTGGCAAGTATGTTGTCTGTGTCGTGCTTGTGAGCATGAACAGGGGACTAGTTTTCCCTAAAACATTGGCACCGCTGCCGGGGACACAAGACCTTAAGTAGGGAGATCTACGTCACTCATGTGATGGTTAGCTTACTTTAGTTTCGACTAGAGAGAGCTTAAACTTTTAGAACAAGATCCAGGAGAGGGTATCCTGAGGTCTAGTGGATAGCCAGGAAGCTTGTGTCTTACCGAGGGTCTGTGAGTTAGATTTAGTTAGGTAGGATAATGCGGAGTTATGGTTTTACGTTTTTGAGTGTTTGTTATGGTTGTGTAGAAATAGTGTAGAAAAACGCTGTAAAAACACAAAACAAACAAAAAGAAGAAACAATGAGGCTGTTTGCTTGCCTTGAAAGAAAAACCCACACCATACACTCTTTAAGGGTGTGAATAGAGTAGACATTTGGATTTATGATCCAGCACTTGAGAAAACGTTAAAATTGCGACTAAAACCAACAAAAAGAAACAAGGGATTGGCATAAGAAAACACTAAGTGAACCTAGAGAGGCCAAAAAGAGATATAACCACTAGCCTGGGGTAAACTGATTGTTTCATGATGTACAACTGATATTCAGAAGCTTAAGTTTGAAGTATAACAAGAGGTATGTGACAGAACGACCATATGCTCCCCAAGCTCAAGTAGCATCTCCTCAACTTCCACAGATGCCTAGGTATCAAGCAAACAACCTACCAGGACTTGTAGGTGTTGAAAGGCCACAACCAGTATTGGGAAAACAACCACCCCTACCAGGAGTAAGACCGGTAGGCATAAGATACACACCGACGGTAAACGAACAAGAAGAGAAGGCTTTGGTTCCTATGCATGCATATTATGATGATTCAAATGGATATGCAACAAATCCTGTCTACTATCCATTGGAAGAACCCTCAACGCCAGAACCATGAAGCATGATTGGAAGTGCAGGACCACCAATAGCTGCACATGCAGCAAGAGAAGGAAGATATAGCTTGGATGAACGAGCACTGTTGTTCATAGCCAACCAAAGCATGAGTGGGCAGAGGCATGCACACCAACAAAGAGGAGCTCAAGGAGCACCTCAACAGCCTAAGGGACCCTACTACTACAAGTGTGGTGGAGACCATTGGTTGAGAGACTGTCCTCATGATGAAATCATTAGGGTCAACGCATATTGCATTGAGTGTGGAATTACTCACTTGATTCCTGATTGCCCTAAGAACCTAAGGAAAGGAGCAAAGACTATCTTGAATATGCTGGGAGTAGTGCCTTCTAGTGGAAGGTCAGAAAACAAAACTACTATTCCTGTTCAAGTCTTGACAAGAGCCCAAACAAGGAAAAATGAGAATCAGCCCAAGAGTAACGATGAAAATCAAGACTGACAAGTCTAGCGTCAGTCATGATAATCCTTGGAAAGAACGAAGAGAGAAAATGAAAGATAGACGTGATCAAAAACAGAAAGCTGTGGAAGCTGAGCTAACAATGGCTCGAGAGCAACTTAAACAGCAAAGAGAGTCTGACTCTCTAAAGTCGAGGGAAGGACCAAGGAGTGCAAGCTCAGGAGGGTCTGTATTGGTAGATAAGGTCAATGAACCCTTGGATGCAATCTTGCAAGCCTATGAAGCAAGATTGAAGAACAGACAGACTCTAGAGCAAATGTGGATGACATATCCATATCCAGAGATAGAAAAACAGAGACTACAGATGTGCAAGTAGTTGATTGAAACTGCACAAGCCTTACTAGATCCTCCACCTATGGAAGTGAGGGAAAGAATAATCACACCACCAAACAATGAAACACCTATCAAAACTGAACAAAGGGTACCTGACAAGATAGACAACGTTAAATCCTTTCCTAATGTAGAGGATGCAAGAGTCGTGCCTAATAGCATTGATGAATCACTGAAGGGTTTTCCACCATATGCACCCATTGTGGAAGAAAATAGCCTGAAGAGCTCTGGGAAACGGTGAGAAAAGCTCAAGACAAATATGAGACAAAAACAGTCGAGTTGGCACCTTTCTCGGAGTTGAACTTGAATAATCCACCATGGGATTTAGACGCTAAATCATTTCAAGGGGATGATGGTCAGTTGCATCAAAATATAGTAGACCAGCATCACTCAAAACTTTACCACCATACATGGGAGACTATGAGGCAAAGTCGGAAATTCGAAGGGTGTCTTCTCGAAGAATAGGAGGGACAAATCAATTGGACACTAAAAATTTTTGCAGACTTGTTGTCTACTCCGATCAAGTGTACAATCACATTGGTAGAAATGTTAAAAATTAGGCCAAGCATGTGGACGGAAGTGGGAAAATGTCTGGAGAAATTTGATATAAGGACGCCTCTTAAGTTCTTCGAAACCGAGCTTAATGACACAGAACAGAAGAGAGTCAACACTAGAACAGTGCCTCTCAACAAGGTTGGAGAGTATTGTGAGGGTGAAGACGGCAACACTACTCTACCAGTCGAGTATAACAGCATAGAGACTAAGGCCATACTTGATAGTGGAGCTGGCATTGCCGTTGCTACCAAATTGCTATGGGAAAAATGGGGAAAACGGGCAATACGAACAACTAGAATGAAACTGCAACTAGCAGATGCGCACGTAGAAAGACCTATAGGATTGCTTGAGGCAATTGTGGTATCTTCATGCGGCATAGAGTATGAACATACATTTGCCATAGTAGATTTCGGCAAGAAAAACAATTATGAAATTATCCTTGGTAGGCCGTTCATGAGGCAACTCAAGATGGTGCAGGGCTGGGGGTATGATTATTTGTATCTAAGACATGCTGAAACCACTACACGTGTAAATATGAGGAATCACCGCTACCATGATGTCACGAGAACACCTGTGGAAGAATTTGACTCAGCCACCATTATTGGATCAGAAGTCCCAGCGTGGTTCTGTAAAAAAAAGGAGATATGGATGTGCGGAGCATCTCAATGTAGCGAATTCGACCTCAATGAAAGGACACTAGAGAGGGTATTGGAAGACGATGCCTATATACGAGATCCCTTCCCTGAAGAGAAGCTCGAACCCCTAGAATGGTCTCAAATTTTGGCTACTTTGGATGTATGCGTCAATGAAGTCACTCCCACAAAATTTTGTGACGAGAATGGCTATGATATCGTACCATACTACATGTTGAGCAAAATTGTAGAGGAAGACGAGAACAAATCAGACACCAAGAAAGCAAGAGTCAATCAAACGGAAACAAAACTTGATATTAGGATAGTGGGCTATGTGGACATCCCCACTAAAAACATCGAGCAGGATAGAGAAGAATTTTATGATTCTTTTGATCAATATTAAAACGAAGATAATGCGGATGACGAGAAGTCGAAATATACGGAGGAAGACGACCATCAGGATCAAGGCAATGACATCTTTTACAACTTCCCGAACCAAAGTGTGAGACGCCAAAAAAGATACAAGAGTAGGCAACACCATAAAAGTCTACCAACTAGGCTTAGACCTATTCCTGAGTTTAGGAGTAAGACACATTTCTTTATGAACATTCATGCTGTTGATTGTGCTAAGGATAAAGTGTCAGGAAGATTTCTTAAGGTTGCTGAAGACCCAGGTTTTAAGGCAAGACTATTGAAACTTAGGAAACCAGCAAGACAAAAAATAGAGTGAGAAGGGAAATATTAGATGTCTTTGGAGATCCAATTATAACAAAAGTTGAGCGAAAAGAAAAATACAATGATATAAAAAAAAGCTGAAAAATGTATGGACAACTGAAATGGAAAGTAGCAATGGATTGAACACTAGTGATGGGAGTAAAAAGAATGGTGTACCTCCTCACTATTGTATGTACACCATTCAGGAGAGAAAATTGGTGGTCCAGCAACCGATGAGAGAGCCTAAATCCAACGAGTCCTATGATGGGCCAGAGAACGCCAAGAAAATAGACCTAGAAAAATCGGGAGAAAGTCCTCGACCTGCTTACATTGCTATTGATCTAAGCCAGGAAGAAGAGGACTTACTGATTAAAACGCTTAAAGAATTTCGTGATGTATTTACCTGGTCATACAAAGATCTGAAGAGGGTGGATCCTAACATTTGTGAACATTCGATCCCTCTGAATTCGGATGCAAAGCCAAGCAAACAACGTCCGTACACATACAATGAGACATTCGCCAAAAGGATCAAGGACGAGATAGACAAACTTATGGATGCTGAATTTATTTATGAGATAGAGCACAATGACTGAGTGTCACCGATCATGGTGGTACCTAAGAAAAACGGGAAATTGCGGGTGTGTGTGAATCTCAAGAAGGTAAATGCAGCAACAATAAGGGACAATTATCCTCTTCCTATCACGGAACACGTCCTGAAACGAGTAGCAGGAAAGCAGGCCTATAGCTTTATGGACGGATTCTCTGGTTATAACCAATTGGGGGTTAAACTAGAAGATCATTACAAAATAGCATTTGCAATAGAATGGGGCATATATGCGTTTATCGTAATGCCATTTGGCTTCACCAATGCTCTAGCCACATTTCAGAGATTAATGACACATGATTTTAAAGAATACTTGCGAATATTTTTGGATATTTACATGGATGCCTTGTGTGTCTATTCTCTATTGAGAGAATACCATATAGATCATCCTAGAAAGGTATTCAAAAAATGCAGAACGTATAGGATTTGCCTCAACCCAGAAAAATGTGTATTCATGGTACGGCAAGGTAAGATCCTAGGCCACATAGTATCGTCTAATGGAATTACCACTGATGAAGACAAGGTAAAGGTGATCGTAGAATTACCAAGACCAAACATTGTATGAGAGGTACAATCATTTATGGGACATTGTTGATACTACCGATGTTTTATCTACATGTATGCTGTAATAGCAAAACATCACGATCTTCATATGGACCGACGAATGTGAGGAGTCATTCCAGAAATTAAAAGATACACTGGTATCTGCACCAATTCTAAAAGCACCAGATTGGTCAAAGATTTTCCATGTACATATAGATGCTTCGGCATTTGCAATAGGCTGTATATTAGCACAACCAGGAGAGGGTAATACAAACTTTCCCATCAGTTATGCTAGTAGACAACTCAACAGTGCAGAGAAGAATTATACCACCACTGAAAGAGAAGTATTAGGTATGATATACGCGGTAAAGAAATTTCGTCATTATTTGCTTGCGAACAAATTCACATTTTTTGTGGATCATCACGCACTTTTGTACTTGATAAACAAACCTTGTAATAGGGGAGGAATTGTAAGATGGTTCATTGTGTTGCTGGAGTTTGATTTTACGGTAGTAGTAAAGAAAAATAAAAACCCATCAAAGAGCAGAACACCTTTGTCGATTACTAAATGGCGAAAAGGCTATTGGTGTAGATGATGATCTCCCATACTCATACCTGTTTAATATAGAGATGGTACCAAAATGGTCAGAGCAGATTATTCCGTTGTTGACATATGAAATGAATCTTGACGAAAGACACACGGTGGAAGACGTTAGACAAGCACAAAATTACACTATGCTTGCAATAAGAATGTATCATCATGGTAACAATGGGATTCTAAGGTTGTGTATAGGCCGAGAGGAGTACAACGCGTATCTAGAGGAGGCACATACATAGACAGGGGGTTTCCATCGAGGAAATCAAATAGCCTATGAATGATTACGAAGACTTGGAGTGTATTGGCCTGGAGTGGCAGGCAATGTAGCTAATTACATCAAGAAATGCAACTTTTGCACAACCAATACCACTGAGGATTATGCCACATTATACCAAGTGACGATAGCACCCGCATGGAGTCATGCTATTGTGGAATATTTGACTAATAAGGAGTTGCCAGGAGATTGGTCTAAAGCCAGACAAAAGGCTTTACAAATCGAAGCAAATAGGTATATCATCATTAGTGACCAATTGTATAAAGGAGGAACTAATGACCAGTTGAGGATAGTTCCTCATGAAAATGACTACTTTCCATTATTGGAGCAAGCCCATGTAGGCATAGCAGGAGGTCATTTTTCAGCGAGAGAACCGTAAAAATCATTATGATTGCAGGCATATGGGGGCCGATCATGATTCAAGATGTAGCAGAATTTGTGAAAAGGTGTGATGAATGTCAATGCACTAAGGTGCCAGTTAAAAGAGACGACATGCCTTTAAGACCAATGATGAGTGCTCGAGCATTCGCTAAATGGGGATTGGACTTTGTTGGTCCTATTACTCCACCATCTTATCGTTCACAAGCACAATACATCATAGTGGCCACTGATTATATGACCAAATGGGTGGAAGAAAAATCCATAACGAAAGTAGATGCTAGAACCATGGAACAATTCTTATATGAATATGTGTTTACATGATATGGCCTTCCAATCAAGCTAGTGAGTGATAGAGGGACACACTTTGTAAATGAATTTATCGAACATCTCTTGACTCAGTTTATGGTAATTAATCACAAATCTGCACCCTACCATCCACAATCAGAAGCGACCAACAAAATACTGTGCACAGTTCTTACGAAACTGGTTAGTGAAACAAGGACGGACTGGGATCAAATGCTATATTCAGCATTGTGGGATTATCGAGATATAAAACAACACTCAATGCTACATCGTTTAATATGATGTATGGGTTAAATGCAATACTGTCTATTGAATTTTTGATTCCAACGCTAAGGGTAGCTAAACGGTTGGAATGGACGGGCCATGAGCTTTCACAAAGGTTAGATGACCTAGAAAAACTAGATGAGTTATGACTCAATGCGGTAGCGGCCATTTTTGCAAAAAAAAGACAACAGAAAGAATTTTTTGACAAACATGTCGAAAACAAGGACTTTAAAATGGTGGACTATGTCTTGGTATACACCCTTAAACAACATGCCAAGAAGCTAAAGAAAAGAGGAATGGGACCTTATTTGATCCAAGAAATCTCGTCTAGCAGAGCAATAAAACTGTCGACACTAGATGGAAAAGAAATGCCGAATTGGATTAGTGGGTGTCATTTGAAAAAGTATCATCTACCTCTAACTCTTGGGATGTTGTTTCAAGTGCATTATGGCAAAGCCTATAGACAGGAATAGCAATGAGTTCATGACCAAGCACAATAAGAAGCCAAGGAACACATTGCTAAGTGAAAGCAGTTTCTAAGGACAATAAACATGGTCACACCAATGATGTCTGAAGAATATCATCTTCCAACATTTCAAACAATCGAAGCAGATATACAAAGCGAATAATTAGCAAAGAAAATCATGGACTTTATGGTTCAGGACGAGAGAACCATTGACACTTTAGAAAATACGTGATGTAGTCCTTACATGAAAGCATATGCAGGCATAGAACAATTAGAAATATTTGCATTGCTTAACACTGGGGCGAAATTGAGTGTCATGAGCTTTGAGCTCTTTCAAAAACCTGGACCAATGACGAAATTCCCAGATACACACAGGTTGAAAGTAGCATCGGGTGATGAGGTGACCATGTTGTGGTCTATTATGTTACCAATCATAGTGCAGGGACACACATACACTCATAAGTTCCATGTGCTTCCACCAATTAGATCAGCAACGCCGTGTATCTTGGCAGTGTTGTGGATGAAAGCTAACAGGGTATTCATTGATTTGGATACTAATGAAGCACTGTTCAAAAATGAAAACTTTTCAAAACCCTTCTTATCATATGATAAATATATGTTAATGTGGAGACAGGAGTCAATACATCCGCAACACACTAATCAACAACAATCAAAGTGTGGATGGCAAGAAATGTATTATCAAAAACCAACAATCATGCAGGGAACCAGGCAAGTTTGGGTGCAACGTACAGATCTAGCCGAGGCACAATTTCATCAAGGGCGGAAATATCAAGTGTGGCTCAAGCAAGACAGCTTAATTCCTGTAAAGGAGTTGACAGAAGAAAAGACAAAACACCCAATGCGAGCAAAGCCTTGAAGAACAATTATTAACAAGAAGAATCCGCAACGGACTATATTGGTATGGCGTCCAAAATTGCGAATTTAGAACGAGCCAACAACACAGGTATGGATGCCGAAAAAGACCAACGAACACTTGTCTACAACTGTCAATGACAAGCTAGACCATACAGCCATCACGCGGAAACACGTAGCCTCCACAACAACAAACACGAGGATCTGTACAACCAAAGTCAACAAAAGGATATGGAAATGAAAGAAAGTTCAACCAGAACATGCAACAAAGAATACAACCATATTGACTTCAGCGGAGGCACAAACAAAAGTTCATACACCTTGGAAGACCATTAAACAATGAGCGACATAATTACAACTTCTTATCGCCAAGAAAATCTTCCAGCCAACTTAGACTACCACAGGAAACCTCACAGACGAATGCCAATAGGCGTATCGCTTATACCTTCCTCTTACACCGCATAAGTTTTTTCTAAATGCATTAACTGTGCATGCATATGGGGCTACTTTACAAGGCCTGCATTAGCACGAGTTAACGCCCATGCACAACACATACCCTTGAAGATACCGTGTCGTCCGGGAGGACTCCGACCAGGAGGGGGGGAGGCATTCCAAATGCGGACTCACGTCATATATTAGAGGGCAATGTTTGTGATTGACTTTTCAACCATTTTTGCGTTTTATTGTGTGATTTTTGGGAGAAGAATATGCCCTCATAGTTAATCAGAATTGGGGACTAAATGATCATATATGAGCCCCTAGGGATGTGTATATACTGTAAAACGAGTCAAAACTGGCCAAAAACCGTTGAAAAACAGCAAAAAATAGGCCAAGGTTGACGATTGAGAGCTAGAATGTACATAGACGAGAGAGAAGTGAGCTACAAAGTGTTTTGGTATTCATTGATATTTTTATAGGTTAGAATTGCTATTTTTGGATTATTTTGGGATTTATTTGCTTTATTTTAGCCATTTTCTAGCAAAAAATATAGAAAAAAATACATAATCCAAATAAAAACACAACAAAAGAGATGCCTGATCAGGTCAAGGTAAAGAAGACACATAAAAAATATGGAGTGCGAATTTGATAGGGAAAAAGTGGCCATCGTCATGACGGGACCTCCAAAAGGAGAAATCTGCAAAAATTGTAGAACTGGAGCAAACGAGGTCCAAATCAAAAAATTTGCAAACCTAAACCGCATCTCGCAAAAATTTATGGCCACAAGTAAAATATTGAAAAATTTCATGTCAGAGCTTTGATCACATATCGGGAGGCTAGGCAAGAAATCTCTCATTTGAGTCATTTTCCATTGTGAGAGAGAGAGAGAGCTCCCTACATCATCTGAGACTTCCAGGAGCTCATCCATCACGCACGGTCACCAGATCTACATCAGATATGAGAGGTATGCTCGTCAAAACTGACTCTAAGTGTTTTTTACTTCAGTTAGTCGCAAAACCTCGCCACCACCACCATCACAACCTGTGCACACATACTTTAGACCGGTTGTTAGAAAGACCTAGAGGCCACCAAATGGAACCAAAATTGAAAGGCACAATGCCTATAGCTTAGGGAACAAACATATGACTCCGGATAGTGCACAAGAAGCATCCCAAAAAACCCTAATTTCACAGGGCCTACAGAAGGGCAGCTGACCCAAAGTGATCGGAAATGAGCGAAAACTCATAGGTGGCAAGCCAATAACCTCGACAAACCAACCGAAGGGTTAGACCATGAAAAAGTTAATCCAAGCTATACCTAGAGCCTCTATCTCACAAAGACAGCGCAAAGCGTCACGAATCTTTAACGGCGCAACCAGGTGACCAAATGACACCAAATTTGACAGGGTACATCCTAAGGATGTCAACTACGAGTTGGAATGTTGCCACTCAAGAAGAAGCACTTCCACCAGGAAAAACGCCAACAACAGGCCAGAAAAGCGTCCAAATGATTGCTCTTGGTGACATAAGCACCAAAAGAACAACTGACTGCTCCGACGGAAGGTCAAAAGGAAAGAAAAGTTCAGCCTGAGTCATACAATGACCAGAAAGTACGGTGACCATCACCTAAGTGGTCTACTCCGACTCCAGAAATAACTAAGTGCTACCAACAGGGAGTACAATTTTCGAAATTGGTTAAGACTTAATGGGAGACCCTACTAACATCAAGGGAACTAACAAACTACAAAAAGAGGAAAAAATGACAACTTAGTGAGTGCATCACGATAGACTCACCAATACACATGGAAATAGGGAAAATTGATTTTGACTTAACCAATGGGACTAACTAGGCCTATTAACCCCAGATATCAAGTAAAATTGCAAATATTGATCTAGTTTGACAAACTTATTAGTCTATCGTGATAGACTCAGCAATCTATCTTGGGGAGGCCCGTTTCAAAAATCCTCTTAGGGGGAGGCTTATGACTGCAGATGAAGGCACTACACTAAATTTGAAACAAGATGGACTCTTAAGGTAAGGGAGGACAGACTTGACAGACGGCTCAGAGTTAGAACAGGACAGTATCAAGGACAGATAAAGTCTAGATGCGCATGTGAGAGGCCAAGGGACCTTGTATCAACTAGAAGAAGGCAGACAATGGACAAAAAATAAAAAAGAGGGTAATTTGAGCATATTCCCAATCTATCGCGATAGACTAAGTAGAATGACACAGGGCCAATTGATCAAAAAACTAGAATCAACAGTTGGCTTCAGTATGGTGTAAGAAGGCTACCCACAAAGTTTGAGCCCAAAACAACAAAAAAGAGGGAGATAGACCAACATCTCCTTAGAGGGATTTTGAAGGAATGAAAGTTGATCCAAAAGGGGGTCACTTGACATCCATTTGAGATGGAAATGGGATCAGTTCATATATAGGCCATGGGGAATCTGAGTGTGAAGTCACATGTGAAGAATAACTCCCCTATGAGAAGATAGCGAGTCTATCGCGATAGACTTAGCAGAGTGTGAACTTGGCCCGATTATGAAACATAACCATATGGAGAGTTTGGATACCCTATGCACATGTACCACACAAAGTTTCAAAGAATTTGGACACATTCTCCTTCATCAACAGCATTAATTTGAAGCCGTCAGAGTCAAACACTAAAAGGACTTGTCTATCTGCTAGCATTTTTCACTAACTCATCTTGGGACTAAGAGGGCTCAACTAGACGCATGCTTCAGTGATAATCAATTTAGAAAAGAGGTACTATGTTTATACATTAATCATTACTTGTGGATACAGGATCCATGGATGCTTCTCGGGGAAAAAGAAAAGGCAAGAACCTGGCAACGGAGGGTGCAATACCCTATACACTTCTACACAATTCATTAAAGCTAGCAGCCACATGGATACCTGCAGAAGTGCAACAGGCAGCAGCTTTCCAAATATACCAAGGTTCCTATGTGGATGGCAAAAGAAATTTAGTGGATACAATAATGATCCCCAAGGAGGCAGAAAACTACTTGAAAAGATCACCGCAAAGGTCATGGATGAAGAATGTTGGCGTATGGAACTTTGTTTCACTACCACCAGTAGGGATAGATTTCAAGAGGTTACAACAACTAATTGAGACTATCCAAGAAGACAGAACTTGCAAGGTTTGCCGGCATGGATAATGAGATGATGGAGATTCAGATCACCAAGGAAATCATCAAAGAAGCATTAAAATTGTCTGATCAGGGAGCCAACATGAGAGAAAGAAGGAAGAATCTCAAAGTCTACCTACAAAGATCCAAACTGCCGTCTTTTGAACTCATAGCAAACCCAGAAGTGAGGGATCTGACACAGGTATACAGTCAATTTTTGTTGAGCTACAACAAGATACCGCCTAGATACACTACACCACACGGGGTCATCTCAACAACAATGATCTGGGCTATGGGAATGACACATGATTTCTATATAGATCATGCATCATATCGATTTGAGGAAGTCACAAAGCTACATCAGGACAAGCCAAATTATATTGCAGGAGGAGAAGTACTCACTAGAATGACATACCGTGCCATAGGAGCGACAGATCAACTCTACCACCTGTTCCTCAACAGAACGACTAGCTGGTGCTACGAGAGAATAGTGAAGACAAACCACAAAGGCGAGTACCTCCCTCTATTAACACCATTGGAGGATGCAGGCTGGAAAGAGTCACCAAAAGTACACAGGAAAAGAAGGAAGAAGAAAGAAAAGCTGAAGAAGAGAACTTGAGATTAAAGAAGTGGAAAGTGGAAATTGAGAACAACACCAGATTGCAGAAGGTAGCAAACATGGAAAGAATGCTAGAGGCTTTGTAATAGAAATATCTCTAAGAGGCGATGTAGGCGCCACTTGGAGACCCTCTAGTAGCTCTTACACATTACGAACAAAGAATAAACACAATCCACCTTTTGAGTTGGATTGGTTTGAAAGATACATCCAAGAGAGGAATGCTACGGATGAGCCAGAACTGCCACTTGAAGAAGAGGATCTCCAAACCTTAAGAGATCAATTGAGGCCAACTACACGAGATGAGGAGACACCACCTCCATCTCCTAGGTCATAGACAAGTGAAAGGAAACCAAATCCACCTGTTGACTCTCCTCCACATTCAGAGAGCTCACATCATGATGAGAGAGTGCCCACACCACCCAATAGAGAAGAAGAAGAAATGACAGATGGCCATATAAACACTGGAATAGTATCACACCTTGATAAAGGCAAGCACATAGAGGTAGATCTAACAAGAGAAAAAGCTTCCTCCTCTCAAGAAATTGAGTTGGAAGCTAATATAAGCCTGGATTTATAGTCAATGGAGACTCTACTAAACCAAATAAGACTCCACACTCGGTTGTTAGCCGATCAGAACAAAGCTAACAAAAAGAAATTGGAAACAATCCATCAAGAGGTTCTAAAGTTGCAGGAGCAAAGAGATGACAACCTTAAACTGATCAACATTAAAGATGCTGAGATATTGGGTCTCAAAAGCAGAGTAAACCTCCTCAAAGAAAATTTACAGGATTCAGAAAGTTTCAATGCCATTAGCGAAGATACCATCAATGTGTTTCTTGAAGATGTCAATGACAGAGATGAACAAATCTAGATGTTGATGGCAGAAAAGCAAGATGCCCTAGAGACAGTAAAAAATTTACAAGTCATAATTGATAAGTTACAAATTGAAGTGACGGATTTGAGAGCAGTAATGGACATACAGGCAAGGGAGATAGAAAGAGCAAAGAAACAAAAGACGCTGCTACCAGCAACACCAGTGGTCCAACCGCAAGAAGACGTGGAGGCACCGAAGAGAGAGCTGGAATTGGAAAGAAAATAGAGGTTAATGATAGCTGAAAGTGCACTTACAACTGAGGATCAGTTGCAAAGGCAAATCTCGGACTTACAAAGTGAACAACAACAAGGACCAACTCAAGACAGTGAAATAGAAAGCCTCGTTTCCAAGTCCATCAAGGAAGAAAATGAGAATCTGCACAACAGAGTAAAAGAGTTAGAAGAGGCTGCAGCCCAAAAGGCAATGGAATTTCAAACACTCCAACTCAATAATCAAACAATGGTTGCACAAATTGCAAATCTCCAAACTGCAAGCCAACCCCACGGGTAGGTGCGGGTGCACATGGTGCAAGCGGCCACAAATTTGGCTGGCCTGACAGAACTATATGGGGGTGGTGATGACTATGAGGAAGGATCAGAGGACCATGGGGCCCCAGATACACAGAATGATCAAGTTGGCTCCAACAACCAAGAAGAAGATGAAGATTCAATCACAAAACTGGAAGAGCAAAAGCTGGCCAAAGAGATGGAAAAGCAGTCAGATATGATGTGGTACAAGGCCATGAAACTAGAGAAGGAGATGCTACGAGGACTCTCCAGATCAGGCAAGATAGCAATAGAGCTACGGGAAGAGTGGAATGCCCCAATGTTACCCTATGCTTTGTTGAAATATGAAACACTGACACATCAACGACAGCTAGCAAAGGAAGAACAAGTGCCACTATTTGAAGGAGAATTACAGGTTCGGGAACAGCAAAGCAGAATCATAGATAGCCAGCCAAAGTAGAGGCGTTAGTGGCTTTTGGATCATCCTAACAACCTGATCCACTTAGTCAATGCACCATCTGAGCTCAGAGATGATAGAACTTTTTGCCCAACACCAAGAACTTATACTTACAGCCAACATAAAGCCTTACAAAGCAGAAATCCCACATGGCTGAACTATCAAGTTTTGCCAGGACCGGCCGAAGGAGAGATAATATCCGGTTTTTACATGGTGAAAACCCTTCAGGGTGCCATTGCGGACTTTGGAGGCTCTCCCGACCTATCCTGCAAAATCCTTTGTAAAATAGCTCAGACGTTTTTGGCCTGTCTCACAGCGTTTTCAAAAAGCTAGAGTTCAGAGTTCATGAATACGGAAAGAAACCTACAGAGCCAGTTTTGTACGCATACTTTCGACCGCTCATGTTTTTGCCCAGCTACCATCTCTAGACATTCGGAGAAGCATTTTACACCGGCTTCTTCATGTACAAGTCAAAAATATTTTTGGCCCATTAACACTAGGTTGGTAATGGGACACTTTTATGTCCTGGGACACTTTTATGTCCTATTAAGTGACCATTTTCCTTGAATTATGGCAAGAGTTTCAAAATGGATTTTGAGGTGTTATCTATCTAGAAAGTTGTCTCATGAGCTGAAAAAAACTGGACATTTTTTTGGAATATCAATTCCATCTCTAACATTGTCCTTGCACAACATTTCACAACCTAAACTGTGTGAAAAAACGGGTCCTGTTTTTGGCTTTTTCCAACTTTTTGCAACGATACCACTCTAGAATTCATGTTTGTGAGGTCTATAATGCTAGAGAACTATCTCCTCAACATGTCCTAATGCTTCTAGGGAGAAATAAATATTATAGTTATAAGTTATGGCCAAATTACAAAAATTGTCAAATCCTGTTTTTTAGCCAATTTTAGCTCTTCTATGATTTTTTAGGTGGATTTCATGATATCCAAATGCATTTTTCCTTGAGTTTTTGGGAACCTAATACCCTATTTTGCATAGTACACAACGATGGTTGTTTTTTTCAATTACAGAAGAAAATGAAACATTCTAGTATATCAAGTATATCTTTTTCAATATTGTTAGTTTCTTGTGACAACTACACGTATTTTGTAGGTAGCAACCATATCTAGTCATAAGGATCAAATTTGGCTAGATATTGAATAGTTTCTACGGGATTCTACAACTCATAATGTTGAACCCAGTTTTTTCATGTTGGCTGTATTTAACACTTCATCTTTGTCCCCAAGATTCCCCTTGGTAAGAGATGTATTATTCTTTTGACATGCTCCATGGCTCCTTATGAACATAAAGGACAATAGGGAACTAAGAAAACATGCATATATTATTTGTATTGAGCGTGGCTATAGAAACTTTGATGATAGGTTTGCAGAATGGTAAAAATTCAACTTTTTTGTACCTATTTATTTTGGCAAAACAAAAAATAATGAGTGAGAAGCAATCATATGTTCTGATCACCAACCCATTGAAGTTAACTAGGGAATTTATCTCAAGTCCTACAAAAATCCCTAATCTTATTTTTATGCAACAAAACGTAAGAAATGATTGTTCTGAGGAAAATTCACTGGTCCATCAACTTTGGAGGCTTGGTGTGACCAAGAGATGAGAAATTTTACAAGTTTATTATTTTTTCCATGTTTAGTAGGCCTTGAACTATAACCTCATGAAAGGATTTTACAAAATGAGTGGATCTACGATGGTTTTGGAGGTTATTTTCAAAACCCTGAAAGGACACTTTTATGTCCAGTTAGGTTACCAACCTAGTGTTAATGGCTTATCCTCTTCCCGAGCGATCCTTCTACGAGCTTGTTTTTCTTGTAAGTAGCACAAACAGTGTCTATGTTCAGCAATCAAGTACTTTATGGAACAAGGGAGAGATTAGCTACGCATAGATACTCATAGACTTAGGTTTCCCACACTTTTAGATTATGACATGTGAGTCTATCGCGACATGTGTGTCTATCGCGATAACTAGGGTTATAATCTGGTGAGATTGGACTTATAGGCAAGTGTATCCTAGTGAGAGGATGGTGCCTAGTAAGTTTGAAGCAATTCCGAGTTCATTTGATGTGTAAATGGTGTTATGAGCGTTTAGGGATATAGTGGGTTGGAGTTAACAAGGATTAGTGATTGATGCATCATAGAAGTGCGTATGTGTAGGCTGGTCTCAGCCTGACAAGCTAATGAGATTGCCTCTGTGCACCTATGGGTTAGTCGTGTCACCGGATGACAAGTATGTTGTCTGTGTCATGATTGTGAGCATGAACAGGGGAGAAGTTTGCCCTAAAACAGTGTCTTTTGTCTCGTCTCTCTCTTTCTCTCTACATCTCAACACAATAGTGTCAGTAACATAGAACACATGTGGTAAGAGCTTGCTTTCAAGGGTATCTGGCGCACTGACTAAGGGAAATTGGGCATTGATGCATAGCACGCTCAAGAATTCATCCACACATAGGCCAAATGTTCTGTCCAAGTCATGCATAAAGACATATTCCTCCCCATCCACTACCTCTGTGGAGAAGCGACTGATTTGTACCTCTGGGATAGCCTCATTTGTTAGTGGTGCATCCACTAGAGTGTCACTAGGGCCAACCACAATGATGGATTTCTCAACCATTTCCTTGAGTCCCCTAGGGTACTCGAGTCGAAATGCATGTCCTTCTGCTACAAGGTTCATGGGACACCCTCTTGCTCCTTGGCGACCCAACCTGAAGGTGTGCTAGCTGGAGCTTCTCCAAATAAGGTTCCTCGCTCACAAAGAAGATGAATGTTTGCAGTTGAGAAAGGTACTCCACTCCAACTTGCGCTTCTTGAGAACTGACACCCTTGGGGCTTGCTCATCCAAGAAATGACCTGGGTTGGCGGTAATTTCTTGGAACCGTCTCAACCGCCTAGAGAATGGGCGACCACCTTTGTGTATGTAGCACAAAAGTTCACAAGGCACTGATTGCCATCGTTTGAAGCCTTGTCCGCGGGAACAAACCCCAAGAGGGGAGCTAAAAAATATATTAAAAAATGTTTTTTTTCATGGGTTGCAGCTACCACCACCCCCTCCATGACCTAGCACCCACAGAGGGGCCACCCCCTCCTTCCTACCACCCTCTCCATTATCAAGTTCACCCTCTCTCTCTCTTCCACATCTGGCACCACCCTCCCTCTCTCTCTCCTCCATTATCACCATTGGCCATCTCTCTCTCTCTCTCTCTCTCTCTCTCTCTCTCTCTCTCTCTCTCTCTCTCTCGTTTGTCATTGAACAAGGGGCCGCCACATATCTCTCTCTCTCCTTCTTTATTGAAATAGGCTCTCTCTCTCTCTCTCTCTCTCTCTCTCTCTCTATGTCGGCAGCCACATAAGCTCTCTCTCTCTCTTTCTCTCTCATTCTTTGTGTAAGAAGTCTATCTCTCTCTCTCTTACCATACACACACCCACACCCACACCCACACCCACAAACACACACACACACAACCATATCTATCTCTTGCTCTCTCACCAACTCTCTCTCATTCAAAAAATGAAGTCCCTCTCCCCATATTTCTATAAACACACACACACACACAAGCACGTACATATACACACATACATATGCACACAACTACATATAGACCAAGAACACACAAACACACTTGCATGCACACATTCAAAAAAACACATGCACGCCATATACACACACAAGAAGAAAAACCAAAGAAACTCGACATCGACGCCCAAAGCAACGAAGAAGAACAACCAAAATCATGCAATGGTGACAACAAATCAAGAAATGACATCGAAGGTATGCGCTGACCGGCCGTAAAAGTGACAAACGTGCTACATCGACGCGCCAATGAAACCTACAATTCACTGGCAAATCATCCACAACCCACTTCTCCGGTAAACAACATGTAGGACAATCTATTTTCATTTTTTCCAGGCAAGATTTGCAAAAAACCATTTGTATATTGCCACCTCTCTCTAGGTGATGGTCACAAGGGGCCACCTAGGAGATATCATTTTAAAATTCTCATAAACAAAGCACAAGTCAACCATCTGGGACCCGGATCCTTGCTTTGTCCCTCCTGATTAGGGCCCAAGCCTGATCATGTTATCCTAAACTAAGCAAGCCTGCACCTATAAAAGAGCACTGAGAGGTCACTATACGGGGGGGGGGGGGGGGCAGCAGTTAAGAGGGAAGCTATGAACACACTAACTCCAAAGGTCGCTACGCAAAGGAGTGGGAACTCTGCACATGTGAATTTTCCCTAGAGAACACAATATAGGTTCTCTCTCTCTCTCTCTCTCTCTCTCTCTCTCTCCCTCCCCACCTTGCCAAAACAAAGGTTTCTGTAAATACCACCTTGCATCAAGTTTGCCCTCACATCTTGAGGGGTTTTCATCATCCACATCCACGTCTCTCTCTCTCTCTCTCTCTCTCTCTCTCTCTCTCTCTCTCTCTCTCTCTCTCTCTCTCTCTCTCTCTCTCTCTCCCCGGTGTGTTGTGATTAGTGTTGTCTGCATCCTAGCGGCTGAAAGCTAGGCAGTGCCTTGTGTTCACTCCCTGTGTGAGGTGGCAAGTCCGGCTTACACGGTCCTGGCACAGAGACCACTGGGTCTGTTTTATGCTTGCTCTTGTCATTTGGTGCCCCCACGGAGGAGGGCTTCTCAAAAACCTTCAATTTGCAACATTAAAAATGATGCACATGGTCGACCATGGACACTCGTGTGAATTCTCCAATTGGAGACCGGAGGAGGAAGAAATTGAAGCAACTAACAGCCTTCATCAAAGTGCTGTTGCACGAATACACCATCGTCAACATCCAGGAAGGAAGTTCCCCATCTCGTAGTTCTCATTCTAACCATAAATAGGGAGCCACTAGAGGGAGGGTAGCAGGGTTCTCTCATTGTCGTCACCCACCACACTCCATCAATGAGTGCCATCAACAGAAGTAAAGGAGAAGCAAAAATCCTCTACATCAACATCCACCACGGAGAAATCATTCATATTAAGGAAGGAAAGAGCCAAGTGAAACCTCTCTTTCCCAAGGAATCTGAAAATAAAAGTGTAGCCTCTGCTCCTAAGGGGCCCAAAAGGACTGTTCATGCCAAAGGAAAAGGAGGGCTAGGCCAATCCTAAATCACATGACCCCCAAGGAAGGAGAAATACCTGGACACACAAGTGTTTCGAGTTCAAAAAGTAGAATCGTTCCTAGGCGGCTAAGAAGAAGGTCATCCAAAGAAAAGTGGCGGAAGGTCGCGTATCGATTTGTGGCGTGCATATGATTACTTCCAGTTCACTTTGACAACCCCAAAGCGGAGGTAATAAGGAGGTTCCATGACCTAGAGAGGAGTGGTTTGGCTACTATCCTCACTATTTTGGAGGGTAGGTAGAGGGCCTTTCTCCTCTCCCCGTGAAACTCATCCTGAAGAAACTGTCTAGCACGGGTGAAACCCAGCCGGTCAGAGATGAGCTACAAATAAATGGTGTGGAATTCATGCAATGAGCCAATTACGTGCAAGCTAAAAGTTTAGGAGTGGTCAAACACGTCACCATCACTCCATATGTGCTAAGCAATGAACGGAAGGTGGATCCTATGAAGGGAGATGATCTATTGTGCATGTGCTGACTTGTCAACACCGGCATGGTAAGGGTATAATGAAGTACTCGACACTCTGTGCATCATGGATAATGAACCAAACGCTTTTTTGTTTAGGTTTGTACAACACATGTATGTTCATATATATGTAGACAAGACGAACTTTTATCAGCAAAAGATTGTGTATTTGTTTGGTGCTACGGTGCTAAGAGATAACCTTAGCTCCCCAAACCCCATTATCCTCCCCATGTTGGATTACCATCACTCTTTTAATGTTTCAATTTTCATCTTGTTTAGATCTATCCACCCAGCCTTGTAAGAAAGCCGATAAGTCGTTTGTGTTTAAGAAAAAGAAAAAAAGAAAAAAAAGAGAGTTTGAAAATCGTGTGTTTCAATGGAAAACGTTTCCCTCCCGATCTTCATGGGTAAGGTTGGGGAAAGATGCTTCCGATTTCTCATATAATATTGAAATAGCATGTGTCTTCTATGGAAGAGATGATGATGCTTCACGTCTATGTATTTTTCCACTATTGATGAAAGTGGAAGCAAGATGATGGTACAATGCCTTGGTGCAAGCCACCAGGGAGAGGTGGGACCTGCTAAGAGCAGCATTTCTAAGGTGCTTTGGAGAAGGCACCACATCCGAGAAATTGTGGCAATTACTAATGGAGTTGAAGCAAGGAAATATGGCTGATTATGCAACATACGAATCGAAGTTCGTGGATCTATGGGGGCGATGGATTGCATCTCTAAGGGAGGGCAAAGGGACACCCAATTTCCTAAATAAATACCGGTTTGTGGCTGGTTTATGGACAATTCTTAAAGACAAGGTGAAAGGAAGATTTCCTACTACGTATGAGGTAGCAGTTGAAGTAGCCCTCTTTAAAGATAAGAAATTGTGTCTACAAGCTAGAACTATCAAGGAAGAGGAACGGGGTAGGGCCCAACCACACCTAGCCGCACCAGCAACAGTCATCCACAGGAACCGGATGAAGATCAAAAAGACCTGCTCAACGAAATCACCAACCAGCTAGAGAATCTTTCAATACATCTGGTGCAATAAGGGCATGCACCTGCTAGAAATCAAGAGCAAGGAAGAGGGTAGCAAAGACAAAAGTAGGACTACCATTGTTACAATTGTGGAGATGACGGACATGGCATGTAATACTTTCCTCATCCAAGAAGGCAGAACTTCAATAGAGGCATAAGGCATAATCAAAGTTCTCCACCAAGACCAAGACCACCACCACCCAGGTAACCAGAGTAGATTCCACCGATCCAAATCCTTCGACTGCCCGTACAACCACCACCACCACCGCTACCTTCACCACTTGCTAGAAACAAAGCAATAAGTGTCATCAGTCTTGAAGCTAAGGAAAAAGCAAAGGTAGAAGAGCGTGTCAAAGAGAAGGAAAAAGGAATATGGAAAGTAGAAGAACTAGATGCCAAGGGAGTGAGGTGTGCTAGGCATGAAGAGTCCTTTCAAAGGGAGGAAAAGATGAAAGGCAAAGGAGAGTCCAGCAAGCATGCATCTAAGCCTCGGTGGAAGATCGACATCATGGATTTTTCATTGGGTGAGTATGCTAAACCATATGAACTTGTTCAAGATGTTTTGATTCAATTCCAAAAATAACCTGTCCCCAATTACTCCATCTTGCACCAAGGATGAGGAGACAATGGAGGAAGATGGTAAGCACTAGAAATTCAAGACCAAGGATGGTTGGGGCTATCTCTAGGAGGAACCTAGACAACATCCTACCTATCATGGATGCCCAAATCATGGGGAAACATATCTCAAACATCTACATAGATGGAGGCACACAGATATGCATCATGAGTGAGAAAATGATGCACCATCTACGCCTAGAGGTAAGTAGGCCGGCACCACCCTGTGGAGCTAAAATGGCAAATAGCATCAAAGTTAAATGCGTAGGTATTGTGAATGCAGTCTAGGTGAATGCATTTAACATGGAAGTGGAGGTAGACATTTTTGTCATGCCACACAAAAGGGAGGGCGACCCTATCATTCTCGGAAGGCCATGGCTCATGCCTATGGAGGCAAAGCAGGACTGGAGTACCGGAATGATCCAGATGAAGGATGCTAAGGGAAAGCCCATATTCTATGACATGAAGACTGGTAAGCAATGCAACATGATCTTGGAGGCATCAGAAGATGAGTTCACCAGTGACTCTTCAATCACCTTGAAAGAAGAGACGACAACAACTAAGGAGAGTGGCAGTAGCATCAAAGTGATGGGAGTCATCCTCAAAGATCCAAAGAAATTGACACAATTTGAAGCACCACCAGAGAACCACAAGGGACCATCAGGTTTGACACCCTTGGTGGATACAAGTAAGTTACATCAGATGCTCTTCAGTGAGTTAGCTAGTGAAGAGAGAGAAGAATACATCTCTATGCTGGGTAACTTCAACACACTTTTCATTGATGGTTATGACAAGATCATAGGCATCACAATGGTGCAGCACCGCATAAGACTCAAGGAAGGAAGTAAGCCTATAGTGAAAAATCTCAAAAGGCTTGGGGTAGTTCAACAAGAGGAATTTCTTAAAGAGGTGAGGAATTTGCTATAGACAGGTTTCATTTACCCCATCGAAGAATCAGAGTGGGTCTCTCCAGTGTGTGGTCACACCAAAGAAAAATGGTAAGTGGAGGGTTTGTGTAGAATACAAGCCTCTCAATGTAGCAACAAAGAGGGATCATTTTCCGCTCCCATTCCAAGACAAGATTCTCAACAAGGTAGCAGGTCATGAGCGTTACATAGGATGTGATAGCTACTCAGGCTTCTTCCAGATTAGCATTGTAGATGAAGACCAGAAAACGACAAGCTTCATAACACCGTGGGGATGTTTTGCTTACAAAGTGATGCCTTTTGGCCTTACCAATGCTCCACCCACATTCCAACTCTATGTAACTTTTGTCTTCTAGCCATACATTGGTAAGTCAATACGGGTTCTCATAGATGATTTCTGCATCTACAGCTCCCACTCCCTCCATTTGAGCAAGTTCTATGATGGCTTGGCTAGGCTATAAAGCTTGGGTGGCCACCTTAACATAGATAAGTGTCACATTGCTGAAAGCAATGTCACTCTTCTCGGCCATGTAGTTTCAGCCAAAGGAATTAAGGCTGACCCAAGAAAGGTTCAAGCTTTAGTATCTTTGTCATCACCCACCACACCTAACAAATTGGTCTATTTCCTTTAGAAGGTAAGGTATTTGAGCAGGTTCATTCACTTGTTCTCTCAACTGGTTCTCCCTTTACAACAACAAGTCACCCATAGAGATCTCTTCTTATGGAGTGAAGAAAATGAGCAACAATTCAGCAAATTAAAATAGATTCTGGCTTCATCGCCCACCATTGCATCCCCTAGATGGGACGAGCTATTTTATCTCAACCCCAGTGTAGGAGGCAATACGCTTGGGGCCGTACTAATGCAGAAGAACCCCCAAACCTCTTTCCTGTGTCCTATCTACTTCTCTAGTCGTGTCATGACCCCATTAGAAAAAGGATTCACCACAGGAGAGGACATGGTGCTTGCATTGATGTTTTCCACTACAAAGTTCCACTCTTATGTGTTTCCTAGACCCTGTATAATTCTAACAATGGAAGAGGTCTTTCCGTATGTGATGCAACACATGCGTGTCTCATCTAGAATCTCTAAGTGGCTTGTTAGATTACAAGAGTTCGATTACACTATACAAGTGGAAAACTCCACCAGAGCTAGTCTAGCAGATATTCTTACTCATCATCTATGAGAAGAAGCTAAAGCTCAACTCAGAAGGCAGAGGAGTGACACCAATGGTGGAATTCCTAAGCTAGAAGGGGCTTACTCTCTTTTCTTTGATGGAGCTTACAAAAGGATTGTGGACCAGGCTGCAGCTGGTATTGTCATTTTCAATGAGCAAAGTAAAAAGGTATTCTCTATTAGGCAACGACTACATTCCCACTCCAACAACAAATAGAGTACTCGGTCCTAATTCTTTGATAATAACAATGTTTTTTAAAGGGGTTCAACACCTAAGTGTGTGTGGCAATGCCATGCTCTTGAAAAAGTAGATAAATGGCACTTGAATTTGTAAAAATCAAGTTTTCCTTGGACAATTACGCCAAGCTAAGGATCTTTTAAGAAAATTTGAAGCAGTGCAGCTATTTCATGTCCCCTGGGCAAAAAATCAAGAATCAGATACTCTAGCAAAGGAAAGAATACAAGTTGTTCCCATAGGAGCAATCAAACTAAAGCTGCCCCTCTTTGAGGGTAGCGATGTTATGCCTAATATCATCAGCTTCTTAGATATAGGAGAATTTCCTGAAGGGTATACCAAGGGCCAAAAACAATGGCTTGTCCAAAAGGAAACAAGATACCGCTTTATAAACATCACCTTGTACTGCAAGGGAAAACACTATATCCTCAGGCGAGTACCAATCTCCAATGAAATCACAGAGGTGATCTCAAGTTTCCATGATGGTGTTTGGGGTGGCCATTTTTCTCTATATATTACTAGCACCAAGATTCTACAGGGAGGATTCTCTTGGCCTAGTTTGAATAGGGATGTGCATAATTGGTGTAAAACATGAAGATCTTGTCAAGTATCTAGTGATTGAACACAAACCTATGAACCACAGACTCCTATCATCTCATATGGACCATTTGAGAAGTGGAGCATAGATGCAATTGGTCCTTTACCAAGGGCCCAGTCGGGTAAACTGTACATTCTAGTTGGCGTAGACTACATAAACCGATGGGCGGAAGCAGCAACCACCACACTCACTACAACCCAAGAAGTGGTGAAGCTCATATTTGAGTACATCTATTGCCACTTTGGCACACCTCTACAGATAATATCTGATAGAGGACCAGGTTTCAGAGGCGACTTGGTGGGAGAACTAATGAAAAAGCTAGGTATCACACGTCGACATTGAACTCCCTACTATCCACAGTGCATTGGTCTAGTGGAAAAGGTAAATGGCATGATTTGTAAGATCATCACAAAGCAGGTGAATAACCACACAAGTGATTGGGATAAGCATCTCATGGCTACTCTTTGGGCCTACCTCACGACATTCCAAACATCACTACGTTTCACCCCTTTACATGTGGTATATAAAAAAGAAACCATTCTACCCATCAAGGTATAGATAGCCAGCTTGCGAGTCATGGCTAGTCAGTTACAACACCCAATTGTCAATCTCAGCAACCACATTTCGGATTACGAAAGCTTCAGCTAGACAAGGAAGATGTGATCAACTACTATATAACGCAAGCAAAACGTCGTCGACTCACATTCAATCAAGGGCTTAAGGAAAAGGGTATAAAAAAAGGAATGTTAGTATTGAGATACGACAACAGATTTGACACTAGGAAAGATAAGAAGTTTCAACCCAGATGGGAACGGCCATTTATCGTCAAAAAGCAATACACCAACGGTAGCTACAAATTGATGGAGGCAAATGGTCAAATTCGCAAGACTAGAGTCAATGGTTGGGGGCTAAAAAGGTACTTCTTAAGGTTTGATCCGGAGTTCATGGTAGATATTCCAGAGGAGGGAGAACCCTCCAAGTCTGCTACTAGAGAATCAAAAGCAGAACTAGTGCCTCTAGCAAGAAGGGGAGGGCGGATGATGGCCGACGTTCAAAGCCTTGGCTGCGGGAACAAACCCCAAGAGGGGAGCTGAAAAATATTTTTAATTTTTTTTTTTAATGGGTTGCAGCTGCCGCCACCCCCTCCTTGACCTAGCACCCACACAGGGGTCGCCTCCACCTTGGCATCACCCTCTCCCTCTCCTCCATTATCAAGCTCACCCCCTCTCTCTTCCACAGCTAGCGCCACCCTCCCTCTCTCTCTTTTCCCTTATCACCATTGTCCAGATCTCTCTCTCTCTGGTTCATCATCAACCAAGGGGCCGCCACATATCTCTCTCTCTCTCCTTCGTGATCAAAATAGGATCTCTCTCTCTCTCTCTCTCTCTCTCTCTCTCTCTCTCTCTCTCCCTCTCTCTCTCTCTCTCTCTCTCTCTCTCTCTTCATGTGTCGGCACCCATAAGCTCTCTCTCTCTCTCTCTCTCTCTCTCTCTCTCTCTCTCTCTCTCTCGTTACCCCACCCATACATGCACGCACAAACCCCTACACACACACACACACAGCTACACTCACACTCTCAACCTCTCTCTCTCCATCTCTCACTCTCATTCAACTCTCTCTCTCTTTATATATATCTCTCTCTCTCTCTCTTACCATACACACACCTACACCCACAAACACTTACACACACACACACACACACACACACACACTCATACACTCACAAAGCCTTATCTATCTCTCCCTCTCTCACCATCTTTCTATCTCGTTTAGTAAATGAATTCCCTCTCCCTCTCCTCTTATAAAAACACACACACACACACACTCACAAGCACGTACATATACACAGACACACATATGCACAGAGATACATACAGAGAACTAACAACACATAAACACACTTGCACGTACACATTAAAAAAAAAACACGCATGCCATACACACACACAAGAAGAAAAACCAAAGAAGCTCGACATGGATGCCCAAAGCAACAAAGAAGAAAGATTAGAGTCATGTGATGGCGACAACAAATCAAGAAATGACGTCGAAGGCATGCCCCGGCCCCAAAAGTGACAAACGCACTACATTGATGCACCAGTGAAGACTACAATTCACTGACAATTCATCCACAACGCACTTCTTCGGTAAACAACCCGCAGGACAATCTATTTTCATTTTTTCTAGCCAAGCTTTGCAAAAAACCATTTGTATATTGCCACCTCTCTCTAGGTGATGGTTAGAAAGGCCCATCTAGGAGATATCATTTTAAAATTTGCATAAAACAAAGCAAGGGTCAACCAACTAGGACCCGGATCCTTGCTTTGTCTCTCCTGATTAGGGCTTAAGCCTAATCATATTATCCTAAACTAAGAAATCCTGCATCTATAAAAGAGCACTGAGAGGTCACTATCGGGGGGGTCAGCACTTGAGAGGGAAGCTATGCACACACAATGAATCCAAGGGTCAATACGCAAAAGATTGGGAACTCTGCACATGTCAATTTTACATAGAATAGGCATTATAGGTTTTGTGTGTGTGTGTGTGTGTGTGTGTGTCTATCACCATAGTCTCCACCTCGCCAAAACAAGGGTTTCTGTAAATACCACCTTGCATCAAGTTGTCCCTCACATCGCGAGGGGTTTCCATCATCCATGTCCATGTCCACGTCTATGTGTGTGTGTGTGTGTGTGTGTGTGTGTGTGTGTGTGTGTGTGTGTGTGTGCAGTGTGCTGTGATAAGTGTTATTTGCATCATTGTTGTTTACGTCCTAGCCTCTCAAATCTAGGTGGTGCCCCATGTTCACTCCCCATGACGAGTTCAACATGCATGGTCCTGGTGGAGAGGCCACTGTGTTTGTTTTGCACTTGTTCTTCTCATCACCCAGATACCTACATGTGGGTAGATAGATACGGAATATTTTATGATGTGATCCTCTATGAATGTTGAAATATTGGTAAATGCATCCATGTGAAGGGAAATTGTGGCATCAAGGTTGGGGAGACGAGTAAAGAAGGTGTGGAGGTCCAACATTCCTTTAGAGTTGGTGTCCTCGAGGAAGAGGGTGAAGCGTGACACAAAGGGGTGGATTGTGGGTGCAGATGCAAAGGCTTAAAGGCATCCATATCTACTCCGGGGTGAAGATAGAGAGTAAAGGAGCTCAAGGGTTGTGAAAGTGAAAATTTTGAATGAGTATATAGTCCCCCTTTTATAATGGTCCCTTTTCTAAAGAAGACACTTTTCCCAAGTTTTTTAAAAAGGCCACTTTCACCAAAAATAAACTTTCATCTCAATGTGAAAAATTATATTTAAAGTCATAAATTTTCCAAAGCAAATCATATTCATTACATAGGGGATTATTTCCAAAAGAGTTACAAAGCTATAAGAGCAATAGCATAGTTCCATCCATGCCCCAATCCTCCCCGACCTTCAATTTGTCTTCCATTCTCTTCCCAATCTATGGACATTCATTACAAAAAGTAGCCAATGATTGTCAAACTATGATGGAGTGAAAATGTGGTGGAAGGATTCTCACCTTGTGACCTTGCAAACAAAATTGTGCTTGTTCGAGGTCCTCAAAACCCACCATAATGGTCAAATATTCTCGCACATTACTGGGAGTCCAATGCTTGTTCACTTGGATAGCCTCCAAAGCATCATTGGGCATCCTTGCTACAATGTCAAAGCTTGCAATAGTGCCATCTATGCTCTATAAGGCATCCCACACTCCAAGCTTGCACATCCAACGATCATAGTGAAATTGTATGTACAAGGATGTACGAGATTTTAAATAGTGCATCCCAATACCTGAAGCTCCAACCTTACAACGGTACCTATCCCCATTGTACATGTCCTCCACAAAACCCAATACTCTTCTAAAAGCCTTCCTAATTCCTCATAATGCACATCTTTACATACAAGCATTGTGGTAGTCTCCACAAATCCATACTCTTTAAAGATGTGCACAAAACAACAGGCAAACACCAACTCAAGCCCACCGACCCCTAGAAGCTTTAGAATATTTGAAGGACTTTTGGACATCTATTATCATCTTTTTCTTGAAATATGCTACCGACCATAAATCTAATTGTGGCCATTCCATACTTATTAAGGAAGATATGTTGATGAGTTTAAGCTTTCCAAACTCTTGTGTAGAAGTAGGCACGTGCAAATAGAAGAAAATCTGTCTTTGAACCAGTTTGCTGGGGCAAAGATGTGCAAAAATTGTTGCTCCAATATCCACATGTATAGCATTGAATGTGCCGGAGAGACTACGTAGTGGCTTCTCCTCCACCAATGTAGATGGAAATATGACTATAAATGGAGAGAGAGAGAGAGAGAGAGAGAGAGAGAGAGAGAGCACAGAAATAGAACCCTAAAGTGTGTAGAATACACACATGAAAGGATGTATATATAGAGGGGACCTGGGTGCCATATATAGAGAAGCCATATATATTAAGTAACTTCACATATAAGCTCAGCACCCCCGCTCAAATAAGGGTCCCTAACTATGGATGAAAAAACCCTTGGGGGATCAAGGGAAAAACCCACAGCTCTATATACACCCACCATTATATTATAAAAATCATTGAATATACAAATGCTCACGAGGAGCTACATCACTCCTTTTACAATGAATATTTTATGAGGAGATACATCACTCCTTTTACAATGAATGTTTTATGAGGAGTTACATTACTCCTATCCTATCAAATTCAATAATGAATACAAAAAAGAGGTGTAAAGGCTATCGATTAACTCGTAATCAAAAGTGTCTCCGTGAATCTGTTGTGTAGCTTGTCATCAATATCGCATCACCAAACATGTCTTCATGTTGTCATCAATATGGCATGACCAAACATGTCTTCATAAATCTTTTATTGTCACCAAGTTTGTCTTCATGAAATCAGTTCTTTGATCAATCCTACATAGATCATAGACTCAAAAAACATAGTCATGAAAATTATTAGCATCGTTAGTAAAATAATTACGTTCACAATGCCATAAGAGATGGTTCGCGACGCCACTCTTTTGATGACATATATACTCACAACAACATATGGTACATAAAGTATGA
Source organism: Adiantum capillus-veneris (assembly GCF_014529385.1). Classification (NCBI taxonomy): domain Eukaryota; kingdom Viridiplantae; phylum Streptophyta; class Polypodiopsida; order Polypodiales; family Pteridaceae; genus Adiantum; species Adiantum capillus-veneris. The sequence continues at coordinate 31,806,091 of NC_140934.1, read as the reverse complement.
ACGTAAAAGTACAAGATGCGTGATTACGTGATGCAAATGACATGTGTATATACTACATAAAACGACATTTATCAACGTAGTGATATCAATGAGTATCATCCAAATATTAACAAAATATCATCATTGTATCAATAAAAATGAATAAATCATCATGGTATCAACGAAAAGCATCATAGAATAATCATTGTATCAATGAAACAACATCATGGTATCACCGAGAATAACCATCGTATCATGAGAATAATCATTGTATCAACAAACAACATCATGGTATCACCGAGAATAACCATGGAATCAATGAAATATCATCATATCATCATCACAACGAATAACCATGGTATCAATGAAAATCACCATGACCAAAGTACTACAAAACATCATCATGGTACCATCAAAATCACTATGGTATCAACGAGAGATTATCAATAAATCGACGTAAACTATATCTCTAGAAGAATAATTATATGAGAATCAATGAACAAGTGTATCATATAACAAAAAATTATGTACCAATAGTAGCTCGATAGAATTTGGACGATCATCAAGGGCTCGATTGAATCGGAACGATATGTAACTGGCTTCTGCAGCAAAGTTACGTCGGTAACAAATATATGATTGATGAAGAGAGGAAAATCAAAAGCAAAAAGTAAAATTTGCTTTTCAAACATATTTGAAGTCCGAGAATGACAACCCAAAATTTGTGCAGAATTTACAAAAAGTTTCTTCTGCAAAGTTGTACACCACATCGATTCCGATGGCTCAGGCGAATAGTTTTTGCAAAATCGTTTTCAATTAGGAGAAAAATCAAAAAACAAAACACGAAAGTTGCTTTTCAGGAATGTACGGAGTCCGCCAACGATAACTCAAAATCCGTGCTGAATTTGAAAAAACTTTCTTCTGCAAAGTCATAGACCACATTGATTTCGGTGCCTTCGCGGTCTTTTTCTGCAAAATCGTTCTCAATTAGGAGAAAAATTATAAATAAAAAACGAAAAATGCTTTTCAGACATGTACGTAGTCCGTCACCAACGATATCTCAAAATCGGTGTAGATTTTGAAAAACTTTCTTCTCGAAAGTTGTAGACCACATTGATGCCGATGCCTCTAGGAGCTAGTTTCTGCAAAACCGTTTTCAATCAGGAGAAAACAAAATAACAAAAAGCAAAGTTACTTTTTAGGCATGTACGTAATCCGCGAACGATAACTCAAAATCGGTGAAGAATTTGAAAAAACTTTTTTCTGCAGAGTTGTAAATCACATTTATTCCATTGGCCCAAGCGGCTAGTTTTGCAAAATCGTTTTTGATCAGGAGAAAAATCAAAAGCAAAAATCAGGGTTGTATTTCAGGCATGTATGTAGTCCGCGAACGTTAGCTCGAAATCGGTGCAGAATTTGAAAAATCTTTCTTCTGCAAATTTGTAAACCACATCGATTCTAGTGCCTCTCGATGATAGTTTTTGTAAAATCATTTTCAATCAGGAGAAAAATCAAAAACAAAAAGCGAAGTTTCTTTTCAGGCATGTACATAGTCCACGAACGAGAACTCAAAATCGGTGCAGAATTTGAAAAATCTTTCTTCTACAAAGTTGTAGACCACATCGATTCCAGTGCGTAGAATCGATAGTTTCTACAAAATTCAATCAGGAGAAAAATCAAAAACAAAAAGTGAAGTTGCTTTTCAGGCATGTAAGCAGTCCGCGAATGAGAACTCAGAATCGATGGAAAATTTGAAAAAACTTTCATCTGCAAAGTTGCAGACCATATCGATTCTGGTGACTCTTGCAAGTAGTTTCTGCAAAATCGTTTTCAATCAGGAGAAAAATCAAAAACAAAAAGAAAAGTTTCTTTTCAGGCATGTACGCAGTCCGCAAACGATAGCTCAAAATCGGTGCAGAATTTTAAAAAACTTTCTTCTTTAACACTAGAATGGTAACAGTACACTTTTATGTCCTTGGACACTTTTGTGTCCTGTTAAGTGACCATTTTGCTTGAATTATTTGAAGAGTATGAAACTGAATTTCTAGGTGCTATATATCCACAAAGTTGCCTTATGAGCTGAAAAAAACATAGCATTTTTTTTGGAGTATCGATCTCACCATTAACCTTACTCTTGCACAACATTTTTGAACCTAAACTGTGTGAAAAAACGGGTCCTGTTTTTGGCTTTTTATCAATTTTTGGCAGCTATACCACTCTAAACTTCATGTTTGTGAGGTTTAAATGGCTAGAGGTTAGGCCTTCATAGTTCTCAACATGTTTTGATGCTTGTAGGGAGAGCTAAGTGTTAAAATTGAAAGTTATGACCAATTTACAAGAATTGCATAATCCTGTTTTTTGGCCAAAATTAGCACTTTTATGATTTTTTTGGTGGCTTTCTTGATATCCAAATTCAATTTTGATTGTGTATGTGTAATGTATAACATAAAGCTAATCTTCCTTGAGTTTTGGGGGACCTAATATGCTATTTAGCATAGTATGTGATGATGGTTGAGTTTTTTGATTGCTGAAGAATACGATACATTTTAGAGTAGCAAGTATAACTTTCTCAATATTACTAGTTTCTTAGGCCAATTGTGTGTATTTTGTAGGTAGTAACCATATCTAGTCATAGACTACAAACTTGGCTAGATATTGAGTAGTTTCTATGGGTTTCTAGAGGTCATAATGCTAAACCCAGTTTTTTCATGTTTGCTATATTTAGCACTTTATCATTGCCTCCAAGGTTCCAATTTTAAGAGATCCATTATCCTTTTGACATGCTCCATGGCTCCTTTTGAATCCAGAGGCCCAAAGGTAACTAAGAAAACATGTATATAGTATCTGTATTGAGTGTGACTATAGAAACTTTGATGATAGGTCCGCAGAATGGCAAAAAATGCAACTTTTTTGTACCTATTTTTTTGCCCAAAAAAAATTAGTGAGGTAAAAGCAACCATATGTTTTGGTAACCAACCGATTGAAGTTAACGGGGCATTTTATCTCATGTCCTACAAAAATCTCCACTCTTATTTATATGCAATCAACCGTAAGAAATTGCTGTTTTGGGCAAAATGTACTGGTCCATCAACTTTGGAGACTTGTAGTGACCAAGGGATGAGAAAAATTACAAGTTTCTCATTTTTTCCATATGTAGTAGTTATTGAACTATAAGCTCATGAAAGGATTTTTCAAAATGAGTGGATCTACTATGGTTTTGGAAATTTTTCCCAAAACCCTAAAAGGACACTTTTATGTCCTGTTAGGTTACCATTCTAGTGTTAAAGTTGTAGACCACATCGATTCTGATGTCATACACGGGTAATTTTTTCAAAATCGTTTTCAATCAGGAGAAAAATTGAAAACAAAAACGTCCTACTTTGATACCAAGTTTGAGAGAGAGAGAGAGAGGGAGAGAGAGAGAGAGAGAGAGAGAGAGAGAGAGAGAGAGAGAGCACAGAAATAGAACCCCAAAGTGTGTAGAATAAACACATGAGATGATGTATATATAGAGGGGACCTAGGTTCCATATATAAAGAAGCCATATATATTAAATAGCTTCACATATAAGCTCAACAATAAATGCATGAAAAATCTTAAGTATGAATCTAGAAAAACATTCCACTGTGATTTCACACCTAGCTTTGTATTCTCAAAACATGTACTTAGAATGTGTGGAAAATCGAGCTGGTTATTGCAGTTGCATGCTTGACATTGAGAAAACATGTTGCACAATGGCTACGATGCCCTTGTCTTTGCGATTATTGAAGCCAAGGATCTTTCCTTTCCAATGACGATCCAAGTTTGCACGATTTCACACACGATGAGGGACAATAGCAGATGGTTGCACATATACCCAAGCACCTTTGGTGAAATCTTGGGGCACCCACTCATAATATATACCTGTTGTGTTGTGTCATGCAAGTGATGTGACCTCATCCTTTGGCCGCCTTTGCGGAGTAGAGCTGGCCATGGGTGAATAGAGAAAGTTAGGAGGAGGAGGACCTTGCTTGTTGCAACAATGTAGGTGGGAGAATGTGAATGACTTTGCTTCTTGTACCAATGGGAGGTGGTAGTGACAGGGGGGAACGAGTGTTGTGGCAATCAAGATAGGATAAGGTGGAAAACCATTGCTTGGTGTGGCAATGGGAGGTGGTAGGGGAGGAGAGAGGAGCTTCCTTGCTGCATCGATGGAGATGGTGTAGAGAGAGAGAGAGTGTTGGAGGTTCTTTATGACTAAGGTGCTTGAGATGCTTGATGACCAAGGTGCTTGTAATGTTCAAGTCAAACATGACTCCTACATAGGAGTCTCTTCAATACGCCACACAAATATTGATGCGTGTATCGAGGTGTAAAAGTTTATTTTAGAAATAAAAAGCCCTGGTATAATCGTCGATATCAACACCGATATCACATCATCGATATACATGTTGGTATCCTTACCATTAGAATAAAGACTAAAATGAGACTCAATATAGACGTTGAAATACGTGCCGAAAAGAAAAATAGAATTCCAACACGTATAACAGTGTGCATACCAACGCTAGTTTCAGGGCGGATACTAGCGTGTCTCTTGAAGTGCATACCGACACCTATGTGAGTGCCAAAATCTACAAAAAAAAATTGGGTAGAGTGCTGGTAAGTGATGCTGCATGTTCTATAGCAGTATGAACCATCCTTGTCTTTCCAAAGTGAGAGTGCAAAAGCAACCACACTCCACCTACATTTTGACCCTGAAGAGCGAGAGCACAACAAAACCACAAAATCAAAAGCTTAGGCATGACAAGTTTCCAAAATCATAACCATAAATTCAACTCACAAACCATAGGCACAACGACATGAAAATTTTCAAACCATAACTAAAACATGACTTGAAAATCGCAAGTATACCCATAATGTGATTGCCAAACCATATCTACAAAACCATAAACATAAGTTTCTTGATATACGATAACCATAATGTGATTGCCAGACCATATTTACAAAATCATAACCATAACGTGCTTGTCATACCATAGCCCTAACATGATTGCCATACCATAACCATAACGTGCTTGCCATACCATAGCCCTAACATGATTGCCATACCATAACCATAACATGATTGCAAAACCATAACCATGACCTGTTTGTCATAGCATAACCATAACATGATTTTCATACCATCACTGCAAAACCATAACCATAACGTGATTTACCAACCATATTTGCAAAACCATAACCATAACCATTACCTCATTGCCAAACCATATTTGAAAATCATAACCATAGCCTGCTTGCCATATCATAATTGAAAAACCATAACCATAACCTGATTGTTATACCATATCCCTTGGATAAACTAACAAGGGTGCAAGTTCTAAAAGATTGAATGGGATCTCCATCCCAAGACAATGTCTAAGGTATCTTACCATGACTAGAACCAGTGACAAAAGCTTCACCTTGCAAGAGTAGGCACGGACATTGGCCCGGCCTCCCACCTCGTGAAAGGAAAATTAATAATATGATTTTCATACCATAATTGTAAAACCATAACCATAACTTAATTGTCATACCATAATCATAATCTCAAACGAAATGCAAAACCATAAATATAAATGTCAAATTCTTCATGTATACAATGAATGAGCAAAATTGTATCAAGAAAACCACATCTACAAAAAAGAACAATTTGGAGGATGTCACCCTAATGGTATTGCCTCCGAGTTGATGGCCTCTCCCTCCTCCTAAAACTGGGTGAAAAGGACCACAAGTCCATCCTTGTACCCATATTTCTCCTCTCGACGTATCAAAACAAGCTTCATGGAAACTACTTGCAAACAAACAATTATCTATAAGATAAATATTCAAATAGCATATACATACTTAACAATTTAAAAAATACGCATAATACTTTCAAAATCATGGTGAAGTGTGTCGTAGTCCTCACTCCCAATATGTGACACTCTAGTAGACTCCAAACATGCTTTGGCTGCATCTCTCTGCTGAGGTGGAATCTCTAAGGATTTTCCTCTATCTCTTGTGCAATCCAGTCCCACTCATTTGCATCCAACCGTGCCAGCTTTGCACTGTCGGCATTTTTCTTGTCTCTCATCACTGATTGATGGCTTGACATGGTGGAAATTTCCACTCTCAAGATCTAGTCATTTGAGACTATATTGTATCTCTATACTTGCTTGTACTCTCTGTTAATAGCATCGGTGATGTAGTTCTTTCTTTCATCATCTTGATCATCCTAAATATCCATCACCAAGCGGCTAAATTGAATTGTACAGAGCTGCCAAATCCTGTGTCGCATGGCTTTTCTGGGCCTATATGCCACAACAGCCCCATCCCTGGTCTTGTACACCTTGCTGGGATCATGCTCGTGTGATCCACAACGTGTAAGAGTTGTGCCAATTGTTGAACCACCTATTTAGGATACTGATGGACTCTCTTATACTATTGGGGATACATTGGTAGCACCGCTACCACAATGATTGTCTCTAGAATGATGACTACCTCATCTCAAAAGAAGAACCAGACATCCGTATAACTAGCACACTTGGCAGAGGTGTAGGGCTGGTCGGTGTAGGAGGCACACCAGTCCTAGGCATAAGAGTGTTCAAGGTAGGCCGAGGGGGACCAGATCCCCAAAGGTTCTGTGAATGATCAGCCTTCTATGGTGTGAACTGTGACAAAAAGGAGCCCATGTACTCACATGACATGTCGACCAAAGTGACAGGAAAACTAAAACTAGAAGAGTATGTATCATCGTCATCAACCATGGTTACAGATACACAAATAACACAGATACAATGCGTTAGTTCACAAAAGAAAATCTTAGGTAATGCAAACAACAAAAAAACGAAGCTACAACATAACTCATTATATCTATGCAGTATTGTAGACTAATTATTTTTTATTTACAAAAGAGTTCCTAGCAAAAATCTGTAGTCAATCTCTCACCTTCTATGAGAGTTAATGCACCAAAGATATCTATCTCAATTTGTACTTCTGCTTCTTTGTCATCAAACCCCACTTCTTCACTGCTCTCTGCATCAACGTGCATATTTGAAAGCTCAACTCTAGGTTCAGGCATCTACTCCTCACTGACCTCGAGCTCAAAATACTCAGCTACATCATCCGACGTATGTGCACTTTGTTTATATCTTGGTTCAAGCGTCTATTCCCCACTGAAATCCAATCCTTAACACGCTTGCTTGATCCGTGGAGAAAATTGAACCACAAAGAGACAACACTATCTAGATATATATTTTTTATCCTTTTCTTTCATAGTGAATCTATTGCGAACATAACTTATTCACAATACTGCAGAAGTACATATGTATCCCCTGCATATGTCCACACCTGCCTAGAGTTCACTTGAATTAGTCCACTATTATCTTTTTTCATAGTTGCATTAGGGACGCTTGACAGGGGGAATGGGGGAACACACCTAGCACAAAAACAATGGCCTATCTATAGCTCAAGGTATCGACAACACCTCTATCCTCTCAGAAAACACCTTTAAAAACAAACTTTACATTAGAAGACCACGGCTTGCTCTTTTCCCAAAGCTTGCACACTCGCAAGACCACCACTCAACACACACCTACTGCCACGGTTGGTCTCCACCCTTACACATGCACACATCCACTCAATCTAACTCTCTCACATAAAACACCTTCGGTCCGAGGGGGCCACACACATCCACATTGTTGGCACCATGGGGAAACACAAGACCAGGAGAAATAGAAGGGGGGGAAGGGGAAACACTAGCAAAACATGGAAACAATGGCTTGATTATGCTTCAAAAGGCATGTACAAGCTTGAAATGCCATCACAATGGCCATTTTCAAGAGAAATTACAATGGGATTTAATAGGCACGCTCTTCTGCCAAAGAGCTCCACTGTGCAAGCTTCAAACGGCCCAAAAAAAACCCCATTTCATTTAAAGATGTCTTTTATAGTGGGGGGTATTCAACTTTGGAAACTTCTCTCAAATTGGCACATTTGGCCTCCCAATTTAGAAACTTGGGAAGGGGGGAGCCACTGTGCTTCCATCTGGTCTCTTTTGCTCTCTTTGTCTTGTGCTCTTGCAAGGGGGTGTGAACTAGTGATGTCGCTATTTCCCCTTGGTCTTTTTATTTTTTATTCATTATTTTTCTCCCCTCTTAACCTTACCCTTTTTTACCTTTGAATTTGCCCCTTTTGGGCCGTTGACCCACCTGCTCCCCATCTGGCCACTCTCGTCAGTTTGGCTTTTCCATCCTTGGGTCCCCTCTTTACTTCCCTTTGGTCCGCCCTTCTAATCCTTGTCCGACCATGGAATTTTCCACATTTGATGGCTCATGTAGTGCTCCCTATCTCTACTTTTGCATCGGAATGCTTCCTGGATATCCCCCTTTGGACTTCATTTGCTTGCGTCTCTTGGCCAATTTGGAGTTCCTTTTGATCACTTGCTTTGTCTGACCACCTCATGTTCTCTTGGTTATGGGGAGCAAGGCGTCGTTTCCAAGGCATACATCATTCAAAAACACCACAAGGATAGCATCAGTGCTGCGTGGCACCATCTCACATCATCGTCATATCCCACGCTATAAGGGTGCTCTCACGACCTCATAAATCCACAAGAGGGCTCACGCCCTAGCTCAAATATCCCAAGCTTCGGATGACCCTACCCGCATATGGGTTTTTTTATGCCACATGGCAGCATGTGGGGCGCCCCCCCTTGGGGTGGGTTGAAAAAAAACCCCATTAGCATTCGAAAAAGACAATCCTTTTTATGCGACTTTATTCTCCCACCATTTTTGACCTGAGGCTCTCCCACCATTTTTGACCTGAGGCTCCAATTGCCCAGCTACAAAGACCAGCCCAAACCCCACTTTGGAGACTCCGATCCCAATTAGCCTTGCTGCATTTGGACTCTCATGAGCTTTCAAAATGAGGCTGCCAAAAGTAGCAAAAATCATCTAGTACCTTCTCTTAGGCAACAACCCCAGACTTTGACCCGCCATAACTCAGTAATCGCGGCCCAATTTGACTAGCCGTCGATTCTTGCCTGCTTCGTATAGTGCACCCTACCTTCTTGAACTTTGGAGAGATCCAAAAAATGCTAGATGGGAGGATTTCCCATGCAGTCAACCTGGCCAATAACTAGCCTCTAACAAAACTTCAGTTAACCATAAATTGCTAGAGCTCCAATTTGCAATGTGAAAAAACGAGCATGCTCCATAACTTGATTATTACACATGTATCTGCTGACATCATCCTGGGCCACCTATCCCCAACTACCTTGTTCCTTGATGATCTGCAAAACCTTCTAACTTTAAACTGCAATATTTTTCACATGGGGGCTCCGTTTGACAAGCCGTCTGGGCTGGCTTCTATAGCATCTCAAACACTACACTTTAGGACACTGATAGATAACTTCAAATACCTTTACTTTCTATCCCATATGGACTATCTTTGTAGACTTTTGGGCCTAAAAATCCGCATTAAGCATACATTCCTGCTGCCACCGGTCTACCCAAGGACTTCTTACCTGCTCTAGCCTTTTGCACTTCCCCTACCTGCATCCTTAGCCTGGTATCCCACACTTTCCAGCTTGGACCAACTTTGGCTACACCAACGCTATTAGTAACATTGAATCACTTGACATCAAAGGAAAGAATATCAAACTTCCTAAAGCTAATCTTCAAGATGTCTTGGATGTAGCTAAAGTACTCAAGCTGGCTAGTCTCTATGTTCTCATCCTTGGTACTACTCCTACTTGTTGGAAAAATATTGCCCTAACCCCATTGTCAAAGGTGACCCTTTTTTCATCTATTAATTTCACCCTAAAGTGTCTCCCATGCGAACACAAAGATCCATGATATTGCAGTCTCAAAAATGAAACAAATTTATAGTCACTAAAGTAGTGTGATCATGTGGATCTACAAAAAGAAGTTGTGAAAGTAGCTACATGCCAATCCTCCCCTTATATTTTCAAAACATCGCATGCACCGAATGGGATTCTTGAATGAAGATATAGTCTTCTTCACTTGTTGCTTTTCTGCACGACTCAAAACCCATTAACCCTTTGGTATAGCAAACTTTCCATTGGGTTTAAATCAAGAATTATTTGCACATGAACATTTTGTCATGCGATTGGTTGGAACATGTCAACCACGTCGATCCTTGTAACAAGATTTGGAGCTTTTCAATAAGTGGTGCCAAATAGACTTTGATGTTCTTTGATTTGTACTTTTTGGGATAATTAATGACAAAAAAAGCTGGACCTTCTTGATAGCTAGCCATGGTGGAAGATTATATTTAACCAAGCAACTAGGTCATGTGCTCCATGACGAAGTCCGTAATCCAAATGTATTTATTCCATACATTGCCAAACCAAAATGGATGCGTTGAGGCTCATCCTTAAATGTAGCCCATCTTTCCTCTATACACTTCCATCAATGAGAGTCAGTAAGTACATACATCACATCATCTGTTGGTCTAGTATTTGAATGTCATGTCATCTAAGTGGTCATAGACTTGCACCTAAACATGCTCTTTATTCTTGGAATGATAGGAAAGTGTCCAAGGATCTTTGCAAGGATAAATTTTCCTTGTCTGTCCTCTCTATATGTGTTTGATCCACAACCATAGACTTGCACCTGAACATGCTCTTTATTCTTGGAATGCTAGGAAAGTGTCAAAGGGTCTTTGCAGGGAAAAATTTTCCTTGTGTGTCCTCTCTATGCCTATTTGATCCACAATTGGGATATTGTTCCAAATTTTCATACTCATTGAAAAAGCATATACAATCAATTGTGCATGTGTCTATTTTGTGATGATCCAGACCCAAGTTAGTAAGAAGCTTTTTAGCAGCTTGTTTGGTGGACACAACAAACTAACACGTAAAAGGCAGATGTACACCAGACCTTGTACGCTCATTTTTTTCAACAGAAGTGATGTAATTCAGCTAATGAGGATTCGTTATTGTAATATATTTTGTCATGCCCTCTTAGCCTCTATGAGTCTACACCCCTTGTAAGTGGCCGAATGGCCGCGGAAAAGTCTCCTTAGCTCTTAAGTCAAAACCCTTAGTTTTTGAAAACACATTATCATTAGCTAGGAGGAGCCTTGGACGTTTATTGTGAGAGCCTCTTGCTGCTACAATTTGTAATCCACTTTTCTCCTTATTTGGTAAAAAAAAATCATTTCCAAATAGCACATTGTGTTTCTTGTCTCTTGCTCTACAATCTAAGTGTAAATATTCTTGATTATGTTGTGGTTTAGGAAGTCTTGCTTGTGAGAGAAATAGATTTATTTGAGGTCTTAAGTGGGTTTTTTTAATGTTTTGACCTTGGATAAGTGTTTCTATGCTTAAGGGAGACATTTCCCTGTAGTTTTGTTTCAGTTTTCTGCACATTTTTTGTGATGGATCGTGATTTACGTACCTTCCCGTATGACTGCAAAACTTGGTAGGATTGTACCCTTAGGTGTTGTGATACCTCTCCTTAAGTTTTTTTGCCTTTGAAATTTGTTTGGATGCCAAAAAGCCGTGATAACCTAGAGCGGTGAGATCGGACATAGATTAGTTTTCTGACTAAGAAGTGGTTGATTTACTTTTGTCGTTGTGAGAATAGCCCTCTGAAATCACTTTGGTGAGATTGAGACTCTCATTAAGTCTGCGTGCCCCATCCCAAGTCGCTTCCTTGCATATTGACATTATGCTAGTACCAAAAAGCTATGATGTAGTCGTCCATCGCGGCGACCCGCTAACATTGGCCCCGGTGCCAGGAAAGTCAATCCTTAGGTGGTGAGTGACTCACTGTATGGTAAATCCCCTCCAAAACTTTTGACACCCATTTCGTTTACACATAGACAGTAAAGAATCTAGACGTAGGTTTAGTGCTAAGTAGAGACTGGAGACCAAGACTAGCCAGTGCTACTCCTTATGAGCAAAGAAACCTGTGAGTGAAGTACAAGAGATTATTTCGTTCTTTGATTTTTCCATGCTCAGAAAGGACTGTTTCACTAAAAACTTTGTTGTCCTTTTTTTATTATTAAATTTATTTATGTTTGTGCATCTATTTCAATTTATAACAGTATGATAAGTAATTATTTCAACCATCAATTTGGGCCAAAAGGATCAGGGAAAAAACTGTCCAAAACCTTATTTTGGTGTCGAAGACCATAACTTTGAAAAGTTGAAAAATTGATGGTCAGAGCCTCAAAATTGAACCAAACCCAACAAAAGCTACAAAAAGGAGATATACAAGCTTGCTAGAGATAGAGTGTGCAGAAATTTTCTAGTTTGTTTGCCAAACATGGATCGCGATCCCATGTACCTTTCTGGTAAAACGAGCAAAAATTATATTCTTTGCTTAGAACAAAATCTCAAGCATCAGAACCTTGAGTTTGGCCAGAAGTAGAGTGCTAAAAGCTCATTTAAATCAAGAAACTAGGCTAAGCAAAGCAAAACCTTGAAAATTGAGAAAATTTGGAAAAACTGAACTTTTATTTGTCCAAATTCAAAAAGGGGTGAGAATTGGGATCAACTAGAAGCAGGGAACCAGAAGGACAAAAACTCATGCCCAGATGCTGTCAAACATGGATCTTGATCCATGTACCTGGTAGACATTTGCAAGGGAAATTTGACCAGTGTACTCCTAATTACTAAGGGAACAACTTTTCCAAAAGGAGCCACAACAAAAAGTGAAAAAATCTGATCAAAATACCAAAGAAGGAGTTGTTTGCAAAAACCACGAAGCAAACACAAAATCTTGCTTTTGAGTAGGAAAAAATTGGTCAAATTCAAAAATATTTGGGGAAGAGCATCACCATACCCTCTATCACTAACTCACAAAAGATCATGTCAAAATCTTGCCAAACATGGATCGCGATCCATGTACCTTTTTGGAATTTTGAGATGATAATTGGCAGGTAGAAAAGTGATAACATTTGATGTACCTTGTCCCAAAGAACTCTTATAAAAAAAGGTCAAAAGTTGGGCCAAAAGGACAAAACACAGATAAAGGGGAAAACCATTGGAACATACCCTAAAATTGATTTTTGGTTGATCTAAAAAACTCCAAAACACTCAAAGCCCATATAGCCATCATCAGTAGACCAAGGACTATCTACGTGTCAAGCTTCAGTACATTCTGACACTAAGGTACATGGATCATGATCCATGTTTCTCCAACACAATTTGATACAAAATTTGCACCATAAATAGAGGAGATCATAGGGAGTCTAGTGGCCCTTTCAAAACTAAATTTGGATATAAGAAACCAGACCAAAAGCCCAAACTTGTCAAGAACTCTGGCAAAGTGTCTGAATTGACCTAATTTTCAATCTAGAGGTCCATTTCCAAAAACTTTGATGCCATAGTACCTACTAATCATGTTGAATCTGATGGTACCAAGAAAATTCAATTTGGATTCCCAACATGGATCTCAATCCATGTTCCTCTTAAGTCATAATAAAGAAAAATTTTACCACAGAGAGAGGTAGCCCACAGGAACCTGGTGGTTTTTTCAAAATTGAAATTGGACCTGAATTGTTGATGTTGTGAGTATAATTGTGTGCTATTAAAAAACCTCGCTAAATTTTGTCGATTGAAAGCTAGAACTAACACGAACGGCTGTAAAGTCACAGCTATCAAACATTTTTTGACAGATTGCAGGTACTAAAGAATACTACCCAACAATTAAGATCAAAACGGGGAATACAAGCTAGTTAATGAGGTAACCCGGTTTGGATTTTGCAATACCAATTCTTCATGAGTTTGCGATCAAGAATATTGTACCAGAAAAGGAATCCCAGCATCATAGACCAAGCGAGCAATCACTCAACTAAAGGTAGCATGAATCAAAGACCACTACATCCTTTAGAACCCACTATAGAGGAAATCTTTTTTGACACCTTGTCAAAGAGATCATACAGCCTAATGACTAAGGACTCCTACAAGTTGAACCCCAAGAAACATCTTTCATGGGGGCTGGTCCTTCTCGACCTGCATCTGACGTAAAATTATTGTACTTGAAGCTCCAATATGAAAATGTGCTTAAGGCCAAAATCTATAAGGATGGAATGGACCGCTAGTGTGTTATGTTGGAAAATAAGGATGGAATGGACCGCTACTGTGCTAAGTTGGAAAATAAGATAGGCAATTTCAGAGATCTTGTAGATGTGGATTATGACCGGGATAGGTATTTTGACAGAGAGGGAATGATGTACTTAGTAGCTATCAAACCCTTTATTGTGGACAAATGGGTGATAATTGACACCAAGGACAAGATAGATGAAGAGCTAGCATATGAACCACCCAAAATAGATCAGAAAAATGTGGTGCTCATATGCATCAATGAGACAGAGCGGCTTAATATAGACAACACTAATGTGGGGCCACTAGAATCCCTCCGACTATTACACAGGATCGACTTGATGAACGTATAGCGGATAGGATACCAATTATAGTAGCAAGGGGAGATTATGAACCTAGAGAGACCACACCAAGAGGACCAGGGGTGAGGATGGTTGCAAAGCCTAGATGCATGCTACCATCTCAAGTGGAAAAATGTGTACCCAAAAAGTATAGTGGATTGGGAGATCCGTATACACATATTTTGATCTTCAAACAAGTGTTGAGGGTGGAACAAGTAACTGATTTCCATACTCAATATGAAGGTTTTAGGTTGACTTTGGAAGGGACTTCTTTGACCTGGTTTCAACCTTTAAACAACCTGGAATTCCTAAGTATTGAGCAACTTCTTCCAAAATTTACTGAAAATTTCTCAAAGAGAGGAATTAAGCATAATATTGTCTCCCAGATCTATGCATTTAGACAAAAAGAGAAGGAAAAGTGAAGGAATCCTCGCTTCATCTCAAGCAATACATAGAAATATGCCCTACTACAAAACTACCTCATGATGAGAGACAGTGAGTCCTTTTCATAGAAGGATTGCGAAATGACACTCTCAAAAAAGACTTACACTTAAAGGCATGTGTTACTTTTGAGCAAGTCATGAAAGAGGCGTTGTATCTGGTAGACAATTGCAAGCATATGGAGAGGTGATAGAAGACACAGATTAAGGGATGAGCAGCACCTCTTCAACCACGAGTGAGTCCACAATGAAACTAGGTGGGCAAAACCAAATTGTGCCGGACATTGATCAAATGATTCAGGAAGTGATCAGAAGGATGAACAAACAAAACAGGATGAACCCAAACACTCGACAACAGCCCACCCAAAAATGTGACACTTGTGGAGGAGATCACCCAACTTAATGGTGCAACCTTCAATAGAGGCTAGGAGTAATAGTACCATGTGTACTGAAGTGGTGCGCTATTGAACAAAAATGGACAAACAATGAAACCCACAAATGTTTCTACCATAGAAACTATGTTAGAGAGAGACAATACGGGCCACACGGAGGGCAACAGTTTCCACCCCCTCCAAGATACCAAGTTGGGCCAAATAGCGCAACCCAAGGGCAGGAAAAACCTCAACCTGTGTTGGTGCATCACCCTCCGTTACCCCAAGAAAACAGGGCCATGGTAAGGATTTCTCAACCTATAGAAGCACCTTTAGATTAGAGTATGGTCCATGTGATTTCATACCAAGAAGATTTAGACAATATGTATGAGAGGGGATTTGACGTGAATGCATATGCTTCAGAGAGAAAAATTCCATAGATGGTTCCTGAAGAGATGCCAAAGCCCTCATACATAACACAACCAAAAGGAAACTATTACTTGGAAAATATGCTTATGTTCATGGCAAACCAGAACTACAAACCTAGGGGATATCCTCCTAGAACAAGACAACCAATGGGGGCTTCACAAGCTTCTCCACCACATATAAGACCATGCTATGAATGCAGCGGTGATCATTGAGCAAGAATTTTTCCATAAAAAGGAGAATGAATCAAACTTTTTGGGTTCTATGAAGGGTGTACAAATTACCATCTCATTCCACATTGTCCAAAAAACCCTTATAACAAAGGGAAAGCAACCTGAACAAAATTGGAATTGTGCCAAGCTCAAGTGGATCAGAGATAGAACCAACCATTCCAATAAATGTAGTAACAAGAGCCCAAGCACATGCGGCTGCAAGGAATACCCCAACCAACCAAACAGAGACAGGAAATCTGTCTTTCAGAACCCCTAGGAAATCTTGGGAGGCAAAACAAGACAAGATAAAAGCCAAAAGAGAGAAATAAAAAACGGCTTTGGAAACCAAATTATTACAAACAGAGGAATAGTTGACGATGGAAAGAGACCTTAAGGAAAAAGGCGATGTAGCAAAGCAATCAGCAATACCATCGGGAGGATCTTTCTTGGTGGACAAGGTCTTTGAACCCTTGGACGCGATCTTAAAAGCTTACGATGCTAGTTTGAAGACTAACCAAACCTAGGGGGATAGGTGTATAATGTACCCTCACCTAGGGTATGAAAAAGAGAGGTTAAATATGTGCAAGGAGCTCATCCAAGCTGCTCAAGCGCTTATGGAACCACCAACTGCAACCGCTCCAAAAAATAAGGTATTAATCTGCAAAAAAAATCAAAGAGTTAAAGGAACGTGGAATTGGAGATGGAGACCAAACACATTCTATAAAGGAAATGACCTTGGATACGAGGATAGCAGCCAATACAACAAATGGAATATATTTGTAGGTACCTATTCCGATTCCTGAGGTGAAAGAACAATGGCCACAGGATATGTGGAAACATATGAGAAACAGAAAAGATGGAAGCACAACGCTTGAGGCAGCACCGATCATGGAGATCCACCTAGAGCATGATATCTACCCAAATGATATTAGATCACTCTATGGTGATGTAGGTACGGAGATATCGGAATATAGTAAACCTCATTCATTGAAGACTTTACCTTCATTTATTGCCAACCATGAAACCATATCAGAGGTAAAGAAAGTACCATCTCTCTCAATGGAAGGCTAATCCTAAGATGATGGATACAAAAACTCTTCATGAGCTGATATCATCCCCTATTCGTTGTACACTAACTCTATCAGAATTACTACATATAGGACCTCATCTTTGGACATATGTGGGAAACAAATTGGAGAAAATAGGGCTGGTAATTCTGCCACCCAATGCTTCTCCAAAAACACTGAATACCCAAATTCTCAAAACAAGCTAAACATGAGCAAGTGCCAGTAAACAAGGTAGGAGATTATTGTGAAAAAGAAGAAGGAAATACTACATTGCTTGTGGACTACAAAGACATAAAGTCGATAGCAATATTGGATAGTGAAGCCGGAATAACCATAGCAATCAAAGCAATGTGGAAAAAATGGGAAAAACCTTCTCTCTGAAAAACTAGAATGAAACTCCAATTGGTAGATGGGTATCTGAAGAGAGCTATTAGCATTTTGGAGAAAATCATAGTAACCTCTTACGGAATTGCATATGAACACACGTTTTCCATTGTGAATTTCAATGACAACAACAATTTTGATATCATATTAGGTAGACCCTTTATGCGTTAGCTCAAAATGGTACAAGATTGGGTTTACGACCACATCTACCTAAGATACAAGGATTTCACTATGAAGATTAGTGTCACGGACCATAGCTATAGAGATGTGGAATGAACTCCAGGAAAGGAATTAAACTCCACAACCCACCAAGAAGGAGAAATACCGGCTTGGCTACAAAACAAAGCTCACAATTAGACATGTGAAGCTTTTTAGGGTGGTAGTTGAAAAAAAAGGATTGCATTCATGATAGGTCAACAGGGATGAGGCATATGTGCCAGATCCTTTTCCAGAAGAGATGTTTGAACCTTTTGGATGGTAGAAAATACTGGTCACTCTTGATGTATGTGTGAATGAGGTGACCCTGACCAAATTCTTTGATGATAATGGATATGATATCATTCCATTCCAGATGATGAGTGTCATCCTAGATCCAAAATCGGAATTGGAAGTTCCTGAAAGGGAAGAATTTGCACATTGTCGGCGCATAGTGGATGAGATCCCAGTAAGGGACCTTGACCAAATGGATGAAGAAGCATTCTAGGACTTGACGGATAAGCCGTTAGAGGACCCGCAGAGAACGAGCTTTCTAATAGCTCAAATTAGAACATCAAACAGAAAGATCAACAAGTGATCTACTTTTGATTTCCAAACCAAAATCCTCAAAGATAGTGTAGGTATTGGAATAAACGCATGAACAAATGAAATAAGACAAAAGAATACTCGGTACCTCTGTGAAATGACAAAACGTGGTACTCAAGGTTGGTTAAAGCAATATACTTCCTTAAAGATGGGATATCAAAGAGGTACATGAAATGTGTGTGTTTGTGTAAGTACTCTATGTGTGAGTTTGTATGTGTAACATTTAATGGCCTAGTAACTTGTGTGTAGTGGAAAATAACATAAACAAAGTGACCATTTCATTAGAATAGATTCCTAATGAGCGTAGAAAGAGTGCTTGGATGGAGAGAGCAGCAAAAAATCATAACACCTAGTTAGATAGGCATGAACAATACTTCAAAAGAGAGAGAAATTAAGCTATTGACAACAGTTGAGGATCAGATTTACATGGTGCCGATCCTCCCTCCAAAAGGCTTTGTATCATAGGTTCCCCCCATCAAGGGAGACATTTTACAATACAATTATTTGTGTTCCTTCAAAAACTAGCTAGTGCAATGAAGATGGAAGCTTCAAGAACTAAGAAAACACTTTAAAACACAACATTAATTCCATAATGGTCTCAGAACCAAGGCCTCACACACCTTCAAAGATGGTGAAAGCTAGTGGGTATTAGAGTGGATTGAGAGGAAGAAGGAGTAGTCTTACAAGAAAGAAATATATCTCCTCACATAGTCACACATAATAGCTTAGCATATATTAGTAATTAGCATGGTAGAGGAGATGAGCATGCATTGAATCTTGTCTCTTGGTTGGATTTGCATCACAAAGACAAGATTTGCTGGTGTAGGTCTCGCTTATCACAAGCTTGAGAAGGAGGGAGAGAGTCTTCTTGCTTCACACATGAGATTGTGTGAGTGTGTGTGTGATAATGTGTTGCCAAAATGAGTCCCCCTCTCTCTCTTGGTTGACCCTCATGCTTTTTACTCATGTTGACATCCCAATGGACACTACAAAGCTTAGCCAATCATAATTGAGAATCATAAGTGATAGCCTTGTGACATGTGTCCCCCTTTCCCATTCTATGAGAGCTTTAGATAATTAAATAATGTAGCTAAAGTCTCATTAAACCCCTTTGTCTTTTGGCCAATAGGAAGCAGGCAAGCCATTGGGCTTGTCAGGACATGGGTCCTACAGGCAAGGCCACCGGAATGACGTGCGGGACACATGTCTAACCTCACCATCCTATCTTATTGCAGTATTAGCAAGAACCACGATTAAATTGGCAATGCATGGGATAAGGCTGACTCAACTACTGCATAGAGGCTACAAGAGGGTGTCAATCTCTTAGAAAACAACTAACAACTCGCATCTAACTCAAGCTACACTCAAGTGACTGAAATCACCAAAAGCCAATCGCTCATCGATCTCATGATCTTCTTTCTTTACCTGCAACACAAAATAAATGAGACTTAAGTAGATGTGAACATTTGAGCTTACCTAAGAATCTCGCTTACCTCAAACGCACCAAGCCACCATATGTTAGATTCTGATTGAACACTAAAATATAAAGGATCATCACTGGGACACTTTGAGAAGGCTCTATTCATTAAAGTAATAGTTACACGCTCTAGATTTTTCTCTTTAACAAGCTCACACTCATCTAGTTTTAACACAAAATGTAATACCCCTCGTGACTCTTCAAATGTGATGTTGTAAAACTCCACCATTCTCTTATGTAATATCCGCAGGTCCATAAAAATATTATTGAAATCATCATATGCCATGTTTTCTCCATGGCCACTGTAAGTTGCTTTAATATGAAAGGGCTCTCCAAGATAGTCTCCTTGTGCCTCGTTAAGCTGAAGCCTCTCTTTCCAAACACTTGAGGCTGATGTTAGAAGTTTGGATTTTATACCCTTCTTAACAAAGATGGATGAGACAGACTTTTGGATAGCCGAATATCCTCTTTTGCTTACACCAAGTGAATCAAGTGTGCCTTGTATCTCTTTTGCAGGCACTGAGTTCTCTGAAATAAAGGTGTCCACTACATTTCGTTGTAGGACCTTAAACTTCTTTTCATGTATTATATCTGCTGCCAGGCTTCTACTTATAAGTGGCTTCAATCTCTTTCCTATATTGGCTTTGGGGTCAATGTTTTCCTTGTCAGGATAGATTGAATCTCTACTTGAAGACAATGCATAAGTAAATAACAGAAAATTTGCTTCACTAACACTATTTAGGCACATGAAAACAATGCATAACAAGAAAAACCAAAAAGATTACTTAACTAAGACAATGTAGCCAACCAAGAAGCATCACCTTAATGCTCGGATTCTTTTCTTGAGACCTCCTGATGCAACCTGCAATGTTTCAAGATTGTGCAATTTCTTCTTTCGGATACGACCACCCAAGATGGTGTCCTTCATTTGACAACTCCGCACCTTTCCTTTCAGTTCTCGTACCTCTGTTTTATGTTGCAAAATGGTAACCTGATCTATAGAATGTAAATGTGAAAGGCGAACAATCTCACATTGTTGAGCTTGGAGAATGCCCTTGTAAGTTTCAGCTTCTCTTGTAAGAGATTTACAATAACCCAGAAGGCCCTTTTCTCCATCACCAGCAAAGGTCAATAAGCTTGTAGGATTGACAAACGGTGGAGACGCATTAGTCATTGGATTCTTAGGGTAGAGAGAGCCTCTCGTACAGATATCTATGTGTTTAGCTCCCTGAGCTCTGAGCGTGTCTATGGAAGCGGGAGGTATATGTGTGTTTCTTTACTACGCTTAATCAATGGTTGGTACTCACTGTCCAAATCAATGTGAAGGTGATATTTGGCTCGTTTCTGGGTAACATTTGTGCCATTTGGGGAGTGCGCCATTAGCCAAATGTGTAGGTTTAATGGAAAGTGAATAGCGGCTGCGCCTTCGTCCCTCTATGTTAGCCTCATTCCCTCCATATTGACAAGGTTCATTCAATGCAACTGAAAAGAGGATTATCCCTCAATAACTACGAACGAATGTTCAGAAGAGTAAGGAATCTACTTAAAGTACACTTTTTGAACTTTTACTATGAAAGACCCAGGTCTATTATTTGCCATTTTTTCTAGAGAGAGAGTGCAAAAAATACATTTTCTTAGAAGGCCCCTCCAAATGACCTCCGAAATTCCCTAATGCCAATTGCTCGTCATCCATGTATTTGTAAGATGTATGCCTTAGTTCGATGGCAATTTTATTGGCCGGGCTTACGTCATGATGTTCAAGAGTACGTACTAAACTGCCAATAGTGATAAGTCAATAAGGTAGAACGCCTCAAGGTAGGTGGCCTTTTACATCCTTTAGAGATTCCACAAGGTAAGTAGGAGAGTATCGAGTCTATGGATTTTGTAGTAGGACTACCTACTACAAATCGTGGCCATGATGCCATATGGGTAATTGTAGACCGTCTTACCAAGATGGTTCAATTTATTCCCACTAAGACTATGGTTAAGACACCGGAATCATCACCGCTATTTGTAGAGCATATATATAAACTCTACGGTCTTCGAGCTAGTATCATTAGTGATAGAGATCAAAAGTTCGATAATCACTTCTAGAGAGCTGTGCTCCAAAGTTGGAAACTAAACTTAATCTAAGTAAGGATGATCATCCAAAAATGGATGATCAAACAGAAAGAGTCAATCAAGTGCTAGAGGATATGCTACGAGCGTATGTAAGCAAGAAGCAAACCAATTGGGAAGACTACTTATCTATATTGGAATTTTGTTATAATCGTTCAAAGCATGTGACTATGGGGTTTAGTCCATTTATACTTTTGTATGGATTTCAACCTAGATCACTCGTTTACGGTGGGGTTGGCTAAGGAGAAGATACATCAAGCAAAGGATTTTCTCCAAGACCATTTTGACATGCTTCAAGTTGCTCGTCAACAAAATGTTAAGCAAGCTCAAGATCGATATAAGAAGTACGCAGATGTGCATCGTCGTTTTGCTACTTTTGAAGAAGGAGATAAGGTTTTCCTCAAAGTTTTGGAGCATTCAGAAAGTCTGAAGATGAGAAAAGTTGCTAAACTTTCACCACTCTATTGTGGACCATTTTGCTGGAGCTATATATGGCTCACTCTACTCAACTTGGTTTCACCTATATATTTGTATCTTATCCTCAATATGAATCACTCTTTGGGAGAG
This sequence comes from Adiantum capillus-veneris, assembly GCF_014529385.1. Taxonomy (NCBI): domain Eukaryota; kingdom Viridiplantae; phylum Streptophyta; class Polypodiopsida; order Polypodiales; family Pteridaceae; genus Adiantum; species Adiantum capillus-veneris. The sequence continues at coordinate 31,783,834 of NC_140934.1, read as the reverse complement.
TACATGGTGTGTCTCTTGTCTCGTCTCCCTCTCTTTCTCTCTACATCTCATCATGGTATCAAAGCGGTAACGATCACGCGCTGATTCAATTCATGGTGACAAAACAGTATGCCAGTATGCGATTCACATTTAAGATTCAAAATTCCTACAAATTTTATTTTTTAGCATTGATTCTTGTTAATAGTGGTTGTTTTGTGTTAAGAAGAATATGATTAGTGTTTTATGTGGTGTTTATTGTTAATCAATCTAATGAATCGTTGATTACGTTTTCTTTTTTATTTATTTTTTGACACCTTGATCTTCATCTTAATTTTTAGGGATCTTCTACTGAAAATTTGGAGAAACGGAAAAAGCGCCATGTAGCACAGAAGCGCCATGTATGTTGTGCTACATGACACTTTTTATCCAAATCTTGTTCGTCTCCTCGAGTTCTAAGTTTGCGTCAATTGGAGTTCGCAACAAAAAGTTATGTTGTTTTTACTGCAATTGAGATTGACGCAGCTTTCATCCTCGTGCATCTTTGTGAAGCATCCGTGATTGTTATTCTAATTTTGGTGTCAACTTTTCCGAGCAAAATTAGCTTTTTGCTATTCATATTGTGGCCATCAATCTTGCATCACGTGCCACTCTATTTTGAGGACTCTTTTATTATTAACCTCTTTTTTCCCTTCTTTTTTTGGGTGACGTCTCTCACATCTTTGGACGTTCATTGAGCATCCTTCTTGTGTTTATCGTTGACAAAACACAGTCATCATATTTCTCTCGTTCTCAATTGCGGCCTTCACTATATATGGTGTGCACATTTTGCGATCTTATCTTATGCGTTGTGAGCTAGATGGACAATGCCTCTATAACGACCCGGCACACACTCTTGGGATGATACACACACACACACTATGGGGCACCACTCGGCTTACACAACCCACCTGGCCGAGACAGGGAACACACCGATGGAGTGAGAGGAGAGAGACTACCCATTTACCCACTCCACACAGAGAGACACACACACACACCCCCAAAAGACTCAGCTCAAAAGAGGAGAATTTCTGATGTTTAGATACAATTGATCTTGGGCCAACACCAATGGGGCAAATAGCTCACACAATATGGGTAAAATATGCAAGATACAATCACAAACTGGAGCAGAAGCTTTGCTCATAGGAGAAACTTACACAGCCAAAACAATAAAAAAATAGTGAGAAATTTGGAAAAATGGACAACACCATCGCGTCCGGAACGGCCCAAAACCCTTGTCTACAATGTCAAAGTGCTCAAATCCGACCTCGGATGCGTAGTTTATGGCCAAAACAGGCTCCAAAAACAACAAAAACACAGTTGCGGCTGCTCCTCCTCTTCTCTCCACGTTTTATCTAGTCTTCTCTCTGGTTTTTCCATTCCCACACTTATCTTTGATTACTTGGGCACCCTTGGCCTTTTAGTTGACATCAAACGGACCCCGAACAAGCCAAAAACTGACCTCGCAGTGCATAGTTGTCACCGTGTTGCATCCATCCGCAGACCTGGCGCTCAACGTTTTCCAATAATGCATCCCGCCACCACGTGAAATGGCCCCAAAAGATGGTCCTCATGATAACCTTTCTGCATAATTATCACAAAAAAACACCCACGTTGTGTCCATACTCACCCATGTGCAAGTCTAGACCCCATTCGACCTCCTTACGCCACTAGATGCCATCTGACACACCTACTTGCCTTATGTCGTTGACCTACGGATAGCTTCCTTGAGAAGTTTTACGTGGTACCACCTCCTCATTATTATAGAAAAAACACACTGATACTGATGACGATGAAAATTGATGCACTATGTACATGTTGTCCTACCTGTACACATGTGGGCCCCACGTAACCACCTAGCTTTGGAAAATGGGCAATCCTTTATTTGATGCACCATGCATGGGTATGTACATATGCGCAATCCATTGCTCCAAAAAACTCCTGACATAATTTGCCCATCCCCTAGCCTGCTAGACCATTCATGCTCAGCAGCAGCAAAAAGAGATATTCACTCCAACTGGATCCCACACAAAAACACTTGGCATTCCTTGCATCAAAAGCTTAATCAAGGTTCCACCTGGTTCCGAAGGAAAACCTGTAGAGATGCCATACATCAACTTTGCATCAAAAAAATCATGAATTACTTTGGCATAGACCTGCATGTGCAAATATATCTCCTTCTCCATAGCTAAGAGGTCTCCACTGATCATTTGTGTCATCAATTCTTGCTTCTTTGACAATTCAACCTTGGTTTGCATCAGAACTTCAATCACTTCATAAGACCCTTTACTTTCATCTTCAACCTCATGTGCAAATGCAACTAAACCAGACTCTTGGATTCCTTTGTCCATCAAAAGAAATGCAACATCACTGCTGGTAGTACTATCTCTGTCCTCATCAGTCATTGTGGAATAGTCTTCATCACTAGACTCATCTTCATCTTCATAAATCTCTTCAATCATTTCCTTATGTCCATATTATATAGATTCTTGGCACCTATCTTTCCATAGAGTCTAATCATACCACGTCTCCAATCTTGAATAGCTCCCACTACATGTAACCATGGTCTGCCCAATATAATAGCATATGCTCCCAACCCTGCTAGCATCACATGGAAATCAACCACTGCCTTTGCATCATATTCCTCCACTTCTAAGCTCTTTACAACACCCAAAAATTTTACTCTTTGATGGTTTGCCAATATGATCGGAAAACCTGACACCCCAGTCACTATAAGACCCATCTTCTCAACACATGAGTGTGTTATGACGCATAGTTGGGCTCCACCATCCACATAACCTTGTCCTAGGTTTTTTCTTTTGTGCCACACGTCTACTATTGGACAAATGTCTGGTAGCTCATCCATTGCCAACACCTTTACTGAACCTCTCTCTGGCTCTTTCTCCATTGGGTTAACCATCCTCTTCCACTGTCGCTTTAGATTAGAAACCATCTCTATGAGCTTCCCAAAAGTAACATCTGCCTTTCAGCTTGTCAGATCCTCTTTCAAGTCATAGCTTAATTGCCCATCCCCTAGTGGAAAATCTGAAACATGAAACTTGCGACAAGCCCTTCTTTTCCTCTTAGCCTTGACATCCTCGCCTTCATGGCTCTTTCCCTTCTTCTTACTAGGACGTGGGACACTTCTTCCTTCCTTTTCCTCTGTGGTCCTCTTCCCAATAGGCATCACCAATGTATCCTCTAGCTTTGATGCCTTCTCCAAGGTGACTACACTTATCACTTTTGTCTTTCCCTTTTCCTCTTGGGTTAATCCACTAGTTCCTTCTTCTCCCTTAATTTCAATGCCATAATCATTGGACCTAGTTAGCACATGTCTTGGCAATGGATACATGTCTCCCCCCATCCTTGGTGGCTTATCACATTGCGGGCTGATGTGTCCCAACTCTCCACAATTACAACATGTGGGCGTCTGCCTCAAAAACCTACCATTGCTTTGTCCAACACCATCCCTAGGTCTTTCTTCACCTCTTGGCTGATTTTCAAACCTCCCTCGACCTCGATTATTTCCCACTTGACCTAGCATGTTTAGGCTGAGATTCTTCATTCAATCTACCACTTGCCTCATGTCTTGACTTAGCCCATCATCTTGCATTGCTGTAGTGACCACTGTTGGGATAACCTGAGGAGTAACAGGAACTATTGGTTTGTGATGAACCCCTGGCATGCGACCTTGTAAAGAGTCCATAGGCTGAAATTCAGACCTCATGGGCAAAGACTCCACCCCTAACTCGCTCATTTTCCTCAGCTTCCACTCTTTGTTCCTTGCCACCTCCAGTGCATCTTCATATGTTTTAGGCTTCTTTAGCTCCACTCTCCAACGTATATTCTCCCAAAGACCAGCCAAGAACCTGTCCTTCTTCATCATGTCAGGCGGGGGTACTTGTGGTGCTAAGGCCTTGCACATCCTCTCCCATGCCAATGAAAACTTATGTATGTACGCATCTACTGACTCGCCTTCCTTCTGCACCAAACCTTGTACTTCTTGCCACACTTTGTCAGGATCTTATGTCTTCACAAACTCCACTTTCAATGCATGCCTTAGATTGTCCCAACTCAATCTTACAGGTGGACTAGCCACACGCAACTCCTCTTCAAATGCTTTGGACCAAAATCATGCATCACTCTTCATACAGATTTGGAGAAGACGTAACATCTGCGCCAGGTCATGAATGTGGTTGCTAATGTAGGCAACCTCCATTTTTTCCAAAAAGTCTTCCACATCTTCATCACTTCTCTCATGAAACTCTGGATAAGAGAAAGCCATGGCTACCCAAGTTACGTTGCTTTGAGAACCCCTTCGAACACACGTGCAAGAACCCAAAACTTTTGACTCACTCAATTCCCAAAAACTTCAATGGAGCTCAACTTTAGATAAGGACAAACACATGCACATCAAATGAGTTTTCATAGTTAATCATCAGAATTACAACATGCAAAGGACATTCCAGTATCTCTCCTAATCTTCTTGGCCCGAACATAAAGACCATGCGCTGCTGGAAAAAAATCTTCCTGGACACATGAACATTTATCTAGATTCTCTGAGTTAAATGAAAAGGAGTGAATGAGGGCCATTTTGATCATCCATTAAAGTCAACCATGCAGCTCCCAAGAAAGCACACCTGTCTTATCCTCTGATTTTGCCAAAATTTCAGCAGCATAACAACATAAATGGCTCAAAAGACCAAAAAACTAGCCATTACAACTTGGAAAAATTTTGGCAGAGTTTCCCTAGAAGTAGAGCAGTGTGAACCCAAAATATAGCGTGTATATGTATGCATAAACTGCCAACAATAGAACCCGATCATCAATTAGGAATCACTAGTGCATAGCCTATGGCGAGGTCACGAAAAGGGTGCTCTGGCTACCTATATCACCGAAAGGATCTCCACATTTGAGAATCCCCCAGCTCAATAAAACCTCACGCTATCGACCCTCTCACAAAGGCTAAATGCAAATCGTGTATGATCAAGTCTCAGAAATGATGATCTTATAGACCAATTCTCTAAAATAGCTAAGACTGCCAAATAAAACCAAGTATGGCTCCACAAAGGCGTACAATGGCCACAAGTAAAGTACAATACCAACAGATAATGCGCTGAAACAAGCACCAACCGATGCATATCCACAACAACTGCAAGTGACACCACTGCTAGTATATCATTGTACTCCAGCTACCTGTACTTGTGTGTATCACCTGTACCTGTACCTGTCCCTGTAACCTGTAACCTGTAGTCTGCAACCTGAAATCCCGAATCTCGAATCTCGAAGCTAGTAGCAGAAGGTACTCAAAGAAGATCCTCCATGGGGGCTCCAAAAGAATGTGAGTGGGATGGAAACACACACAACAACTCTATAATGACCCAACACACACTCTTGGGATGATAGACACACACACTATGGGACACCACTTGGCTTACACAACCCACTTGGCCGAGACAGGGAACACACCTATGGAGTGAGAGGAGAGAGACTACCCATTTTACCACTCCACAAAGAGAGAGAGACACACACACACACACCCAAAAAACTCAGTTGAAAAGAGGAGAATTTCTGATGTTTAGATACAACTGAGCTTGGGACAACACCAATGGGGCAAGTAGCTCACACAATATGGGTAACATATGCCAGATACAATCACAAATTGGAGCAGAAGCTTCGCTCATAGGAGAAACTTACACAACCAAAACAACAGAAAAATAGTGAGGAATTGGAAAAATGGACAGCACCATCGCGTCTGGAACGGCCCAAAACACTAGTCTACAATGTGAAAGTGCTCAAATCTGACCTCGAATGAGCAATTTACGGCCAAAACCGGCTCCAAAAACAGCAAAAACACAGTTGTGGTTGTTCCTCCTCTACTCTCAATGTTTTTTCTGGTCTTCTCTCTGGTTTTTCAGTTCCCACACTTAGATTTATTACTTGGGCACCATTGGTCTTTTAGTTGACCTCAAACGGACCCCGAACAGGCCAAAAACTGACCTCGCATTGCATAGTTTTCAGCCTGCTATATCCATCCGCCGACCTGGCACTCAACTTTTTTCAATAATGCATCCTAGCACCACGTAAAATGGACCCAAAATATGTTCCTCATGATGACATTTTTGCATAATTATCACAAAGAAACACCCACGTTATGTCCGTACTCATCCACATGCAAGTCTTGACCCCATTCGACCTCCTGACGCCACTAGATGCCATTTGACGCACCTGCTTACCTCATGTCGTTGACTTGCGGATAGCTTCCTTGAGAAGTTTTACGCGCTACCAACTCCTCATTATTATAGAAAAAACACACTGATACTGATAACGATGAAAATTGATGCACTATGTACATGCTGTCCTACTTGTAGACATGTGGGCCCCGAATAACCACCTAGCTTTGGAAAATGGGCAATCCTTTATTTGATGCACCATGCATGGGTATGTACATATGTGCAATCCCTTGCTCCCAAAAAATCCTGACAAAGTCTTCTCGCAACAAGATATGGCTATGACTATTCTCGTCAACGGCTTTTCTTCTGGCCAGCGTTCTGTTCCTCCTTTCCAAGGCCAAGGATTTCCAAGCTAGAAAGCAAAGATGCTGTTAATTCTTGAAGTCGATGAACTCTCTGATGTTGTCCTTGGAAATCATGTTTGTCCGCCTCAGCCTGGTGATACGGATCATGATAACGTGCTTATCACTAAAGGACCTATATTTGAAAATTGCTCACGTTGTCACGAGTTTTCTGGAGCAAGGAATTGTGCATATGTATACACATGCATGGTGCATAAAGAATTGCCCATTTTCCAGAGCCAGGTGGTTACGTGGGGCCCACATGTGTACAAGTAAGACAACATGTACATAGTGCATCGATTTTCACTATCACTAGTACCAGTGTGTTTTTTCTATAATAATAAGGAGTTGTAGCGCGTAAAACTTCTCGAGGAATCTATCCGCGGGCCGACCACATGAGGTAAGCAGGTGCATTAGATGGCATCTAGTGGCGTCAGGAGGTCAAATGGGGTCAATACTTGCACGTGGATAAGTACGGACACAACGTGTTTGTTTTCTTATAATAATTATGCAGAAAGGTCACCATGAGGACCATATTTTGGGTCACTTCACATGGTTGTGAGACGCATTATTGGAAAAAGTTGAGTGCCAGGTGTGCGGATGAATGCAGCAGGGTGACAACTATGCACTGCGAGGCCAGTTTTTGGCCTATTTGGGGTCCGTTTGAGGTCAACTAAAAGATCAAAGGTGCCCAAGTAATAAAGATAAGTGTGAGAACTGAAAAACCTGAGAGAGGACAAAAAAAACGTGGAGAAAAGAGGAGGAACAACCGCAACTGTGTTTTGGCTGTTTTTGGAGCCTGTTTTGGCCGTAAACTGCTCATCCGAGGTCGGATTTGAGCACTTTGACATTGTAGACTGGGGTTTTGGACCGTTCCAGACGCGATGGCGCTGTCCATTTTTTCAAATTCTTCACTTTTTTTCCATTTTTTTGGCTGTGTAAGTTTTTCCTGTGAGCGAAGCTTCTGCTCCAATTTGTGATTGTATCTGGCATATTTTACCCATATTGTGTGAGCTATTTGCCCCATTGGTGTTGGCCCAAGTTCAATTGTATCTAAACATAAAAAATTATCCTCTTTTGAGCTGAGTTTTTTGGGTGTGTGTGTCTCTCTGTGTGGAGTGGGGAAATGGGTATTAGTCTCTCTCCTCTCACTCCATAAGTGGTGTCCCATAGTGTGTGTGTATATCATCCCAAGAGTGTGTCTCGGGTCATTATAGAGACGTTCTATGTGTTTCCATCCCGCTCAAATTCTTTTGGTGCCCCCACGGAGGATCTTCTTCGAGTACCTTCTGCTTCGAGCTTCAAGCTTGGAGATTCGGGATTACAGGTTATAGGTTACAGGGACAGGTACAGGTACACGTGATTCCCACAGGTACAGGAAGCTGGAGTCACAGTGATACATAGACAATCGACATCACTTGCAGTTGTCGTGGGTATGCATCATTTGGCGCCTGTTTGAGCGCATTGTCTGTTGGTATTGTACGTTACTTGTGGAAACTGCCATTGTACGCCTTTGCGGAGCCATACTTGGCTTTATTTGGTAGTCCCAGCCATTCCTGAGCCTTGGTCTAGAAGATAGTCATTTCTGAGACTTGACTATATGAGATTTGCTTAAGCCTTCGTGAGAGGGTCGATAGCGTGAGGTTTTATTGAGCTGGGGGATTCTCAAATGTGAGATCCTTTCGGTGATACAGGTGGCTGGAGCACCCTTTTTGTGACCTCGCCATAGGCTATGTACTAGTGATTCCTACTTGATACTCGCGTTCTATGTTTTGTTTTCTTGACGAGTTACGCCTTTTTGCCACAGTTAATTAATGGCCCTAGCATGTCAAATGTGGTCAAGAAATGGGTGATTGAACTGCAAGACAGTACAAGGGCTACCCTAGATGATTTGTTGACCTACAAGGAAAATCCCCTTCTTGTTAAGGAAGAGGTGGTGAGAAAGGTAGTTGAAGAAGTGCCACAGATCAGCCATGCACATGTGTTGTTCTTTGATGGCTCATACAGAAAGAGCCATGATGCGGCTTCAGGGGGTATAGCACTTTATGATCCAGAGGGGAAGCTAGTATGCAAGAGAGGGTTCAAATTGGATGCACATAGTAACAAAGAGGCTGAATATGCTACTTTGGAAGCCGGATTACACATTTGTTTGAAGCATGGGATTAGAAGGTTGAGCATAAAAGGTGATACCTTGTTAGTTGTGAAGCAAGTGCTGGGTGTGTGGAAGAGCAAGAACACCTCATTGAAGGAAATGTGTTTCACAATTAAAGGCCTGTTAAAAAAATTTGAAGCATGGAGCATCAGACACATTGAACGTGCTCTAAATGCAAAGGCACATGAAGCAGCTCAAAGCATGATTGGGGAGCTATTTGTGTTGAGGACCAATTTATCTCTTTATCATGGCCGGGAAAGTTTGTCTCAAGAAGAGGAGGTTTTGCTAATAGGAATCATTCTGAAGGACATTCAAAAGTCTAAGAAGTATGGATTTGTGCATAGAGCACACAGGTACAAATTGATTGGTGATGTCTTATACATGAAAGGGGATGATCTTGTGTTGAGACGTGTACCTTGGTGGGAGGATCTTTATAGAGTGTTGGAAGAGAATCATGAAGGTGCATGTGGCGGACATTTTGCTCTAAAGATCACCTTGCATAAGATCTTGCAAGAGGGGTATGTATGGCCTAGTTTGCACAAGGATGTTCACCATTGGTGTAGGTCTTGCATTTGGGAAGAGAGTGTTGAAGCCAGAGCTACAAAAAACCATTTTGGAATTTGATGTGTTTGAAAAATGGGGGATTGATGCAATAGGCTCGTTACCTATCACAAGCAGGGGCAAAAGCTATATTTTGATTGGAGTGGACTATTTCTCTAGATGGGCAGAGGCTAAAGCAGTAAAACAAATCACTGCAAAGGATGTGGAAAAATTTGTGTACGATGAAATATGTTGCAAGTTTGGGGTGCCATTGGAGCTACTTTCGGATAAGGGTCCAGGATTTAGAGCTAAACTGTTAGATTTTTTATGCGCAAAGATGAAGATTAGGCACCAGCATACCACTCCTTCTTACCCACAATGTAATGGCTTGAATGAAAGACTCAATGGTGAGTTGGTACAAATTCTTTCGAAAGTGATAGAGCACCAAGGAAAGAATTGGGATTTGGAATTGCTTAGTGCATTATGGGTTTACCGTACTTCGGTGAAGACAGGTACAGGGTCTACTCCATTTCATTTGGTGTATGGAAAGGAAGCACTATTGCCTGTGGGGGTAGAGTTACCTGCAGTTGCCTGCAGTCAAGATGCTAGAAAAGTTGCTTGGGCCACCCAGTGATGCATTCAAAGAGAGGCTCTTACAACAATTACAAGAGGTTCAACTCGATAGGATGAGTGCATTGGAACATTATGGGCCGATGCAGGATAGGGCTTTGGCAAAGATAAATGAAAAGGTCCAAAGTAAGGGTATCAATAAGCACGACTTGGTTTTGCGATACAAAGTAAGTGGGAAGGCCCTTTCAAGGTAGTGGAGTGTTTTCCGAATGGTACTTATCAGTTGGCTAACCTAGATGGGATTCTACATAAGTCAAGGGTAAATGGATTGCGTCTTAAATTATATCATGCCAAGTTAATGATGGTGGAGCAAGATGAGTTGTCTGTGGAGAAAGTAATGTCTGTGAGGGATGAGGAGACCTGTGACGCGGCGAGTCTCATATCTCTTTTTGTTGTTTCCTGCTGATCATGAATGATCTAGCAGGCTAGGGGATGGGCAAATTATGTTAGTAGTTTTTTTGAGCAAGGGATTGTGCATATGTATATACACATGCATGGTGCATAAAATAAAGAATTGCCCATTTTCCAGAGCCAGGTGGTTATGTGGGGCGCGCATGTGTACAGGTAAGACAACATGTACATAGTGCATCGATTTTCACTATCACTAGTAACAGTGTGTTTTTTCTATAATAATGAGGAGTTGGTAGCGCGTAAAACTTCTCAAGGAAGCTATCCATGGTCCGAAGACATGAGGTAAGCAGGTGCGTCAAATGGAATCTAGTGGCGTCAGGAGGTCGAATGGGATCAATACTTGCACGTGGATAAGTAAGGACACAACATGGTTGTTTTCTTATAATAATTATGCAAAAGTTCATCATGAGGACCATATTTTGGGGCCACTTCACGTGGTTGCGAGACGCATTATTGAAAAAAGTTGAGTGCCAGGTGTGCGGATGAATGCAGCAGGGTGACAACTATGCACTGCGAGGCCAGTTTTTGGCCTGTTCGGGGTCCGTTTGAGGTCAACTAAAAGACCAAAGGTGCCCAAGTAATAAAGCTAAGTGTGGGAACTGAAAAACCTGAGAGAAGACCAGAAAAAACGTGGAGAGAAGAGGAGGAATAGCCGCAACCGTTTTTTTCTTGTTTTTGGAGCCTGTTTTGGCCGTAAACTGCTCATCCGAGGTCGGATTTGAGCACTTTGACATTGTAGATTCGGGTTTTGGGTTGTTCCGGACGCGATGGTGCTGTCCATTTTTCCAAATTTCTCACTATTTTTTTGTTGTTTTGGCTGTGTAAGTTTCTCCTATGAGCGAAGCTTCTGCTCCAATTGTGATTGTATCTGGCATATTTTACCCATATTGTGTGAGCTATTTGCCCCATTGGTGTTGGCCCAAGTTCAATTGTATCTAAACATCAGAAATTATCCTCTTTTGAGCTGAGTTTTTTGGGTGTGTCTCTGTGTCTCTCTGTGTGGAGTGGGTAAATGGGTAGTCTCTCGCCTGTCACTCCATAGGTGTGTTCCCTGTCTCGGCCAGGTGGGTTGTGTAAGCTGAGTGGTGTCCCATAGTGTGTGTGTATATCATCCCAAGAGTGTATTTCGGGTCATTATAGAGGCGTTCTGTGTGTTTCCATCCCTCTCACAATGTTGTATGACTATATTTTTACTTGGATAGAAATTAGCGGCCTTATCTGTTTTCAAACAATTCCACAAGGCTGCGGATGTTCAAACTGGTCGCCACCTTAAGAAGCTTCGTAGTGACAATGGAGACGAGTATGTTTCTCGAGAGTTTGTGAGTTATTGTACTAACAGTAGAACTCATCATGAACACACTATTCCATATTCACCTGAACAGAATGGCGTTGTTGAACGAAAGAATCAAACTATTCTCAATGTTGTAAGATGTATGCTGATTCATTTTGGTTTATCTTGTGTTTTCTGGGTTGAAGCTACTTTGACAGAAGTATTTATTCAGAATCATCTTCCTACTACTGCACCCTCTCGTAAGATACCCATCGCATCATGGACAGGTGACATTCCTTCTATATCTTATTTTCGAACCTTTTGATGCATTGCTTATATTCATATTCCCAAAGAAACACGAACAAAGCTTGATGCTCTTGGCCATAAAGTTATTTTTATTGGATATTTTGACACTTACAAAGGCTACAAATTCTATGACCCTTCCTCCAAGAAAGTAATTGTGAATCGTGATGCCACTTTTAATGAACAACTTATGGGAGGCTCATGGTCCATGGATGATTCTGATGATACTAAATCATTGCTTCAGGCTTTTTTATTTCTTTCACATGATGAAACTCTTCCTATAAAGCAACTTGATTCTTGAGGCCAAGGTAGAATCTTTGTGATTCTTGATCTTTATGTGGATGATACCATCTTTGTTTCCAATGATTTGTGATTTCTTTAGCAGGTGAAAAAGTTATTGTCTTCTGCATTTGATATGGTGCATCTTGGAGAGGTTCACTCCTGTCTTGGCATTCAGATCCAACGAAACCGTAGAAAAGGTATTTTATTCCTTCGACAATAAAAATTTATTGTAGATACTATTCAAAAATTTGGTACCGGGAATCCGCACATTCGGCCAACACACCTTGTCTTGTGAGGTCTACGAAGAACACTTCAAACAATGGCAATCAACTTGTCACAAATCAACCTTATGCTAACTTGATTGGATGTCTTCAGCTTGTTGACATGAATACTCGTCCTGATATTTGTTTGTTGCTAATTATCTTGGACAACATCTTGCAAGTCCTTGTCTTAAGCATTGGTCTACAACAAAGCATGTATTGAAATACTTGAAAGGCACTACACATTTTGGTTTGGTCTATCGTTGGCATATCACATTGGATTGTATGCAATCTCTTTCTCATTTGGGTTACACAAATGCAGACTGGGCAAGCTCACATTTATCTATGCTATCTACTAGTGGAAATTGCTTCTTTATAAATGTTTGTCTTGTTTCTTGGATGAGCAAGAAACAACGGTGTGTTGCAGTTTCTACGACTGAGTTAGAATATGTCACGGGATCAATTGCAGCTCGTGAGCTGATCTGGCTTCAGCAAATGCTGGTTGATATTCTTCACTCTCCTCTTTCTAGCACACCCTTGCAGTGTGACAACCAAAGTGCTATTAGTCTTGCAAAAGACTACGTTCAACATAATAAGTCAAAGCAAATTGCTGTCCATTATCATTATGTCACGTATGAAGTACGCAAAGGAACCATTATGGTTGAACACTGCCCAAGTGACCAGATGACTGCAGAAATTCTTACCAAAGGCCTCAACGAGTTACGTTTCATTCTCTTGCACTCGGAGCTTGGAGTTTCTTTGGTCTCACTCTTTCTAGATTAGATTCTTTGCTATTGTGATAGCTTTGTACATATGACATTGTAATCCTATAAGTACCATGCACTATGCACACTCCACATTTACACATTGTGATCTCTGCGTCACTTGTATATTTGTACATAGATACACAATTCAATTTCACATCATCATCGCTGGTTCATATTTTCACATTGTATAGGGGCTTGGGTTTTTCCCTTGAACTCCCCAAGGGTTTTTCCATCCAAAGATAGAGACCTTTGTTTGAGTGGGTGTGTTGGAGCTATATATGGCTCACTCTACTCAACTTGGTCTCACCTATATATTTGTATCTTTTCCTCAATATGAATCAGTCTTTGGGAGCGTACATGGTGTGTCTCTTGTCTCATCTCTCTCTCTTTCTCTCTACATCTCAACACATTTACCATTCTCAAACGTATAGGTCAAGTGGCCTATAAGTTAGCCCTTCTAGAGCACTCACGAGTTCATCTTGTTTTTCATGTGCCGTTTATGAAAACAGCTAGGACAGAATGATAATGTCATTGACACATGTGTGTTAGTTGACCTTATCGAACCGCCGAGCATCCCTCATGAGCCCGAAAAGATTTTGGATTCTCATGAGCTTTGCACCAGACATCTGTCAGACGATAGGTGTTGGTAAAATGGCTAGATAGACCTAAAGAAGGTTCTACATGGGAGAATGTCTCCACACTTAAGAAACGTTTTTCTACGTTCGTTTTTGAGGACAAAAATGATTCTCCACGGGGAGGGTACTGTAAGAACATGTGTCCTATGGGCAAGGCCACCGACACAGTTGGACAATGTGTATGCTAAGGGGAGGCTATAAGATAGCACGGTTGGGTGGAGACTAGTACACACATTACCACCGCCCTTCCAGGGCTGCTGAATGCTCATTGGACCCCTTGGGAGACTGTCCAATAGTCTTCCAGAGATCTTAATTCTTATTGGTTCTTTTATTAAGTTTTTGTGAATAATTAAACTAAATTTACTCTAGTCTAATTCGCACTGGTCCAGCTCTATGGCCATCCAATAGGATTTGAGTTCACCTTGTGGGCAACTGGGCTAGGGAGATGGCACGTGTCCCCTATTCCCTTTGTGTAAAGGGAGCCTATGAGTGTGTGTGTGTTTCTCTCTCATCCCCTACTTACAGGGCTCACCCCCTCCTATCTAGGAGTCTTAAAGACTTCTGTGTACACTCACAAAGCATCCAATTTCCCTAAGGTTTGACCATTGGACACAACCTTTGAATTTAGCATTTTGGAAGTCTTAATGGGCAAAACCTTAGGGTCTGTAAAGCCCATTGTTTCACATTGCTCTTTTGCAAATGCCCCCCCCTTTGGATCCCTTTTATTTAACTAGTATAGTTATCAATAATATGAAAGTATAACACTGTGGGGAGAAAATGAAGGAGGAGTGGATGATTTCCAATGGCTCCGCTAGTACTTGGGGACAAAGGCTACTTACCATGCGAGATTACTAGCTTAGGTGAAAGCTTTTATGAGAGTTTTCTATTATTATTTTTATTTTAATCACCAAGTGGTCGCTCACACTCAATGCACTTGAGAATTCTCGAGAAGGCGGCGGGGGTGGGGGCATAGAGAGGTCGGTTGAGTTCAAAAGGTGGTCCTAATTAGTCCTCCCCTTTAATCTAGAGGCATTCATGGTTCTAGCTTCATGCTTGATTCTTATTCAATTGAGGTGGAGGAGTCTCCGTCCTCGGGAATATCCATCATTAATGATTGATCAAACCTTAAAAGGTACCGCTTCAGTCTCCATCCATTGATAGACATTTTGTGAATCTTACCATTTGCATCCATTAGTCAGTAACTACCATTGTTGTAGTGCTTCCTAATAAAAAATGGCCCCTTTCATCTCGGTGAAAAATTCTTATCCTTCCTAGTGTCAAACCTGTTATCATACCTTAGAACCAACATACCTTTCTTGAGACCTTTTTCCTTAAGTCCCTTGTTGAAGGTAAGGGGAAGGTAAGGCATCATTACTCTACCTCTATTGCATAGTAGTTGATAGCATATTTTGGGTCTAGTTGAATCCTCTCTAGATCAACAATGTGGTTGTGGAGATGAGCATTAGGGTATTCCATTTTCCTAGCTAGCACCCTCAGACTAGCCAACTAAACTTCGATGGTTAAAATAGGCCCCTTACCATACACCAAGTGATATGGTGTAAATCTAAGGGATGTGCAAAATGAAGTGTCATAAGCCCAAAGTGGAGCCATAAGGTTCTCCAAAAGGTTCTTATCCCCAATTATCAATTTTGTGATTGCTTACCTATTTAGTGATGATCTTGCAAATAGAACCATTTACCTTTTCCACCAAACTATTTCATTGTGGATAGTAGGAGTTGAGTGTCGTTGTTAGATGCTCAGTTTTTCCATTAGCTCTCCTAGTAGATCTCCTCTAGAACTTGGTCCCCCTTTTAAAATCTATATCAAGAGGAGTTTCAAAACATCAAAAAGTATTTTCAAATACAAACCTTGCTACTTTCTTAGGTGTAATCCGGGTGGTAGCTAGTACTTTAGTCCACCTAGTCATGTAGTCGACACCCCATTATAACATGTACAACTTACCTGATTTGGTCCTTGTCAAAGGCCCAATAGCATCAATGCCCCATTTCTTGAATGGTTCATAGACATTATAGGAATCTGTGGCTCATAGGTGAGCCTCCCATCCCTAACCTTCTAACATTCCTTTCACATCAATGATGTACATCTTTTTGTAAACTAGGCCACACAAACCCGGGTTGTAGAATCTTCCTACTAGTGATGCCAAGTGCAAAGTATCCTCCATAAACACCATCCACGACAACTTGATATGATTTTGGTGATCGCTCCACAGAGAGGCTCATGCTGTTGAGAAACAAGAAAACTGAAACACCTCTATAGCGATGTCACCCAAGAGCGTTAAAAGAGCACAAAAAGAACACCAAAAAAACAATGGGATGCCAAATTTTCAACAAAAATCTTCATATATAACTAAAGAAACATCTTTTCTTGTGATGTGCTTAACAACTTTGGCTTCGGCCCACGTGGATAGATAGTCAACAGTAGTAAGTATGTAACATTTGCCTCTAGCTGTCATAGGTAGAGACTCTATTGCATCAATACCCCACTTCTCAAACACATCATAAGCCTCAATGGTGCCTCTAATTTCTGATTTGAGAACCCTATTTTCCATGCTTTGACACTCTTTACAAGACTTGCACCAATAATGAACATCATGTTGAATGCTTGGCCACACATACCCCTCCTACAAGACTTTATGCAACGTGATATTTGAAGTAAACTGACCACCACAAGAACCCTCATGATTCTCCTCTAAAATTTTGTAAACTTCCTCTTTCCAAGGAACTTTTCTCAAGATCAGCCCCCCTCATATATAAGGCATCACCGAGGGGAATTTCAAATTCCGAGCAAACCTTTCCGAGCAATCATAAAAACGAGCAAAACCCAACAAGATACATATGAACTTAAATCATAATAGGAAACATTTAGCATCAAACTACATATTATCTATCTATCATTGTCCCTAAACACCTCCTCCAAAGCACGGCTCCTGCTCATAGAAAATCAAGCCATGGTAGATGCTTGGGCACGTGTGTGTGTGTTTGTGTGTGTGTGAAGGTGAATGCCACATCAGTCCATCTACCAATTCACTTAGTTATCAATGGCCTAGATTGAAGAAATGGAAGAGAGCCACATTTGTTGTGAATGCTGCAGGAAGGTTTGATCTACTGAGGGCGAGCTTTTTGAAATGGGGCCTCTAAACCCAAACCAATGGGCCTACCCTCACAAAATGTTCGTAAAGAGGTACGCACACTACTTGGGGCACCACCTTCTTTTGGGAGTGGAGAAGGAAACCAATCAAAAAAATAACACTTGCACTCACCCACCCAAGCAACACACTTTGAAAACCCCCTTACTCTATATACACTTTGGACACTTGAACACCATCAACGATTATGCAACCCAATGCCGTGCATCAAAATGAAATATGCAATTTGTGGAATAGCATTCACCTTCTCCCCATAAGAATACCCATAATACATCCAAACTCTTCCTCTCTCAAGCACTCATCAAAAAATCATGCGCGCAAGACTTGCCTCTCAAACACACAAGAGAATCACTTACATCAAACTAACACACTTTGCATAGAGAGCTCATCTCCATCTATGCAATGCCGTGACACAAATAAAATCACCATGAGAGGTAGCCACATGCATATGTAATGAAGCAAAAGAGAGTTGGAGTGAGAAATTTCTTTAGACCAATTGAATAAGTGTGGAGAAACAAACCAATGGTAAATTGAGAATAGAACACTTGATTTCTCGCACACCTTTTAAGGGGAGGACAGACGCTAGCTAACCATCACGAATTGCGACACTTGAAAGTTTTTGAAGATGATTTCATGATCATTAACATAACCATGAGAGAGATCATGATGTATTTACAAGTTATTGAGGTGCTACAAATGATTTATTGGGTTGATGGAGTAAGAGATTGTAGAATGGAGAGAGTGGTGAATAGAGTTGCACTTCCTCCAAAGAGGAGGGTTAGGAGGGAGGATGTGAAAGAGGGAGAGTTGGGGTTTTCTCTACTATTGATCAAGAAATAACATGAAGTTGAAAATATAGGTGTGTGTGTCCTTGAGTCTCTCCAAGGGGGGCTATTTATAGTTGTGTAGGAGTGGGATTATGCTACACTTAATTAGAGTAAGTGATTAGACCTAATTAAGTGTCCTTTGACCACTCATTGAATATTGGACATAAAAGGGACTATTTATTCACCAAAAATATCATTTTAGACCGTGAAGGCTCCATAGGGGTGCATAATGTAGGTGGGCCCCACCATGAGGCCCTACGGGTGGCTCCTGCGGGGTATCTCAACTTGTCTGTCTTGGCATTTAGAAAGCATCTTTAGGTTGGTCCCATCGGATGCAAGTGACCTTGAACACTCATTGCTCTTCTAGAAGATGAGTAGGGGAAAAATAAGATCTCACTCTCTTGATTGACTTGATTTACAGTTCCCTTTTGCTGCGACTCTGACAGATTTACACTATTTTGACCATAACTTTTTACCTGTAGCTCGGAATGACATGCTTCAAAAGGCAAAATTGACCTTCTTAACATGTTTGATATGAATTTGGACTATTCTTCACGCCCATGCACCAAGGAATTCGGTTTGGAAGGTCCACACTAGGCTAGGGAACCTTTTGCTTCAAAGTCTTCTTGTATGGGCCCTTTGCTTGTATGCATCCAAGGGGAATCATGCTTTTTCAAAAGGCTATGATGCTTAAACAAATAGAAGAGGGCCCAATATTATTTGCTTGTGAAAAGAATATAAAATTGGAGTCTTTTTGAAAGGAGAGAAACTATATGTATATTCTTAAGAGATATTGGGCCACCTATGTAGGGGGCATAGAAGACTTGTAGAGAGGGACCATAATCTTTGGTAAAGACAAGTGGAGAGTTGATTTCCATGGGAATTTATCTATAAGGGGTGGAAGATGGATATATTATTTTTCTACTACTAATTCACAAGAGGTAAGAAAGTTTGGGGGTATATAGTTGGTTATTGTATACTTATTCTATTTACAAAGCAAAAAAGAAAAGGGTGGTAATATAAATATATGACTAAGGTGACATTTTTGGGAAGAGTATAATGTATGTGTCGCCACAAAGGTTAAACGAAGAGGGGGAATTTACTCTAGATAACTTAATAGCATAGAAAAATATATACACATATGACGAAGAGGACGTTGAGTAGGCTGACAAATGTTGCAAAAAGATGGTTACCATTTTATGCCACTCATATTAGCCCTCCCCCAAGCCTAGAGATATTCATATCTTTAGGAGGACGGTGTTGCTTCTTTTCTTCTTTTTTTCTCTTTTTTTTTGTCATTTTTCCTTTTCCACTTTTTTTTTTTTTCAATAGGAGGAGTGTCATGCACTCTTTTACTCCATTAGACCTGCTTTTCATTACCTCAATCCCATAAATCGGAGATGGGAGGGTTGCCTTGGGTATGTTCAGATTCCAAGTCTGGTTCTTCTTTGCACATCAAAGCTTTAAAAATAGGTGGAGCATTTGCCAAGCCGAAGGGAGCCATGCCAATTTGGAGCTTAGACGATGTAGGCAGATGACTGCCTATCAACGGATTGATACGTTGAAAGTAGGGCTTTAATCTCCATCCATTGACTCTGGTCTTGTGGAGTTTTCTTGATAAATCTGCTAATCTGTAACTACCATTCCCAAAATTTGTTTTTATCATGAAAGGTCCCTCCCATCTTTGCAAAATTTTTTTGTCAAGTTGAGTATCAAGTCGGTTATCATAGCGAAGAACCAACATACCTTCCTTCAATCCTTTCCCCTTGAGCTTCTTGTTGATTTTATCCCTTTGGCTTGTTGCTTTGGTGATGTAGTGATCAATGGACTCTTCTCTATCTAGCTCAAGTCGTTGGAGATCTAAGATCCTTTCATGTAGAACCTCCTTTGGTTTTTTTGCCACTCTTGCAAGAACGCGCAAGCTTGAGAGCTCTACCTCAATGGGGAGAAGTGCTTCCTGTCCATAAACTAGATGAAAAGGGGTGAATTGGGTAGATACCTTGAAAGATGTCCTGTACGCCCAAAGAGCGGCCATCAAATGGCGATCCCAATCATTAGGCCGGTCCACAACCTATTTAGAAATGATCTTACATATCATTCCATTCACTTTTTCCATCAATCCATTGCATTGAGGATAGTAGGGTGTGGAATGCAGGTGTTTCACTTTTAACCTCCTCAAGAGATCATTCAGAAGGTCAGCCCTAAAACCCGGGCCTCGATCTGATAAGATTTCTAGGGGTGTTCCAAACCTACTACAAATATGATCAAAAATAAACTTTGATACCTCTTCAGCTGTGATTCGGGTTGTGCTTGTTGCTTCCGCACATCGTGTCATGTAGTCAACACCCATGATGATGAAAACCTTCCCTGTAAAGACTTAGTACTTTGCTATACAAGAAAATTAAGTTCATTGATATTATAAGAACATTTGATATTGGTGCAATAAACCTATATAGCTTAGTAGCCATCTTATTGGGTGTTGTTGGATACCTCTTCTTTTAAGATTCCATCTCTAAAAGCCTTGATTAAAGTTTTAAAAGCATTTATTGATTGCAAATCCTTTTGCTGAACTTACATTAGTGGTTTTATTATAGATTATTAAGTAGGAAAATAAAAATAATAGATAGAATGTTGACATCACATCTAGACTAATGACAAATTGAGCCTTAAAAGAGTTAAATAACACAATCTTGACATCCCAATTAGCATTTGGGAAATGGAATTTTCCCAAATTATCTAAAATGGTGTTAATGGTTGATATTAAGGCTAAGATTTGTTTTACCTTAGTGAATTGTTGCACATTCTCTTCACTCCAAGTGAAGATCTCTTGATGGGTAACTCATTGTAAAGGAAGAACCACATGGGAGAGCAAGGGTGTGAATATGTTCAAATACCTTAACATTTGAAGGAATGAGACCATTTTTTTGGCCGTTGTGGGTGATGGTAAAGACACCAAATCTTGAACTTCGCTTGGGTCATCTTCAATACCTTTGGCCGAGATCACATGGCCAAGAAGAGCGACCAGCTTGATTTCACAACTTGGCACTTTTCTACATTGAGTTGGCAAACCAAAGTCTATAGCCTAGCAAGACTTTTATAAACTTTCTCCAAATGAAGACAGAGAGAGAGAGATATAGATACAGAATTCATCAATAAAAACATGAGTTGATTGCCAATGAATGGCTGAAAAACAAATGTTACATAGTGTTGAAAAGTGGTTGGAGTATTGGTGAGACCAAAAGTCATAATTCTATGAGAAAAACATCCCCGTGGTGTGATGAAGGCTGTCTTCTTTTGATCTTCTTCAATGATGCTCGGTAGCTTGAGTAGCCATCACATATTGTGTAGCACTCATGTCCAGCCACCTCATTGAGAATTTCATCTTGGAAAGGGAGAGGAAATTGGTCCCTCTTCATGGCTACATTAAGGGTCTTGTAATCAACACATACCATCCTCTTACCATTCTTCTTTGGTGTGACTACCACCATTGGGGATACCCACTCAGAGTCTTCCATAGGGTAGATGAAACCTAATTCTAATAGTTTTCTTACCTCCTTGAGAAAGGCCTCTTGTTGAATTACTCCTAGTCACCCGAGCTTTTTCACTATAGGTCTACTTGCCTCCTTGAGCTTAATGTGATGTTGAGCTATTGTGATGTCAATGATTTTATTATATTAATCAATGAACAATGTGGTAAAATTACTTAGAATCAAAATATAATATTCACGCTCTTCTCCACACAACTCACTCGAGAGCATCCAATGTAGCTAACTCACTTCTGCTAGAGAATGTGTACCTCTTGGCTTCCCTTGCTTTGATGATGATGCATCAGGTTGATCCACATTTTTAGGGTCATTGAGAAAGACCCCCATCACTCCAATGCTATTTTCACTCTCTTGCACCACTATCAACTTCTCCTCTGAAGTGGTTGAAAAGTCACCACTACCAAACTCATCTCAGAGGTCTTTACATTCATGTCATATTGTCAACCTATTTTCATGCCATGAAGCATTGGCCTCCCTTTAGAATACTTCATTTGGATTATGCCGATGCCACAACCCTACTTAGCTTTCATAGCCACAAGCCAAGGCCTCCCTAGAATGATAGGATAGTTTCCCCCCTCATGTGGCATGACAAAGATGTCTACATCCACCTCGGTGTTAAACTCCTTCATACTACTTGCATTCATGATGCCAACATACTGGATTTTTTCATTATCTACCATCTTGGCTCGACAAGGTACCAGCCTACTCACTTCTAAGTCCAAACTATGCGTCATTGTCTCACTCATAACGCATATTTGTGCACCGCCATAGATTTAGATATTGAAGATGATGTGAGCATCCATCACTGATAGTATATCCTCTAGATTTCTCCCAGAGATATCCCTAGCTATCTTTGTCTTTGGCCACCTCGTGCTAACCATCTTTGTCCATTGTGTCCTCACCCCAAGTGCAAGGTGAAGTAACTGAGGCTAGGTTATATTTGGGACTTGCATAGAGACATATTGAGCCAAGTCATATGGTCTAGAAAATTCTCCCAAAGAGAAATCTACAATGTAAATTTTACGTTGTAACTTCGATGACTTTTTGCTAGATTCCTCCTTGGTTTTTATGTTCTCTTCCTTTTGGTAAGATTCACCATGCCTAGCATGATTTACTCCCATGGCGTTATCAGGAGTTTTTTGGATCAAGGGATTGCGCCTATGTACATACACATGCATGGTGCATCGAATAAAGGATTGCCCATTTTCCTTAGCCAGGTGGTTACGTGGAGCCCACATGTGTACAGGTAGGACACCATGTACATAGAGCATCAATTTTCACTATTACCAGTACCAATGTGTTTTTTCTACAATAATGAGGAGTTGGTAGCGCTTAAAAATTCTCGAGGAAGCTATCCGCGGGCCGACGACATGAGGTAAGCGAGTGCGTCAGATGGAATCTAGTGGCGTCAGGAGGTCGAACGGGGTCAATACTTGCACGCGGAGAAGTACGGACACGACGTGGGTGTTTTCTTGTGATACTTATGCAGAAAGGTCATCATGAGGACAAATTTTTGGGGCCACTTCACGTGGTTGCGGGATGCATTATTGTGAAAAACTGAGTGCCAGGTGTGCGGATGATGCAAAAAGGTGAAAACTATGCACTGCAAGGTCAGTTTTTGGCTTGTTCGGGGTCCGTTTGAGGTCATCTAAAAGGCCACGGGTGCCCAACTAATAAAGCTAAGTGTGGGAACTGAAAAAACAGAGAGAAGACCAGAAAAAACATGGAGAAGAGAGGAGGAACAGTCGCAGGTGTGTTTTTGGGGTTTTTGGAGCCTGTTCTGGCCGTAAACTGCTCATCCGATGTCGGATTTGAGCACTTTGACATTGTAGACTGGGGTTTTGGGCCGTTCCGGATGTAATGGCGCTATCCATTTTTCCAAATTCCTCACTCTTTTTCTACTGTTTTGGCTGTGTAAGTTTCTCTTATGAGCGAAGCTTCTGCTCCAATTTGTGATTGTATCTGGTATCTTTTACCCATATTGTGTGAGCTATTTTCCCCATTGGTGTTGTCCCAAGCTCAATTGTATCTAAACATCAGAAATTCTCCTCTTTTGCGCTGATTTTTTTCGGTGTGTGTGTGTGTGTGTGTGTGTCTGTGTGGAGTGGGCAAGTGGATAGTCTCTCTCCTCTCACTCCAAAGGTGTGTTCCCTGTCTCGGCCAGGTGTGTTGTGTAAGCCGAGTGGTGCCCCATAGTGTGTGTGTGTATCTTCCCAAGAGTGTGTGTCGGGTCGTTATAGAGGCGCTGTGTGTGTTTTCATCCCGCTCACAGTGTCTACCCCTTCTACCTTGGTCTTACCTTTCTCCATTCCTTCGATGTGCTCCTTCACTTTTGCCCCTCCGTTACCTCAAGGATAATAACACTCACTCTCTAGTTACCAGCTGGTGGTTGTATATTTTTCATGATTGGTGCTTGCTGTGGTGATATTGCTCTTGGGGTGACATTTGGTTTTGCATTGCTCGTCTATTGAATATTGCCTCCTTGGATGTGAGCAATAATACATACCATGTACATCTTCTCCACAATATTAGCAATGGTACTCCGGATTCCACCTTCATTATCCTCTTCCTTGATCTTGATTTTGGTCGTGTGCATGCAGACTAAGAGACTATCAAGTTGGCCAGTGATTTGGTTGAGCAAGTCTTTCTGATCTTTGATTGATTCTCATTGTTGACTCCTCTGGACAACTACTGTAGGTGATGCTAGAGGTAGTTGGGTCCTATTGGCTTCCTCTTCATCATTATTCTTGGCTTGTAGATAAAACTTCTTGCATTTAAGGTGGATCATTTAAACTGCTAGCTCATACATAGCAGGAAACCGTTTCTTTACCTTTTCTTGAAGAGGTGGCTATAACCCATCCACAACCGATCCTTCCTTAAGGAAATTTGGTGCTTCCTCATCCTCTCCTAGAGATTCAATCCATCACTCCCATGGATCTACAAAATGTGACTCATATGATGCATACTCTATCATGCTACCTTGCTTCAAATATCTCAACAATTTCCATAGCTTCTTTGAAGTTGTGCCTTCTCCAAAATTCCTGACAAAGACTCCTCTTAATAAGTCCCACCTTTTCTTGGTTGCTTGTGCCAATTAATTGTACCATGACTGTGTCTCTAACTTCATTAGAAGTGGGATCACAAAGCATGATCATCTTTCCTACAGATGACACAGGATATTATTAACATGTCTAGAATCTTCACCCACCTTATCAATGAAGGTTTATAATTCTACACTTGCCATTGTAAGAGTAAGAAAATTGAATGGTCTTGATTAAAAAAAAAAAAGAAGATTCGATACATGGGTGCTTGGTTAGATGGAAAACATACTATACAAGGATAAAAATAAGTACATCAAAAGATACTTCATGGTTAATCATAAGGAGGATAAATGGTGGATAAGACGTGTTTACTTATTAACATTTGTGTACAATAAATAAAAAGAGAGTCTTATAAGACAAGAACTTTGTTCATTTATCCATATTTACACTTGCTTACTCTAGAGAATCATTGTAAGCATTGACAAGGTTTAGGTTATCCTTTAATTGTATGCCTTGCATCCATCTAGCATCTTCAAAAGGATAAATGTTAAACTTGATAAGATATCGTCGGATAGTCTTACCACCTCGTAATACCTTGTCTTCGTGCCGGAGAATGGACTCGGACTGCAACACCTCTTCTTCGTCCTCGATCTCCGGTGGTCTTCAATGGTTGCTTCTTGAGGTGGTTCTACTTTGCAAGGCTTTAGTAGGCTCACGTGGAAAGCATTGTGTATGATCCAATGGTTGGTCAGCTTAAGTAGATAGGTCAACTCATTGATCAACATAAGAATTTGAAATGGACAATAGTACCTTTTTGCTAACTTAGCACAGTACTTTTGGTGTCCTGTAAGATTCTTGCCCATTGTGTGCCTTAATCGAGCCTTGGGAAACTTAAGCAAGACCCAATCATTTTGTTTAAAGGCTAGGGCTCTTCTATGGTTATTAGCAACATACTTTTTCCTTTGCTAAGAGATGGCTATAGCATCCTTAATCTTTTGGAAAGGTTCTTGTAGATCTCAACTATATTCATATGGAGCGAAGAGCTTCCCATGTACCTTGAGTAGCATGGGACTTTTAGATCTTCCCTCTATCACCTCAAAAGGTGTTTTTCCCATGGAAGTATGTACAATGTTATTTTAAGCATACTCCATTAAGGGTAAGTACTTCTCCCATTGGGACTTTTGATCTACTTATGTGACATAAGCTTTTAGTAGATCAAGAGTTGTTAGGTCCAAATCTACATTTACTCTCGGTCCTCTTGAGAGTGCATTAGCCACTTGATTATGCTTGCCAGCAATGTGAGAAATATGAAAATGAAAATTGCAAAAGAAAATTTTCCCACCTCATGTGTTTGTTAGGGAGCTTGGTTTGCGTCATGAAGTACGTAAGGCTTTGGTGATCCGTTTGCAGCATGAAAGGAGTTCGTAATAAATAGTGCTTCCACGAGTCTAGAGCATGTAGAACTGCTAAGAGTTCATTCTCATATATTGCTAGAGCTTGCTCAACAGGGTCAAGCCACTGAATTTCATAAGCTTTGATGTGCCTTTCTTGGAGCAAAACAACTCCAAGGAAATCACCACAAGCGTCGCATTGGACCTAAAATGGCTTTGAGATATCCGGTAGTGTAAGCACAAGTTGAGAGATAAGATTTTCTTTAAGCTTTTTAAAAGCATTGCTCTCCTTGGTGGACCATATATACCTAACATTTTCTTTGTTAGTTCATGTAATGGTCGCACGATTTGTGATAACTTTTCTATGAAGCGTCTATAATATACGCACACATGCCTATAAAGATTCTTAATTCATGCAGATTCCTTGGATTAGGCCATCCTTTTATTACCTCTAACTTTGATGGATCCATTTGGATGCCATCTTGAGAGATAATTTCACCTATATACTGAATGTCTTGTAAGAAAAAATCACTCTTCTTTTTATTAATATAAAGTTTATTCTCTCGTAAAAATTAAAATATTACCTGGAGGTGTTGTTTGTGTTTGTCTAATAAACTAGAGTAGATGATTATATCATCAAAGAAAACTCCACTAAAGGTTTGGTGAGCCTTGAATAGCTTCTCCATCAGACTGTCAAATGTGGCTCGTGCATTGGTCAACAAATAGGCATGACAATGTACTTGTAAAGACCAAACGTAGTACAAAATGCGATCTTTACATTGTCTTGATGAACTATCCTTATTTGATGGTAGCCACTTTCTAGGTCAATCCTACTGAAGTAGGTCAACCCGTGTAGCTTATCAAATAGGTCTTCTACCCATGGAACGGGAAACCTATTCTTGATAGTGATTCTATTTAGTGCTCTATAGTTGACACACATACAATATGTGCCATCTTTCTTTTGCACTAGTAACAATGGTGAACAAAATGGAGATGAGCTAGGCCTAACCATTCCTTTCTCAACCAAATCATGCACTTGCCGCATAATCTCCTCTTGTTGAAATTGGCAAACTCGATAAGGAAGTTTATTAGGCGGTGAGCTTCCTTGAAGAAGTTCTCAATTGCATGGTTGTCATCCCCTCGTTTGGGAGGTAGCTCACAAGGGATGTCGTCAATAAAAACATCTTGGAATCCCTTGAGGAACTTGGATAAATTTAATTCCTTTTGATTGATTATATCTTCTTTTGCTAAAACATTAGGTTCATTTTGAGAATCTTTAACAAAAATCATGTACACAAAAATAGAGCTCTTTAGTGACTTATTGAAAGCTTTCTTATGTACAATGGGTATGGTACTACCCAACTCCTTAGCATCTACGTAGATATATTTTTCCTTGCACCTAAACTAGATTTGTCTTTCAGGGAATTTAACATTGGCAGCCATGCAATCAAACCATGGTGCCCCTAGGATGACATCCTTATGCTTGAGAGGAGAGATGAAAGAAATAATCCTTGTCAACATAGCTTTGGACATGGAGCCTCAATTTCCCAACTAAGGGATTGACTGAGGCTTCTTACCCCTTGAAATCACCATCGGTAGGTAGGACATCTCCCATCTCATTGGATTGGATGCCTAGCTTGGTGGCGAACTCTGTGGATATGAAATTGTGAGTAGAACACGGGTCAAAGAGAATGAAAGAATCATGTTTTCTTACCTTTCTCGAGGCATGGCATAGAGGAGATCCTTTGTGATGAGCATCCTCTTCTTGAATTTTGACCAAGGTAGCTCTAGGAGGCTCATTACGTGTATTCTTGTGGGGACAAGCATGATAGGCATGCCCTTGCTCCCCACACTTGAATCAACGGTTATCTTTTCGCTAATGTTCTAGCTCTTCAGGAGAGAGTTTATTTTTTCCTTGATAAGCTCCCTTCTTCTTAGCTTTTTTTGTTGCTAACGTTGCCTTTGGGAGACTTCTGGACGTTTTCCTTCCCCTTAGGCTGGTTACGGTCCTTTTTTTCCATGGGCTTAATATTTCTCTTAGCCCCTTGTTGGAAGTCAATTCTTAACGCCACCATGGTATGGTGTATGACCGCAGATATGGTGCATGGCCTTTGGGAGTTAACATACTTCACCATATCTTCAGTTAAACCCGCACAAAATTGTTGTTCTTGCTCATCAAAATCCATATTTTTGAAGACAGTGGTTTTGAGGTGTAGATCCCAAAAATTTTCTACATATTTGTGAAAAGATTTGTTGGGAGAGAGCTTCAAGATTCGTCATTTGGTGAGTACTTTGTCTTTGGTATCGGTAGCCAAAAGAAACTTCATAATGGAAGCTCTTAAAGCTTTCCATGTTTGTGGAGCTTCACTATTTGCTCATAGGCTAGATCACCATTGCCTGGTGGGCTTTTGAAAATGCATTTCTACATGATGTAGCTTAGAGGACTCCATGAATCACTCATCTCCAAATGCCGCATTGAATTGTTAGATAAAAGCCAAGACTTTGTTCGTAGCACCAAAGGTTCCATTGTTGGTAAGATAAAAGATGTTCTTTCCCCCGTCTTTGAACTTTTTGAGCTTGGATGACCTTTCCAAGCAGCATAGGATTTCCTATGGCCTCTTCTTTTGGGTGGTTTGAGAGTTGCACCGTCACTTTCTTTAGAAGAGGAAGAGTATGAGGAGAATGGAGAAGAGTGTGACCTCTTTCTTGCCTTTTTCTTCCCTTGTTCCTCCTTGTAAGAGGGTGACCTATTTCTCGCCTTTATCGTCTCTTGTTTTCGATCTTCCCTGTTTGAATTATTGTGTAGAGAAGTATGTGAGAATCTTCTCTATTTAGGGGGTGTTGGAGAGCATTCTACCCACCGTTTTCGTGGAGCCATCTCCATCAAAGTGGCAGAAGATTCATTTGTTTCTCATTCTTTAAGTGGGGGCTCTACCGTTGAAACTTAGGTTCTCCTTTGTGAGGGAGATGCCTCATCAAATATTAAGCCCTTTGTATGGATCCTCCTATTCTTATCTTATTGAAGAGAGTCCTCTTTTGGAAGTCTCACTACGAGCTTTTCTAGGTATTCTCTCTTCTTGATGGGGAGTTTGGAGAATTCCATGGGTGCACAAATTTTGTAGCACTTCACCTTGAAACGTTGGATTGCCCAGGGCTTGTTGAGGCCTAGAAACAATAGTTCACAAGAATAGGGACATCATTAATTGCTCTTTCATTAGCAAAACCAAAGCTATCAGCATTCATTTCAATCTCTTTTCCCTTGTCAACCATTCTAGCAAATTTTAGGTGTAAATGTTTCCTTGTTCTTTGGAACTTCAAGCCCTACTTGATACTCCTCTTTACCTCAAAAGATAAGCATTGAAGCATCTATACCCGTGGATCAAATATTATTAATTGCAAGTAATAGAAGAGAGGGTTCGAAAGAGCCAAGATGGTACCGGTTCTTGTCCAGCTTCTAAGAGCTCAATAATGGTTAAGTTATAGGCAAGCCCCATAGGACTCAATTATTAAGACCATAGCTCGAGACGGTATTCCCATTAAGTGCATCAAGCAGGCATGCTTCAAGGATAAAAAATCCCTATTCTACTTACTCTTTTGCCATTAATAACACCAACCATTTTTAGCAATCTTGAGGACCTCTCTTCTTGAGCAAGAAAAGAGAAACCATTAGCTCTGATACCAATGTAACATTTAATGCACTAATAACTTGTGTGTAGCGGAAATTGATAACATAGTCAACATTTCATTAATAACAAGTTCCTAATGAGCATAGAGAGTAATTAATTTGAGAAAGCAACATAGAAATTTACACCTAGCTAATTTGGCATTGACAATACTTGAAAAGAGAGAGAAATAGAAAAATTGACAAACAACAGTTAAGGATTGGATTTACATGGAGATGGTCTCCCCTCCATAAAGGCTTTGTATTATAGATTCTCCCATCAAAGGAGACTTTTGTACAATACAATCTTTGTGTTCCTTGACAAAAATAGTTGGTGCAATGAAGATGGAATCTTCATGCACCAAAATATGCTTGAGAAACACACCTAGTGTCCCTACCCTCAGTCCCAAGACCTCACACACCTTCAAAAATGGTGAGAGGTAATACAAAATGAGGATATATTGAGAGGAAGAAGATGCATCTTACGAGAAAGAAGTATTCTCCTCACATAATCACTATAGTTAGCATAGCATAGCTTAGTAATTAGTATGGTAGAGGAGATGAGCATGCCATTGAAGCTTGGATCTTGGTTGGGTTTGCATTCTATAGCCAAGAGTTGTTGTTGTAGGCCTCTACTTCTCAATGATTGTAGAAGGAGATGGACTTCTTCTTGCACGCATGAGTTGTGTCTGCATGCACGTGTGTGTGTTTTTAGCAAAGTGTAAGTAAAAAATGCATCCCTCTCTCTCTCTCTCTTGGTCGACCCCTCTTGCAAATTACTCATACTGGCCTCTCATTGGCTCCTGCAAAGCTTAGCCAATCACAAATTAGAAGCATAATTCATAGCCTTGTGACATGTTTCCCCCTTTGCTCCCTTTTTTGAGGGCTCAGGTAATTAAATAATTCATTAAAACTCTCATTTGAGCTTTTAGTCTTCTGGGCCAATAGGAATAAAGCAAGCCATTGGGCTACTGGATGCTCATTGTACCCCTTGGTAGACTATCCAATAGTCTTCTAGGGAGCTTAATTTCTATTGGTTTTTTAATCAAGAATTTTTAAATTGATTAGAATAATTTTAGTCTAGACTAACTCTCATTCGTCCACCTCTATGGCCATCCAATAGGAAGAGAAGATTGGGGGCAAGTGTCCTAGGAGTCTTCCATGTGTCCAATACTCCCACTGAAGAAGCTTTGGAGTGTGTGTGTGTATGTGTTTATCTCTCTTGTCCTACTCTTAGGGCTCGTCCCCTCCTTGGTAGGGTTGTGGGAATATTTTCTCAGCTTTAACCATTTGGACTTTTCAATTAAAGGATTGGAACCTTAGCCTATGGATGTCTTAATGGAGCTTAACATAAGGTCTTTTAAGCTCCATTGATGCACATTTTCTCTTTTGCATACTGCCCCTCTTTGGAAGCCTTACCAATATTTTAGTTTTTACTCCCCTGGTATTTTCCGATATTAAATGATAAATTTAACATGAAAAACTCATTCGAGAGAATTAGATATTAGTTTTTATGACATGACTAGATCTACAACCCATCTATAGTGCATGGCCAGTGGATATGTAGGTTGCAATCCATCACGATGTCAAACATTTGAATACATTTGACAAGTTACACGTGACTCTACGAATTGAGATACATCTTTATACATACCCTTCCATCACTATTTTTCTTTCAGCTTGGAGAAGGTTGCCCACACACCCCTATGTCCAGTCCATAAAATCTCATGAAACTCTTTTATGATCTTTACTTGAGTCTCTTTTTTACATATAACCTTTTGTGGTGTAGCACCCTTTTATTTAGGATGCTTCCACAAGTAACCGTCCCCTGAGAAAGTAGCCATATGATTTCTTGCATATCCTCTTGAATTCTTTTCCAAACCAATCATTCTGTTTTTCTAGAGTACTCAAGTAGCCGTTACCATTTTTCAAGGATGTAACCATACCCCATAACTTTCTTTTTATCTAAGGATAGTTTCTTTGGCGAGCACTTAGTACCTTTGATCCAAATCTTATCAGATACATGTGTCCTTCAGCATCATCTTTCCCTATTGCCCATCCAATTCCTGTAGGGCTGGTGTCTATTGTCACAACTATTAGCCTTTTATACTCATTGTCTACCTTTCTCAAAGTTGTTGATGATTGGAGCAATTCCTTTAGCTTTTTTATGGCTTCTACATGTGCTTCTATCCATTTAAGTTTTTTATTATTTTTAAGCAATTGATAAAGCGGATCAGCTACATGTGCATAATGTGGAATCCAAACAACATAAAAGACATATGCTCCAAAAAACCTTCTAACCTCAGTGATGCTACTGCATGTTTCTTCATTCTTTGGATGGCATCTACCTTTGTTGGACAAGCTTTCCTACCATATGGCCCACACATGTGCCCCACAAGGAGCACTTCATTGACACCAAACATAGACGTTTTCCCTGACAAAGTAAGATTCACTTTCTCCAACCTAATAGAATTTAATCACAATCATTTATGTGATTTTTCATCACAAACTTGCAGGACCCCTTGATATCCAAAGCTTCATCTTTTCCATCTTCTTCACATCCTTTGATAGGCACATCGTCAATGAAAGGAATTGTGATTTGAGTAATAATCATGTAAGTCCTTACTCATCCCATTCATCATATGTGCAACCAAGTTGGTTTCTCCATGCAACAAGTTACACATCCTTACCAAACACAAAGGTTCCCTTGTGGTTGTCAAGTCTCTGCTTTCAATCGCAAGCTGAAATTGATCATACCCTGAGTAGAGATCCCCCATCAAGTAGATTGCCCTCCCTGCAAATGCCTCTACAGACTCATCCACAATTGGTACTGTGCCTACATTTCTAGTTGTCACCTTGTTCACTTGTTGCATATCTTGGATGAAGCGTAGATCACCATTCTTCTTCGGCACTCTGAACCACCTTTTTGAGTATGGAACACAAGAAGGTTCCAAAGTCCTCATTTTCATCTTTTTATTCAATGGATCTACTACCTTGGACAAGTGAGCCTTTGGAATTAGAATAGGCCGCAGATTCCAAGGGCCCATGAGGTATTGTAAAAATTACCATAGGAGCTACAATAGAAGGATCAACACATCCTATCTCATGTGGCTCCAATGCAAAAAAAATACGATGCCTTGAAAGCATTTATTTAAATCACTTTGTCTCCTCCTTTGTTATAAACTCCTCGCAACCAATCTACGGCTCTTGAAAAGACTCCTTTCTGAAGGTGTGCCCAATCTTTTTAGGATTCCTCAAACTTGGTTGTAAAGAAGCCTATTCAATATTTTCCTTGTTGTTGGGTGGTAAGGGTGAAGATACTGGCTTCGCTTTCTTTGCTACACACTTGTATATAGTTTCAACATGGACTTCTGGGCCAACTGTTTGCTAAAACACTGGTTTTCTTTAAAGGATTCTATGACTTGTTTCCATAGAGCATACTTCCACAACTACATTTTCAAGATGCAAACTAGAATTCATTATAGCATCAAGCTCACCCATAGTATCTACAAAAGAAACTTGCTCACACAACTCCCAGAATGTAGTGTTGTCTGAGGATAAGATGATATGGAGATGTGTCCTGTATAAAAAAAATTTGCTCAACCTTTACATCACCTATTTTCACCTTTACACTTGGACATGCTGCCTACAATTCACCTGATGAATTGTTTTCCACTCTGACCATCCAGTTGGCCATTAATTTGCATTTGTTGTAAAGAATTTTTGACATTATATTTATTTGAGAACCATGGTCAATTAAGGAAACAAATGGTTCTTCAAGATCATCTACCTTGATCAATGTCTCTATAGTAACTCATGGCCAATGGCTTCTAGAATAGTGGCTCCTAGAAATACTTTGAGATTCTTTCCCATCATCAACAAATTTCACTTTACTTGCATTCCAAGAAGACTGGTAGTATCCCACCATAGCTTCATCACCTTCTTTAGCATGAACCTGTACTCCTTGTGTCTTCATAGTAGCGCCTTCAACTTGTGGGTGAATAGGCTCTCCAAGTGTTTGCTTCTTTCTCTTGATGATGTCAATAATTTCTTCATGGAATTTGCGCTTGGCTATGCCAAGAACCTCCCCCAAAGTAAACTCAAACTTGCTATTCAAAATCCTCTCCTCTAGAACTTTTTGCAAGTGAGGAGCAAGATCAATGTTAGATTGTACTTTGTAAGCTGGTCCTTTTGGCTTACCTCTTTTTGGCTCTTTTTCTTCCCTAATGTGGATTCCTCCATGATCACTTATGATAAAGGTGCCTCCTATGTTGGTGGTGCTTGCAAAGGTGTTGCATCATTCCTCCCTCCACTTCTTGTAGCTCTTTTCGAAGTCCCTTCATTACCATTTTCACGCCTATGCTTTTCTTCTACAATGGCTTCATGGCTTTGGCAGTTTGTAATGTAGACGTGAACATACATTGAATCCACTAGATCACTCCACCCTGTTTCTAGACACATGTAATCACCTGCTTCATGTAGAATCTCTTTTGTGAGATTTTTCTTTTTAGCTAATTCCATGACATTTGGCCAAAGTCGACCATGATGGTCACTCACCTCTTCATCACTAAGATGTTCAAATTTTACTCCATAAGTAGCTAACTCAATTGAAGAAGTGGCATGGTTAGTTTCCATATCTTCAACTTAGGTTTGCATCTCCCCCTTTCCAAAGTTGATTCTCAAGGGTAAACCTATCTCTCTTAAGTGGATTTTACCATCCTTAAAAAAATTCAACCTCTTTTGTCAAAGAATCACTAAAACTATCACAATACCTTCTTACATGGTCTGTACTATCACACCAAATACTTCTATTAACAAAAATTTCTTTGGGTTGTTGTCTTTGTCTAGGAAGTAGCCCTGATGGTTGGCGTTTTTCTTCAAGATTTGCAAGCTTCACCTTCAAGTCACGCATTCCCTGCTCATCTAGTATAGACTCATCAAACTTAGGAGCTATAAAAGTACGCTTTACCATTTTGTCAGAAGTTGTGGTGGAAGGACTTGTAGTGTTTACTACCATCTTGTTCCTTCTTCTTTGTCATTTGGCAAGCAGTGAGACAACACCTTCAACCTCATTCCAGTCATACTTTAGTCCTTGATTAGCATCTTTATCTTTAAGAAGAAGCTCTAAATTTTCTTGACACTCTTTACCCCTAGCTTCTAAGAAAAGATCTATCTTCTCTGCATCTAGTGTGGCCTTTTTTATCCTTTTGAGTTGTGCATAGTGCTGCTCAAAATCGCTAAATAGCTCTTTTATTGATAGTCCTTGCTTTGGCCTCACTATCCATTTTAAGAATGTCCTTTTGGTCACTCTCTTAGATTCCTCCATGAAATATTCCTTCTTTAACGCTACTTTGAGTTCTTCCTAGTTTCTCCCATTCCCATCTTTAACTGCCCTAACATGTTCCCTAATTTCTGGAGCAACAACTAGCTCAAAGCTTTGAATCATCTCACCTTGTGACACATGATCCATCTCCTTTACATACTCACGTAAGTACTTGATTACATCTTTTCCATTGAACTGATCCATTCTGTTGACTACCGCTTGTATGGATTTGGTTGTTGAAATCTCTCTTCTTTCACTGGCATGTTGTTGCTACATCAACATTCCAAATACTTGAAACATTTGCATTATTTCTGGGGCAAAATGCATACCATGTTGCTCCACATGATCACCCATGGTTACCCACAAACTGTCATCCTGGAAGATTTGCGTCGGGCTCACCAAAAATATGTCAATAAGTCTAACCATCTTTCCAAGAAAGCAACAAGCTTTTGGCTGTGAGACATTGTGAGAGAACTCTAAAAACTATATGAAGGAGTTGTACCATAGATGCCATGAAGTCTAGGGTTTGTAAGAAAGTGCAATCAAAGAGGACCCATTCTTTCTCTCTTGCACTCACACACACAAAGAAAGAGCACAAAAGAGCATATCAAAACAACACAAAGATGATAACATCCACGCTATGGTCGTATCGTATCATGGTTAATATGAAAGGGTTAATAGATGAGTTAATGGCATTTGATTTACTAACCAAATAGGCTATAAATTGTTCTTTGGAATTTTTATTTTGTGCTTACCATATTATATATGTTTTTTCTAGAGATTTGGATTAATTGTGTGTACAAATACTCTTGGTTCATAGCAAGATAACTACAGTTATGTCAAAAGAAAAGTTATAGTCTATAAGGGGTAGTATGATGGGATCTGGTGCAAGAATATTTCATTAAAACTTTCTGGGCCATAGAAAAACACTATACGTTGTTGAAAGTGTATTTTATGGCTAATCCATACGTTAATTGTAATAGGTCGCACAAAGTGGAAGTAATAGAAATTCACATCATGTGGAGT
Source organism: Adiantum capillus-veneris (assembly GCF_014529385.1). NCBI lineage: Eukaryota > Viridiplantae > Streptophyta > Polypodiopsida > Polypodiales > Pteridaceae > Adiantum > Adiantum capillus-veneris. The sequence continues at coordinate 31,748,015 of NC_140934.1, read as the reverse complement.
ATTTATGTAGGATAACTCTAGTATGTGAAAAATGTAGATATGTGAGAAGTAAAGAGAAGAGCAGATTCCCTCTCAAGCTCTATTCTTGCCCATAGGCCATAAGGATACTTTGGGGAGAGATGTACCTATAGCGGGGAGAGATGTACCTTGTGCACTAGTATTTCTTCACAATAAGATTGTTGATAGAGTGTTATTACTTGAATTCCTTAAAGAGAAACAATTAGGACACGAGAGAGATGGAGATAGGAGTAGAGGTAGAAGTAGTAGAAGGCGTGGAGGTTAAGGTTGGGGTTGGAGATGAAAAATATAAATTAACAAAATAAAAAAGCAAAAAACACCTTCCTTATCAACCCCTTCAATAAAGTTTTTTTATTTGATGAAGATTGCAAGAGATAGAAGACTTCAGCCTTGATTAACTAGAGTTGATGTTTACAAGGATGCTTTCAAGTTCAGCCTTGCAAAAGCTCTTGGTTGATCAAACACCCTTCTTAACCAAGGAGCATGATATTAGTGGATAGTAGGACATTATATTTCCATGTAGGGTTAGAATCCATCCCATGTATTTCCTAGTCATTCAATCATTAGATTTAAGGAAAAAGTGGGTCACTAATTGCAACTTAACTAGTTTCCCAATTACATTTATGCGTTGCTTCAATGGTCAATTTGATGTAACACTAGTTTTACTAGTCAACAAGGAAATTTTTGTTTGGTTTTAGATTCATATTTTGTGTTGATTTTTAAAGAGTCCACCTTTTGTATCCCTAGGTATATAAATATTAATTTCATTTATTTTGAGAATGAATCCTCTTGTAGTCATCACTAAATTCAATTGTCCCTTGTGACCTAGGTGATGCAATGAATATGGAAATATTCATGCACCACAAGCATAACATAGACTTTGTAAAAAGCATTAACCATACCTAGCCTAAGTCCCAAGGCTTCAAACACCTTCAAAGGTGGAGAGAGATAGCGGGGAATGAGGGTAGGGAAAAGAAAGAAGAAACATTTATAGGAGAAATAAATAATTCCTCCCTTATCAGCACTCTTCTTGATAGCATACATAATAACATAGTAATGAAGATGGAGAAGATGGAAAGCCTAAGCATTGAAGCATGGCTCTTGGTTGGATTTGCATTCCATAGCCAAGGGTGCTGGTGTGGGCTCTCAACTTCTCTACTAGCTTGGAGAAATAGATGGAGCTCTTGCACTTGCAACTCACACAATGTGTGTGTGTGTGTGGGGGGGGGGGGGGGGGGGGGGTTTACCCCCCAAGCTAGCCCCCTTCTTTCTTTGGTCAACCCCCTATTCTAGCACTCTCTTACACTTGATTGGAACTCTTCAAGCTTGGCCAACCACAGGCTTAGTGCATATCAACAAGCAAGAAGGGTAGCCTTGGGACAAGTGTCCCCCTTTCCCCTTTGAGAGAGAGGACTTGGTAAATGCATAGACAATTAATTAAATCAAATAAGTTATCATTGGACCCCTTGGGAGGCTAAGCAATAGGATTTAGTCACACCATGACGGCAACATGAAGAGAAACTTGACAAGTATCCTATTTGATTTCTTAGTACCACGCTTGCCTTGTGTGAGTGTGTGTGTGTGTTCTCTCTCTAGCCCCTACAATGAGGGCTCTACCCCCCTTGAGTAGGGATCATGTTGACTTTGTGACACATCTTAACCCCCTCATGAACCTTAGTCATGGAGCACCTTAGTCATTAATCACCTCGAGCACCTCAGACAGCAAGCACGACAAGCACCTCAAGCACCTTAGTCAGCAAGTACGACAAGCACCTCAAGCACCTTAGCCAGTAAGCACGACAAGCACCTCAAGCTTGGGCCGGGTTCCCACCTTGAGCACAACCCTACCTTGCCTAAGGTCAAAATGACTTTTAACACTAACCATTGGGAGATCTTTAATGAAGCTAACCCTAAGGTATTTAAGCTCCATTAGATAACCTTTCTCTTTTATAGATCATCTCTCATTTGGACCCCTTTACCATAGGCCTTGGGTTGAGATAGACCCATAAGCACATGTCTGTATTCTAACCCTTGTTCCCGATTATTCTCCCACATTAAATAATCACTTTAATAAAATAAAATCATTTCATTTTGGTTAGGTATTAGATTTTATGACATTACCTCTCCCTTGAAATCATAGTCGTCCTCCACTATGAGGTAGAAGTGATAAAGCCTTAGTCATTATTCCATTTTTCTTAGCGGATAGAGGATCCCATTTTACCCTGCGATGTCACTCCAAGATGAATGACAATTCCATTTGGTGCTTGGGAGATGTAGCTACCACAAGCATGTCTACTCTTTAGTATATTTCATCCTCCCAAGTAGAGTGTCAAATTATACTTGGTGTTTGAGAGACGTCGTGACCACAAACATGATTTTAAGCATGTATACTACTTAAATTTGTGCACAATAAAAAGATAATTAGTCTTATAAGACAGAAAACATTGGTCTTTTAAAAGAAATTTGTACATTTGTGTACTCTAATGTAGCATTGTAAGCATTGACAAGGTTCATACTACCCTTAAGCTACATTCCTTGCATCCATCTAGCATCTCCAAAAGGATAAATTTTTAACTTAAAAAGGTACCGTTGGATGATCTTACCATGTCTTATTACCTTGTCTTCATGTCGAAGGAGGATAGCTTCGGGTTGTAGGACCTCTTCTTTGTCTTTGATTTTGGGAGGGTCTTCAACAGTTGGTTCATTTCATGGCTCTCCTTTGTAGGGCTTAAGTAGGCACACATGAAAAGCATTGTGTATGAGCCAATGGTTGGGAAACTTGAGTTTACAAGCCATCTCATTCATTGGCTTCAAGATTTGAAAAGGACCATAGTACTTTTTGGTTGTTTAGCATAATACTTTTGATGGCCTGAATAATTTTTGCTTGTTGTTTGCCTCAATCGATCCTTGGGAAACTTAATAAGATCCAATTATTTTCTTTAGACGTTAAGGCCTTCTTGTGCTTGTCAGTAGCAGCTTTTTGCCTTTGTTGAGAGATGGATATAGCCTCTTAATCTTTTAGAAGGATTCTTGTAGGTCACGGCTATACTCATCGGCAGCAAAGATCTTCCCATTTACTTTGAGTAACAAGGGACTTTTAGGTCTTCCCTCAATGATTTCAAAAGGTTCCTTTTCCATAAAGGTGTGGAAAATATTTTTTTACACATACTCCACAAGGGGTAAGTACTCCCATTGTGAGCCTTAATCTAATTCAAGAGCATAAGTCTTTAGTAGGTCAGGTATCATAAGATTGGCTATCTCACTTTGGACATCTATTTGCGGGTGATAGGCCGAAGAGAAATTCAATCTTGTATGTAGATTTGCAAAGAGACCTTTCCATAAATTACTGGTCATTCTAGGATCTCAATCTGACATGATGGTTGTTGGTAATCCATGGTGTTTGAAAATATGGGATACAAAGAGAGTTGCCATTTGGTGTGCCTTGATAGTCTTTCTGATAGGAATAAAGTGTGCTTTCTTGTTAAACCTATAAACTACTGTCCATATTCTTGTATTCCCATAGATAGACTTGGGTAATCCAAAGATAAAATCCATGGATATACTCTCCCATGATGAATTAGGGATTGGAAATGGCTGGAGTAATCGAGGTTACTTTCCTCTATTATACTTAGTCTTTTGGCATACCACACATTTTGAAACATACTCTTGTATGTCCACTTTCATGGTAGGCCAATAGAAGTCAATTGAATGCCGCTATGCCTTGCATAGGGAGGAGCATGGGATTCATACATGGATTTCTCATGAAGGGAGTGGAAAACACAGTCTATTTCCATGGAGAAGATAACCATCCTGTAAAGTGAATGGTTCCTCTTTCTTCCCAAAACATGGGCTGACATTATTTATTTGAATTCAGGGTCAGTAGCATACCCATCTATCATACAAGATAGATAATTGTGAGTATCTATAGACACCACATTAACTTTTGGTCATCGTGAAAGTGCACCATCCACTTGATTGTGCTTACCAACAATGTGAGCAATTTGAAAATAAAACTGCAAAAGAAAACTTGCCCACCTCATTTGTTTGTCAGAAATCTTGGTTTGTTTCATGAAGTACTTGAGATTTTGGTGGTCTGTTTGTAAAATAAATGGAGTCCCCAATAGATAGTGCTTCTATGTGTCTAGGGCATGTAGAGCAGCTAAAAGCTCTTTTTCGTATATTTCCAAGACTTGCTCATCGGTATTGAGCTTTCGGCTCTCATATGCTATGGAATGCCCTTATTCACAAGAATCACATTGAACCTCAAATGTCTTTGAGAGACCCGGAAGCATAAGGACTGCTTGAGAGGTAAAATTCTCTTTGAGCTTGTCAAAAGCATTTTTCTCCTTAGCAGTCCATGAGTACTTAATGTTCTTCTTTCTTAAGTCATGTAATGGTCGTGCTATTTGAGAGAATCTTTCTATGAAGCATCTATAGTATGTACACATACCAAAAAAACTTCTTAGCTCATGTAGATTCCTTGCATTAGGCCATGATTTTATTATCTCCAACTTTGATGGATCCATACGGATCCAATCTTGAGAGATAATATGACCTAAGTATTGAAACTATTGAAGGGAAAATTTGTTTTTCTTTTGATTGAGAAAAATCATGTTCTCCCTCAATGCTTAAAAAATCACATAGAGATGTTTCTTGTGTTCCTCCAAGGACTTGGAGTAAATGATGCATGATATCATCAAAAAACACTCTAATAAATTTGAGGTAGGTTCTAAAGATTTTCTCCATTAAATGATTAAATGTGGCTGGTGCATTAATCAAGACAGAAGGCATGATTAGATATTTATAAAGACCAAACGTTGTACAAAACACGGTCTTTATGATATCTTCATTCACTATTCTTATTTGATGATAGCCACGTTTAAGGTCAATTCTACTGAAGTAGGTAGAGCCTTGTACCTTATCAAATAGATCTTCTACCCGAGGTACGAGAAATCTTTTTTTGATAGTGATATGGTTTAGTTCTCAATAGTCCACACACATGTGGTATGTACCATCTTTCTTTTGCACTAAAAGGACTGGATAACAAAAGGGAGAGGAGCTAGGCCTCACCATCCCTTTGTCTACCAATTCTTATACTTGCCTCATGATATCCTCTTGTTAAGCTTGGGAAACTCGATAGAGAGGCTTGCTAGATGGTGAGCTTCTTGGGAGGAGCTCAATTTGACGGTCATCATCCCCTCGTTTTGAAGATAAGTTCATAGGGATATCATCGATGAGCACATCTTTGAATCCTTTTAGAAAATAAGACAAGTCTACTCTTCTTGTTTCCTACCATTTAAACTTGATGAAATATTAGGACCTTTTAGGGAATCTCTGACAAAAATCATGTATGCAAAACCTGAGCTTTTCATTGATTTATCAAAAGCAGAAGGATTTACAAGTGGTTAGAATGACTAGAGTCACTAGCATCTATATACATGCTCTTTTTCCTATAGGTGAAGTAGATTCTCCTTTCAGGGAACTTCACATTGGCAACCATGCGGTTGAACCATGGTGCCCCTAGCATCTAAGTTGCATTATACGTTATACCAGAAATGTATAATACATCATATACAAGCGTATTTTATTTGATCTCATATTATGCGGGTGCATCATACGGGGCCACGTCAAAATGGGCAATTGATATTTTTCCCTATTTTTTGATCGTGTTTTGAATGAAGTTGCTTTCGATCAAAAAAACTTTCGATCGAAAAAAATTTAGGACAAAATATTTTTTGATCAAATAATGTTTTGATCAAAAAATAAAGTATATGTATCGGCAATGTGCCTTGTTGAGACTAGCATTCACCACAATAGGTATTCCATGTCAATAGTAGACTATAAAAATGGGAATTTTTTATAATTCAAAGATATTTATTTTTATAATAGTTTTCATTTTTTTAATTAAAATCAATTTACTATTTTGTTTAAATTCGATTGATTCTTTCTTTTAAAATCAAAGTATGTAATCTTTGTATGCTATGTAGAGCTCAAACTCTCACTCATACAAGGTGTTTATTTTCTAGAAGTCACTTGCTACATGTTCAGTTTACTGACATGTGGAAGTGAATTATTGATATAATTTAGAGATTTCCGTTGTGTGCCAAGTGTACTCTCACATGAGGTTATCTATCTATAAAATATAATAGAATAAGGTCAGTTTTATTTAGGTAGGTTCGATTTTGATGTGCAGATACTTTCTCACCTCAAAATAAACATAGATAGAAATTTTTTTGTCCCCAGTAGAAACCTCACAATATGCTTTCACTAGAATCAAAATTTTGGAGTCTCGTATCCAAATACATTGATATTACATTATCTTTATTTCGATTTCTATCTTTATCATACTGTGTGATCGTACATGTTCATCAACTTTCTACCGTGGAGTGTGAGAACTTCAAGTTCGCACTTCAAATAGATATGACAATCATCAAGGTTTGCAATTAATACTCATGTTCTAATGAGAATCAATTGCAAGATTTGATCAATATTATTGATTATCTAATGTCTGAAAGCTTTAAGCTTGCACTTTAGATAAATCGATATAATGCAACAACATGATGAGTTTTGTTTATATTGTTTTAAATTAGTGATTAATATTATCGATTATCACAATGTGTGAAATCCAAAAGCTTGCACTAAATCATTATAGTGCAATGTGATTGAAATGTTTTGTTGGAAGTGATGAAGTTATTTAGTGTGCCCTATATAATTTGATTGACATGAGTTTATTGAAGAATGCTAAGACTATCATTGTTTATTGCTCACTGATAATGTAGGGCGAGACTAATTGATAGTCTGGATTGATTTTGATCATTATATTGATTGATAGCGCATTGCTTGTGTAGTTTGTCGCTTTGAATTAGTTTTGACCTTGAAATTAACAAGTGGATTCGTTGATCTGGCAATTTAAATTTATGGTGAAAAGACATGAGTGGAGTTACCTCCACGAGCTACTTGCTAGAAAGAATACATATCGATTGAAATACGAGACCTACGGACAGAATGCAACCTGAATCAAAGAGCTTGGTTTAAAGTTCTTTGGTAATGTCTCTGAGTGTACAACTTTGCCAAGAGATATTCATGCTAGATTGCCAAAGTATGCTTGCATAGCAAAGAAAATTCTTGTAGCTAAAAAAATAAATGCTAATGACAAACAAGTTGCAATGGATGTTGAAATGTCTGTTGTCAATGAGAGGACAGAGAATGTGCGTAGGAAAGAAAATGATCACACTCCCTGTAAACTCGTTTTCATGGACAGGCTTCAACGCCAGCAACAACAAATCCTAGCTCAACTAGAGCTAGTACAACATCATCCAATGGTGAAATGTTGTATGAAGTGATACTAGAAAAGAAATGGTTGCTTGAGTTGCACTTGAAATGGGTGCAAGATTTATTGGCGTGCAGTATACCATTCAATGCTATGCGCCCCATATTTCCAAATTCTTTTATGAGCACCGCCAAAAAAGGGTTTGTGATTCCTGATTATAATAAGATGTGCAAAGAGTATCTAGATAAAGTGAAAGACAATACTAAAGCCATCCTCAAGTGCACGGTGGTGGACTTTGTTCCTGCATATGGTTGCACCATAGTGTTGGATGGATGGACCAACTGTCAAAAGAAGCCGCTCATCAATGTGATGACTATCAATCCTAGAGGGTCTATGTTCGTAGAATCCATTGACAACTCTTCAAAAGATAAGACCAATGATTATCTTGCAAGGATATATGAGCACTTCATAGCAAAGATAGGTGGGCCAAAGAATGTGGTTGTAATTGTCACAGACAATGCATCCAATTACAAGGCTGTGGGAAGGGATATCCAAGTTAAGTGCCCTAAAATTACTTGGGTGCCATGTGCTGCACATACTCTTAATTTTTTATTAGAATATTTTCAGTGAAAATCATGTGCTGAAATTTATTAGAGAGGATCAATTTTTGTATGCTATTTTTTGAATAAAATCATCCAACAAAACTTTGTATATATTTTGTGCGACAAGGTTTGCAACCGCATACTATGTTCTTGCCACCTTGAAAAAACTAAAGCCTAAAATGATAGCCAATAGAAGATGGGATGCCTGGCTCAGCATGAATCCTAGCTACCAAGAGGCAGCTACAAGATGTGTACATCTTGTGAACTCGCAAGTTTTTTGGTGCAATGTAGAGAGAATTGTCACCCTGGCCAAACCATTTGTAGATATTTCGTAAATAGTTGACAAAGGCTCTTTTGTCTTTGGTCGAGTATATTGTTATATAGCAGAGGCATTACAAAAAGTAAGAGAGCATGCTAAATTTGGTGCAAAGAACAAAGCTTCCATAATCACAGCTGCCAACAAGCGATGGGTGCAATTGCATACGTTGTTTCATGGTGCTGCATTCGTATTGGGTCCTAAATTTCAAATGCACCAAAAATCGTCCAATAAATAAGTCATGAGTGACTTCAAAACAATGTTCTCTCAACTATAAGGATAAGAGGATGGGAAGATTGCTTTTCATCATCGAGTCGATTATGCTAATAGAACTAGCATGTTCCAAGATCCATGGCATATAGATGCCATTACACACACAAGTGTGCCTCTATGGTGGATGAAGTATGGTCAAAAGAAAGTGGAGCCACAACACATTATTGTTAGAGTTATATTTGTTGTTGCATCAAGCAAAAGCTGTGAGATAAATTGGTCGAATTTTGACTTTATGCATAGCAAGAAACAAAATTGGCTTCATCCTAAACGTGCTGCTGATTTGGTATATGTTTACTGTAACATGAGACTTATTCATAAGCCTATGAACATTGCTTCAAAGCACCACAAAAGCACTATGGTGTCTTTCAAACCCATGAAGCTATAAATGCAGAAGTAGATGATGATGATGAAGTGGAATGTGAGATAGCTTCATAATTCTCTGATATGGATGAAATAGATGATATGATTAGTGTGTTTGATGGAGACAAAGATGTATGACTAAAGGCCTATACGTAATTATGACACATCACCATTTTACAGTACAAGATGTTCACCTCTCTCTCTTTCTCTCTCTCTCTCTCAAGTTACTTTGGCAATAAGAGTCACAATTATAGTTAGATATAATACAACATAGTTTGTTTCATCGAGAATACAAAAATGAATAGTTGAGGGGATAAATGACAAGTTGTGATTACAAAAAGTGTCGCCCTTTGCCAAAATAGATAGGGGAAAAGTGAGCAAAGTGCTAAAGCCAAAGATTGAGTCAGCTCATTGAGTAGTTCGTCCGTCTATGTCAAACTCAGTACTTTTAGGTGCAGGAGATGGTCTTTTGGAGGTTCTTGTTACAAAAATCCAACCTGATCTGGCAATGGTCCATGGAGTGTTGCATATTGTTGCAGCTTGGCTTCGGCCTCTAATAACTCTATCTCAAGCTCAAGGATTCTGCAACGAAAAATATCAGGTGTCTCTTTTTTACTTGCAAGATCTTTCCCTTGGCTTTCCAATTCATGAGCATCTTTGATTCTTTGAGAAGCTATGGGACATTTGCGTGCATGCATAATTTGGATTATTGGCGTGACTTGCTACCACTTTCTCTACAATTTGACCATGCCCAATGCCAAATCTCTTGGGGAGGTCTGACCAATCTACCTGCGTCCCAAGGTTGTCATACACATAGCATTTTTTTATAAAGTAGAGTGTTTTTTGTTATTGCTTGGCATAAATCTCTCTCAACGTATGAATCTTTGTAGCAATACTTGTGCGAGTCCTTTGTGCTGCAAATTTGATAGCTTCACAGGAGCTAATTCTTTGGCATTGCCGCCTGATTCAGAATAAATGTTGGTACACAAAGTGGCTTGGACATAGATTTCTGCACTCCTTAAGGTTGAGAGGCTCGCCTTACAACCTAGACTGATCCTCTTCAATTTGCAGAATAGCTTCATGGTCTTTATCTTGGCCATAATTCTCTCTCTCTTCTTTGGAGATGGCATGCGCTTCAATCTGGTTAAGTTCTTTTTTCATATCTGTCAATCAAGCAAACATGTCACCATTAGTTGAAGACATATCCTAAAGTTCACAGGTTATCACTTTCTGAACTTCAAAGAAATAGACATAATATTTATCACCATGTTGTTGGAAAGAGACAAGATAGCTTGATCAATTACATAATTTACAAGAGCAATAAAATAAGACAGTAAATAATTCATCACTTTAATCATCAGTTGGTCGTAGAGACCATAAATCACTACAATGTTATAGCCCACTCCATGGGCATCGTTTACGTAGAGAGAAAGATCAAAAGTGCTAGGTCAGCAGGCTGAGGGATTGTATTGCTTTCCACTCTCAAGGTGGGTAAGTACATTGCTTAAAAAATCTATTTTGTTTTGCTCTTGTGTCACTCACATGCACTTCAAGAGTTGTTTACAAGTATGACACATGGATTAGTATCCATGGATTTATTCCAGGGAGGGGATTAGGGTGAAAGCATGTTAACGTCTCACAATTTTTCATGTCCTGGAAAATGCTAACTAGCACAATTTTGACATGTGCTAACTAGTACAATAATATGAGCTACATCTCCAAGATCTATGACGTATGATATATGAGTATAAAGTTCTTAAAACAAGGAAGCTAGATATACAACCTCCAAAATATTTTGGTATTATTTGTAAAAGTTTTACCGGACGCCCAAATTTTTTAAGATGTGCTAACTTCAAATTTCTAACAAGCACAAAAAGCATGTGTTGAGCGGAGGACCACACCTATACATTTTTTCTCACACTCATGTTTTTGTAAACACTTATTGTAATGAATGTCTTTCTGACATTTCATTTTTTTCATGGAGCCAATTCATTGTAATTAGCGGAACTCAATTGAGTTTCCAGCTTGTATTCCCCAAGTAGTTTCACCTGCTTATGTAATTAGGTTATAGATGTTTTCACACCTCCAAGGCTGAGGTATAAGAGCCAATTTTTGTAAACCTAAGGACACAATTTTGAATCATTAATCAAGGTGAGTTTTTGAGCACCGTGACTGTGTCTGAGAGAGAGTGAGAGAAAGAGAGAGAGAGAGAGAGAGAGTCTATCCTCTTGCTGCGAGCTACGGAGCCGCCATTGGAGAAGTGACACCGCCATTGTGTTAGCAACGGCAAGAGCTACGCATTGATACCAAGCGTGCGCACATTTGGCTTCTACGTGAGGTGATCTCCCACGAGCTGAGTTTTCTACGTACCTGTGTGTCGGAATTGAGCGTGCCATATATCCATAGAACTGTAGCGAGTAGAGGTACACATTAGTACCATTGGAGTTTAGATTCGGCCACCTATATTTTTCAGCCTATCTTCATACGCGTTTACCGCATGGAGTGGTTACAGGTTGAGATTGTATTGTAGATTCATAGGGTATTGTCCTTACCTAGTGTAGAGACCCCCCTTTGAGTTTGAGGCTGATTCGATGAATCTAGATCATGTTTCGAATAGCATTCATTCATAGTACGGATTTCAGTCACTTGTGTATTTGAGAACTTAGATTTGATTTCCTTGGTAGTGATTGTCATTAGAAGGTTGAGTAGGTGATTTGACACCCACCTATTTGTTTCCATGCGCCTACGGGTCAAGCTCCATCCTCGTTTGACAATCTTGTTTGTTGGTTGAGTTCTCGCTATCATAGCCACCGCTAGCGGGGTAACCGCCACAACATTTGGCACCGCTGTCGGGGACGAGAGCCTTAAGTAGGTGACCTTAGACTAATCCTACAAGGTGATTTGTTTTGTTACTTTGTATATTTTAGTTAGAAAGGTCTAGGAGTGGTGGACTCCGAGGATCTTTGAGAGGTACTAGGAAACCTGTGGTATTCCTAGGTCTTTCGTGTTTGATAGTTTTTTAGTTTAGACTAGATTGATTTTTGTTGGTGTTGAGTGGTTGTTGAGATTGAGGTATTTATTAGTTCGTGTGTGGCAATGAATCTCCTTATACTCACAATTGCAAAAACCCATTTTATGATTAGAAGTAGCTTAGGTAGGACTTGATTTGATCCTAATCTAGAGCTATTAATCAGTGATTTATTTTCTTTATGTGTTTTTTTCCATGTTAGATCACTAAACCGTTGATTTGGTAGTGAAACTTGCATAAACAAAGTTCATAGAAATTTTCTGTGAGACTCAGTGTTGCTGAGCACTTAGGAGAGCTCTTGGAAGAGTTCTGTGTTGAAAAACTGGAATTCTGCAACTTTAGACATCATACGCGTATGATGTCTTGGGGGCTAAACAGAGACCAAAACAAAAAATTTGACATTACGAGAGTGTTCAGAAGGGGGGTTATACCCTAAGATTAACTTAAAAGAAGGGCTTTAGCAACCCTAGAAACTCAAAATACCAAGTCAGAGTGCAAAAAACGCAAAGAATAGGGAAAATTGATTCGAAGCTCATTTTTGCATTTTGACTTGATAAAAACACTTGAAACTCAAAGATAAACACTTAGAGAAACTTAAAATTGAAAATTGGGCAAATCTGTGAAAAAAGACATCATACGCATATAATGTCTTTTGGCATTTGCTGAAGTGATTTTTCAAATTTGACTTGACAACATTGTTACAAACACTGTGAAAAGCTTAACACTAGAATGGTAACCTAACAGGACATAAAAGTGTCCTTTCAGGGTTTTGGGAAAAAATTCCAAAACCATAGTAGATCCACTCATTTTGAAAAATCCTTTCATGAGCTTATAGTTCAATAACTACTACATATGGAAAAAATGAGAAAATTGTAATTTTTCTCATCCCTTGGTCACTACAAACCTCCAAAGTTGATGGACCAGTGCATTTTGTCCAAAACAGCAATTTCTTACGGTTGATTGCATATAAATAAGAGTGGATATTTTTGTAGGATATGAGATAAAATGCCCCGTTAACTTCAATGGGTTGGTGACCAAAACATATGGTTGCTTTTACCTCACTAATTTTTTTTTGGGAAAAAAAATTAGGTACAAAAAAGTTGCATTTTTGCCATTCTGCAGACCTATCATCAAAGTTTCTATAGTCACACTCAATACAAATACTATATACATGTTTTCTTAGTCTCCTTTGGGCCTCTGGATTCAAAAGGAGCCATGGAGCATGTCAAAAGGATAATGGATCTCTTACAATTGGAACCTTGGGGGCAATGATAAAGTGCGAAATACAGCAAACATGAAAAAACTGGGTTTAGCATTATGACCTCTAGAAACCCATAGAAACTACTCAATATCTAGCCAAGTTTGTAGTCTATGATTAGATATGGTTACTACCTACAAAATACACACAATTAGCCTAAGAAACTAGCAATATTGAGAAAGTTATACTTGCTACTCTAAAATGTATCGTACTCTTCAGCAATCAAAAAACTCAACCATCATCATATACTATGTTATATAGCATATTAGGTCCCCCAAAACTCAAGGAAGATTAGCTTTATGTTATACATTACACTTACACAATCAAAATTGAATTTGGATATCAAGAAAGCCACCAAAAAATCATAAAAGTGCTAATTTTGGCTAAAATATAGGATTACGCAATTCTTGTAAATTGGTCATAACTTTCAATTTTAACACTTAGCTCTCCCTACAAGCATCAAAACATGTTGAGAACTATGAAGGCCTAACCTCTAGCCATCTAAACCTCACAAACATGAAGTTTAGAGTGGAATAGTTGCCAAAAATTGAAAAAAAGCAAAAAATAGGACCTGTTTTTTCACACAGTTTAGGTTCAAAAATGTTGTGCAAGAGTAAGGTTAATGGTGAGATCGATACTAAAAATAAAATGCTAAGTTTTTTTCAGATCATAAGGCAACTTTGTGGATATATAGCACCTAAAAATTCATTTTCATACTCTTCAAATAATTCAAGCAAAATGGTCACTTAATAGGACACAAAAGTGTCCAAGGACATAAAAGTGTCCTCTTACCATTCTAGTGTTAAATATTGAATCTTGACCAAAATTGAGCAAAAAGACATCATACGCATATGATGTCTCTAACCTAATTCTTGGCATATTTTGATATTTTGCTAACACGGATCCTTTGTACTAGTTGTCTAGAGCTTGTATTTCAAGTTTCATGTCATTTGGATCACATCTCACCTCAAGTACGTCAAAAATCGGGAAATTTCCAAGAAAAGCCTAATCTGGCTTATTTTTGCATTCAGACTTGATGAAACACTTAAAACTCAAAGATAAACACTTGAGAAAGCTTAAAATTGAAAACTGGCAAAATCTGGGACAAAAGACATCATACGTATATAATGTCTTTTGGCACTTGATGAAGTGATTTTTCAAATTTGACTTGACAACATTGTTACAAACACCTTGAAAAGCTTAAATATTGAATCTTGACCAAAATTGAGCAAAAAGACATCATACGCATATACTGTCTTTTGGCACTTGCTAAAGTGATTTTTCAAATTTGACTTGACATCATTGTTACAAACACTGTGAAAAGCTTAAATATTGAATCTTGACCAAAATTGAGCAAAAAGACATCATACGCATATGATGTCTCTAACCTAATTCTGGGCATATTTTGATATTTTGCTAACATAGATCCTTGGTACTAGTTGTCTAGAGCTTGTATTTCAAGTTTCATGTCATTTGGATCACATCTGACCCCAAGTAAGTCAAAAATCAGGAAATTGCCAAGAAAAGCCTAATCTGGCCATAACTTGCACAAACAGAGTTCAAATTGAATTTTGTGAGTGGACAGAGTATAGGGGTGTTACTGGGAGTGAGCAAAGCAAAAATATCCAAAATCTGTGAAAAAAGACATCATCCGGGTATAATGTCTTTTTGAGAAAATCTGATACAAAAATTTCACTTGAGGTAACAGAAGTCTTCCAACTGACAAAACAAACCATTTGACCAAGTATCATTCAATTTGGATCACTTTTGATAATAGAGAATTGGGATAAACAAATTGTTGAGACTGAAAAGTTAGATTCCTCTATGGGGATTGATTAATTTGAGATCCGGTAGATATCTCTAGAATAACCAACCGAGACAAAGAGAACAAGCGAGTGTTATATCAATCGAGGTGAGTGTAGACCAAAGTGTAGTGCGATCGTTAGAGCCGATCCTTGAAGGAAGTATTTCCGATACTTCTTCAGAGAGATCTTACGAGATTTTCATTAAACACTTAGGATACTTGAACTTAAACAAAAGAGAAAACATGGCAGCAGGACCATCAAACCCTTCAGCCACAATTAAGCTATTGTTCATCAAGTATCAGTATGACAAAAAGAAAGGTGCCAAGATCTACAAAGATGGTATGGACCGCTACTGTGTAAAGATAGAAGATAGACCGACTGAGTTCAAGGACTTAGTGCTTGTGAGCTATAGTGGAGATAGGTACCTAGATCACGAAGGTATCATATACTTGGTAGTCCTGAATCCTAACATTGTGGACAAGTGGGGATTGATGGGCACAAAAGCCAAAGTAGATAAAGAACCCGAAGAGAAAGCACCAACAATGAGCTTCCCTGATGCGAGATTAAGGCGAGAAAACAAAACTTTGAGAATCAACACAGACAACGTCTACGTGGGGTTATACAAGTATAATAATGGAGAGGAATATCTCTATTATAGATGCGAGGAACCCTACGTCGATGAGTTGACAGAGCGGAAAATACTTTAGGTCTTCACCTACACAGAGGGATCAGAAACGAAGATTGTCGCATACGACAAGTATGGAAGGCAATACCGACAATAGATAAAAAGGAGTTGAAAGGATATACATACTTTGGGGGACCACTCTATCAGTATTATGTCACTCCTAGCTCACAAAGACCAGCACCTACAAATGTAGTGCCAGACCCTATAGCAACAAGTGGAATAGGAAGAACACATGTGGCTGATTCTTTCAGTCAACCTCAGTATTTTATGCCAAACCCAATGGGAACATTACATTCTAGAGAGTGAATGACTATGAATCGAGCTAGTGCAATTCCATTCATTACACATACTACGGTAGGTCCGATGTTTGCAGCAGCACCATCACATTTGCCTCCTAGTAGTAGATTTGTGGCAAGGGAGCCAACTAGAGCAGCCCATGAAG
The DNA here is from genome assembly GCF_014529385.1 of Adiantum capillus-veneris. NCBI lineage: Eukaryota > Viridiplantae > Streptophyta > Polypodiopsida > Polypodiales > Pteridaceae > Adiantum > Adiantum capillus-veneris. The sequence goes on along the minus strand of NC_140934.1, from coordinate 31,731,958 downwards.
TCCATGACGCAAGAGAAAGTTTTAGTCGGGATACAGGAGCAATGATATTGGTGGCATACAATAGACGCATGAGACCATCTCAAGTGGACAAGTGTATGCTGAAGAAGTATAGTGGCTCAGGAGATCCGTATGCACATGTCTCACTCTTTAAGCAAGTCTTAAGAGTTGAGTAGATAACAGATTTCCACACACAATACGAAGGATTTGGTCTTACTTTAGAAGGGATGGCATTGACATGGTTTCAACCACTGAATGGCGGAGGTTTCCATGACATTGACCATTTGCTACGAGAGTTTGCCGAGCAATTTTCGAAAAGAGGGAGAAAACACAACACGGTATCCCAAACATATTCTTTCAAACAGAAGGAGCAAGAAAAGGTGAAGGAAGATTCTCTTCGCTTCAAACAATACATAGAGAGATGTCCAGTATGGGAACGACCGCAAGATGATAGACTATCTGTCCTCTTTATAGAAGGGCTGAGAAATGACACTCTCAAGAAAGAATTACACCTGAAAGCTTGTATAAGTTTTGAGCAAGTGACCAGAGAAGCATTGTACTTAGTGGATAACTGTGCGGTTTATGGACTCAGAGGTGACAATGGATACGAATGTCGCATCTAGTAGCTCATCATCCGTAGCTAGCGAGACCACCACTAAGAAGAATGTCCAAACAACAACAGTGCCGAACATGGAACAAATGATAGAGGATGGTATAAGGAGATTAGCACCATACCCTAAACCAATGCCAAAACTAACGAAATGGTGTGTGATTGAACAAAAATGGATGAATCAGTAAACAGAGGAGTGCTATTACAACAAGGGTTATATGAAGGAGCGTTAGTATGTGCCTCCAACTCAAATAGCACCACCTCCGGTACATCCAGCACCTCGATACCCAACGGAAAACGTACGAGGACCTATGGGGATAGAAAGACCACAGCCGGTATTGGGGCAACAACCACCTTTACCAGGAGCGAGACCAGTGGGCATTAGATATGCACCCACCCTAGAGAATCAGGAAGAACAATCTTTAGTGCCTGTTCAAACTTAACGAAGATTTCGGTGCACTCATGGCTCCTACTGTGTATTACCCACCTGAAGAACCAAAAGAACCAGAACCTTGGAGCATGATGGGAAATGTTGGACCACCAACAGCCGCACACGCCTCAGATGAAGAGAGGTATAGCTTGGACGCAAGAACACTTATGTTCATAGCTCATGGAGGGTTGTCAGGCCAAAGACCAGCTTATCCACAAAAGGCAAATCAAGGGACACAACGACCTGCATTAGGACCCTATTATAAGTGTGGAAGTGACCATTTGATGAATGTTTTTCCACACACAGAGATCATTAGAAATAAATGCATATTGCACAAAGTGTGGTGTCACTCAATTCATTGAGGATTGTTCAAAGAATCCCAACAAAGTGCAAAAGACGACATTGAACATGCTAGAGTCGATTCCTACTAGCAGTGGGTCTAAAAATGAAACTCTGATACCAACGCAAGTTGTTACTAGAGCTCAAGCGAAGAAAACCACTAGAGAACCAAAGAATGGAAAGTTAGAGACTGAATTGGCTAGTCAAGGATGACGAAGCCATAGAAACACATGGAAAGCTAGGAAAGCACGCATGAAACGGAAAAAAGAACAGCAAGACGCAATTCTAGTTGAGGAATTAAAACAAACAAAAGACAGATTAGAGAAACTTGAGAGTCAAAACGGAATACGAGAAATGGACTCTGAAAAGTCAAAACTAAAGAGCGTCAAAGAGACAACGAGTGTGAGCTCAAGGGGATCAGTGTTAGTCGACAAAGTACACGAACCATTGGAGGCACTGATGAGAGCTTACGAACCGAGATTAAAGAGCAACCAAACATAAGAACAATGGTGGTTGAATTATCCAAACGCGGAATTGGAAAAGCAGAGACTCAAAATGTGTTAGATAATGATCAAATCTGCACAAGCTTTGTTAGAACCACCTAGAGAACCAATGAATTGTGGAGCGGAAAACCCAATTCATCAAGAAATTTTGGTAGAGTTTCCCCAGAAATAGAGCAGTAGGAACCCAAAATATAGACAGTATATGTATGCATAAACTGTCAACAATAGAACCCGAGCATCAAGTAGGACTCACTAGTACATAGCCTATGGCGAGGTCACAAAAAGGGTGCTCCATCTACCTGTATCACCGAAAGGATCTCTACATTTGAGAATCCTTTTCCTCTGTGGTCCTCTTCCCAATAGGCATCACGAATGTATCCTCTAGCTTTGATGCCTTCTCCAAGGTGACTACACTTAGCACTTTTGTCTTTCCTTTTTCCTCCTGGGTCAGTCCACTGGTTCCTTCGTCTCCCTTAATTTCGATGCCATAATCATTTGACCTAGTTAAAACCTATCTTGGCAATGGATACATGTCTCCCCCCATCCTTGGTGGCTTATCACATTGCGGGCTGGTGTGACCCAACTCTCCACAATTATAACATGTGGGCGTCTGCCTCCAAAACCTACCATTGCTTTGTCCAACACCATTCCTAGGCCTTTCTTCACCTCCTGGCTGATTTTCAAACCTCCCTCGACCTCGATTATTTCCCACTTGACCTAGCATGTTTAGGCTGAGATTCTTCATCAAATCTACCATTTGCCTCATGTCTTGCCTTAGCCCATCATCTTGCACTACTGTAGTGACCACTGTTGGCATAACCTGAGTAGTAACAGGCACCACTGGTTCGTGATGAACCCCTGACATGCGACCTTGTAAAGATTCTATAGGCTAAAATTCAGACCTCATTGGCAAAGACTCCACCCCTAACTGGCTCATTTTCCTCAACTTCCACTCTTTGTTCCTTGCTACCTCTAGTGCATCTTCATATGTCCTAGGCTTCTTTAGCTCCACTCTCCAAGGTATATTCTCCCAAAGACCAGCTAAGAACCTGTCCTTCTTCATCATGTCAGGCGGGGGTACCTATGGTGCTAAGGACTTGCACATTTGCTCCCATGCCAATGAAAACTTACGTATGTACGCATGTACTGGCTCACCTTCCTTTTGCACCAAAGCCTGTACTTCTTGCCACACTTTGTCAGGATCTTCTATCTTCACAAACTCCACTTCCAACCCATGTCGTAGATTGTCCCAACTCAATCTTACAAGTGGATCCGCTGCACACAACTCCTCTTCAAATGCCTTGGACCAAACTCGTGCATCACTCTTCAAACAAATTTGGAGAAGGCGTAACATTTGCGTAGGGTCATGAATCTGGTTGCTAATGCAGGCAACCTCCATCTTTTCCAAAAATTCTTCCACATCTTCATCACTTCTTCCATGAAACTCCGGATAAGAGAAAGCCATGGCTACCCAAGTTTCAATGCTTTGAGAACCCCTTTGAACACACGTGCAAGGACCCAAAACTTTTGACTACCCAATCCCCAGAAACTTCAATGGAGCTCAACTTTAGATAAGGACAAACACATGCACATCAAATGAGTTTTCATAGTTGATCATCGGAATTACAATAGGCAAAGGACATTCCAAGATCTCTCGTAATCTTCTTGGCCCAAACATAAAGACTATGTGCTGCTGGAAAAAAATATTCCTGGACACATGAACATTTATCTGGATTCTTTGAGTTAAATGAAATGGAGTGAATTGAGGGCCATTTTGATCATCCATTAAAGCCAACCATGAAGCTCCCAAGAAGGCACACCTGACTTAACCTCTGATTTTGCCAAAATTTCAGCAGCATAACAGCATAAATGGCTCAAAAGACCAAAAAACCAGCCATCATAACTTGGAAAAATTTTGGCAGAGTTTCCCCAGAAATAGAGCAGTAGGAACCCAAAATATAGACTGTATATGTATGCATAAACTGTCAACAATAGAACCCGAGCATCAAGTAGGACTCACTAGTACATAGCCTATGGCGAGGTCACAAAAAGGGTGCTCCAGCTACCTGTATCACCGAAAGGATCTCTACATTTGAGAATCCCCCAACTCAATAAAAACCTCACGCTATCGACCCTCACACGAAGGCTAATGCAAATCGCGTATAGTCAAGTCTCAAAAATGACTATCTTCCAGACCAAGTCTCAGAAATGGCTGGGACTGCCAAATACAACCAAGTATGGCTCCACAAATGCGTACAATGGCAGTTTCCACAAGTAACGTACAATCCAGCAGACAATGCGCTCAAACAGGCGCCAAGTGATGCATACCCACAACAATTGCAAGTGACATCACTGCTAGTATATCACTGTACTCCAGCTACTTGTACCTGTGTGAATCACCTGTACCTGTACCTGTCCTTGTCCCTGTAACCTGTAATCTGCAACCTGCAACCTGTAATCCCGAAGCTCGAAGCTCGAAGCTCGAAGATCGAAGCTCGAAGCAGAAGGCACTCGAAAAAGATCCTCCGTGGGGGCGCCAAAAGAATGTGACCGGGATGAAAACACACACAACGCCTCTATAACGACCCGACACACACTCTTGGGAAGATACACACACAGACACACACTATGGGACACCACTCGGCTTAGACAACACACCTGGCCGAGACAGGGAACACACCTCTGGAGTGAGAGGAGAGAGACTATCCACTTGCCCACTCCACACAGACACACACACACACACACACACACCCAAAAAACTCAGCTCAAAAGAGGAGAATTTATGATGTTTAGATACAATGGAGCTTGGGCCAACACCAATGGGGCAAATAGCTCACACAATATGGGTAAAATAAGCCAGATACAATCACAAACTAGAGTAGAAATTTCGCTCATAGGAGAAACTTACACAGAAAAACAGCAGGAAAAGAGTGAGGAATTTGGCAAAATGGACAAAGCCATCGCGTCCGAAACGGCCCAAAACTCCAGTCTACAATGTCAAAGTGCTCAAATCCGACCTCGGATGAGCAGTTTACGACCAAAACAGGCTCCAAAAACCCCAAAAACACACCTGCGGCTGTTCCTCCTCTCTTCTCCACGTTTTTTCTGGTCTTCTCTCTTTTTTTTCAGTTCCTACACTTATATTTATTAGTTGGGCACCCTTGGCCTTTTAGATGACCTCAAACGGACCCCGAACAGGCCAAAAACTGACCTCGCAGTGCATAGTTGTCACCTTTTTTGCATCATCCGCACACCTGGCACTCATTTCTTTTCAATAATGCGTCTCGCAACCACGTGAAGTGCCCCCAAAAAGTGGTCCTAATGATGACCTTTCTGCATAACTCTCACAAGAAAACACCACTTTGTGTCCGTATTCATCCACGTGCAAATATTGACCCCGTTCGGCCTCCTGACGCCACTCCATGCCATCTGACGCACCTGCTTACCTCATGTCGTCGGCCCGCGGATAGCTTCCTCAAGAAGTTTTACGGGCTACCAACTCCTCCTTATTGTAGAAAAAACACAGTGGTACTGGTAATAGTGAAAATCGATGCACTATGTACACCCTGTCCTACCTGTACACATGTGGGCCCCACGTAACCACCTGGCTCTAAAAAATGGGGAATTCTTTATTTGATGCACCATGCATGTATATGTACATATGCGCAATCCCTTGCTCCAAAAAATTCCTGACAACGTTACCAACTGGCTGCCATTAATTTTGGGACTAAGGGAGATAGGACGCTGTAAAGTTCAACAGGCTCGGTGACACACCGTCGGACCGTCTACTCTCTGGAAATTTCCTAGCGCATCACCATTCTGGACTGGACGCCACCGCTATTTCTCAGCTAAGTACATTACATTTCTGTTATTTATTTTATTTTCCGCATATTGCATCTGTGAATATTACCAAATAGCCTTTTTAAGCATAACCATTTAAGTATTTATTTAAAATAAATATTTTTTTTTAAAAAGAGAGAGCACACAATCATGGCACACCTTCCTCAGGCACCCACGATTGCAGAGAAACTTCAAAATTTGCAGCAATCACTCACATATGAATGCATATGAAGGCAAGAACTTGAAGATAAATTATTGCATTCTGCACGCATCGAATCTACACCAGCACCCAAGAAAAACAAAATTAGCAATAAAGCCTTCACTTTCAAAGATTTTGATGGCACTAAAGATGCTAGCACGGTTCTAGCATGGGTTAGTCAGCTAGATGACTATTTTCATGATGAAGACTTTCCCGAGCGTGAAATGGTAAAGTGTGCATCCAATCATCTCACTAGCAGCGTTGCATTGTGGTGGAACGCCACCAAACAACATGGAAAAAGACCACGCACCTGGAATGCATTTAAAAAAGTGTTTATGCCTCAATTTTTGCCCACACAGTACAAAGCTAAAGCACGACATCAATGGGATTTAATTCGACAGGGTAGAAATGAAGACGTACATGGTTACACTGACCGGTTTTGGAATTGTCTAATTCAATTGCAAGCTATTGAACATGTTAGTCGCAGGAAATTGAAGCGAAAGTACATATCAGGCTTGGCACTACAAATTAGTACTGAGGTAGATATGTTCGAACCAGATTCTTTGTCAAAGGCCATTAATTTGGCTCTCAACACAGAAAAGAAGAAAGGTGGACATTCCTCTCACACTGATCAACCTGCTAACACTAACCGCAACATGAGACCTCCTTTCTCTCCTAACTTTGACAGAAGCAAAGACCAAAGCCGTACCTTTTTCAAAAGACGAAGATTTGACAATCCTCCTACAACTGCTCAACCTCATACGAGCAACAACAACAACAACACTCAGCAAGGAGGCAACCAACATCCTTCCAAGCAACGTTCTCCTCCAAATTCTAATGGTAACAAAAAGGTGAAGTGTTTTAAATGCTTTCACTATGGTCACTATGCAGATAAGTGCCCAAATGGTCATGCTAAGGGAAATGGTCAATCCAATGGCCATTCAAATGGAGTCAACAGGAATTCAAATCAGAAACCCTTAAACAACAACTGCCCCAACGGAGCTACTCTTAACCTCATTGAAGATGCTATACCCGACGACAACGAAGTGGAAGTTAGCTACGGTGAGGGATATGATCCTGATTATGATAACGATGACAACCCATCCTCAGGTAATCCTATATCTCCTCACACTTTGTTTAAAGTGCAAGGCACTGTTAAGGGTGAAAATATCACCATTCTGCTAGGTTATGGTAGTAGCCATGATTTCATTTCCACACGATTGGCACAACAACTATCACTCTCTAAAATTTCATCACCTCACAAGGTCAAAACTGGTTTTAATACTCAACGTTTTAATTGTAAAACTCAAGTCACTGTTGAAGTTTGCATTGGTGAATTCACACAAACACGTACATTTTTTGTAGCACCATTGCATGGTCTTGACATGATTTTGGGAATGTCATTTCGTCATGAATTTGACCCGTTGATTAATTATAAAACACGTACAATGTCTCTCACTCATAATAATAAAAATTTCTCCATCCAAGCAACACTGGCACATCAAAAATTTCCATTCCCCTCTCACACTCAAGCCAAACGAGCAATTCGAAAACAGGGGAAAACATGTCTAGTGTTGGTAAATCAAATTTCTGCTAAAACGGAAACTTCACATAACTCCACCCATGATGAATTTCTCTCACAATTTAAAGATTGTTTCATGCATGATCTGCCACCTGGAATTCCACCATCACGCCCAGAAGACCACAAAATTGACATCATACCAGGTAGTGAGCAAGGTAGAATGTTTTAAGCGGTCGATCTCCCCCTCATTCCACTCTACAAAATTATCATCAACTCAATTAGATAGCACATAATTAACTATTACACACAGCTATCCCAATTGCAGCTAACGGAATACAACCTTACCACTTGAATTCCAGGGAGTTAACACGATGGCAATAGTTCACAACAGGGCTGGGGTAGCCATTGCTACGAAAGAAATCTGGAAAAAATGGGAAAAACCGGCGATAAGAAAAATGAGGTTGAAACTCCAACTAGCGGACGGACATATGGAGAGACCTTTGGGACTATTAGAGAAAGTCGTAGTGACTTCTTGCGGAATTGAGTACGAGCATACTTTTGCTATTGTTGACTTTAGCAAGGAGAATAACTATGATATTATACTTGGAAGACCGTTCATGATAGAGTTGAAAATGGTCCAGGATTGGGGTTACGACCACATATACCTGAGATATATGGAAACCACTACGCGTGTGAACCTAAAAGACCATAGCTACAAGGATGTGAACCGAACACCAGTTGAAGAGTTTGATTCAGCTACTTTGGCAAGTTTAGAGTTTCCAGCTTGGTTAGGCAAACCCAAAGAATTATGGATGTATGGAGCTTTGAACTGTGGAAGTCTGAAGCGTGAAGAATGTGTTTTAGAAAGGGCAATTGAAGACGAAACTTATATAGGTGAACCCTTTCCAGAGGATGCACTTGAACCATTAGAATGGACACACATTCTAGCAACCCTAGATGTTTGTGCGATCCAAGATGGTGGTCCCACAACGAAGTTCTGTGACAAAGATGGATATGATGTGGTTCCGTACTTCATGATGAGAGCTGTACTCGAAAAGGAGACTGAAACGAATGATATACCGACAAGGAAGATGAAGAGGGGATGTTTCATGACATTCCCGATCATCCAGAATGGGGAAATGAAGCTAACAATAAGTCCCTAGACAACTCAAGGGAGAACGAGGAAACCATATAGGATGTCAGAGTCTACGACTTCCCAAATCAGACTGAAAAACGCCAGAAACGCTACAGAGAAAAGAGAAAAATGAAAGGGGTTAGAAACAATCCGATGCCTAGGATAAGAGGGAAAAACCAATTCCTAATGCTAGTAAAGGTGGAAGATTGTGTCAAGGACAAGAGTTCTGGAAGAATGAGAGGAAATGTGGAAACAATCTCACTGAAAGACAAACAAAGCTCAAGAAATCGAGTTCAACCCAGTGAAATAAAAACCGAAACTGATAAAGCGGAAAAGAACATGAGAAACAAGGAAAACAAAGAGTCCAAATTAGAACTCCGAAACGAGTACAGAGAGATTAAAAAAATTCTAAAAGAAGTTTGGAGTGGTGAGGACGAAAAGGCCAATATCAAGGGAAACATGGATGTTCCCTCTCACTACTACAGGAAATTTATGATAGAGGATAGGAAGGTGATATTAACTCAGCCTATCAAAGAAAGAAAGGAGAACGAATCCTATGATGGACCGGAGGACGCTAAAAAGGTTGATTTGGCAGCTCCAGGAGAGGAACCGAGACCGGTATACATAGCTACAGATTTGTCTCTGGAAGAAGAAGAGAGACTTTTGAGTCTTCTCAAAGAATACAAGGATGTGTTTGTATGGTCATACAAGGACTTGAAAGGAGTCGATCCATCAATATGCCAACACACAATTCCTTTGAAACAATATGCTAAGTCTAGTAGACAGAGACCTTACACGTATAATGACACGTTTGCTAAGTGAATCAAAGAAGAAATAGACAAGCTAATGGAAGCTGAATTCATATATGATATTGAACACATGGACTGGGTATCTCCTATTGTGATAGTGCCTAAGAAAAACGGGAAACTCCGAGTGTGTGTCAATTTGAAGAAAGTAAATGCTGCTACAATCAGGGACAATTATCCCTTGCCAATAACTGATCATGTTCTAGAACGTGTATCGGGGAAAAGAGCTATTCCTTTCTAGATGGATTTTCAGGATATAACGAGCTTGCCATTGCGCTAGAGGATCAACACAAAACAACTTTTCCAACGGAGTGGGAAATTTATGCGTATCGAGTTATGCCGTTTGGTTTAACCGATGCTCCCACAACATTCCAAAGGCTGATGACGCATGCTTTCAAAGAGTACTTGAGGTTGTTTCTAGAAATATACATGGATGATTTGTGTGTATACTCTCTTCTAAGAGATGAGCATCTAGAACACCTAAGAAAGGTATTCGAGAAATGTAGGACATATCACATTTGTCTCAATCCTGAGAAGTGTGTGTTTATGGTCCGACAAGGCAGAATCCTGGGACATATTGTCTCACATAACGAAATATCCACAGATATGGAAAAGATAAAAGTAATAGTGGATATGCCTAGACCAACCAACATGAAACAAGTGCAGAGCTTTATGGGACATTGTGGATATTATAGACAATTCATTTACATGTACGCTATAATAGGCCAACCACTTTACATGCTAATAGTGAATTTCAAATGGACAGAGGAGTGTGAGGAATCCTTCAAGAAATTGAAAGAGGCACTCATTACTGCTCCAGTCTTGAAACCACCGGATTGGGAGAAGATATTCCATGTTCATATAGATGCTTTGGCATATGCAATAGGATGCATCCTGGCTCAGCCAGAAGAAGGAAACATGGATTTTCCAATCTGCTATGCTAGTTGACAACTCAACAATGCTGAAAGGAATTAGACAACAACAGAGCGAGAGGGATTAGGAATGATTTATGCTGTAAAGAAATTTTGGTATTATCTTCTAGCCAATAAGTATGTGTTTTTCACAGATCATCAAGCCTTGCTCTACCTAGTGAACAAACCATGCAATACGGGACGGATAGTGATATGGTTCATCATCTTATTAGAATTCGACTTCACGGTAGTAGTAAAGAAAGGAAAGACACATCTTAGAGCGGATCACCTTTCAAGGTTGATGAATGGAGAAGACCCTATAGGTGTAGATGACGACATGCCATATGCATACTTATTCAACATAGAAATGATACCGAAGTGGTCTCAGGATGTTGTTACTCTATTAACCTATGGAGGAGAGTTTGATAGAAAAGAATACAACCAGAAACAAGTTACTATTCAGCAATCCAAAAATCTTCAGTGGATTGTAGGAAGGTTGTATCACTTAGGAATCGATAACATTTTAAGGTTATGCATCAATCCTGAAGAATATAACATATATCTGTGAGAAGTAAATGTTCAAGAATGTGCATTTCATTGTTCAAGAAGGAACACGTACAGGAATCTGTTTCAACTGGGAGTCTGTTGGCCAGGAATGAAAGAGAGTGTACATGAATATGTCATAGTATGTATTACATGTTCGTCAAAACCGCCAGCTGAGTATTCAACATTGTATCAGATAATGATCGCTCTTGAATGGAGTCAATATATTGTTGAATATCTCACAAATAGAACTTTTCTAGAGGGAACCTCAAAAGCGCGTCAGAGAGCTGTACAGACAGAAGCGCGAGATTACGCTTTCATAAGAAATCAACTCTATAAGAGAGGAAATGACAACCAGCTTAGGATATGCGCATCAGAGTCAGAGTATGTGATAATCCTAGAGCAAGCTCATGGAGGAGTAGCTGGAGGCCATTTCTCAGGTGATAAGACAACAAAAATTGTCTTAGTTGCAGGAATATGGTGGCTGACATTACACATGGACGCTGAGGAATACGTAAAACGATGTGATGATTGTCAACGGACAAAAGTACCACTGAAAAGAGATGATATGCCGCTTAGACCAATGATGGGAGCAAGAGCCTTTGCAAAATGGGGGATTGATTATGTTGGACCTATCTCACCTCCTGCATACAGGACTCATGCACAATACATCATTGTGGCGACGGACTATCTAACAAAGTGGGTTGAGGTAAAACCAACTCAAAAAGAAGATGCCAGGACCACGGAACAATTTCTCTATGAATACGTCTTTGTAAGGTATGGATTACCAATAGAAATTGTGAGTGATCGAGGCACACACTTCATAAATGAAGTGATAGAGATCCTTCTAGGCGAATTCATGGTAATACATCGCAAATCAGCTCCATATCATCCACAAGCCAATGGACAAGCTGAAGCAACGAACAAAACCATATGCACGGTCCTTACAAAGATTGTATCTGAGTCGAGAACTGATTGGGACCAGAAATTGCATTCGACATTATGGGTGTATAGGGTAGCATATAAAACATCCATAGGAATGACCCTATATAACATGGTTTTTGGTTTGAATGCTATTTTACCAATAGAATTTTTAATTCCAACACTGAGAGTAGCTAAGGAATTAGAGTGGACAGGACATGAGCTTTCAGATAGAATAGACGACCTTGAAAAGCTAGATGAGCTTCGCTTAAAATCCGTGGCTTCAATCTACGCTCAGAAAAGGCGACAAAAAGAGTTCTTTGATAAGCATGTGCAAACTAAAGAGTTTAAGATTGGGGACTTTGTCTTAGTATACACTCTAAAACAACATGCAAAAAAACTTAAGAAGCGAGGGATGGGACCTCTTGTGATTAAAGATCCATCACCAAGTGGGGCCGTCAAGCTTGCTACATTAGACGGAGAAGAAATGCCAAACTGGATGAGTGGATGCAGATTGAAGAAGTATCATGTGCCACTAACCCAAGAGATGCTTCTCAAAATACATCAAGATAAGCTACGACTTCAGAAAAAGAAAAAGGTTGTTCAGGAAGCATAAGCGGAAGCAAAAGAAAGAATGGAGAAAAGAAGACTACTGCATCAGAGACAGCGTAATGAAGGAGCCTTACGAATAAACGCAGTCAGTGTTTCTGAAATGGTTGAAGACAAAGTAGAACCCATCATCGAGGTTAAAGTGGGCACAAACCATCTTAAAGCCCGAGCACTATTGGATTCAGGAGCACAAGCTTACCTGCATTCAATCAGTTTGTACAAACAATTGAAACATGACACTAAGCTGCAAACTACCAAACAGGAGTTGAAGAGTTATTCAGAACACTCAATTAAAGCAATCGGATGCACAATACTCCACATACAGATAAATAAATATGTGTATCCTTATATGTTTTATGTGGTTGAAGAAAAAGCTACGCAACATCCGTTGTTGCTATGACAACCATGGCAAAAGCAGTACAATGTGATGATTAATTGGAGCTCTAATTCAATTAACATCAAATATGAGGAGGAAAATCAATCAATTGTGTTCTCCAAAGCAATCGTACAGGTGCAAGCCGAAGAATCCAATGACAGGGGTAAACGACCTAAAGAGATTAAGAAGGAGCAATGGCAACCAAAATCCACTTCTACACAACCGGAATGCTCCTCAAAGAAGAAATCTCAGACATGGGTAAAGAAGATAGAAAATACAAGCACAGCTCAACCGTGGATAAAGACAGACTCAAAGTTGGTATGGAGGCCAAAGCAGGTTGTGCTAGAGAGAACAAAGGTGGAAAAAAAAGTCTTCAACACCAGAAAACAGAGTGATTTCAGACAGTCAGATTCAGCGAAACAAATTTGGATTCCAAAGAAGTTGATGACAGCACAAAGACATAGAAAAGAAATTTGGATTCCAAAGACCAAAAAGCAGAAACTCCCTTCAGTACAATCACTAGAGAATCCTAAGTACTCAAGGACAGAGACATCACAACCTAAAATTAAGCAGATTTGGGTAGCAAAGAGTTTGTGGCAAGCACAAGAAAATCGGAAGCAGATTTGGATTATTAAAAAGGATAACAATGTAAAGAAGAATCCAAATACTGATTCTACTACAAAAGTGCTACAGACAACCCAAATATTGCCTAAAAACCTGACAATCAAACAAAGAGCGGCATTATTGGAAATATTGCTATTTCATCGCTCTACAATTGAATTGACCAAGCATGACCATAACAAATTCAATGCTTTACCCTTAGACGCTTCATAGTTGTCCGGGAGAACTCAGGAGGGGGGGAGGTTTATAGGCTGCATTGCATTTATACACCCGTATAACAAAAATTATACGTATAAAACGTCAATATACGCCGTATCTCCAAATAATTACCGAATAGCCGTATAAACATTTTTCGATCAAAAAGTATTTCGATCGAAAAATATATCGATCGAAAAAAAGTATATATATACAATCGTCGCCGTATTCGATCGAAAAGCATTGTGGACTTTCTTGGAGTTTGGAGAGCTTGGAGCTTCTGAGAGTTTACCAGATAGAGACAGCGTCTTCGATTTATAGCGGTTTTCAAGTATATTTTTTAAATTTTCAATAAATATTAACTTTTTTTTGTGTTGTGCCAGACTTGTGTGGTGCAGTAGTTTCGGCTCTCACCACAAAGTTGGCTTGCAGGTCGTAGGCCACTTCGTGGTGTGTAGCCATATAGATCACTCCAGAGGTGTATAGAATATAGTTTCCTTTCCCGTGGTGTGTAGTTATATAACTCACTCCACGGAAGGCTTATGGTAAATTTAGATTCTCACTCGTATGGTGTAGTAGTATATCTCTCACCATAGAGATGAGTTAGGATTAGAGGTCAACTCGTGGAGTGTAGTAGGCATGATGCTACACCTCTCACTTCAGAGTGGCCTATAAAATTTACAATCTTAAAGTAAATCATTATTGATTATTCTACATAGAAGCACAAAAATTAACGTTCGTCATTTTAAGAGTGTAGAGATGCATACTTTATGCCCTCTTCATCTTAATACGACTTTCGTTATTTTTGTGCTTCTATTTCTGTAGTAATATCATTGTTCATCAGTTAATGACTTGGTGTTACTCTGAACATAGATATATACAACAATTGATTTAAAATTGAGATTGTTGAGCTGTTTGCTAATGGTTGTGTTGTGCGTGCCACACACTCCATTAGAAATAGCTTATAAAATTTACAATTCTAGATTAAGTTTTTGTGTCATATGTGTTACATAGAAACACAAGCGTTACCACTCGTTATATTAAGAGTGAAGAGATGCATATTTTCATGCCCTCTTCATCTTAATGTGACATACTAGTTACTCGTGTGTTTCATATTCCAAAAGAACATCATTTTTCATCATTAAATGACTTGGTGTTGTTTTGGACATAAACACATACGATAGGTAACTTACATCTGCAATTGTTAATTTATCCGTTGATAGTTGTGTTGTCAGTTCCACACACTTTATCAGGAATTGGATTGATAAAAATTATCAATCTATTTTACAACAGCATCCAGGACTTGTGCTGAGAATATCTCACACTAGCTGAGCTGTTCACATATACGATTTTCCAACCCTTTAGAGTAATCTCTTTCATCATCTCACACTTCTGCACATAGCAGGGTCCAGTTCTTGTGCTAAGAGCATCTCACACTTCTGTCCTGTTTCTCTCTCTCTCTCTCTCTCTCTCTCTCTCTCTCTCTCTCTCTCTCTCTCTCTCTCTCTCTCTCTCTCTCTCTCTCTCTCTAAATTAATTTTCATGGTCGATTCGCACAATGTGGTTTGTAATCATAAGATTTTCACTTTAATTTGCAATAATCTAGTATTGTTTAATAAATTTGAATCATCATTTAATATATATATATAGGGTTAACACTCATTATATAATAACTATGTTACTATGGTGTACAATCATTTTGTAAGATTCTTAATTTATAATTTTGTCATACAGATATGGCAGACACGAAGCTAGCGAAACATCAATGAAAGTTCGTCTCCGAAGTGATTGTGAGACACTTCCATTACTCATCCACTCGATTCGTGCCCTTTGTCGCTCTTGCTTTGCATCCTCATATTGTGAAATCCACTTTTGCATCACTGGATTGTGAAGCATGCAAAATCGGTTGATTTTAGCCTCTAGATCTTCCGTCATCTTCTTCTCAACACCGAGATTGCACATGACAATCCCAGATATGCGCTCATCATCTATGGTTCGCCATAGCGTGTCCCGGGATTTTTCAAATCCGTCTAACCACTCTCCAATGTACACTAGGGACTCTGATACCAACCAACCTTCTGCCATGCTACCCTCCGGACGTGCCTTTTGACGCACATATCCCTTAAGCGTTTTCATGAAACGCTCTAAGAAGAACATCCATCTAGAATGAACTGTGCCAGCTATTTCCACCTCATCAACTATGTGAATAAGAAGATGCACCTGAATGGTTAGCATTGTAGTAGGAAAATGTTTCTCAAACATGCACACAAGCTCCGCAGCATTTAGTTTGGCGAATGGTATGGAGTCTACGTCGATCTCCTTTTGTGAGATCCATTGCACCAGCTTTGCAAGTTTGTAGATTGTGTTACGGATGTCGAGAGACAAACATCCCTCAATGGCAACCGGTAAAATAAACTGTAAAGTATGTGCAGCAATGATATTAAAGTCCACATTTTATGCAATGATATTAAAGTCCACTATGAACGTACCTGACACATTTTATGCCAATCGTGTGACTTCAAACCGGTAAGCTTTCCTTCTTTAGTAAAACACGTTCGGAGCGAGTGCATTACGCCAGTGGGGGTCCGCAAAGATCGAATGGCCTCTTTTACTTTGCGTTCTTGGGCTCCTGTGAAAATCCATGGTGCTTTAGGAAGTTTTATCGATCCATCAGACGCTGTTTGCGGCCAATATTGCTCCATACGATCCACATTTCTAAGGTCAACTCTGGCTCCCAAAGTATCTTTCTTGCCGGTCAAATGGTCCCATAGTAGATTACCCACATTCTTGAATATGTGCATTGGATCGAGCAAGTGATTGATCACGAGTCGAGGCCAGTATGGTAACTCGTACCATAGAGATAGTCTCTTCATCCCTGGAGGCAATCCGTCATCGCACATCTCCTTCTGCTCTAACCATGCTTGTGCAGACATCCTTGGTGGCTCTCTTCCCAAAAAGCCGTCGCGTAACACATGATTCTCCGGAAGATACGCTTGATGACCTTCGTAGATTTGCTTCTTCAGTGAGGGTGCCCTACGTGCATTCAGTCTAGGTCCACATGTGACACATGCTCTGTATCCGCTTGTTTGAAGCCCTGCATGTATACACATGATAATAGATCAACTATGGGGAAAAACCAGATTTACAGTGTCTGAGAGAGGAGTGTCAATAGATCACCTGAGCATTCTGTTAGCCCGGGATAGTCATGCATGGTCCACATTAGAATACCTCTGATCAAAGCATTCCGTCGTCCTGTGTGTCGGCTCATATCCACCACCTCTATGCCAATCCACAATTGTTGTAGCTCTTCCAATAGTGGACGAAGATACACATCCATATTCCCCACTTTATATCGCCCTGGCACAATCAAGCTTAGCCATAGGTGCCCCTTCTTCGTAGTCAACCACGGGGGAATGTTGTAGTTGACGATGACAACGGGCCATACACTGTAAGATGTTGATCTTTGACCAAATGGATTTACGCCATCCATAGCCAGGCCTAAGCGCAAATTTCGAGCTTCCCTGGCAAAATCCGACCATGTTCCATCTATATGTTTCCAGGCTGCGCAATCTGCAGGAATTCGTAGCACACCATCCGAAGATTTATTCTCCTCATGCCATGATGCTAGGGTGGCCATGGACTTACATTCGAAGAAATGCTTGATGCGAGGAAGCAAAGGAAAATGTCGCAAAACCTTTTGTGGAATTTTTGTCCCGTGGAGATCTACTCGATATCTTTCGGAATCACATTTCGGACACTTCTCCATGTCTGTGTATTCCCCTCTGAAAAGAATGCAGTCATTAGGACAAGCATGGATAGAATTGTAATCCATCCCCAAGTTTCGCAAAATCTTTCTTGCTTCATCTCGGGAATCTGGCATCACATTGTCAGCTGGTAGAATGTGCTCTTTCAGCAATCTACACAACATAAAAATATGATACAGTCGTGTAAAAATCTATCAGATCATTATACACCATGAGTTCTATTAAAGTAAACTAATTGTAATAGATCACCTGAAAAGCGCTCTGACGCTAGTGTCACTCCATCCAAACTTTGCCTGCATGTTGAGAAGAACCAGGAGTGCTTTCAATCTAGACATACGTGCTCCATTATACAATGATGTATCGGCTTCACTTTTCATATCATCATAGATAAGCCTTTCTGAATCCATGATCGTCTCGATCATTTCATCAATCTCGGGCTCAAACATTGCCTCGTTGGGAATGTGCTCTGCATGATCATCCCCCGAGCTGTCAGAGGCTACATCTTGTGGCCTCACATATGCTGCTTGACCAAAGCGCCTGCGAACACGTCTATTGGGTTGCAAGATTGCTGCTTGTTGGCCAGCGTCAGAGTCCGACGAGTTATAATTGGCAACAACTCGATCTATAATAGATGGATCGAACTCGCCAAATTCATGAACGTGCTGCAAAGAAACACGTCTTGTCCGTCGCACAGCATGCTTGCATTGATTACAAGGACATAAGACCCTCGTTGAGAGATAGGTGTTTCGGTTGGACGGTCCCACATCCTCGTCGCTACTCATAATGAGGATAAAAAACTTATAACCTAGACAACAAATTTAATATTCTATTGGCATTCTTCGTCTTATCTCTCTCTCTCTCTCTCTCTCTCTCTCTCTCTCTCTCTCTCTCTCTCTCTCTCTCTCTCTCTCTTTACCTCACATTCTCTAGTCATGTCCAATCCCCGCACACCTCGGTCTAGAGGTGCACGGAGATCAGAACCACCGGGTTATAATCTCGTCTTTATTGGTCAATACCTATATTTGTGGGTACAAGAAATCTAGACACCCACGTCTACATGATACTGCATGTAGTGGACAAAATCCCTTTGCCTCTTCTCTAGCTGTAGCACTTCACTTCATCTTAACATCTTTTCACAGTAGATCTTTTCACTGTTCGTCTAACTCTAAACCCTAAACCGTAAGTAATTCTTGCGTGGACTCGATCTAACGTAAATAAGCGTAAATCTAAATAAACGTAAATCTAACTAAAAATAAAGCTAAATCTAATTTAACGTAAGTCTAATGACTAGAGGTTGTCTAGATGGTCATTGTGTCGGGGATGTAGTGACTCTTGCCGCCCTGAAGATCCGCCTTCTTCCCTATCTTCTGAAGACATTTCACCAGTACTTTTGGATCGACGGAGCCCACTATGAGTGAAGGCAGCAATACCCTATATTCCATTGAGGGCTTTCTTCACCCGCTTCATGCAGGCATCGCAGTCTATGGAGACCCGCATCTAATCTAATATAACATAAATCTAAATCTAGCTTAAATAAATGTAAATCTAGTTAAAAATAAACCTAAATCTAATTTAATGTAAGTCTACATATAACCTAATCTTTAACGTCTTTTAAAATAGTTTCCTACGACGTTATAACTCTCTTCTTCCTGTGTGTGTGCGCGTGTGTGGATGTGTGTGCCAATAAAAAGAGATAAATGGTATAACCTTTCTATCACCCATGCCAAGTATGATAGATTGATTATGCCATTTCTCTCTTGAATAATAGGTCTTCAGTTCAACTCCTCGTCGGCTAGATCTTTAGGTCTTTTAATTTTAATTAGTTTCCTACGACGCTCCCTTAGTTTCTCTTTCTTTCTCTCTCAATGTGTGTGCGTTTTTTTGGATCGTATGCATGTTTTCTTTCTCTTTTCCTCTCTCAATGTGTGCGTTTTTTGTTTATGCATGTTCTCTCTCTCTTTTCCTCTCTCAATGCGTGCGTTTTTTGTTTATGCATGCTCTCTCTCTCTTTTTCTCTCTCAATGTGTGTGTGCACTCTTTGTTTATGTATGTGTGTGCGTTTTTGCACTCTCTCTCTCTCTCTCTCTCTCTCTCTCTCTCTCTCTCTCTCTCTCAAAAACACTATATGTGTGTGTGTATGTGTGTGTGTGTGAGAGAGAGAGCGAGGGAGAGAGAAAGAGAGGAAGGGAACATGAGAATGAGGAGAGGGAAGGAGCATACCTGTCTCTCCTTCCTCTCCTCGTGTGTGTGTGTGTGTGTGTGTGTGTGTGTGTAAAAGAAAGAGAGAGAGAGAGAGAGAGAGAGAGAGTGAGGGAGAGCGTTACCTGCTCTTTGCTTGAGGGCGTCGAAAAACTCAGATCTGAGATCTGAGTTTTTGGGCGCGCTCGGTTATTTTTTTTACCCCAGCTGGCGTCGCTATGAGCGTCGCTATAAGCGTCGCTATGAGCGTCGCAAATTTCTTTGTAAATTTGCGACGCTCATAGCGACGCTTATAGCGACGCTCATAGCGACGCCGGGAATTTTTTTTTTGAGCGTCGCTGTGTGAGCGTCGCTAATGTGAAGAGCCTCTTGTAGTGTCAGAGGCAGGGATTAGGCGGTGTTTAAACCCTGTCCATTAGGCAAAATTTGGACTCACAAAGGGGCCCTTTAAGGAGTTTGACTTTACCTCTCTCTACCAAAACGGTCGCATGGATAAATTTTTGCAAACAAACTCCAAAGTTGGCGGAGGTTTGACAGTTAGAATATCCTCTTCAAGCTCTATCTATTGATATATAGCACGCCATGAGATTCCTCATATTTTAGAAGATTCTTTTTTTGATTCACCCCTTATGTGACAACTCTGTCGGAATCTAAGTGAATCAAAAAAAGAATCTTCTAAAATATGAGGAATCTCATGGCGTACTATATATTAATAGATAGAGCTTGCAGAGGACATTCTAACTGTCAAACCTCCGGCAACTTTGGATTTTGTTTGCAAAAATTTATCCATGAGCCCGTTTTGGTAGAGAGAGGTAAAGTAAAACTCCTTAAAGGGCCCTTTTGTGAGTCCAAATTTTGCCTAATGGCTCCAGAGCATTTTTATCAGCTTACAGAGACTCTAACCAAGTCTATGTTTGAGAAGCTCCAGGCAGAGTTTGCACCAGCTATTTTTGACATAGCCCTCCTGACATCAGGTGCTTTAGTAAACATGGTCAAACAAACCATTGGAAAGATCATGAAAACCTTTCAAGAACTGAAAAATCCTGCAATTACTTCCTTGCCAAACATAGCTGAGCGCATACATCTTGTGCAACAAATTTACACGGAGTTCAAGAGTAAGGAAAAGTTAGAAAGAGAAGCAAAGCGTGCAAGAGTGGAAGCCAGCTCTTCTGAAGCTGCTGTTGAACCAGAAATCATTCTTAGAACAGAGCCTGAAACGTCATCCATTGCTACATTAGACCTCTCTCAACTACCACCTATTTTACACCTTTTACTCGACACAGCCGTCTTCAATATCCAAGCTCCACAGCTAGGAGAGGGAAGATGGGCACATGTGAAGCGTGTGGGTGTCACACATCCCGCTTTCAAAGATCAAGTGTATGCTGCAAAAGTGTTCAAAGTACACTTACATGGGCCCACCATGGAGCAACAGGTCAAAGACAAAGCAACAATTTTGGATATTTCACATCAAGGTATTATCTACCCTCTTGCCATGGTGCGCCACGTGGAGCAACCAATGCTCATTTCACAATTTTGGAATGGTGGCCATGTGGAGCAATGGATCAAAGAATGCACTGTAGATGGCAGCCAACCTGTCATCCGCGATTATGTACTCACTGCAGGAACAGTAGAGCTATTCCAGGAGAATATTTTGCAGATCATCAATGCTCTCCTCCAAACTCTAAAGTATATACATTCGCATAACTACCTCCACAATGATCTACACTCTTGGAATATGATGTTGCATTTTGGCGAAAAAGGTGTTTATGCCGGCATTGTGGATTGGGGTTCATGCACCAAAACAAATACCACAGCCGGTTTTCCTCCTCTACGCGATATGTAGATAGAAACTAGAAAACAGTATGAGAGAGATTATCCATGGGCAGCCCCCGAATGTATATCTAGTAATCCTCCCTCCTGGACCAAAGCTATGGATATTTATTCCATGTTTCATACATGTAAACGCATTTTGAAGTGCTTACCAGAGCCCCAAGAACAAAGCAAGAGACATTTTTTGAGTAACGTACTTGCTCATCTTGAAACCGGCAAGCGTCTAAACCCCAAAACCCGGCCTAACGCTTTTGACCTCTCCTTATGTTTAAATGGTGCCCATAGAGTGGGTTACAACATTGTAATGACATCTGGCTTACGACCAGCTGATGATTAATGAAAACACAAGTCTCATGATTTCATCATTGTTTTACTTTTGGTGTCAGATTTAATTGTATGTTTAATTGAACAAAATATCTATGTTTGTCATTTGATATACTGTCCAATGTCAAATTAATTGAATGGGTATTTAAAAGTAATGACATGTTCACCTAATATGCAGATATGGAAGAAGAACTCAACCACGCTAAAGCTCAGGCAATTTTTAAATAAGAATAAGTTAGATGTGGACAAGCAGATCTTTCTACTATTGCGAACATTGAAGAAGATGAATCTGAGCTGCAGGGCGAACCACTAACCCATAAAGAGTGCAAAAAGCTTTGCCCTAATCACTTTGTACACCATCAACTATTTCAGATAAGTGGCAATGCAAAAGATACAGCTCCGTTAAAGCTCTCTGATTTGCAACATAAAGGATTGGCACGTGTATTGCTGCAAAGGTTTATACGACAAGAGAGATGCCTACCAAACAACAACCAAGTATCAATTTACTTTATCCAACAATGCTATATTCGATATGTTTTGCTCAAGAGAGTGGATTGGTCAGATCGTCCAGGCACCGCTGGCGTTGGACGTGGACGCATTGCAGAAAAGGTGGCAGCACGCAATGCAAATAATCCAATGCCTCCTCGCAAGCGTCCTATTGTTTTACTTCCTGAAGAGTCAGAAACAATGACTGAATTAGCCAGCCAAGGACAAGACCTTGCCAGCCAAGGAGAAACACTGGACATGCTTTGTGGCCGTATTCTTGAGCTTGAAATAGAGTTAAGTGATGCACAAGCAAAGCTTCAACGATATGAATCATTGTATGGACCTTTGTCAGATGATACTACCACTTCACATAAAGATGGTGCTCAACCATCCCCTGAGCTAGGAATTACAGATTTTACCATAGACCAGCTTATAGGAAATCTATCAAGCTCATAAGTCACTCACAAGCTTTTTGTAATCTCAAAATTATATCAAACTCTTTTCGATTGAGTAATTTCCTAGAACCTTGTTGTAATTTCAAACCTACATCGACTTTATGTAATTGTTATTCGACAAGATATTATCGGCACTTTATATTTGTGTGTGAGTAAATATGTGCGTATGAGAGAGAGAAAGAGAGGTTTTGATGTGAACGACAACGAGATACCACTTTCTTTCATCATATGCAAAAACTTGTTAAGTATTACAATGGTACTCTCACAAATCATCTCCATCTTCAAAAACTGCAACCATATCATCTACTTCGTCCATATTTGAGCATTCTGAAACAATCTCGCATTCCATATCATCTTCATCATCAACTTCTGTAGAAATAGCTTCATGTGTTTGGAAGACTCCATATTGCTTTTGAGCGGCTCTAGTTGCAATGTTTTGAGGCTTATAAATAAGTCTCATATTGCAAAAAACATACACCAAATCAGCAACCCGTTTAGTATGAAGTCTGTTTCGCTTTTTCGTGTGCACAAAGTCCAATGCTGACCAATTTCGTTCACAACTTCCACTTGATGCAGCTATTGATAAAACTCTAACTGCAATGTGTTGCAACTCCACTTTCTCTCCACCATACTCCTTCCACCATAAAGGTGCACTTGTTTTGCCAATGGCATCTATATGCCACGGATCCTGAATCATACCAGTTCTGTTGGCATAATCTACTCGCTGATGAAAAGTTGTTTTTCCATCTTCATGCCCTAAGAGTTGGGAGCACACTATTTTGAAGTCGGACATAACTTCTTTGTTGGCAGATTGCTGATGCATTTGAAACTTAGGATCCAATACAAAAGCCGCACCATGCAATGGCGTATGCAACTGCACCCAGCGCTTGTTAACAATTGTAATCATGGTAGCTTTATCCTTTGCACCAAAACTGACATTTCCTCTTAGCCTCTGACATATACCAGTAGACCCGACCAAAAATAAAAGAATCTGTGTCAACTGCTCTCAAAAGATCTACAAATGGCTTAGACACAGTTACTATTCTTTCTACATTACGCCAAAAGACTGGCGAGTTTACTATTTGTGCACATCGACCAGCTGCTTCCTGATAACTTGGATACTTGCTGAGCCATCCATCCCATGTTCTGTCTACTAAGGTTTCCATCAATGCAGGCTTCAACTCTTGCAAAGCAGCAAGAACATAGTATGCCGTAGCAAACCTTGTTGCGCAAAATATTGGCAGAGCTTTATTTGGTGACTTGGTTAGAAAAAGAGCATACGAAAATTGATGCTCTCTAATGAATTTCACCACATGATCACTACAAGAGGCTATTCATATTAGCGACGCTCACACAGCGACGCTCAAAAAAAAAAATCCCGACGTCGCTATGAGCGTCGCAAATTTACAAGTAAATTTGCAACGCTCATAGCAACGCTGGCTGGGCTAAAAAAAATAACAGAGAGCGCCCAAAAACTTAAGATCTCAGATCTGAGTTTTTCGGCGCCCTCAAGCAAGGAGCAGGTAACGCTCTCCCTCTCTCTCTCTCTCTCTCTCTCTCTCTCTCTTTCTTCTCCACACACACACACACACACACGAGGAGAGGAAGGAGAGCCAGGTATGCTCCTTCCCTCTCCTCACTCTCATGTTCCCTGGCCTTCCCCTCTTTCTCTCTCCCTCTCTCTCTCTCTCTCTCTCTCTCACACACACACACACACACACATAGTGTTTTTGAGAGAGAGAGAGAGAGAGAGAGAGAGAGAGAGAGAGAGAGAGAGAGAGAAAGAGTACAAACATAAACAAAAACGCACACACACATACATAAACAAAGAATGCACACACACATTGAGAGAGGAAAAGAGAGAGAGCATGCATAAACGAAAAACGCACACATTGAGAGAGGAAAAGAGAGAGAGAGAACATGCATAAACAAAAAAACGCACACATTGAGAGAGGAAAAGAGAGAGAAAACATGCATTTAAAAAAAAATGGACACACATTGAGAGAGAAAGAGAGAGAAACTAATTTAACGTCGTAGGAAACTATTTAAAATTAAAAGACCTAAAGATCTAGCTGACGAGGAGTTGAACTCAAGACCTATTATTCAAGAGGGAAATGGCATAACCAATCTATCATACTTGGCATGGGTGATAGAAAGGTTATACCATTTATCTCTTTTTATTGTCACACACATCCACACACGCGTACACACACAAGAAGAAGAGAGTTATAACGTCGTAGGAAACTATCCTAAAAGACGTTAAAGATTAGGTTAGATGTAGACTTACGTTAAATTAGATTTAGGTTTATTTAAGTTAAATTAGATTAGATTTAGGTTTATTTTTAGTTAGATTTACGTTTATTTATGCTAGATTTAGATTTACGTTATATTAGATTAGATTTAGGTCTCCATAGACTGCGATGCCTGCATGAAGCGAGTGAAGAAAGCCCTCAATGGAATATAGAGTATTGCTGCCTTCACTCATGGTGGGCTCCGTTGATCCAAAAGTACTGGTGAAATGTATTTAGAAGATAGGGAAGAAGGTGGATCTTCAGGGCGGCAAGAGTCACTACATCCCTGACAATGACCATCTAGACAACCTCTAGTCATCCAACAGCAACTTCAAAGTTAGCCAGAAATGCATTAAATTCATGAGACATATACTCCCCCCCTCGATCAGAACAGAGGGTGCACATAGTACATTTCGAGACATTTTCAGCCATAGCCAGAAATTGTTTGAAGCACATAAAAACTTCAGACTTCGCTTTAAGCGGAAATACCCATGCATGCATGGAGTAATCATCAATGAAAGTCACAAAGTACAGGTAATTTGCCCAAGGACGGAGTTTGCATGGGCCCACAAACATCACTATGCACAAGCTGCAACCTGCATATGGCCCGAACTGAACCATCCTTTGGAAACTTAGAATGCTTCATCTTACCCAAAATACAACCTTCACAAACATGTTTGACAGGTGCTTCAAGAGGTGGCAAAGAAGCAACCATATCAGATTTTTGCAAACGCAGCAAACTGGCAAAATTCAGATGACCAAAACGTGCATGCCAAAGTTTTGCATCTGAAATAGCCCTTGAATCTGCAACAGCATTTGCAAAATTTTGTCCACACTTGTCATACAAAGTGAGCTTATACAGCCCACGGCACAAAAGGCCAGATGCAACAATTTCATCACCAAAACTGAGATCATGAACTGTAAATCTGTCATCCACAAATTTGACTACAAGGCCAAGTCTAGCAAGTGCGGATACAGAAAAGAGATTCTTCTTGATCCCAGATACATAAAGTGCATCAACAAGTGTGAAGGAACTGCCATTAGCAGCAGTGAGCACAATCTTTCCAACTCCCTGAACTGGATAAGTGGCGTTGTTGGCACAAGTGACTGAATTCCCATGAGGGACAGACTCAAGAGAGGTAAACAATTCACGATGTGAGGTAATGTGCTTTGTAGAGCCACTGTCGAAATACCACACATGTGAATCTGCAGCAACAACTGACAAGCATGCATCATGGACAACAGGATTGTAAGTGCACTCTGTGCTAAAAGCCCATTCTGCATCAACATCAGCATTACACAGAAGACTCAACAATGGCTGCATTTGTAGTGGAACCAGCATTTGCAATGGAACCACCCTCTTTCTTCTTAGCCTCTTTGGCCTTCAACTTAGGACACGACTTGATCAAGTGATCATTGGATTTACAATAATGGCAATGCATCTTCTTTTTGCCCTTATCACCAGAATTGCCAGACGAAGTACTACCAACAGAAGCATTAGGAACATAATTTTTGCCACTCACAGCAGAACCATAAGAAGTGGCTACATTACTGTTACCACTCTTTCTTTGAGAAGCAATAAAAGCCTGTTCAACTGCACGCTGCCTAGTCCTGGTTTTTCTAGAAAGTGACTCTTGCAACAACAATGTGCATAATGCATCAAACTTGACAACTTCAGGATTTCCTTGGGTCATCAGTCTCCAAGTACTAGCAAAAGTCTGGTAGGAATCTAGTAAGGCATCAAGAACAGTCTGCACAAGGGAACTGTCTGAAATGACTTCACCTGCAGAAATAAGCTGCTCATTGATATCCTTGACACTAGCAAGGAAAGTGTCTATATCATCTTCCTCATGCATAATCTTCGACTCCAGCTCTTTACACAGCAAAGCAATTTTAGCCTCATTGTGGCTTGCATAAAGACTTGCTAGAATATCCCAAGCCTGTTTTGCAGATTTTGCTGAACGAATGTGAGGAACAATGGTGCACTTCACAGACAACGGAATCAATGCATGAGCTTGCGCATCCTTAACATCCCAATGAGCTTGTTCTGCCGTAGGCAAAACAACTCTAACAGCAGCAATCCTTGCAGCAAGACCTCCAACATCCTCAACATCACCTACATCCTCAGAACCAGGACGTACATCAATTCCCTGCACAATGTTCGAGACACCCTTTGACACAAGAACATGTTGCATCATATAAGCCCACATAGGGTAGTTGTCCCCATCCAACCTGTCCTCAGCAACAAACATCTTGAACACATCTGTGTTGTTGTTGTCAGCCATGGTAAATGCTACACCTGATGTGAAAACTACCCAAAAATAGGAGAAACACAGCAGAAACAACCTCTGCTATATAGCACAAACTGTAGAAGACTATAAGGCACCTGTTATGCAGTAAACGGCACTGACAAAAATTTTGCACAAAATGACGAAATAGCCTGTGGAGTATTGCCTGTAGTGGAAACGGAGGCCGAAATGAGCCCAAATCAAAATTCTGAGCAGAACAAGCTCTTCGAGTTCTCCCAAATTTTTTGTCGACCTGCGAACGCTCGCCAAAGCTCACTGAAATCGGAGAAAGTGAGCAAGCGTGTGCTGGAGCAGCTGGCGACTAAGCCCGGGAGGGTGTGACCTGCTCTGATACCAATTGTTGGAATTAGGGTTGCAGAGAAACACACATAGCTTGGAGAAGACGAAGGAAGCTCAAGGTGCACAATAGAGAGTGTGTTACTTAGTGTGCAATGGAAAGATGGATAGCCCTAGAGTGATGGGCGTATATATAATGCACGGGGGAAAAAACCTCCTAAAGAGGAAAAAAATGTCCCGGCGGTCCAAGTGCGTTCACACACATCACTACCACATGTATATGGTAACAATACAAAAATCAAAGTAGTTAAGAATACATGATTCATCACGTTTATAAAAACGCCATCAGGGATTTCAAATTCACGTAATCACACAAAATGACACTAGAGTGAACATCTAGTTGGTAAGGTGAATCTTCTGTTAACGTTGACAAAGTCATGCATTTATACTATTGATGAAGGGGGAAGAAACCAATTTTGAAAAACTCCAATTTATATGGTTGTTAATGTTAATTAACGCTTTGTGATCATGTAAAATTTTTGAGTGATCACGTAATTATTAAAGTAGGATTGGATTGGAAACTAACAAACTAATAGCAAAAGGTGTCGAAGCCTCCGCTGCCAAGATGAGATGTCCCCCTGGTTATCTGTTGTATCTGCGCGGCCTAACGCTGATGTCTAAACCGCGTGTCCGCTGTCCGCTCATCCTCCCTGATCTGTTGCTACGTCTCGTGTGAGATGCCCGAAGGCTTCGGCGAGCCGGTCCTGAAAGCTTGCCGAGCTGCATCTCGTCGATGTTTCACGGTGTCCCGTGCAACACCCTTGATCCACCTCCTCAGAAGATCCTTTGAACCTAGAGCAGGCTGATACTCTCTCATGATGGTCTCCATTATATAATTGATTTTGTCGCGATCCTGCTCAGGCCAAGGCGTCAAAATGCTGGTCGAAAACTGCAGCTCTGCGAGCTGGCAAATCCGCTGTCTCATCTCAGTCCCGACTCTATCCATGTCAACAGAACCATCTGCCCGTACAGTATAGAGCTTGGAGGCACTAGGATCGTGTGCCCTCCAAGGTGTCCGAGGTGTGCTAAGAGGTGTGTCAAGAGGAGTGCCTGGGTAGGATGGGGGTCGTGAGCGAGGAGGGGTCAAAGCATCTGTGGACCCTCCTCCACAGCAACCACCACCTCCACCTGATGATCTCCAAGATCGGCGAATGTGCCTGTGCTGCGGAGATGAGGACGTACCCGCCTCTGCTGTACCCCTAGGTGTTGAAGCGGCCGTGATGGGAGACCTCGCAGGCGTCGTACCCGTAGGTGTCCCCCCCCCCCCCTCCCCATAGGCATCCCCCCATAGGTGTCTCTCCCATAGGCGTTGGACCCTCGGGTGTGAAGCCCGAAGGCGTAGTACCCGTGCCTCTGGCTACCCAGTACTGAGACGTCTCTGCCATCTGACTGGGCGTCATCCGTGTGACAAAGCCCATAAATGCATCTGCACTCATAGAAGTGGGATCTAGAAACTGGTCTGCTATACTAAAGTCCTGCACAAAGAAAGTAAAAGAAAGCATCATAACACCTTTGTTTAAATTAACTTTAAGCTTAATTTTAAATCAACGTCTTCACACAAACACTTACAGGCCTAGGCCTTGATGAGTGAGGCATCATCGATAAGACCTTGCACCGTATCATCGTCTATCTCTAATTGCAGACATAACTCTACCCCAAGTCGTTCTGGAAGATTGTCTTCATCCATCGCATCTTCATCTACAAGTGTCATATCTGGCTTGTCTGCATCATATCTCGTATATCTGTCAGCTTCCTCTGCCATACCTTCGTCCATCTCATCTAATGTCACAGTAGTATTTACGTCGTCTGACCGACTTTCCTCAGGAGCTCTTGCCCTTCAAATACTGGTTTATTTCTTGGAGCAACCTAAACCACAAACCACCATTGTCGCTCTCGAGGGTCCGGTACAAAAACCACTTGCTCGCAATGTTCGGGGAGAGCAAATGTGTCACTCGCATCTGTCGAAACCTTTGTAGAATCTATTTGCACAATCTTGTTTCCATCTCTGTGTACCGTTGCATTGCGACCAGAAGTAATCAACTTGAACCACTTCACATCCAACAAAAACATCTCAAACCGCCTGAAGCTGACTTTCAGGATATTTGACACCAGACCATAGTAATCCAGGTTGCTAGTGCTCTCATTCGTGTCTCTGGCACTAGCCCTACTCTTTTGCATGAAACTAACCATTATCCCACTGTCAACCGTGTTTCTTCTGCTGTCAGTTTGTTGTGTTCTGAAATGCTTTCCATGCGACCACAATGCCATGTATGTATGATACCTCCAGTCACATCCAATAGCCAGCTCTTCCTCTTCTAGAGATATGGGTTCTCCGATCTGTCCAGCTGCTCTCACTGTCTTGTCCAACCATGCCATTGTAGGGAATTCAGGTAGAGGAGCGAGATAGTCTAGCAAGGGTAAGCCTCTAGTCGTTCGGCTTCGCCTGAAATCGTGTCGCTCCCTATTGCGTCTCTTTTTCTATTCTTCGTACCTTTCAAGCCATTTTTGCATCGGCTCTGAATTTAGTATACAGAACTTCATGATCTTTTCTCGCATGGCATCGTTCATTTTCTTTGGCACCCTTGTCCCTGCGGCTCCTCTCCCACCAGTCTTGCATCCTCCTCATCACTCCACAGTCGAGGCATTTCTGGGTCAGAAATGGATAGAAATTTGATCGTCAAGACAAGAGACTCTTGCACCAACGATCCTTCTGCCATGCTCCCCTCTGGATGCGCTTTTTGGAAAACAAAACCCTTAAGTGTTTTCATGAACCGCTCTAGAAAGAACATCCAACGACTATGGACTGTACTTACCACTCCAACCTCATCTACTACATGGACAAGCAAGTGCATTTGGATAGTTAGGCAGCTCGTGGGTAGATACTTCTCAATCATGCAAACTACCTCAATGGAGTTATCCCTTGCGAGTGCAATAGATTCCTCTCGTATCTCCTTGGAAGAGATCCACCGCACTAGCTCTAAAATGTTGTATATACAGGTCCGCACTTCCTCCGTTAAACACCCCTTGATCGCAATTGGAAGAATGAATTGCAAGAACTTATGCCAGTCGTGCAATTTCAGTCCTGACAGTTGATTTTCACGGGTGAATGCTGTCTTGAGACATCGCATATATCCTGTTGGTGTCCTGAACTCTGAAATCACCCTTTTAACTTGTCGCTCCTCGCTTTTTAGCAATACCCATGGCGCTCTTGGAAGCTTTGTTGGGCCAGCTGCATTGGTGAAGGGCCACATCTCTGGCATCTTTCCAACTGACTGCAAATCATCTTCTGAAGCTCAATTGTCTTTCATTCCCATGATTGTCTTCCAGAGGAGCTCTCCCACATTCTTGAATATATGCATTGGATCCAACAAATGGTTAATTAGTAGATCACCCCAGTATGGCAACGTATGGAGAATGGACAAAAGTTTCATTCCTGGAACAGGTTGCCCCTCATGTTGCTCCCATCGGCGACACCACTCTTGTACATGCATAAGACGACATTCGACGCGACCAAGCTGACCTTCGTGCAAGTGATGGCCATTTGGAAGATAACAGTGGTGGCCTTGATAAATTGTCTTTCGAAGAGAGGCAGAATAGCGCACATCCAAAGACAACCCGCAAATTGGACATGCATTGTATCCCTAAGTTGTAAGCCCTGCATATTTTAAAGCATGATTCAGGCCAAGGCAAAGTGCTTGCGAATAGCGAGAATTTTGTAAATCAAGAGCCATTACCAGAAGCTTCTGTGTATCCTGGCCAATCATGCATAGTCCACATAAGAAGTCCATGTATACTTGCATGTTGTTGTCCTACTGGTTTGACCGCATCTGCTATGTCGATCCCATGCCATAACTCCTGGAGCTCATCAACTAGTGGAGCTAGATAAACATCCATGTTTTTTGCCTTGAACTTACCAGGTACAATCAAGCTTAATATCAAATGACCCTTCTTGATGGCAAGCCACGGCGGGAGGTTGTAATTGATAAGGCACACAAGCCAAGTGCTCCATGACGAGCTTCTCAAACCAAATGGATTGACTCCATCCATTTCCATGCCCAAAGGCAAATTGTGTGGTTCACTCTTAAAATGTGGCCAGGTATCTTCAATGTGCCTCCAAACCTTTGAATCAGCGGGCACCCTAAATGTTGTGTCAGTGGATCTATTCGTAGAATTCCACCGCATCAACTTTGCAATGGAACCACAACGAAACATGCTTTTTATCCTAGGAATAATAGGGAAATGCTGCAACACTTTAGCTGGCATTGTCTCTCCAACCGCATCTTGTTTGTAGCGCATTGCTCCGCACTTAGGACACACCAGACAATCTAAAAATTCATTGTGAAAAAGAATGCAATCATTTGGACATGCATGAATCTTGTTGTATTCCAAGTCAACTAAGCTCAATAGTTGCTTTGCGTCTGGCCTGGAGGGGGGCATTTCATTGCCAGCCGGGAGAAGTTTCTCCCGCAACAACCTGTTTAAGACACATTAAATTAAAAAGCTCCCCAAGCACGTCACCATTGCAATCAAAAAATCTCTTTTGTAAATTACGTACCTAAACAAAGCAGTGACGCTTGCATCTGACCACCCGTACAGTGACTGAAGATTCAAAAACGCCAGACAAGTACGAAGCACAGATATTTTGGCGCCTTCATAGATTGGTTTTGACATGCCAACTTCCACAACATGTCTTCATGAGATAGGCGCACGGATTTTAAAAGTTGCTTCGTTAGCGTTCTCCTCGCTTCTGGAAGAAGGCATCCAACATCTCCTCCATGCCGTCGTCTTCTGTCTGTAAGCCCTTTTCTGCTTCCATCCTTAGCTCTATATTGGTCGGACCTTCATGCATAATCCTTTTTCTCTCTCTCTCAGATATAGGTGTTATGTCGTGAAAATCAATGCCCGTTCAGTAGGAGTCGTATCGTAGATTCTATACGATTTCTCTAGCAAACTCTCCGTACTTGTGCACATACTGATTACATATCCTACGCATGCGCACAATTTGATACTTGCAGAGCGTGCATGAGCATGCAATTTTTTCCTCCATGTTAGTTGATAACGTTGCCATCTACAATGATTATGAATGTTGTTTTAATATATATGCTCCTCACAATGTAAACTACCTCGCATTCTCTAGTTTTGCCCGATCTCCGTACACCTGGGTCCAAAGGTGTACGGAGATCAGGACCACCGGGTCAAAATCTCGTCTCTATTGGTCAAATCCTATATGGGTAGACACATACGTGCACTCGCAGGTGTACATGGCAATGCATGTAGCGGGTAAAACCCCTTTGCCTCTTTTAGTTCCATAGTTTCTTCTAGAGGGAGAGAGAGAGAGAGATAGAGAGAGTTTCTGTCCTTTTCACACAATTGGTCAGCCAACCTAACTCTTTCACACCGACTTTCTCTATCTACTATCTATCTCTCTCTCTCTACCTCTGTAGCTATCTCTAGTTAATTCTCTCTCTCTCTCTCTCTCTCTCTCTCTCTCTCTCTCTATATATATATATATATATATATATATATATATATATATATATATATCACTCTCTATCTCTCGTTCTTTCTCTCTCAATCTTGCTCTCGCTATTTCTCTTTCTCTCTCTCTCTCTCTCTCTCTCTCCCTCTCTCTCTCTCTCTATATATATATATCACTCTCTTTCTCTCTCTCTCTCTCTCTCTCTCTCTCTCTCTTTAATTTCCTACACGCACACACACATCTCTCTCTCTCTAGCTTTTTAATTTCTTATTTACACACACACACACACATCTCTCTCTCTAGCTTTTTAATTTCTTATTTACACACACACACACATTTCTCTCTCTTTCTCTCTTTGATTTTCTACACACACACACACACCACTCTCTCTCTCTCTCTCTCTCTCTCTCTCTATCTCTCTCTCTCTCTTTCCTACACACACACACACCTCTCTCTCTCTCTCTCTCTCTCTCTCTCTCTCTCTCTCTCTCCTACACACACACACACACACACACACACACGATGTAGAGAGAGAGAGAGAGAGAGAGAGAGAGAGGGGTTGGGGGGAGGGGGGGAGAGTTTCATAATACCTGCGTAGCAGGTTTCGGCCAAGAGATCTGAGCGCGTCACAGGCGAAAATGGCCGCCTGCGCATGGATTTCCCTTTTTTCCCCCCCAATTTTTTGCGTCGAAATCTGCATCGATATACTTGTGGTAATATCCGTTGATATATGCGTGGTAAAGTATGCCTTGCTACGTGTATTTCCACGCGCATATCGACGGATATTCCGACGCATATATCAAAGGTACGACCGTCGATGTATACAGCGTCAATATCTTGATGTTATGTTGTAGTGAAACATTGTGCCTGGAGTGATCTTAAAAAATCTTGTGATTAAGCCAAGGTGAGTGGCTCTCTCTTTGAATAAAATGGTTGGGTTTGTAAAGTGTATCCTTCACGGTTCACTAAACTCTATGTGGAGAATCTAAGAAACATTGATGGATATCTATGCAAGACAAATGCAAGATTCAATTGCAGTGCACGATTAAAAATCATTTGAGAGAAGTTCAATCTATTGAGGTCTTTAAATTTCACTCAGAGCGAACCTAGAAGAGCTTCATATATAAACGTGTTCTTGTTGGTTTCATCAATCTACATCCTATCCATGGAAGGATCATTTTGGAGTGTGTAGGCACATCAATGCATCTCTTTCTAACCGAGATTCTTCAGCATGGACAGTGCCTTCCGTGTAATTGTGACGGGATCAAATGGTGTACTTGTGTGGCCCATGTGCCACACAAGTATACTTGAGTATGTGCCACACAAGTAATCTTCTTTTGACCCCGTCACAAGTACACGGAAGAAATTGTCCATGTTGAAGATCCTTGGTCAAAAAGAGATGCATCGATGGGCATGCACACTCCAAAAGGATCTTGCCACAATCAGTGGGCTAGATGTAGACTGATGAAACTAGCAAAGAATACATTTAGATATGAAGCTATTTCAGGTTCACTCTGAGCAAAATTGAAAGGCCTCAGCAGATTGAATAGTTCTTGTATGATTTTTAATCGCACATTGTTATTGAATCTTGCATGTACCCATGATATATATCCATCAATGTTTCTCAGCTTCTCCACATAGTTGTTTAGCTCTTCCTAGTGAATCTTCCAAAGGATGCACTTTTCAAACTCAGTCATTTTCTTCGAACAAAGTGCCCCCCACCTTGGCTTGATCATGGGACTTCTTAAGATCACTCCATACACAATTTTTGACTCCATCAGCAAGACCTCCATCATCTCCACATAAACAGTTTGTGAAATCACAAAAATTATAGGCTCTTCAAGTAACTTTCACATGAAGTCACCTATTTTTTCAAATTTTGGTACCTTCCATTGTGCCAATTACACAAGAAGGGACGTGTTGATTCCAACTTCAGATTTCAGAGGGACAAACACCTCTCTATGTCAAGGTATAAAACAATACAGAAAATAGAAAAGAGTAAGCCCTAATACTAACCATGCCGCCGCGAGAACTGAGAATGTCCATCAGGGCGTTTAAGCCCTTCCTGCCTGTGTTCTCGCGCTCGTACGGTGTGGAATCACGTCCTGTCATCGACCACTGTCAAAACATACAAAGATTTCATTATGTTAGAATTAAAAAACTCATAAACCCTAAACCATCGAACATAAAGAGCAATGCGAAAACACTTACAAAATCGGCCTCAAATGATGCCCATCCACCTCTCCCCAAGTGGTGCG
The DNA here is from genome assembly GCF_014529385.1 of Adiantum capillus-veneris. Classification (NCBI taxonomy): domain Eukaryota; kingdom Viridiplantae; phylum Streptophyta; class Polypodiopsida; order Polypodiales; family Pteridaceae; genus Adiantum; species Adiantum capillus-veneris. The sequence goes on along the minus strand of NC_140934.1, from coordinate 31,696,670 downwards.
AGCTCCCTGCCTCTACTCGCGCTCTAGCTGCATCCTTTTGTTGCTTCCACTTGTCGGGATTCTTGCGCGCTTCTTTCTTCGCATTCTTCCAATCTTCTTTGGACAGCCAATCTGGCCTGTTCCACCCATGCTTGATTGCTTTTTGCACTTCGGAACGCTTGTGTTTGCAGTATTCCCGCATTCGAATCTTCATCAGGTCTTCATTGAAGCGTTGATCCCGTGTTGGAATGGGAAACTCATCATGAAGTATGCTGATGACTCTGGCTTTTAAATCACTTGGTACTTCACTCCATTTGTTTAGTATGTAGTGTCTAAACAGCTGAGAGCAAAGACCACGCATGCGCGAGATCACCTTCTTGCCGTCATCATCCATGATGATGCCGCCGCTAAAGTCGACGGAGAAAAGCAAGCCCTCTGGCCGGTGACGCGTGAACCTGGGTGTCCCGGCAGGGGTCTCTAGTGGCGTGTCGATGGAGGTACAGACGTCGGGTGTCTCCACCGGTGTCTGGGCCAATAAGCGAGGAGTGTCGAGTGGGGTGGCTCCTGGCGGAGTAGGTAGAGGTGTGTAGCTGCTAGGAACAGTCAGCCGCGCAAAACCTAGCGTAGATGGCGATGATGTGGCTCGTGTGGGGACGGGCAAAGAAGGGGAGGGTAAAGAGCCTCGTCGAACACGAGGCGGTGTGGAGGCATCGGCGGCGGAATCCCCACAACAACCGCCACCGCCACCACTAGAGCGCCGGTGTCTAGACGAGTGTGAAGATCGTCTCGTCGACACCGAAGCTTCGGAGCGCGCCGAATGCTCTGAAAGAGAGGGAGATGCGGATGGAGTAGGAACGCGCGATGATGTGCCAGAGGGATGACGCTCCACGTACCACTGTCTCTGCTGCGGTGAAAAAGAAGAAAGAAACTCCTCATCATCCATACCTGCATTAAACACACGAATATTTAAACTTAATATTGAATGAATAGAGTAGACAATGACGCAAAGACCATTAAATACAATGACGTAATGACGCATATAAATACAATGACGCAATGAATTGAGTGATAGAAGAGGCAAGTCGAAAACTCAAAATTTTCAATCAAAAGATGTGAGCGCGAGTAGAAAAGAGAGTTATACACCATGGAAGGTACTTAGAGAGCCAGAGCTTTTACAACACGGCGCAAAATTGTTCAAATACAATATTTGTTGCTTTAAGAGATCTCTCTCTCATCCTCGCATAACTCAGCATAACTTCCTATATCTATATAGAGCTCTCTGTTTAAACACATATCCTCTGTTTCATTTTGTAGCTCCTCTGCATGCACCCCATATAGAGTAGTAGCATCTTGATGCTCGTCTGGCACCACCGCAACGGCTTCTGATTGAGCATCTTCTCTGATCTCCTCCATTGATGCCGTTGTGATTGGCACATGGTAGCCTTCATACGCCCTTGCACTAGGAGGGGCTACCTCTATGACGTACCACCAGTTTGATGTAGACTTTGTAGGATGAAATATTACCTGCCAGAGCCACATAACTTACATGAGAGCTTTCAAGCACATAACTTGTAAAAGGGGGATGTTAACTATTTACATACTTACTTGTTCACAATGCTCGGGTAGTACGAAGGTGTCTCTTAGGTCAATCCATTTCTTAGTAGAATCCACCTCAAGAAAACCAGACTCTCCTCTACGCACTGTAGCGTTGCGACCCTCCATGATTATCTTGAACCATTGCACATCAAACAAGTCGACAAAAAATCCTCTGTAATCGATCCTCAAAATCTCTTGTAGCGTGCCGAAGTAAGTGAGTTCCGCCACCACAGGATCTGCATCAGAGGAACGTCGTCGACTAGACTGTTCAAATTTTGCCATGATTCCACAATCTTGAGTAAAACGCTTTTTGTCGATCCGTTCCACCCTAAAATGTCGACCTTTACACCATGCTGCTGTGTATGACTTATACTACAACGAACAAAGATTATGAGTGGCCGTTCAAACGTTTAGAAATAAAGTCACTAGCTAGTCGTACATTGCAAACTTACCTTGGTCGCGCAACCCCGAGAGTACTCCCACTCTTCCTTAGTCACTTCGTCACCGCATTGTTGTGCACTTTTCAATTGGTTGTGCCTTATCTCCATCCACATCTGACGACAGCAATTGGCCCTTTGGACCGTTCTTGCTCTTGTTACTAACTTTGAAGTTGCTGTTGAATGACTAGAGGTTGTCTAGATGGTCATTGTCGGGGATGTAGTGACTCTTGCCGCCCTGAAGATCCACCTTCTTCCCTATCTTTTGAAGACATTAATTCACTAGTACTTTTGGATCGATGGAGCCCACCATGAGTGAAGGCAGCAATACCCTATATTCCATTGAGGGCTTTCTTTACCCGCTTCATGCAGGCATCGCAGTCTATGGAGACCTAAATCTAATCTAATATAACGTAAATCTAAATCTAGCGTAAATAAACGTAAATCTAACTAAAAATAAACCTAAATCTAATCTAATTTAACTTAAATAAACCCAAATCTAATATAACATAAGTCTACATCTAACCTAATCTTTAACATCTTTTAGGATAGTTTCCTACGACGTTATAACTCTCTTCTTCTTGTGTGTGTGCGCGTGTGTGAATGTGTGTGCCAATAAAAAGAGATAAATGGTATAACCTTTCTATCACCCATGCCAAGTATGATAGATTGGTTATGCCATTTCCCTCTTGAATAATAGGTCTTGAGTTCAACTCCTCGTCGGCTAGATCTTTAGGTCTTTTAATTTTAATTAGTTTCCTACGACGTTAAATTAGTTTCTCTCTCTCTCTTTTCCTCTTTCAATGTGTGTGTGCATTCTTTGTTTATGTATGTGTGTGTGCGTTTTTGTTTATGTTTGTACTCTCTCTCTCTCTCTCTCTCTCTCTCTCTCAAAAACACTATGTGTGTGTGTGAGAGAGAGAGAGAGGGAGAGAGAAAGAGGGGAAGGGAACATGAGAATGAGGAGAGGGAAGGAGCATACCTGGCTCTCCTTCCGCTCCTCGTGTGTGTGTGTGTGTGTGTGTGTGTGTGTGTGTGTGGAGAAGAAAAAGAGAGAGAGAGAGAGAGGGAGAGCGTTACCTGCTCCTTGCTTGAGGGCGCCCAAAAATTCAGATCTGAGATCTGAGTTTTTGGGCGCGCTCGGTTATTTTTTTAGCCCAGCCGGCGTCGCTATGAGCGTCGCAAATTTCTAGCGACGCTCATAGCGACGCCGGGAATTTTTTTTTTGAGCGTCGCTATGTGAGCGTCGCTAATATGAAAAGCCTCTTGTAGTGAAAAAAAATTTCTATTTTCTTTTAAAAGTAAATCAAATCATTGTTAAGCAGGCCCAAAAATCCCTTAATAGGTATGTGATAGATGTACCAAGCTCTTTTAACCCATATACAAAGACTGCCAACATTTTCTACTTCTCTAAGGAAGTGCAGTTTTCAGGGATTTCAAAATGACGGGATCACACTATAATTTCAGGTTAATAACAATAGAAATGCAAAATAACAAATATTATGTTAATTGACATTCATCTTTTTTGACCTGCAAGGAGACTTGGAGACCGGCTAAAGGCCCGCTGGGCTAAGTAGTTAACCCGCTGAGCCCGCCGGGTAAAGCCACTTCCCCGCCGGGCCCGCCGTGGCTATATAAAGACGACGCCGGTGCATGTCTTTTTCACAAGAGAGGTACATTGAAAAGTCTTTTTCACCAAACTTTCTGGCAGCTTTCCACATTCTCAAAGCAGTGTAGCGGTAATTTTTTAATCCCTTCCTTATTTTACTGATGTTTTTTTGAGTTTTTTGCGTAAAAACTCAAAGGTAAAATTTCTTTTATCAAATCATCGTACGTGGATGCACTGGCATATGGTTGAAATTGCGGCTAGGTGTGTCATTGCAAAAGCGTACGATGATTATATATGTTTTATATTTCTCCCAGTCATTCATGCTTCGGCACATGGTTGCAATTGCGACTAGGTGTGTTGCTGCTAGATTGACGGTAGCATCTGTTTGAAAGAAGTCACCGTGCGTGGATGCCCTGGCACATGGTTGCAATTGCGACTAGGTGTGTCATTGCAAAAGCGTAGGGTGACTATGTTTTATGTTGCTCCCAGTCATTCATGCTTCGACACATGGTTGCAAATGAGACTAGGTGTGTTGCTACTAGAATGACAGGAGCATCTGTTAGAAAGAACTCACCGTGCGTGGATGCACTGGCACATGGTTGCAATTGCGGCTAGGTGTGTCATTGCAAAAACGCAAGATGACTATGTTTTATGTTGCTTCCCTTCATTCATGCTTCGGCACATGGTTGCAATTGTGACTAGGTGTGTTGCTGCTAGAATGAGGGTAGCATCTAATGCATGAATGTGTGCTCAAATAATTACATAATGTTTCATATGCTTGAATCTTGAAAGAAGACATCGTGTGTGGATGCACTGGCACATGGTTGCAATTGCGACTAGGTGTGTCATTGCAAAAGCGTAGGATGACTATGTTTTATGTTGCTCCTAGTCATTCATGCTTCGGCACATGGTTGCAATTGCGACTAGGTGTGTTGCTGCTAGATTGACGGTAGCTTCTGTTTGAAAGAAGTCACCATGCGTGGATGCACTGGCACATGGTTGCAATTGTGGCTAGGTGTGTCATTGCAAAAGCGTAGGGTGACTATGTTTTATGACGTTGCTCCCAGTCATTCATGCTTTGGCACATGGTTGCAATTGCGACTAGGTGTGTTGCTGCTAGAATGATAGGAGCATCTGTTTGAAAGAACTCACCGTGCGTGGATGCACTGGCACATGGTTGCAATTGCGGCTAGGTGTGTCATTGCAAAAGCGTAGGGTGACTATGTTTTATGTTACTCCCAGTCATTCATGATTCGGCACATGGTTGCAATTGCGACTAGGTGTGTTGCTGCTAGAATGACAGGAGCATCTGTTTGTAAGTTGTTGTACGGTGAGTCATACTGCACTTTTTCTATACTGCACTTTTTTTTTCATGTAGAAAATATCCAAATGGAGTGGCACATAGTTATATTTCACAATGTGTTGTTTGCAATAATACCATTGCAGGCAAAATGGATCCTTTTGCTACTTCAGTGATAGAGTTCAAAAAGAAAATTAGACAATTGTTGATTACAATCGTCAGTGCACTAGATCCCGACGATATAGCGCAGATTGTTGCAGATGAGTCTAGATTGCAATCATTATACAGTGAGATTGCCCGCAAAATTTTGTTGTTATATCCAGACAAAACAACCGAATCAATAATCTCATTACTGAGCAGTTGGGTGGGCAATTTGCCCAAGGTGGCCTCTGATTTGAAAGAGGAATGCCCTCAAGAAGTAGACAAGGGTAAGCTAGAGCATTGGAACGCAAGATGGAGAGCTGAAAAGGAGAGGTCAAGGCGAGCATCCCACATAGACACACAGTTTGGCCTAAGCAAGAAAATGCAAATGGCTATCACGAGAGTTATGGGGAGCAGCCAAGTTGGAGAACCGTTTATTGAGGAGGCTGCCATTGAGGGAACATCGGGTGCTATTGCTTCTGCGAGTCACCTGGAGAGCAGTATATACAATTCTGAATGTAGTATGACTTTGGGCATTCCAAATAAGTCCATTAAGAAGATCAAGAAACTTGGGTCAGGGGCTTATGGCACAGGGTGGCAAGTTCAAATCAAAGGGATCAGTTTCCTTCCTGCAATGAATACTTATTGTGCCAAGGAGTTCAAAGGACAGGCCAAGCATCAGTGGAAAAGCTTTGCATCAAAAAGTAAAGTAGATCTCAACCATAGAGGGATTGTGAGGAGTATTGCCCACTCTGTAACGTTGCCATGGTTTGTGATATTCCCCTACTTCAATGGGGGGACTTTAGGTGATCTTATGGAGATAGTGCCCCTTCCACATGGCTCTTTCACGACGCTTGTAGCGCATCAAGAGGGGAAAGGAAAGATCCCTGAAGACTTTAAATGGGAGCAGCCCTCTGAAGACAAGAAAAAACGTATCAAGAGCCTGTGCAATCATGCTCCCTCGTTGATCCATGCCTTGGTGAAGGCATTGCGATTGGCACATGACGAGGGAGTGATCCACAATGATCTCCATCCATGGAACATCATGTTGGACTTTACCAAGGATCTCACTCCCCGTATTGGAATAATTGATTGGGGATTGGCTCTGCGTGTTGGCTTAGAGACACAAAAGACCAGCAATACCGATGAAAACTGGCAAAAGCTTCATCCTTGGCGAGCTCCTGAGTTACTAGATGGCAAGAATTTATGCCCATGGACCAAGGCCAGAGATGTGTACACCATAGGATGGGTGATATGGCAATTTTGTAAGTTTTGTGGAGAGTTCTCTGACTACTACAGCACAAATTGGTTCAAACATAAGGTTTCAGTGGAGGTACAAGCCATATCTAGGATTGTTGTGGAAGGTTGGGTGAGGAAGAAATCCACAGACAGAAAGACCTTGGCACTTTTGGACGAAGAATTAGAAAGATTTGAAGCCCAGCCAGAACGATGCTTACGCCCTCCCTCTGAAATGAGTGTAGCCTTTTTTTGATGGATATATGATGTACTTTATTAAGCAGGGTTTTTTGAGACTTGTGACTTATAAAAGCACTTTTAAAAATTGGGTTTTATGCGCAATAGATGATGTATGAGTAATAAAAACACTTTGTTATATCTCAATAGACAACAAATTTTCTATGAGTTTTGTTTTTTCTCTTAAGTTTCAAGCAATAAGCCACGTGGAGTCACTGATTGTCATTCATTGATTTAAAAAATGGTGGTTACTCTTATATCAATTGATTGTCGTAAGATGGTGGTTATTCTAATATCAATTGATTGACGTAAAATGGTGGTTAAAATTATAGCAATTAATTGTCGTAAAATGGTAGTTACTCTTATAGCAATTGATTATCATTAAGTTTGTATGCCGTAACTGAAGTATAGTGTTTAATCAGGATATGGATAATGATAATCAAAGGGCTAAGCGCGTTTTTGAGCGTCTCAGATCCATGTGTCAAGGCGGTGGAGTGAACGACACCGCTCAAATTGCTGCTCGTTGCTCCCAGTACGCCAACCCGGTGGGTACACAATGGAAAGAGGTGAACACTAGGATTGAACGAGAAATGGTGAAATCCATATGGCCAGGCGTTGCAGATGACAACATCAAGAAAGGCCGACTCAAGCTATCACAATGCATTAATGCAGACATACGAGACAATGGAGAGAACATATATCTCGATGTTATGGGTCATCCTATGCATCATATGGATTGTCCATTGTGGTTTGCCAAGATGTTATACATGCATTATGTCTTGGGTGAAGCAATGGACTTTAGCTCAAGGACACCTCACATGACGGTTGAGGACATTCGCAGTACTGCAATCACCGCACACGGCAAGAGATGTCATTGGCACTAGAAGGTGCATCAATGGAAGTGCATCAAGTTAAGGAGGAGCTTCAAAATCAACTCAGGCAAGCATCACAAGCTACACAAGGCTCTCATGCAGATGAAACCCTAAATAGAGACTTGCAAAGGGAGGTGAAGGTGCTATCTCGCCACGTAAAAGAGTTAGAGGCGACTATAAAAAAACAAAATGCTGCCACATTGATTGAGCACCCAACATCTATTGAGGCCCCTCCAGCTTCTGGTGAGCACGGTGGTCCTTGCCCCATATGTAGATCATTCTTTCATGAGTGGTGTGGTCACTTCAGCTTTCCATGCAGACATATGTATCATATATCATGCTTGATGAAAAGCATGATGAATAACTTTCATTGTGCTATATGTGAGTTTGAGATATCCAAAAAGCTATATGCAATGTTTAAAATTTCGGAAGACTATAATAAGCTTAAATGTCAGCGTGAACAGGAGAATGAAGATATTCTCACAAATATTTCACTATCACTTGGATAGTTTTTGTAACATTTGATAACATTGACTCGTTGTCTTGCGAGAATTTATTAGTGAATTGTGAATTGTCTTCTCTTCAGCTTCAATTATGATATGTGATAATGCAAAGATTTGTTAGGGCTTTGTATATTATGAACCTTAAACTAAATATAAAAAAAAGCTTATAAGATAAATAGTTTCTGAACTTAAGCAGAAGTCACTCAATGGATTCGATAATCTATTAATTAAACCACCGTCGCTTGCTGCGACCGGTCAAAGTTGGTTCAATTTCCAAATTCTCTTCAATCTCTTCCAAAGTACATGTAGTTTCTACTTCATGAGATTCCCCTTGCAGCTCACTTTCTTCGTCCACCTCATCATTGGTTACATCATAAGTCAAGCGCGGCATCTCCTCTTTGTAGTTCTCAGCTTGCACTCTTGCCAATAGCCGATGGTTGCAGTACATATACACCAATTTTTTAGCTCTTGAATTTAGAAGGCAGTTTCTGATGGTGGAATGTACATATTTATATGTACTCCAGTTTCTCTCAGAACTTGAATTGGATGCACATTGGGCTAGGATTCTAACAGCTAGGCGTTTAAGGGTGGGTGCACTACCACCATTCATCATCCACCACTTCCACGCTGGTTGCTCCGTGGCAAGTTTTTGCACAAATTTTGTACCAAACTTACCCTCTTTGAGTTTAAACTTTGTAAGATCAGTAACAGCTGATGCATGCTCATCAGGATCATCATAAAACCTGCCTATCACATCATAAAATTCTTCCAGCACCTCCTCATCAAGTTTGTCTATTTCCATTGCCCAATACTCTGGATCCAATAAGAAAGCTACGCTGTGTAGTGGACTATGTGCTCCAACCCATCGACCATGCACATACTTTCTCAAAATTTCTCTCCTCTTTTGAGTGAATGGTGTCTTCCAAGGCTTCACAATTGGCTCTTGGGGCTCCTTTGGATTTGCAAGGCTTTCTTGAATAGTCCACCAAGCCATCCACACCTTACCTATGTTAGGCAAGGCAGAATCCAGTTGGCGTAATGCGAGCATAATGGGCATCATGACATTGTGCACATCCACCACATCATCCCATAAGTGGCGATCAGCTAGTAGATCTCTGATCACCCCTATTTTGCTTTTTATCTTCTCCCTTTGACCAGCCTCCCATTCTAAAAAAGTGACACAAACAAATGTCTCCATCACAGCATTCTTATTTTTTATTAGTGATTCTACCGTATAGTAGTTGGTGCAAAATCTAGTTTCGCACGGCAGTTTTAACATAGTAGACATCCTCTGACGGTACATGTCAAGAACCCTCTGACGCTTCAAAACAAACTTGACTATTAAGCGAGCATTGTCTACTATCCATTTGAACCACTCTGTGTCCTCCCTCTTGTACCAATCTTGCAATACCAAGTTCAAGCTGTGTGTACTGCAACCACCACTATATAGGTGAGAGAAGCGACTTTCAAGTATTTGATAGCGGGAAAAAGAGCAGTGCAATCGGGTGGCCTCTGTACTCGTGCACACTCCACAAACCACGCCTCATGCAAACAAGCAAAGAACAAAACAAAGGGGGCACCACCCTAAATTAAGAGGTTTAGGGACCTCACACATAGTGCACATAGGCAAGTGAGACTTCTGGCATTATGATGGCATCAAAACATATGGCAAAACACATAGAAACGAAGCTTAGGGACCTTATGTAGAATATATATACACAAGACATCAGCTTAACAATACAACAGCATCTGATCATACATAACAAGGATATAGAGAAGCAAGCCAAGGATGGCATAATCCCTTGTCGAAAACAATCAACCCAGCAAGTAGGTATGATCCTACTAGCAACACATCCATACGTTAGAGAATGATGGTGAGGATGGTGGCCATGGAGCATGAGAGAAGACTCCTTATTTAGGTTTTAGGGCTAGTAATGTAGCATACTAGAGGGAGAGAGAGTAGAGCTCCATCCATAGCTCCTCGTTGTGAGCAATGTCGTCATAGCTTCGTTGCTTGGTGAAGTGGGTGAAGTGTTGGTTTTGAGTGAGAGAAAGACTCCTTATATAGGTTTCTGAGAGGGTTTAGGATTAGGGATAAACATGCTTAAATACGCTGATTGGGGTTACTTTTTGCTTAGGGTGGTCAACAGATTGAGGTCACCTGATATGTCACCATCAAGATATTCTCTAGAGTGATGTGAGAGGGGAGGGTAAATGCTGATTTTTCTGATTGTGACACATGGGGATAAGGCCTTGACCAGCATTTAAGAGCAGGTAAGGTGGATGTTGAAACTGGAGGTTCTGCACATGTCAGGGGGGGACCTGCGGGGGGGGGGTGGCAGCTGGGTCCTCCTGCATATCAAATTCTCAAAAAATCCTCAACCATGGCTTCTTTTGACATGTGTTCTTTGAAAAAATCAGCATGTCTCTTTTCAACTCAAAAGTCTTTATCCCTGCTGACTCACCTTTACCATAAGATTTTCCCTTTTTCTCCTCCTGTAACTGCATTGTTGATGCCCAATCACTGCTTCTAGTAACAGTGAACTGTTACCTACCAAATACTTATGGTGCAGTAAAAAGTATTTACCATGGGTAAAAAAGTTACTGTAGGTAAAAAGTGATTTGTATTTACCATGTAGGTGAAAAATATTTACTGTAGGTAAAAAATATTTATTGTGGTAAAAAATATTTACTGTCGGTAAAAAAGTGAAAACGGAGTATGCTGTGCTGTGAGTCCACACGAACATCCTCGTGTAAATTTCACTAGAAATTCACACCTAGAATGGGCTATTCTGTAAGATATAGGTTGTAGGCATGCATAAGAGCTCGTTCCCACGTATCTTCTGTCCATGGCACTTTTTACTCTTTGGTGCTTGTGAAGTAGATTTTTCTTCTCTTTCGAGATCCCTTGGACTAGAGTATCCTGATCTCCCCAACAACTGACTGTGCCTTTACTGCATCTTCAGAAGGGGTCCTAAAAACCATGCATCATATAGCCCTCCCCCTTAAGCTAGAGGTATTTGATGCCTCTAGCTGTAGGTTGTGCTACAATAGGGTTCTCTTGAATACTTACCCACCTGGTACCAATTGAATTTGCCATGTTACTGCTTTCTTGGCTGATGCACCCTGTTTAGTCCTTTCTCATGAATAATTGTATCCATCCATGACTAACAATTGGTCTCCTAGACCCTTGAAAGCCATACCCCATCCATTGTCAATATCCGCTTTCACTGGTAGCATTCTCTTTTTTTCTTATCTTTTTTTCCTTTTTTTTCTTTTTTTTTGTCTTCTCTTTTTTTGAAACGACTATGTACATGATTGTTACCTTAGTTGGAGCTCGAATATGATGAGCTCTCCTCTGAACCATCCTTAGCATTGATTTCACCAGCATATGGCTGTGAAAGACCACATTGGTAGGCCTTCAATCGCCAACCATTTACCGGGGTCTGATGTACCTTACCATCTAGCTCACCTAGTTGGTAACTACCATTTGAGAACCTCTGTATTACTACAAAAGGGCCTTCCCACTTAAGCAAGAACTTACCATCCTTCCTGCGATCAAAGCGATTGTCGTATCTGAGAACTAAAGAACCTTCCTTGATACCTTTCTTGACAAGGTTGCAATTGAACTTCTTTAGTTTCTTCTCTGCCTGGGTTGCATAGTACTTCACTGCTGACTCTCGATCTAGCCCTAACCTCTCCAAATCGATGATTCTTCCTTCCATCTGCTTCTCTTGACTATCCTCTTGATGTGCTTTTAGAACTCGAAGGCTCGCTAGCTCCACTTCTATAGGCAATAGTGCCTCTTGCCCGTAAACCAAGTGAAAAGGTGTATACCCCAAGGATGTTTTAAAGGATGTTCTGTAGGCCCAAAGTGCTGCATCTAGGTGTTTTTCCCATGCCTTAGGATGTAAATGCAGTTGCTTAGTGATGATTTTACATATAAGACCATTTACCTTTTCCACAAGACCATTGCACTGAGGGTAGTATGGTGTAGAGTGCCTGCGCTTGATTTTTAACTTGCTCATCAATTGCCCGACTAAATCAGCTCGAAATCCCGGTCCCCTATCCGAGAGAATCTCCAAAGGTGTGCCAAAACGGCAACAAAGGCATTCAAAAATGAAATCACTCACGTCCTTGGCTGTGATGCGCTTTGTGGGACGAGCTTCTGCCCATCTGGTCATGTACTCCACCCCCATAATGATGTATTCCTTCCCTGATTGAGTGCAAGGTAGTGGCCCTATTGCATCTATCCCCCATTTTTCAAATGGCCCATAGGTTTTGATTGGATGCTGATTTTCATGGGTAAGACGCCTTGGTCCAGCTTTTTGGCAAACCTCACATGTGCGGCACCAATGTTGTACATCTCGATGGAGGCTTGGCCACGTGAACCCTGCTTGTAAAATATTTCTGCTAGTAATCTCTTGTGCAAAGTGGCCACCACACACACCTTCATGACAACTAAACAAAATATACTTTATCTCTTGGGATGCAGGAAATCTCCTTAAGACATCATCTTTCCCTCTACAATACAAGTCCTCATTCACTAAGCTATAGCTGGTAGCCTTTTTTGCCAACCACCTACGTTCACTTTTACTCATACCAGAGGGTGCTTCACAATCCTCAAGAAAGTAAAGTAAATCATGCAGCTCCTCCTTTCCCTGGTATAAAGGACTTTTCACAAGGATAGCACCTACTATGAGAGTTTGTAGTTCTTCACCTGCTAAGGCATCTGCTTCTCGATTTTGATCTCTAGGTACAAAGTGCACTTGAACTTCTTTAAAACCCTTCAACAAGGCCTTTGCTTCCCTCATCTTAACAGACAATTTGTCATTTTTACAGGCCCATACACCAACCATTTGCTTAACAATCAACATGGAGTCACCAAAAACATTTAGCTTTGTGATGCCCTGAGAAAGACAACATTGCAACCCTAAAACAAGGGCATGGTACTCTGCCTCATTGTTAGAATGAACCTCTTTTAGATGAAACCCTTTTGCAAAGATCTTCTCCTTCTCTGGACCTAATATTACTATGCCTGCTGATGCCTTGTCTTTGGTCCTCTTGTAAGCCCCATCAAAATACAGACTGTGTGCTCCCAGTAGAACTTCAGGCTCCGGGATAGGTGGTGCCTTACTAGGTGCCTCTTTCTTGGCCTTCTCATAACACCTTTGTGTGAGGACATCTGCCAAACAAGCACGGGTGGAATCCTCTACTTGTAGTGTGTAGTCAAACTCTTGAAGCTGCACCACCCACTTTGCTATTCTTTGAGACGATTCCATGTGTTGTAGGGCATATGGAAAAACCTCCTCATTTGTGATCACCACAAATTGTCTCGGAAGTAAGTAAGCCCGAAACTTCTTCACTGCAAACTTAAGAGCTAGCACCAATTGCTCAGTTGCGTTGAAACCCTTTTCAGCAGCTGTCATCAATCTACTAGAGAAGTAGACTGGTCTCATGAGAGATGTCTTTGGGTCTTTTTGCATCAAGACAGCTCCTAGAGCTTCTGGACCTACACTAGGATTTACATAGAATAATTCACCCCATGTGGGTTGTAGGACGACAGGCAATGAGCTCAAAATGGTTTTAACTTCTTGAAAGCACCTTTCACCCTCCTCACTCCATGTCAATGTAGGGTGTTTAGTGAGCTGCTGCAAAGGATAGATTGCCTGAGAAAGGAGATGTATGAATCGTCCCATGTAGCGAACCTTTTGAATGAAGGAGACTAGTTGCTTCACGTTTGAAGGAGTAGGTAAAGCTAACAATGTCTTTACCTTTTCAGGGTCAGCCTCAATACCATCTTGAGACACAACATGGCCTAGTAGAGTGACCTTGCTCTCACCTATGTGGCACTTGTCTTTATTCAATTGCCCACCCAATTGGGCCAGACGGGTGAAACCTTCATCAACCTTGGACAGATGTACTTCCCTAGAGCTGTAAATGCAAAAATCATCAATGAAGACTCGTATGGACTTACCAAAGTAATGTTGAAACACCAAGTTCATAAACCTCTGGAAAGTAGCTGGGGCATTAGTTGAACCAAAAGGCATAACTCTATAAGCAAAACACCCCCAAGGTGTTATGAAGGTAGTCTTTCTTTGGTGTTCATCTGCAATTCTGATTTGGAAGTAGCCTGAGTACCCATCACACACTGTGTACCTTTCATGACCAGCCACTTCATTTAGTATTTCATCTTGAAAAGGCAAAGGAAAATGGTCCCTTTTTGTGGCTGTGTTTAGAGGCTTGTAATCCACACATACCCTCCACTTCCCATTTTTCTTTGGTGCTACCACAACTGGAGACACCCACTCAGAATCTTCCAGTGGGTAGATAAATCCTGCCTTGAGTAATCTTTTTACTTATTTTAAGAGTGCATCTTGTTGCACTAGCCCTAATCTCCTTAGCCTTTGCACCACTGGTTTGGCACCTTCCTTTAATTGGATATGGTGTTGGGTTACCGTCACTCCTTTAATGTGCTCGTAATCAGTTATAAAGAGGCCAGCATGCTTCTTTAGTACCTGCAAATAGGGTTCTCTCTCTTCTTCTAGTAGGTCCTTAGCTAGCATCTCCTCTAAGCCTGTGGATTCTTCCTTGTTTAGAGAGTCTTGAACACCTTCTCCTTCTGGGTTTCGCAGTATTATACCCATGACTTCCAAAGAGCTAGCATCCTCCTTAGATGACTCATCCTCAGATGAAGAGCAGCTTCTTGTGCTCCATTCATCCATAGAAGTCTCCATCTCTAGGTCTTGTTGTCTACCCTGCTTCACGTCATACACAATTTTTTGTTGCTTGCCACCTACCTTATGATTTGGTCGCAACTCAAGGGAACCTCTCTCCCAATCTTGCCTAGCTTTCATAGCCATAAGCCAAGGTCTTCCAAGGATTAGCGGATAGCCCTCCCCCTTAGTTGGGATCACATAAGCATCAATTGAGATTGCAACACCAAAAGCTGAAACCTTCACTCCATTAACCTTTCCCACACAAGCCACCCTTACATTATTTGCCATCTTAGCTTGTAAGGAAGTTTGCTCGTTTACTTCCAAACCCAACCTGTGCATTAATTTCTCTGTCATAACACAAATCTCGGCTCCACCATCTACGTACACATTGGAGACTCGCTGACTCTTAATCTCTGCATCAATGACTGGCACGATATCCTTCATGCCTCTTGCACTAATAGACTCAACTGACTTTGCCTTAGCCCTCCTGGTGGTGACCATCTTAGACCAGGTTCTACGTATCTTTGGGGAAAGGTGGAGGAGTTGCTGCCATGAAATCTTTGGTCCTTGCTTACTCACATCTGCTACCAGGTCGTAAGGTATGGATCCTACCCCAAGTGGAAAGTCTTCTACTCCTATGTGCCTCCTTGACCTAATCTTCCTTTTCTTGTCTCCTATCACTTGGGAGGAACCCTCATTCCCTTTATCCGTCTCTGAAGCTTCCATTTCATCAGTTCTTTATCTCCTAACTCTCTTTATTGGCATGGCAACAGCTTCCTCCATTTTTTCTTTCCCTTTATCCTTACCATTGTCAAGACTTATGACAGAGACAGCCCTGTCCTCCCCTCCCGATGGTAGTGGAGGGATCTCTGCTGGTGCTTGTGGTGGTGGAGGAGGGGGTCTCAATATTTGGATTGGTGGAGCCACGTGTGCATTTTGTCCATTTAGTGGCCTAGCTCGAGGAGGAGTGACTTGCTGGCGAGGAGGCCGTCTTTGATTACCATTTCCTTGATAGCCTCGTGGATGGGGCCAATAATACATGCCGTGACCTACCTCTCCACAGTTGTAGCAAATGTACTCACGTGCTTGCCTTTGTCCTTCTTGTCTATTTCGTTCATTTCCTGGCTGGGGAGCCCTTACACCTTGAACTAGATTGATGGACAGGCTCTCTAGTTGATTGGTGATTTGTTGAAGTAATTCTTGTTGAGAGGACTCTTGGTCTGTTGCTCCTGTCCGTGCTACTATCCTTGCCGTAGGTTGAGCTAGTGGTGGAGGCTCCATTCCCCCTTGTAGTTGAGCTTGGAATTTTAACTTCCTATCCTTCTCCCTTGCATAAGTCATAGCTTTATCAAAGGTATCTGGGAATTTACCTTTTAACTTTTCTCGAAGGATGGGGTAAAGCCCTGCCAGGAAACAGTCCTTCTTTAGGCATTCTGGCGCCCTTTCTCCTTCACCTAGTGATGCACACCATTTCTCCCATAGGTTGGAAAACTTTCCTTCATAGCTTCTATAGTCATTGGGTGATGTTTGGCGTAGCTCTAAGAGCTGTCTCCATATCTCCTCTAGAGGCTCATGGCGGCGAAATTCTTCGATGAAGGCCATCTTTAAGTACTCCCAGTCTCTTCTTTCTTCACGTGCCAAAGTTTGATACCATAATTTTGCACCTTCCCTCAAGACCAAAGGAAAGGCCCTTAACTTAGAAGCTTCATCATCCCTTCCCGAAAGCAGAAAGGCCATTTCCAAATTATCCAAAAAGTCTGGAGCAACCTCCCCAGGCTTACCATAAAAATTAGGGAAGGCCATAAGTGAGAGAGTAAACAATTACACAAACAGCTCCAATTTATTTTAAAATAGAGTATGGTAATTACAATTTGGAGCTTTAGCACAACTTAGCTCAAAATAGGATGAAGATCGACACATCAAAGGAATGGTAATAGTCTAGTAAGGGTAGAATGACAGGATGAGGAGAGCGCAAGATTTCCCCAAGTCTCTTGGCTCCAAACAATAGGGCTATTCTTTGCTGATAAAAGATTTTTCTATCAATACAAATATTCACACGGATATGACGCACAAAATGGAAAGGAAACATGCGGGGATCATCATTCTCATTATTGGCATCCATACTTACACACAAGAGCCTAGCTTAGTTGCACCACCTTGGGACCAATGAGCCTGATCAGCCACAGAAGGTCAGCACCTCGGATCACTTCGACTCTTCCTGATGCATCTGTGAAGACGTAAGGCGTGATGGCAACACTTTGTACAATGCTGAGCCTTTTAGCAAGCAACAATTGGATGCTATTACCATAATCAGCATGACGAATGAAAGTGACACCATTAATGTGCAGCACATCATCAACTAAGATAGTTTCCTTAGATTGAGATAAGTTCTTGAAAATTAGTAGCAAAGGTAGGGCAGGGAGGCTTTTCACCCGGTCTCCAAAGCACTTTGGACAATATCCAAAGTGATCTTCACGCAGACAGGAGGTTGGCTTGAGATTGGTGGTGTCTGGATTCACAAAGTGCACTGGGAGCACTCGAAGACGGGCGGCAATCTTATAGGCAAGCCTTCGCCTCTTTGCTTCAGGAGGATTTAGGGGTGAGAGTCGTGGTTGCAAGTTGGAGGTTGAAGTTGGTTGCTCACTAGCCTTTTTCTTGCCTGTAGTGGTCATGTAATCCCTTATTAATGAGATTAAGCCAAATGTTACCTTACGCTTGAGCACGCGCTGCGGCCTTGGGCCACTTAGGTGTAGAGGTGATCTTCCTTCTCTTAGTCGGCTCCTCAGGAAAGAGAGGTCTGGTGATTCTTTCTCTTCCCTTAATGTGTGTCACAGTACCTTCGTGTATGTTGATGTAGAATATTTCAAGCTCGTGTGCGTTGGAGGTTTCTGGAGCACTCATAGGTTGAGAGGAGAGGTATATCAAGCTCTTCTTCTCACTCTCCTTCGTTGGCGACGATCACGAACAAGGCATGTAGAAGAACTTACTTCTTGAATTTCAATGACACTGCAACCCGGTAACAGACCTCGATGAAAGATTTTAAGGCCTCTAAAGCCTCCTCCTCTTCTGTTCTCCAACTTGCAAACTCCTCACGCCATTCGTCCATGTTGTAGATTACACATCTTCATTGCTTGTGGAATGAAGGTCTGTGTAGCCCTCCTCCGTGGGGGCACCAAAATGATAGCGGGAAAAAGAGCAGTGCAATCAGGTGGCCTCTGTACTCGTGCACACTCCACAAACCACGCCTCATGCAAACAAGCAAAGAACAAAACAAAGGGGGCACCACCTTAAATTAAGAGGTATAGGTGAAATTATATTATTTTTTACCACAATAAATATTTTTTAGCTCCAATTTTTTAGCTCTTGAATTTAGAAGGCAGTTTCTGATGGTGGAATGTACATATTTATATGTACTCCAGTTTCTCTCAGAACTTGAATTGGATGCACATTGGGCTAGGATTCTAACAGCTAGGCGTTTAAGGGTGGGTGCACTACCACCATTCATCATCCACCACTTCCACGCTGGTTGCTCCGTGGCAAGTTTTTGCACAAATTTTGTACCAAACTTACCCTCTTTGAGTTTAAACTTTGTAAGATCAGTAACAGCTGATGCATGCTCATCAGGATCATCATAAAACCTGCCTATCACATCATAAAATTCTTCCAGCACCTCCTCATCAAGTTTGTCTATTTCCATTGCCCAATACTCTGGATCCAATAAGAAAGCTACGCTGTGTAGTGGACTATGTGCTCCAACCCATCGACCATGCACATACTTTCTCAAAATTTCTCTCCTCTTTTGAGTGAATGGTGTCTTCCAAGGCTTCACAATTGGCTCTTGGGGCTCCTTTGGATTTGCAAGGCTTTCTTGAATAGTCCACCAAGCCATCCACACCTTACCTATGTTAGGCAAGGCAGAATCCAGTTGGCGTAATGCGAGCATAATGGGCATCATGACATTGTGCACATCCACCACATCATCCCATAAGTGGCGATCAGCTAGTAGATCTCTGATCACCCCTATTTTGCTTTTTATCTTCTCCCTTTGACCAGCCTCCCATTCTAAAAAAGTGACACAAACAAATGTCTCCATCACAGCATTCTTATTTTTTATTAGTGATTCTACCGTATAGTAGTTGGTGCAAAATCTAGTTTCGCACGGCAGTTTTAACATAGTAGACATCCTCTGACGGTACATGTCAAGAACCCTCTGACGCTTCAAAACAAACTTGACTATTAAGCGAGCATTGTCTACTATCCATTTGAACCACTCTGTGTCCTCCCTCTTGTACCAATCTTGCAATACCAAGTTCAAGCTGTGTGTACTGCAACCACCACTATATAGGTGAGAGAAGCGACTTTCAAGTATTTGATAGCGGGAAAAAGAGCAGTGCAATCGGGTGGCCTCTGTACTCGTGCACACTCCACAAACCACGCCTCATGCAAACAAGCAAAGAACAAAACAAAGGGGGCACCACCCTAAATTAAGAGGTTTAGGGACCTCACACATAGTGCACATAGGCAAGTGAGACTTCTGGCATTATGATGGCATCAAAACATATGGCAAAACACATAGAAACGAAGCTTAGGGACCTTATGTAGAATATATATACACAAGACATCCTCTTAACAATACAACGGTATCTGATCATACATAACAAGGATATAGAGAAGCAAGCCAAGGATGGCATAATCCCTTGTCGAAAACAATCAACCCAGCAAGTAGGTATGATCCTACTAGCAACACATCCATACGTTAGAGAATGATGGTGAGGATGGTGGCCATGGAGCATGAGAGAAGACTCCTTATTTAGGTTTTAGGGCTAGTAATGTAGCATACTAGAGGGAGAGAGAGTAGAGCTCCATCCATAGCTCCTCGTTGTGAGCAATGTCGTCATAGCTTCGTTGCTTGGTGAAGTGGGTGAAGTGTTCGTTTTGAGTGAGAGAAGGACTCCTTATATAGGTTTCTGAGAGGGTTTAGGATTAGGGATAAACATGCTTAAATACGCTGATTGGGGTTACTTTTTGCTTAGGGTGGTCAACAGATTGAGGTCACCTGATATGTCACCATCAAGATATTCTCTAGAGTGATGTGAGAGGGGAGGGTAAATGCTGATTTTTCTGATTGTGACACATGGGGATAAGGCCTTGACCAGCATTTAAGAGCAGGTAAGGTGGATGTTGAAACTGGAGGTTCTGCACATGTCAGGGGGGGACCTGCGGGGGGGGGGGGGGTGGCAGCTGGGTCCTCCTGCATATCAAATTCTCAAAAAATCCTCAACCATGGCTTCTTTTGACATGTGTTCTTTGAAAAAATCAGCATGTCCCTTTTCAACTCAAAAGTCTTTATCCCTGCTGACTCACCTTTACCATAAGATTTTCCCCTTTTCTCCTCCTGTAACTGCATTGTTGATGCCCAATCACTGCTTCTAGTAACAGTGAACTGTTACCTACAGTAAATATTTTTCACCTACATGGTAAATACAAAGAACAAAACAAAGGGGGCACCACCCTAAATTAAGAGGTTTAGGGACCTCACACATAGTGCACATAGGCAAGTGAGACTTCTGGCATTATGATGGCATCAAAACATATGGAAAAACACATAGAAACGAAGCTTAGGGACCTTATGTTGAATATATATACACAAGACATCAGCTTAACAATACAACAGTATCTGATCATACATAACAAGGATATAGAGAAGCAAGCCAAGGATGGCATAATCCCTTGTCGAAAACAATCAACCCAGCAAGTAGGTATGATCCTACTAGCAACACATCAATACCTTAGAGAATGATGGCGAGGATGGTGACCATGGAGCATGAGAGAAGACTCCTTATTTAGGTTTTAGGGCTAGTAATGTAGCATACTAGAGGGAGAGAGAGTAGAGCTCCATCCATAGCTCCTCATTGTGAGCAATGTCGTCATAGCTTCGTTGCTTGGTGAAGTGGGTGAAGTGTTGGTTTTGAGTGAGAGAAGGCCTCCTTATATAGGTTTCTGAGAGGGTTTAGGATTAGGGATAAACATGCTTAAATCCGCTGATTGGGGTTACTTTTTGCTTAGGGTGGTCAACAGATTGAGGTCACCTGATATGTCACCATCAAGATATTCTCTAGAGTGATGTGAGAGGGGAGGGTAAATGCTGATTTTTCTGATTGTGACACATGGGGATAAGGCCTTGACCAGCATTTAAGAGCAGGTAAGGTGGCTGTTGAAACTGGAGGTTCTGCACATGTCAGGGGGGGACCTGCGGGGGGGGGGGGGGGTGGCAGTTGGGTCCTCCTGAATATCAAATTCTCAAAAAATCCTCAACCATGGCTTCTTTTGACATGTGTTCTTTGAAAAAATCCGCATGTCTCTTTTCAACTCAAAAGTCTTTATCCTTGTTGACTCACCTTTACCATAAGATTTTCCCCTTTTCTCCTCCTGTAACTGCATTGTTGATGCCCAATCACTGCTTCTAGTAACAGTGAACTGTTACCTACCAAATACTTATGGTGCAGTAAAAAGTATTTACGATGGGTAAAAAAAGTTACTGTAGGTAAAAAGTGATTTGTATTTACCATGTAGGTGAAAAATATTTACTGTGGTAAAAAATATTTACTGTCGGTAAAAAAGTGAAAACGGAGTATGCTGTGCTGTGAGTCCACACGAACATCCTCGTGTAAATTTCACTAGAAATTCACACCTAGAATGGGCTATTCTGTAAGATATAGGTTGTAGGCATGCATAAGAGCTCGTTCCCACGTATCTTCTGTCCATGGCACTTTTTACTCTTTGGTGCTTGTGAAGTAGATTTTTCTTCTCTTTCGAGATCCCTTGGACTAGAGTATCCTCATCTCCCCAACAACTGACTGTGCCTTTACTGCATCTTCAGAAGGGGTCCTAAAAACCATGCATCAGTATTCTACCTGCAGCCATGCAATTTTTGGCATTGTCCATGATTAGTTGGACAACATTTTCTTTTCCAAGTTCCTCAACTACGTCGCCAATGATGTCAGCTATAAAACTGCCAGACGTTATTTGACCAAAGCTATCCACAGCTTTGATAAAGCATTCACCACGAGGACATACAAGCATGATGTTGTTCAATGGCCGCCTTTTAACGTTGGACCAACCATCACTAACTATGGTGTATCCAGATTGTTCTGTTGCATTTAATATTACCCTTTGAATATCCTGTTGTGTGCTTGTGCAACATTTATCCAACAGTTGGTTTCTCATATGGTGATATGTTGGAGGGGTAAATCCAACACCATACTCCCCAATGCGTTTCCAAGCTGATTTCCATGCATCACGGGTGACAATGGTCAATGATCCCCTAGTGAAATAGACTGCTTTAGCTAGTGCAAGTTGTGCTTCTTCTAAGGCAAGTGTTTTGAAGCGCGTCTGTAAGCTAACCTGTCTACTTTTTGACGAACCTACGTGAAAGTTAGGAGATCCATGGTTTGGAAGAGTACTTCCATCGATATGAGAAGTTGGTTCCCTACTTTGAGTGCTTCCATTGGTGGGCGTTACACCCAATGATCCCTCATACTGGTTTGATCTTATCGATACAGGGGTGTGATGGTCGAAAGTAGAGAGTTTTGATCTTTTGCTCGTGGAAATTAGCTTACCAATTAAAGCTTTTAAGCGCATAGATTCTTCTTCTGCACCTAAGCCCTTGCAATACCAATAAACATAGCTCAGTATGCTATCTCTTCTTTCAAGTATTATTCAAACCAAACATTAGTGTTATAATCAATATCACACACAAGCGTAGTAGTGAAGCTTGAAGGGAATAACCTCAATCTACTCAAACATGAGCAAGCAAATACAACGGTGAATCAAATATGTGATCAGTCCATCCCAAAAGTAGAGATATCGACCCAAAGATTGACCTTCCTACCCCTTTCATGAATCAGTCCAGTCCAAAAAAGAACTAATGACCCATGATTGGAGCTCGAATCGAAATAGAAAGCAAATACAGCGGTGAATCAAACATGTGATCAGTCCATCCCAAAAGTAGAGATATCGACCCAAAGATTCACCTTCCTACCTCCTTTCATGAATCAGTCCATTCCAAAAAAGAACTAATGACCCATGATTGGAGCTCTAATCAGAATAGCAAGAAAATACAACGGTGAATCAAACATGTGATCAGTCCATCCCAAAAGTAGAGATATCGACCCAAAGATTCACCTTTCTATCTCTTTTCAAGAACCAGTTCAGTCCAAAAAAGAACTAATGACCCATGATAGAAGTTCTAATCAATATAGCAATCAATTTAGCAAATATAACGATGAATCAAACATGAGATTAGTCCATCCCAAATGTAGAGATACCGACCCAAAGATTCACCTTTCTACCTCCTTTCAAGAATCAGTTCAGTCCAAAAAAGAACTAATGATCCATGATCAGAGTTTCATTAAGTTTTAATTTTTTTAAAAGACTATTCATTCTTTTACCTTTAGTTTTTCTTCTAAATTTTAAAGGATGACCAAATTTAGAGGAAGCGGTGATGTGATGTGATGTATACTACAGGGTTATATAGAGCTGCCAAATATGGAGGGGGTACATGGCGGGGCCGGCGGGATTCTTGCTTTGCCCGCCAGGATTCATAATATGCCCGCCGAGCCTGCCGGGGTTTGTGGTTTCCCCGCCGGTTCTACGTTTTCTACCAGTTTTCGTAAGTCATGACATTAGATATGTTATTAACATGAAAAAAATAGTGATAATAACAACAATAATTAACATTTAACAAAATGCGCCATCGCGTAATTAAAATCCCTGGCAGTTTTACATAAAATTTACTAATTTTAGAGAATTAATTTTTTTATTTTTGAGATTTTCATGTAGATTGTGTATTTAGAAACATTTTTCATATATTCAACCCATAATTAAGAAGTTTCGTGAAATTTTGATGTCATATACAAAAGTTATGTTTCATTTACTAGAATCTTGATGTAAGCATTTTTGTGGCTGATTACAAGTCTAGTGTTAACATGTGAATAAATCTAGGAAAACTAGATAAGATTCCCTAATAGCTAGGTGAAGGGGGAGAACGTAATATGGTAACCCCCAGGTGTGTGTATATATTATAAATACATGTCAAAAAACCCAAAAAAAGATTGCGATTTTTACTATTGTTGTGTGTTTTCAATCCAAAAATAGGATCAAGATGAAGCAATCCACAAATATATGCCCAAATAATCAAATTATAAGTGTTTTTGTATTTTTGAATGAGGAATGAAATTCTTCCCAAGTGTTTTGGATAATTTTATTCAATTATTGCTAGTAAAAGTTCAAAATAAGTAAATAAATAAACAAGAATGTCAAAATTGGAATTTGACTTCAAATGCCATATCTTGAAGTTCAATGGAACACCCAAGAAAATTTTGGGGCGACTTTGATAAAAAAGTTAGACAACCACTCTAACTCACTAACCACTTGGGATAACTTGCGACAGAAAGGTCCCTAGCCATTGGTTTTCAAAAAAAATTTATCCGAGGATACATTGTAAAGGCTACTTAACCCAATGAGTAGGTTCATGATGGGGAGTATTGGGAAAGTCCAGGTATGTATAGTGTCCCATTTCTACTCTCATTTGCATTTTAGTCCATTGAGAGAGAGCTCGAGCTAGTGGTTTTTGGAAAACTTTTGGGTGCTTCTACGCACAATTTTTTGGTTCTTACTTGCTCCATCCATGAGGGGCAAGTTCCTAACTATAATAAGAAGCATGTTGATTACCACTTTGTCCACCACCGAGGTCATAGGAGGCATGGAAATACAAGGCAATCTGGGAATTTTTGGGAACAACGACACGTACATCGACCACACTGGACATCCAAACACACCAAACTTTAACCATATGCTCATCTGCAAAAAGAGAACATGCTAGTGAGATCCAAAGTGCAAAGGTTGACCAAAACAATGAGCTATTATCTTAGGCACCGAAGATAAAAGACTCAAAATATTACCACAATCGACCCATGTGTAGATGCAATCATGTAGAAGAATTGTAGAGAATTGGAGGTGCATAAGAGTTGATCTGGATAGGATAGGGCAAAAAGACCATATCCCTACCACAAAGTGACATTTTTTATTTTGTGTGAATATATCGATTCATATGACCTCATAGTCAAGGGGAGAACTCTATATCTTATACCTGACTCCTACCAAACTTCAATGGCCCACAACTACAACTTAGTGAACCAAGAGCACACTCGACTTGGAATGGGGCAACCAATTCCATTGGGATCAACACCAAGTGCAAAATACATAACCAAGGCCATCACCTATGTTAACTAATGTAACAAAATAAGTCTAATAACTTTGACTATAGAGGAATTAAAGTGATAGTAGTGAGCATTTCGTTAAGATATTTCTTAATGTACATAGAGAGAGTACTTGATTGAAGATATCATAATAAACATTATACCTTTCTAGCTTGGCACGTACAATCCTTGCAAGAGGGAGAGACTATTAGAGAAATTGAAAACAATTGAGGACCGGATTTACGTGGAGCCAGGGGTCCCCCTCCAAAAGTCTTTTGTATAATAGATTATATCATAAAGAGAGACTTGGAACAATATATTCTTTGTGCTCCTTGAGACATTGTTGGTGCTATGGAGATGGTAAGATTCATGCACCAATATTATGCCCGTAATTACCTTGCAATAACATGAACTTGTCCCCAATCTCAATCCCAAGACCTCAAACACATTCAAAGGTGAAGAGAGCTCGTAGGGAGTGAGGGAAGGGAAGAGAAGAATATTTATTCTTACGAGAAACAAGTAGTCTCCTCACATACCATTACTCTTAGAGCATAGCATATCAAAGTAATGGAGATGAAGAAGATGACAAGCATTGCTTTGAAGCTTGACTCTTTGTTGGATATGCATTCCATATCCAAGAGGTGTTGGTGTAGGCTCTCTACTCTCAATTTTGATGAAGGAGTTGTTCTTGCTCAACACATGAGACAATGTGTGAGTGTGTGTGAGAATATCCCCCTCTCCCTCCTAGCACTAGCTTGCACCCCATTGGTCTATGCGAGGGCCTAGCCAATCAAAGGATTTGGTCATAACTAGAAATAGAGGTAGCATTTGGACAAGTTTCCTTCTTTGCCCCTTTGAGAGAGGGAGCTTAATTAATTATTTAATTGTATCTTAATTCTCATTGGACCTCCCTAAAGGCCATCCAATAAGATTGAGGCACACTATGTGGGTAGGGGCTTCACACGTGTCCTTTATGAATATTGAGTTTGGGCATGCCTTGAGTGTGTGTGTGTGTGTGTGTGTTCTCTCTCATCCCCTACCTTTACGGATTTACTCCTCCTTTGTAGGTCTTGGCTTGACTTTTTGATTCAAGAATTGCAAGCACCTGAAGCACATGCCTAGCGTGCCTAAGGGCTAAAGTACCCAAAGGTCCTAGGTCTAAGGAATTTTAGCACTAACCTTTGGAGGTATTTAATAAAGATAACCCTAAGGTCTTTTTAGCTTCATTGTTAACACATTGTTGTTTGTAGTCCATCTCCTTTTGAGCCCCTTCTAAGATGCAGCCATCTCTCCTTTTTGGCCCCGTGTGTTGAGGCACATTGTTGTTCAGTAGTCCATCTCCTTTTGAGCCTCTTCTAATATGTAGCCATCTTTCCTTTTTTGCCCCATGTGTTGAGGCGGGTCTAACAACACAAATCTATGTTCTAGCTCTTGTTCACATTTTATCTTTCCATATTAAGTGATCATTTTAACATGATAAAATCATCTGGTGAAGTTAGATATTAGATTTCATGACAACTGACATGGTAGAAGCTATGTAAATAAAGCTGGGGACGTAAAGGATAATAGGCACACTGAAGATAAATTGTCATGTTTGAAGAACTTTTTGTGCATTATTTCACCCAAGAATGATCCCCTTAGCTAACACATTATCACTCATGCACTTCACTATGTTGAACTTTATCGCCCAAAAGACGCTAAAGGTGGAGACAACAGACTTATGGTTTACCAATTGAGCTCAAACTTCATCAAGAACCAAGTTGCAAGTCCACATGGGCACTCAGGCTGAAAAAACCCCAAAAGAACCATTATCACACAAAATTTATCTTAGGTGCTTCGAAGATAAAACTGTGACCTAAGGTCCCTAACTCATCAAATTGGGTCACAAATGTGTTTATTAGACTTAAATAAAGCACCATGTCAAGTTTCATCAAGTTTGACAAAGCACAACTCCATCATTGAAACACAACAAACCCTATTAGCAAAAAAAATGGACACGAAATTGCCCATAACTCGTACGACTCGGGTCAGAAGGCCATCATACTTCATGCATATCTCCTACAACACATACACACCCTGTACATCCACTCTAACACTAAGTTGCATGTGCATACACACACTTGCATCTTATACGTGGCCAATAAAGATGTTACCAAAAATTGTGTTTTTATTGCACCTTAGAACTTTGCTATAATAGCTTTTCTATCTATTGGGAATTATTAGAACAGGTCTGTAAACCATATTTTGTTTTTGTTTTTTTAGAATCTCTCTCATCAACTTAGGGAGCTCCAAAGAAGAATACAATGAAGGCTAAGCTGATCGAGTTTCCCCCGTACTAGGTAGAAGAAGATTCTCTAAAGGAGGTAAATGCTATATTGTTGGCCAAGGAACATCTAAAAAGCCAACATGTCATACTTTATCATGGCATATTTAAAAGTGCACAAAGATCGAGAAAATGATTTCCAAGGAAGCTCAAGACTTAGCAAGAGAAGATGCAGTCAAACCACTATGGGAGAAGATTGGCGTCACAGACTACATACAACTAGAACCATGCGGTGTAGACAACAAAAGAGCTTATGATAGCATTAAATAATATGGTTGGGCCACTATTTTAGATTTGAACAAAACTCCCATAGAAGTGAACGTCACAAAATATCAGATAGTAAATGCCCTAAGACTTTCCAAGGGGTGAAGACCGACGAGAGACCCCCAACTGCCTACCATGTGCATATTCTTTGGCAAATCCACGTCATTTTTGGATGTCAAACAGAAAGAGATAAAGAGTCCACTCAAGCTATCCCACCAACACTTTCATTTCACCACATAGAGGCCACCATGATGTCGAGAAGTTTGCGGTCTTACCAGGAAAGCACTGGGCTTTTGGATGTGATAGTTTGTGAGAAGACTCCAAGAACTATATGAAGGAGTTATACCATAGATGCCATGAAGTATATGGCTTGGATGGAAGTGCAATCAAAGAAGCCTTACTCTTTTTGTCTTTCACTCACACACACAAAGAAAGAACACAAAAGAGCATATTAAAACACAAACATGAAAACATCAAGGCTATGTTCTTATCATATCATGGGTAATATGAAAGGGTTAATAGATGAGTTAATGCATTCAATCTTTGTCACCCTAACATGCTACACATTGTTCTTTGGAATTGTAATTTATAAATTGGCGAAGTGCAGCTAAAGGATCAGAGATGAAGTGAATGCATGGGCCTAAGGTGCTCACTTTGTTGAGTGTGTCAATCTTTTTAGATCAGTGATCAAAGTCACAGTTACCAAGATATCGCCATATTAAATTTCACTAGGGGTCAATTTCATACTAGTCTGGTCGGTTTGGTTGGTTTTCCATTTGGGAATTTTATAGCATCAGCAAGGTTTGTATGCATTTTATGCAGCTTGAGAAGTCTATAAGAATTTACGACTCGTCAGACAGAGTCCGAGTTGATGAGATAATATGGCTTGAGGTCGGTGTCAGTTGTCGGCACTACTGAGCTGGATAATATTGGCATCATCCCAGAAGCTATACAAGCAATAAACAACCAAGTGCAAAAATATGCCTTCCAGAAAATGCAATCACGTATACATGCATATTAAAAGCATGTGGCATTATTTGAGATGTTGATATGGGCAATAGAATTCGTGATGATATTGTTAGTCGAGGCTACTAAAAATCAAATACATGTGAGGCAATGCTTTAGTCTGTGTGCATACCCAATGTGGTGCCATTGAATGTGGTTTCCCGAGATGTATACTAAATGTGGTGCCCAATTGAAGTTGCATGGCCGCCCAATGAAGGCGAAAAGGTCCCTTGATGCAATCACCATTGCTTGCACCTTAATGTGTCCACCCACATTGAGTCAAAGAGTGGCCGCCCACTATGAAGCCAAGACCGCCCAAAGCAAGGCAGTAAGGCTGCCCAAAAACCCCTAAGGGGTTATTGTGTTAGTGGCTAAATGAGGATGGCGATTGCCATGAAACGAGTGTTGGCGAGTAGGCCTATGTGAAGCTTTTCGACGTCATTCCTACCACATTTGGCGTTCCACGTAATCAAGCACCCTATCCGACGCCTATCAACAACGGCACTGTTATTGCTTAGGAAGGGAATGGGCTATTTTCAAAGAGGGGTTATAAATAGGAAGCAGTAAGGGAAGCAAGGGGGATTTGGCATGGGGGAGATCTTGTACGCAAGGTAAATAAGAGGAGAAGGACTCATCAAGGAGGCGGAGGATTGAACGAGAGAAGAAGAAGGGGATTTTTTTGGACTCTCTTTCTCAAGCCACGGTAAAGAGAAGGCGCGAGGAAGACATGAAGGGCATGCAAGGGAGTCAGACGAGAGAGGAGCATGAGAAGGGATGCATGGGTAGGGCATGAGGGGGTTACGCGAAGAAGAGATAATGAGCTCTCGTGCTTAAGCAAGGAAAAGAACCCACATTGTTTCTCTCGCTCTTTCACTCTGAAAACTTAAGGAAAAGAAATACGGTTCTTCTCATCCCATAAGGAGCAAGTAAGCCCACTCTATTGCGCTCGATAAGAGAAATCATCAAGGTCACACAGAGCTTGAAGATAATAAAGAAATTTGCAGCTTATTGTTGGGAATTGAAGCAGTAGGACAGAGAAAGCTGTTGAGGGCTATTAAAGCAGGGAAAGATCAACATAAAAGGAGAGAGTTTGCAGAATCCAAGAGCAGTGAAGCAGATAAGCGACAGGCAACAATTTCCATCATCGTCATCAGTTCGAAGGTAGATTAATCATCTTATTAAGCCCAGGTTCCTGAACGGCTCAGTTAATCCTATAAAATGAGAGCTTAAAATCCTAATTTGCAGATGATCCATGTGATGGTGTTGTTATCAGCCCCCCTTTGCTAAGGATTCTATTGTACTTAAAGATTGACTCGATTAATTGAAGATTATGGTGATTGCCAAAGCCATATGCATCTATTTTTTTCTTGTTCTCTCTCACATCTCTCACAGCCAGAGGCCCAACACCTGCACGGCTCACGTTTCAAACGCATATCCCCCGACATCTCTGGTGAACCCGACGCCAAACAAGCCGGGGTGAAAGGTAAAGATGGAGATGCCGGAACAATTGAAGTAGTTTATTGATTATTTCAATTCCAATGGATTTGATAAAAACTTAGCAGTTATGGATTTGCCAAAAATGATGGAATTAGTTCAGGGATGTCTATAGGAAGCAAAAGAAGATTGAAGCTGATGTAGAGCAAGCACTTGATGTTGTAGGAAGCACTTGATGTTGTAGGGGAGCAGTACCATAATTTTCTGCGATATGATCCAGAAGGTTTTATTGCATGTTATGAAGCCAAGATAAAGAGCTGAAATGTTCTAGAAAATCGGATGAATGCAGCTTTTGAAGAGGTTGTAAACTCAGATTTTAAAAGGCAAGTTCAAGAATTGGCAAAAGCATATCCCACGTTGGGATGGGGGAAATGGGAACACACACAGTACACAAACTAGATGCCTCTCTATAGCCCAACTAATATCCAGCACCCCAAGACACTCGGGTAGACTCACACACACTGTATTTTCTGTATGGCTTTACTAGTAAGCTTGTAATTTGCACAATTCACGACTTCACCCGCCTAGCCATATGCACCTTAACAACACAAACTCGTCAATAGCTCAACACATAGCACACACCTCGAACAATATAACATAGCGGCAATCATTCTCTCCCATGTCTCTCTCTCTCTTGCACCCACACATGTTATCTGCCTCTCTCTTTGCTATACACAAACTCCAAGGGTCCACACACAAGCCCCGAGCTTTGAGCACAAAGGATGACGCCAAGACACAATAGATGGAGTGGTTCGGCTTCAATTCAAGCTCGTGCAATAGTGAGAATAGGAAGTCTATCATGAATTCATTTGGATTCAATTCGAGCTCGTACAATAAATAGGTGATGGAGAAGCAATCTTTGGTTGCCTTCTCTTGAGAGCTTTGCCAATATCGTATAGCCGATTGATGAAGCGAGCGGAGGGGGATGCAGATCGTGGACACCCTCCCTTGTAAGCTCACAGCCTCTGGCTCCCTTCAACCCGGCTCCTCTTGGCAGCCCGTGATGCCCTTTTGGTTACCCTTTTGCATCTGGTGGATTTCCCCTCTATCAGTTGCCTCCCTTCTTTCCCCAAAAACTCAATTACCAACACCTCCTTGCTTTCCTATACCCATCACATCATAGCTCACCCTCCTACTTTGACCCTTCATACCCTCGGCAAAAGGAAGTATCTCGGTGCATTAAGAGTCGAGCATGGCAAGGATGAGAACTCCTTACTTCATATGATGGCATGCCTCCAATTGTAGCTAACAAGCTCCTCCGTACGTCGAGTGCTGTCTGCTCTCCTTATTCCCCTGCTTGAAACTCTCCCCCACTTAGCCTTCTTCAGCTTACAGCTTTGCTAATTTGTAGCACCACCCCTTCCTGTTTTCCCTCTGATATGACATCCCTCAGCATGTCTGAGCTCTTCTAAAACACTCTCCCAAAGCCCCTTCTTTAGCTTGCCTTGGCCTTCCCTATCTCCCCTCCAAGTCCTGTTTGGCCTACCCTTCCAGGGGCCTTCAACTGGCCACCCCTCTTTTCCAATGGAGCCCCTCCTGCATGGCCCCAAGTGGCACCCTTCTTTGTATCCCCCCGAGCTCCACTGCCACATCTTGGCCTTCCAAAACCTCCCTCAGAGCTGGCTATGGCCGGCCCTGTTAGCATGGCCCTTTTCCTCCACTGCAGCCCGCCCTTCCTCTGTCCTTGGTCACCTCCTCATGGTGTCACCTCCTCATCCATGGCCTCTGGCAGCCCCTCATGCAGCCACAACGTGGCCCTTTCCCCATGCAAACTCCCCTTCACTGCTCCTGCATCGCCACCAAATGACCCTCCTCCCTAAAGCATGCGCTCGTTGCATTGCCGACCCCCCAACAGATGGCGCTCTTGCGTTCCGTCGACTGCAACTCGCTTCTTTTTTTTAGCATGGCATTTTTTTAAAAAAAAACCTTATCTTCCGACTTGGGCCGCCTTCCCACGCTAAGGCTTGGATGTGATCGTGTTGAGCTTTGCCTTCGACCTTTCAGCAACTCTCTCCTTTGCAATCCAACCGATGAATAGATAAAACACCTTCCCTTCAGCACATGTCAAGCTTTAGATTAGCCGACCTTGACGCCCAATTTGGCGTACACACCAATAGAAGCATCATCCTTTCCGAGGCTAGTGGGCCCAAAAAAACATTGTAGACCTTCAAAATGTCGTGTCCCGCATACACACCCAATGGTATCTTGTCACAATTGGCATTTAACACATGAAAAAGCATTCTTCTATATCACTGCCTGCTGCCATACGCTTGCTACTGAAACGATCATGGGTCGACACAAACCGGGTGCACCAACGTGGTGGGACTATTTTGCAAAGGAATTTATTTTTGAAAGCTCCAGGATTGTAGATCTGGAAATAAAAGAGTTTATTGAACGAAGCCATGTTTTCTTTACTAAAGGTGTGTTAAGAGATAGACCGACCAACTGGCCGTATACGTACCCAGACACATCATTTGTAGTCAATTATTTTGACGAGCTAGTGTAGTGTTACTCTATGTAAATCTTGATTCCAGAGTAGCAGGCCAGTTCCCTGAGTTTTAATGATGTCATGATAGTTATAAAGGTCTGTGTGAGCCGACCACTGGCCATTTTGAATGCCCTAGGTAATAAAGGTTAATAAATTTAATGTGAAAAGAGGATTATCTTTAGAATAAGAAAGAGCTCTGTTATATGTACGCTCAAGCTATGAAGCTGCTCCAACTTGTAATCAGCTTTTCTAACGATTGCGTAATTAGATTTCATTTTTGAAACTTGCATTGTGTTCCTCTCTCGTTGCTCTTTAATTAAAGTGTAAGCATTGTCAGTTTTGTTGTGGTTTGCGACTACGTGTCTGTGAGCTATAATTGCAAAATTGAGTGCTTAAATCTTTTTTTTTTCTTATTTTGACCATAAGAGACTGTTCCTAGATCATAGGACGACATTTCAGGACCGATCTGTTGCAGTTTTCATGACCTTTTTCATGATGGATCATGATTCTGGTACCTTGTTGGAGTGTGACTAGAATTGATAGGATAGTGCCCCTAGGTGTCCTAGACCTCCTCCTAAAGTTTCGTTGCATTTCAAGTAT
This sequence comes from Adiantum capillus-veneris, assembly GCF_014529385.1. NCBI lineage: Eukaryota > Viridiplantae > Streptophyta > Polypodiopsida > Polypodiales > Pteridaceae > Adiantum > Adiantum capillus-veneris. The sequence continues at coordinate 31,663,608 of NC_140934.1, read as the reverse complement.
GTTCAAGTGCCAAACCAGCGTGATGACCTATAGCTGTGAGAAAGGACATAGGAAGATTTTCCTGATCATTGAGTGTTGGTTTGCTTGTAGAGTTGTTGTGTCTACTTGTTAAGGTTCACTTCTTGAGATTGACGATCTCAAAGAGTTTTCGTGCCCCATCCGAGTCACTTCGCTGAGTATTGACATTATGCTAGTAACAAAAAGCTATGCTGCAAACGTCTGTCGCAACAACCAGCTAACATTGGCGCTGTTGCTAGGATATGATCCTTAGATGGTGAGTGACGTAGTGTGTATTTAGAGATTTCTGTTTTAAGATTTGTCTTCCATTCCATTTACACTTTAGCAGTGAAGCAGCTAGACACGGAGTTTAGTGCTTGATAGAGTCTAGAAGTCGAGGACTTGCCAGATCTATTCTCGAGAGGTAAAGAGAGTTGTGAGCGAGATAGACAAAAGCATTTCATTCTCCAATTTTCTTTATGCTTTCAGAGTGCTATACCGTTTTTCGTTTCGCCTTTACTTTTTACCGTTTGGTTTGTTTTTTATTCATGTTATATTTTAGTACTTAGGAGTAGGGTAAGTAGAAACTACCAGCATCAAATTTGCACTAAAATATTGAAGGGAAAAAAAGAGTGAAAACCATATTTTAGTCAAAATGACCATAACTCAGAACACTTCTGAAAATTTGATGGTAGAGACCTCAAAAGTGATTCCAATTCAAAAATTTGTGGATCAAGGGCATCAGTAAACTCTCTAGAAGTAATCTAGAAAGTTTGACCAAATCAGTGGAGGAACATGGATCGCGATCCATGTACCTAGAGACCATTTTTGCAGAAAAGTGGTGGGTGACGTTGTACATCAATGGGACATTGCTCTGATCAAGTTTTCTTGAAAGAAAAACTCAAAAATCACATCAAAACTAGCTGTTATAGCAAAAACAACAAAACAAGCATTGTAGACACAAAATTTGGGGCTTTTTAACTTTTTGGGTTCCAAATTCAAAAAGGGGTGAGATTTGGCTTCTACATGGGATAAAGAACCTGCATAACAAAATTCATGAAAAAATGATGTCAAACATGGATCGTGATCCATGTACCTTTTGACATCTGGGGATGATATTTGACAAGTACATCGTTGATAACTAGTGGAACAACTTTGTCAAAAGAGACCATGTCAAAAAATTGAAAAAAGTTGGTCAAAACAGTCAAATACAGAAACTAGCCAAAAACCGCAAGGGAGACAGAAAAGCTCACTTTTGACTAGGAAAAAGTTGTCCAAATTCAGAAAGATCACTACAAGAGGTTGTGTGCTCTTGTGACGCTGTTAGCGACAGAAATACACTGGGTTTTTATAACCCCCGACGTCGCTAATAGCGTCGCTACAAGAGCGTCGCTATATAGAGACGCTCATAGCGACGTTTACACAGAAGTCTATAGCGACGCTCCAGAGCCTTAAATAGCGACGGTTATAACGACGCCCGAGAGAATTTTTTTTGGGTGACAGGGCATTGAATGCCCTGCCACCCATCAAGCATATTGTACTTGATTCACTTTTTAAAAAAAGTGCAAGGGTAAATAATAGACCCAAAATAGTCACCCACAAGACGCATTGTTTGCAAAATTGACAAGCGTAAAATTAACAATTGTACACATCATAGGCAAAATGAATTGATTGGCAAATGTAATAATGACAATTGTACAACATCATAGGCATAAAGAATCGATTGGCAAAATGAACTACGGTGACAAATGTAATAATATACATGGTTCAAAAAGACGTATAAAATCCATCTCATGATACATAAGCTATGAGAAATCCTAAACTAATGCTATCTAGCTACGGCTAAACTGACGTCGTCTAGTCAGACGTCTCATTGCGTCCAAGCGGCGTATCTCTCGGATTCCGCAAAAAAAGACAATAAGACAGCTTTCAATAAGTATAAACATATAACGACATTTATAAAACAATACAAAAAATAGAAAAGAGTAATCCCTAATACTAACCATGCCGCCGCGAGAACTGAGAATGTCCATCAGGGCGTTTAAGCCCTTCCTGCCTGCGTACTCGTGCTCGTACGGTGTGGGATCACGTCCTATCATCGACCACTGTCAAAACATACAAAGATTTCATTATGTTAGAATTAAAAAACTCATAAACCCTAAACTATCGAACATAAAGAGCAATGCGAAAACACTTACAAAATCGGCCTCAAATGATGCCCATCCACCGCTCCCCAAGTGGAGCGAGCTCCCTGCATCTACTCGCGCTCTGGTTGCATCCTTTTGTTGCTTCCACTTGTTGGGATTCTCGCGCGCTGCTTTCTTCGCATTCTTCCAATCTTCTTTGGCCAGCCAATCTGGCCTGTTCCACCCATGCTTGATTGCTTTTTGCACTTCGGAACGCTTGTGTTTGCAGTATTCGCGCATTCAAATCTTCATCAGGTCTTCATTGAAGCACTGATCCCGTGTTGGAACAGGAAACTCATCATGAAGTATGCTGATGACTCTGGATTTTAAATCACTTGGTACTTCACTCCATTTGTTAAGTATGTAGTGTCTAAACAGCTGAGAGCAAAGACCACGCATGCGCGAGATCACCTTCTTGCCGTCATCATCCATGATGATGCCGCCGCTGAAGTCGACGGAGTAAGGCAAGCCCTCTGGCCGGTGACGCGTGAACGTGGGTGTCCCGGCAGGGATCTCTAGTGGCGTGTCGATGGGGGTACGGACGTCAGGTGTCTCCACCGGCGTCTGGGCCCCGAAGCGAGGAGTGTCGAGTGGGGTGGCTCCTGGTAGAGTAGGTAGAGGTGTGTAGTTGCTAGGAACAGTCAGCCGCGCAAAACCTGGCATAGATGGCAATGCTGTGGCTGGTGTGGGGACGGGCAAAGAAGGGAAGGGTAAAGAGCCTCGTCGAACACAAGGTGGTGTGGAGGCATCGGCGGCGGAATCCCCATAACAACCGCCACCGCCACCACTAGAGCGCCGGTGTCTAGACGAGTGTGAAGATCGTCTCGTCGACACCGAAGCTTCGGAGCGCGCCGAATGCTCCGAAAGAGAGGGAGATGCGGATGGAGTAGGAACGCGCGATGATGCGCCAGAGCGATGATGCTCCACGTACCACTGTCTCTGCTGCGGTGAAAAAGAAGAAAGAAACTCCTCATCATCCATACCTGCATTAAACACACGAATATTTAAACTTAATATTGAATGAATAGAGTAGACAATGACGCAAAGACCATTAAATACAATGACGTAATGACGCATATAAATACAATGACGCAATGAATTGAGAGATAGAAGAGGCAAGTCGAAAACTCAGAATTTTCAATCAAAAGATGTGAGCTCGAGTAGAAAAGAGCGTTATACACCATGGAAGGTACTTAGAGAGCCAGAGCTTTTACAACACGGAGCAAAATTGTTCAAATACAATATTTGTGGCTTTAAGAGATCTCTCTCTCATCCTCGCATAACTCAGCATAACTTCCTATATCTATATAGAGCTCTCCATTTAAACACATATCCTCTCTTTCATTTTGTAGCTCCTCTGCATGCACCCCATATAGAGTAGTAGTAACTTGATGCTCGTCTGGCACCACCGCAGCGGCTTCTGATTGAGCATCTTCTCTAATCTGCTCCATTGATGCCGTTGTGATTGGCACATGGTAGCCTTCATACGCCCTTGCACTATGAGGGGCTACCTCTATGACGTACCACCAGTTTGATGTAGACTTTGTAGGATGAAATATTACCTGCCAGAGCCACATAACTTACATGAGAGCTTTCAAGCACATAACTTGTAAAAGGGGGATGTTAACTATTTACATACTTACTTGTTCACAATGCTCAGGTAGTACGAAAGTGTCTCTTAGGTCAGTCCATTTCTTAGTAGAATCCACCTCAAGAAAACCAGACTCTCCTCTACGCACAGTAGCGTTGCGACCCTCCATGATTATCTTGAACCATTGCACGTCGAACAAGTCGACAAAAAATCCTCTGTAATCGATCCTCAAAATCTCTTGTAGCGTGCCGAAGTAAGTGAGTTCCGCCACCACAGGATCTGCATCAGAGGAACGTCGTCGACTAGACTGTTCAAATTTTGCCATGATTCCACAATCTTGAGTAAAACGCTTTTTGTCGATCCGTTCCACCCTAAAATGTCGACCTTTACACCATGCTACTGTGTATGACTTATACTACAACGAACAAAGATTATGAGTGGCCGTTCAAACGTTTAGAAATAAAGTCACTAGCTAGTCGTACATTGAAAACTTACCTTGGTCGCGCAACCCCGAGAGTACTCCCACTCTTCCTCAGTCACTTCGTCACCGCATTGTTGTGCGCTTTTCAATTGGTTGTGCCTCATCTCCATCCACATCTGACGGCAGCAATTGGCCCTTTGGACCGTTCTTGCTCTTGTTACTAACTTTGAAGTTGCTGTTGAATGACTAGAGGTTGTCTAGATGGTCATTGTCGGGGATGTAGTGACTCTTGCCGCCCTGAAGATCCACCTTCTTCCCTATCTTCTGAAGACATTAATTCACTAGTACTTTTGGATCGACGGAGCCCACCATGACTGAAGGCAGCAATACCCTATATTCCATTGAGGGCTTTCTTCACCCGCTTCATGCAGGCATCGCAGTCTATGGAGACCTAAATCTAATCTAATATAACGTAAATCTAAATCTAGCGTAAATAAACGTAAATCTAACTAAAAATAAACCTAAATCTAATCTAATTTAACTTAAATAAACCTAAATCTAATTTAACGTAAGTCTACATTTAACCTAATCTTTAACATCTTTTAGGATAGTTTCCTATGACGTTATAACTCTCTTCTTCTTGTGTGTGTGCGCGTGTGTGAATGTGTGTCCCAATAAAAAGAGATAAATGGTATAACCTTTCTATCACCCATGCCAAGTATGATAGATTGGTTATGCCATTTCCCTCTTGAATAATAGGTCTTGAGTTCAACTCCTCTTCGGCTAGATCTTTAGGTCTTTTAATTTTAATTAGTTTCCTACGACGTTAAATTAGTTTCTCTCTCTTTCTCTCTCAATGTGTGTGCATTTTTTTGTTTATGCATGTTTTCTCTCTCTTTTCCTCTCTCAATGTGTGCGTTTTGTGTTTATGCATGTTATCTCTGTCTTTTCCTCTCTCAATGTGTGCGTTTTTTGTTTATGCATGCTCTCTCTCTCTTTTCCTCTCTCAATGTGTGTGTTCATTCTTTGTTTATGTATGTGTGTGTGCGTTTTTGTTTATGCTTGTACTCTTTCTCTCTCTCTCTCTCAAAAACTCTATGTGTGTGTGTGTGTGTGTGAGAGAGAGAGAGAGAGGGAGAGAGAAAGAGGGAAAGGGAACATGAGAGTGAGGAGAGGGAAGGAGCATACCTGGCTCTCCTTCCTCTCCTCGTGTGTGTGTGTGTGTGTGTGTGTGTGTGTGTGTGGAGAAAAAAGAGAGAGAGAGAGAGAGAGAGAGGGAGAGGGAGAGTGTTACCTGCTCCTTGCTTGAGGGTGCCGAAAAACTCAGATCTGACATCTGAGTTTTTGGGCGCTCTCTGTTATTTTTTTTAGCCCAGTCGGTGTCGCTATGAGCGACGCTCATAGCGACGCCGGGAATTTTTTTTTTGAGCGTCGCTAATATGAATAGCCTCTTGTAATGGATTTAGGGAAGAGTACCTCCATAACATGGACAGTTGACCAAGTTTCATGTCAAAATGAGGTCAAACATGGATCGTGATCCATGTACCTCATTAAATGTTTTTTGAAAATTTCATGGCTAAGATTTGAGCAGTAGGTAGTTGAGACATAGACAAACACTTTTCCCAAAAGAACCAATTGCAAAAAAGTTACAAAAAGTCACTACAAGAGCCCACTTGAATTCCGGCACCACATTATCGGCGTCACTGACGGGCGTCGGTATATGTGTGTGTATTTATGGAGGGAGCTAAGGTTTTTTAAAAAAATTGATTTTCAAATTTTCCATGCTTCTTCAGGAGGCTATCCCGATGTCAATGCAAAATAACATTCCGACGTCTCTTCCAAAGGCTCTACCGACGTCCGTATTGGGATCTATACGGACGGCACTTGCCAAAATCGAAACCGCGGACTTTCTCTTGTTCTTGCGCATTTTGTCAAGCTCTTCTCTTCCCCATGTCTCACAGATCTGGTGCGATACAAGCCGTCAAAAGTGCTAATCTTGCTTGTGGGTTAGTGCATAACACTAAGATAACATTGTTTTCATGTTTACTTGTAGATTTAGGGTTTAGGGTTTAACTTTCTGTCTGTGTGTGAGTTTTTGCAGGTTCCAGGACTTTTACAATAACTTTCGTTTCTCTAATAGAATGAATGTGAGTGCTCAAACCTTTAAATGCATATTAAGTTTATTTAAATAACTTTATATATTAAGAAAAGAAAATTTCATGCTCTATTAAACTTTGAATGCTTTAAAAGAAATTATGGTTTGTTATGTGAAATTTCATTTTAGATGATGAAAAAAATTTGTTTAAGTTTATGAAAAAATCTTGTTTTGAAGAAAATTTTTATTGAATTATGTCATTTTTCAAATTATGTAGTTGATGGGGTTTATGTTTTAGGTTAAGTTTAGGTTATAAGTTAAGTTATATTAGGTTAGGTTACGTTAAGTTAAGCTACGTTGTTAGGTTAAGTTATACGTTAGGTTAGGTTAGGTTAGGTTATCTTATACGTTAGGTTGATTAAGTTAAGCTACGTTAGGTTAAGTTATATTAGGTTAGGTTAGGTTAAGGTACGTTAAGTTAGGTTAGGTTATCTTATATGCTAAGTTAGGTTAAGTTAATCTACGTTAAGTTTAGCAATGTTAGGTTAGATTAGGTTAGCTACATTAAGTTAAGTTAGGTCAAGCTAAGTTGGCAATACGGAAAGCCATAGAGCTTACCCATAGATCCATAGAGCGATTGTGTTGTTTATTTGTCCGCGAGCCATTTTTAAGTCCTAAAATAGCTAAGCGGCCCTGAAAATAACACCATGGAGAGCCGTTTGGCAATACAAAAATCCATAGATCTTGCTTACAATGCATATTATTATGGGCAAGCTTTATGGCTTGCCGTATTGCCAAACGACTCGCCATGGTGTAGTCTATATGTTTGCAAGCGATTTTCAAACGCTAAAATTGCCTCGTGTCCCTAAAAACAACACAATGAAGATCCGTTTGGGAATACGGCAAGCCATAAAGATTACCCACAAGACATATGCATTGAGAGCAATCTCTATGGCTCTCCGTATTGGCAAAAGGCTAGAAATTGTGTTGTTTTTAGGACCGCAAGAGATTTTCAAGCCCTAAAATGGCTAAGCAGCCCTAAAAACAACACAATGGAGATCCGTTTGGCAAAATGGAAAGCCATAGAACTTGACCACAATGCATATGCATTGTGGGCAAGCTCTATGGCTTGCTGTAAGCCAACAGCTGGCCATTGTGTTGTCTATATGTAAGCGAGCAATTTTCAAGCGCTAAAATTGCCTCTGTCCCTAAAACCAACACAATGGTAATCCTTTTGGCAATACATCAAGCCATAAAGCCCACCCACAAGGAATATTCATTGAGGGAAAGTTCTATGGCTCTCCGTATTGCCAAAAGGCTAGATATTATGTTGTTTTTAGGACCGCAAGCGATTTTCAAGCCCTAAAATAGCTAAGCATCCCTAAAAACAACAGAATGGAGATCTGTTTGGCAAAACAAAAAGCCATAGAGCTTGTGTATTGCCAATGGCTAGCATTGTGTTGTCTATATGTTTGCGAGCAATTTTCAAGCGCTAAAATTGCCTCGTGCCCCTAAAAACAACACAATGGCGATCCGTTTTGGCAATACGGAAAGCCATAAAGCTTGCCCACAAGGCATATGCATTGTGGGCAAGCTCTATGGATTTGCATATTGCCAATGGCTTGCCATTGTGTTGTCTATATGTCTGCGAGCAGTTTTCAGGCCATAAAATCGCTTTGCAACTCTAAAAACAACATAATGGTGAGTCGTTTGCCAAATTGGCAATCCATAGAGCTTGCTCACATAGCATATGCATTGTGGGCAAGCTCTATGGCTTGTTGTTTTTCTAAACGCCTCAAAATTTTATTGTTTTTATGTTAGGTTAGGCTAGGCTAGGTTTAGACTATAGGTTAGGTGAGATTATAGGTTAGGTTAGAGCTATCGACAGCATAATAGTCGAAAAATACAAACGGACTTTGATTCGAAGATGACTCCTGTACTTCTAAAAATGCAAACGGACTTCAGTTAGGTTAAGTTATAAGTTAGGTTTAGGTTATAAGCTAGGTTACATTAAGTTAGGTTAGGTATAGGTTTTAAGTTAGGTTAGATTGTAGGTTAGGCATAACGATTATAGGTTAGTTAGAGCTAGCGTCAAATTAATAGTAGAAAAAATGCAATCGGACTTTGAAGATGACTCGTGTACTTCTAAAAACGCAAATGGACTATGGTTAGGTTAGGTTTAGGTTATAAGTTAGGTTATATTAAGTTAGGCTAGGGTTATGTTATAGGTTAGGTTAGAGATAGCGTCAAATTAATAGTAGAAAAAACATAGTTGGACTTCAAAAGTGCACACAGACTTCAAGAACCTTAATATATAGTCATTGACCAATAAAGACGAGATTATTACCCTGTGGTCCTAATCTCCGTGCACCTCTAGACCAAGGTGTGCGGGTATTGGGCCTGGCTAGAGAATGTGAGGTTGTTAGAACTAGCAGAAAACAGTAGAAAAAACGCAATCGAACTTCAAAAGTGCACACAGACTTCAAGAATCTTAATATATAGTCATTGACCAATAAAGACGAGATTATTATCCTGTGGTACTAATCTTCGTGCACCTCTAGACCGAGGTGCAGAGGGATCGGGCCTGGCTAGAGAATGTGAGGTTGTTAAAGCTTGTCATGTACTTAGTAGTGTGTACTTATAACAACTAGAGTGTTTTAATTATTTGTTGTATCATTTGTAGATAAAGTATGGACGATAGGATGGCGTGTCCTTGTGCGCATTGCAAGCATCAGATCTTTCAAAAACAAAAAATCTGCGAGACCAACACATATGCAATCATGGTCTCTTTTCGATAGAGCAAGTACAAGACCTGCGTTATCAATCTCATGGTGTAGAGATTGAAGGTCAAAGTCTGCAAGTAGATATTGCTCCAACTTCATCCCAGTGAAGATCTTTTATTAAAGGAGCAGCCATTGGCTGAGTCCTCCCAACTAATACCTGAAGTGACATTTCAAGAAGTAGAGATGGAGCAGATGTTGGACGCGTTCTTTGACATGGATGCCAACATAGAAGGTGAAAACATTGAACGTAGTACTGTGGACCACAACCTCAACCATCCCGTTCATATCGACGGCATGATAGGAACAATGAGGAGGGCGAGATTATGCAAAGTCTTGCACGCATGTCGCTTTACACTGGTGCAAAAATCTCAATTCTTCGTACCACATTGGTAATGCTTCATTTGCAGTCTGTATACAGTTGGTCTGACGCCTCAGTCATCACTGAGATTTTCAGGTAAACATATTTATCCTAAGCATGGTAAAGTGCAAATTACAGTCAGAGCTAGAAACTCGTCGTTGCCTAAACCCCTCTACTCCGAAACATTATTACCAATTCACAAAGGCCTTAGCAAAATCTGTGTTTGAGCAGCTTTAACATGCATTTACACCTGTTTCTTTTGACATATCTCTAATGACATCAGGTTCATTATTGAACACGGTCAAGCAGTCTATTGGATAGATTGCAAATATTTTTCCGGATCTAGAAAATCCTAACATCATTACTTTGCCAGGAATAGCTACTTGCATACAACTTGTGCAACAATTGTATACTGAGTTCAAGAGCAAGGGAAAGCTGGAAAGAGAAGAAAAGCGCATGAGAGTGAAAGTCGTCTCTTTCAATGCTACAGCAGAGCTAGAAATTGTGGTTAGAATAGAGTTGGCTGCTAGTGCCACTCTCGCTCCATCAATCTCAAGTCCTCCCTCTATTATATCTTTTTTCAGAAACTGCAATCTTCAACTTACAGGCTCCATAGCTAGGATAAGGGAGATGGGCACACATGAACCATGTAGGTGTCACACATCCTGTGTTTAAAGAGCCATTGTATGCGAAGAAGATCTTCAAAGTCCATTTGCAACCAACAATGGACCAGCAGGTCATGTACAAATCCACAATTTTGGACATTGCTTATCGTGGCATTATTTATCCACTTTCCATGGTCTGCCACATAGAGCGTCCAATTTTGGAATGGTGGCCATGTAGAGCACTGGATAAAAGAGTGCACTACAAATGCCAGTCAACCTACTATTCGCAATTATGTAACCCACTATAGGAACAATAGAGCTCTTCCAAAATAACATTTTGCAAATAATAAACGCTCTTCTTCAAACCCTAAAGTATCTACATGCACACGACTATCTCCATAATGACCGTCACTCCTGCAATATGATGCTTCACTTTGGACAGAAGGCAGTGTATGTTGGCATTGTGGATTGGGGGTCATGTACAAAGACCAAAACAATGGCATGCTTTCCTCCTCTCCACAACTTGCAATAGAGACTAGAAAGCATAGCAAGATAGATTTTCCATGGGATTCCCCATAATGCATATCTACTAATGGGTGAAAGCATGTTAACGTGTCATGCTGTTGTGGCGGTTACGTCGCTAGCGGTGGCTATGATAGCGAGAACTCAACCAACAAACAAGATTGTCAGACGAGGACGGAGCTTGAACCACAGGCGCATGGAAACAAATAGGTGGGTGTCAAATCACCTACTTGACCTTCTAATGACAATCACTAACAAGGAAATAAAATCTAAGTTCTCAAATACACAAGTGACTAAAATCCGTACTACAAAAAAATGATATCCAAAACATGATCTAGAATCATCGAATTAGCCTCAAACTCAAAGGGGGGTCTCTACACTAGGTAAGGACAATACCCTATGAATCTACAATACAATCTCAACCTGTAACCACTCCGTGCGGTAAACGCGTATGAAGACAGGCCAAAAAATACAAGTGATCGAATCTCAACTCTGATGGTACTAATGTGTAGCTCTACTCGCTGCGATTCTATGGATATATGGCTTGCTCAATTCCAACACACAGGTAGGTAGAAAACTCACATAGGAGCTCGTGGGAGCTCACCTCGCGTAGAAGCCGAATGTGCGCACGCTTGGTATCGGTGAGTAGCTCTCGCCGTGTGCTAACACAATGGCGGTGTCGCTTCTCCAATGGTGGGTCCATAGCTCGCGTAGCAAGAGGATAGACTCTCTCTCTCTCTCTCTCTCTCTCTCTCTCTCTCTCTCTCTCTCTCTCTCTCTCTCTCTCTCTCTCTCTCTCTCTCTCTCTCAGACACAGTCACGACGCTCAAAAACACACCTTGATTAATGAATCAAAATTGTGTCCTTAGGTTTACAAAAATTGGCACTTATACCTCAGCCTTGGAGGCGTGAAAACATCTCTAATCTAATTACATAAGCAGGTGAAACTACTTGGGGAATACAAGATGGAAACTCAATTGAGTCCCGCTAATTACAATGAATCAGCTCCATGAAAAAAATGAAATGTCGGAAAGACATTTATTACAATAAGTGTTTACAAAAACATGAGTGAAATGTATAGGTGTGGTCCTCCACACAACACTCCCCCCCTCCGCGTTCATGTCATCCCTGACATGACATCCTTGCTTTGTCTTTAGTGGAGTCCCATCGATTTTAGCATCTGAAGATGTGACTCGTATCTTAGGTTTCCAATGGTCAGTGTAGGGCCAAATATCTTACTTTCATGAGTAAAGAAACCAGTGTAGAATGCCTCCTCAAAGGCCTGCATGTGGAAGCTCAACATAAACATGATTCTCTGATAAAAGAGGTGTAATACTTTTGGAGATGGCTGCAAGGTTAGATCATACATCATATCTGTCACTGTGTGGGCCGTTGACAACAATGTTGAGCTGGTAGCTTTATCTGGCACGAACACTTCAATGCAAGCCAATAATGTTCTGCAAATCTTTTTGAGAATTTGACACAAAAGTTGAGTAGAGCCAGTAAAGATCTTAATGGTGCCCGTTAGAGTTTTCACCATGTAGGCCTTACTTATTCTCTCTCCCACCTTCGGTCCTAGCATCCTGGGGTAATTAAGCCAATTTGGCTTCTTTGCTGTGATTCTGCCATGCTCTTGCCAACTCCTGACTCGTGGCACTGGACAGAATGTTGCATATTCTCTAACTTCCTTGGGTGCCTCCACCAAATAGATTAGGTATGTTGGGTACTTTGTCAACCACCCTTTCCTCCATCTCGTCTGGGAGTCTACTATCTTCTTTGATTCCTCCTCTTTTGTGATGTCTCCTTTGTATAGAGCGACATACTGCTCCTCTTCTAGCCTTTTCTTTGTTTTTAGCACTTCAAACTTTAGTAGAGGAAGGGGCAATGTAGGTTGCATCCACTGTTCTTGCAGCACCTTAGTATCCAACCCTTGAAGTCTGATGGAGAACAACAGTCTTCTTTCCCACTCCATGGCCGCCTTTGCACTCTCCTCTGTTGCCTCCTCTATCTGCTTGTGAAATCTGTTTTCCTCCTCCTCGGTAGGTCTTGATGTTGTGGTCTCTTCTTGTGCTGGGGCTGGATCTTCACTAGTTGTGGCTTCCCCAGTCTCTGGTACCTCCACAGCCTTTTATCATTTTGTCTTGCAGATCTTGGAGCTGCTTTCGGAGGGTCTCATTCTCCGCTCTCAGTGCTTGGTTCTCTGATGTAAGTCGTTCTTCTGCAGCCAATGAGCCGCAATTCTCGTTGCAAGCTCCGGATTTGATCTTCCAGACCGGGGACTATTGCTCCCTCTGGCTCTACTCCTGCTCTGCTAGCTCTTGGTGTGGATCTAAGCCTTAGGATTGTTCTCTCCTGCAGCTCCATCCTTTCTCGTAGCTCAATGAGCTCGTCCTTTGTAGCTTCCAATTCATCTTCAATTCTTTCTTTGGCTTCTTGTGCACTGGCCACCTCTCTTGAAGCATCAGCAAGTTGGAGTATTAGTCCATCTCTTTCATTTTCTGCTTCTTGTTTGTTGTCCCTCATTGTCTTTGATCGGGCTTTGATATGCTGCAATAGTTGATTCACTTTCTGGATATCTCTTCCATCCTCATCTTCAAGCTCATACTCTGCCTTCTCAAGTACTAACCTCTGCTCCTGTCGAATCTATTCTTGGTCCTCCTCTCTGTTCTTCCTGTGCTAAGGCAATGCCATACAAAACCAGCTTGAGGGCCTCTTCTTGAGTATATCATGTGTCTATTAGAGCATCATATTTCTCTTTCTTCTCTTGAATTGGGTTCGTTGTCTTCTCCTCTTGCTGTATTTCGGGCTTTTCTAGCACATCCACCTCAACTTCAGTACTCGTCTCCTCCACTATCTTTTCCTTTCCTTTCGGACTTGGCTGATCTACCTTGCCCTTGCCCTTGTCATCTCTTTTTAATTCAGCTTTAAGGTGCTGAACTTTTGCTTCAATGTAAGGCTCTACTCGTTGCTGCTCCAAGATAGCTTCTGATTCTTCATAAGCCTTGATATATTGATCGTACTGATCAATATTTGGTCTTGTTGAGCGGGCTCCGACTTTTGTTGGGTATGGTATCCACTTTTCCTCAAAATCTCCTTTTAAAGCTCGCTCGGCTCTAAACTGTTCAATCAGCCTCTCCATTCTGGCGGCTTTCTGGCTCTTAGTTTGCTTTGGAGCGGGTTTCTTCTTGGTCTTCTTCTTGAGGGGCTCGTCGTTTTCTTCTTCTGGCTCGGAAACAATTTCTAGTTTCCGCCTTGCCCTTGTTGACACTCTCTTTGTGACCTCTTGCTGGTCTTCATCTTCATCTATCTCTTTTAGCCATTGGTTTTGCGAGGGAGCCTTTGACCGTTGGTCCCTTACTCTGACAGCTTCATAAGCTATCTTAGTCAACACTTCGGCTCCTCCAATGTACTTTGGCTTCTCGTTCTACAAAGCGATTACTTGCTCATGAATGTGCTGAGCATAATTAACTTCCTTCGGGATGTTGCTCTTTATTGCCCAAGTGATTGTTGTGGCAACAGCATGTGGTGGTGTGGTATACTTCTGTGTCCTTTTGCTACATATGTGTAAAAACTGGTTGTAGAGCCGGCAAAGCTTTGCCGCTCTCAGATCTGCCATGTCTTCATAGGTGGCATTTTGCTTCTTTGTCCCATACACTTCTATGGATTCCCGTCTTTCTCTGACTGAGCATCCTTTGTTGTGCAGCTTCAGAGCATCTGCAATGAGCTAAGGAGTGATAACCACTTCAACCTTTTCCCCGTCCAAGGCTGTGAATGTAGCCTTTCCGTCTTTCTGTATGGTGGTTGCCAACTCATACAATCTTTGAGTGTCTACTCTTGATGGTGTGGAAGTGAAAAAAATGTGGAGATCTGCCCTTTCTAGGTATCTGCTTATCTCCTCTGGTCTGTTGTAGTCCACCAGTTCTTGGGGAATCATTGGGATATCCACTGTTTGGGTCTCTAAAACCACCTTGGTATATCTTTATCCCCTGTTCTTCTAACACTGCTTCTTCTACCCAAGTCTTTGTGGGCTTGAGAGTCCCTGGGGGAATAGAAAATGGCTCGGCTTCTGTTATTATTTCCTTGAGTGTCGGTCTCTTTCTCTTTGCCGACGACTCCATGGATCCTGTAACTCCAATTTCAGAAGTTAGCATCTTTTTTAGTACTGAAAGCCGAAATTAAGCTTTTAACTATCCAAATGACTTAAAATTTGAAACATAATCTATTCAGGGCCTAAGGATGCAATGCATGTGGAAAAATGTGCAATTTGGGTGCAAAATCATGCTGGAAACATCATACGTGTATGATGTCTTTTGTGTCAAAATGGCTTGATATTGGTTGTGCTTGTAGCTGATAGTGCATACATCCATTCTATATGCCTGGATTTGAATTTCGGTCCCATTTGGTCACGTTATGGCTATTTTAGTCCTGGTCAGGCTCTTTGCAAGATATTGAGAGGGAATTGGATTTTGTGATCCAAATTGGATGAAACTTGGTGGTTGGATCTCAAATGGCATGTAGATCACTTCTGTGTGGTGATTGCAACTCTGAAATGCAAAAATCAAGTAGGGAGACATCATACGCGTATGATGTCTTTTTGGGTAAAATTGAACCATTTTGCATTGTAAGCTTGGATTTGGCTTTATATAGGCTTTGACAATGATTTTATGAAATTTGGGTATAGTTTGGACCAAAGTTGGCTCTGGAGACATCATACGCGTATGATGTCTTTTGTGTCATTTTTGCATGAGATTGGTTCCGTGGGCTCCTCATATGATAGTAAAGGACTGTGTGTACTCAAATCCTGACTTGAAGTTGAGTATGATGAATTTTGGCAAAATTAGGCTTTAAATAGAGGATTTTCCGCTAATTGGGCTAATGGAGTGATCCCCTTGACGAAATGGTACCAAACTTCATATGTGGCATGTATTTGATATATATAATGGATATATCATGAGAAATAATCAATTTTGGCTATGTATTTGCAAAATGCTATCATATGCATATGATGTCTTTTTGGCCAAAATGGTACTTTTTGGTTCCAGATAGCTTGAGCATGTGTTGAACAACAATCCTACAAAGTTTCATCGAGTTTGGAGCTATTTTGGCAAATTTAGGGCCATAAGTCGGTTTTATGCCCTACTTTGCGTCTTTTTAGTTTCCAACTGTTTTTTCAACTCCAAATCTCATGATACTTTGTACATTTGATGTTTTTAGCATATAGAAAGAGGCTATGCATTCATGTGTTCAAGATGATGTGAAAATCATGCAATGAGACATCATACGCGTATGATGTCTATTCTTGATAAAAAGTGTTTTTTTGTGCAAAGCATGGTTTGTGCTAGTGCCCTAAGCCCTGCTAACTAGTTTTCAACCTTAAAAATCATCAGTTTAGTTAAAATCCCCCTTGGTAGGCATTTGAGTCTCTGAAGTTGTCTTTTGGTGTTAGAGTTGATTTTCCTCAATCTTTCTCCTCGAGAGTTGCATCCCGAGCTTATTTGAGGTGTTGGGAAGTCATCTATGTGGTTGGAATCGACTTTGGTTCTTTCTTTTCCACCTTTAGCCATTTGGTTGCCCGAAAGCATCTTTTTCACCATTAGTAAGTGAAAAGGCTTTCTTTTGGGTTTTGCTTGTACACATGTATCATTGATGGCTATTTGAAGCTGCTTGTGAAGTTTCATGGCAATCGATCGTCCATTTTGGCCGTTATGTCAAAATGACGCTTTGTGTGTCTATCGCCGAATTGGTTGTTTCGACCCACTTTTGGTGGTCCAAACTTGGAGATACTCCATGGTTGCATTGTCCTCGATGTTGTTAAGCTTCTTGTGAAGTTTTGTGTCGTTTCGATAGCTTTTTCCTGTTTGCCGCTTGCAAGCTCTATTGACCTAGGGTTTTTTTAGTTGGTCTTTCTCGTACTTTGAGAGTTAGGAACTCATCTTCTACACTAGGGTAAGCCACCTATTGGTTCTTGCATGGTTTGGTTAGGCGGTTGTGCCTCTACCTAGCATTCTACCCATTTCGCCGTGTGCTCTTGTTTCTTTGTTTTGGTTAGTTTTCGCGACAAAAGTTAGTGGTAAACATCAAAAGCTTATGGCAACAAGTCTACCTCTCATATCTGGAGTCCTCTGAGCTCTTGTAGCAGTCGTAGAAGGCTGTAGAAGGTTGGATGCTCCTGTGGGCTCTTTGCTCTCTCCAAGTGGGTAATTAATAGTGCAAATGAGCCTGTAAGTGAAGTAAAAAATACTTAACTCTGAACTTCCCGGCTCACTTGTTACCAAATTTGACATGTGCTCCTATCTCGTAGTGAAATGCACTTTAGGATTTGAAATTTCTCAATTTGGACTCCGTTTGACCTGTTTCTGAGAAATCGGTCCACTTTGCCAAAATTCTACCATTTCGGGCTTTCCACAACTTTTCCCAAATTGTACCCAATTTTTACCATGGGTTGCTCGTGTCATTAGGATCATCACCATCTATTCTTTTCTTTTTTCTGATCTCGTTTCACCTGCTTTTTATTTTTCACTTTTATTAAGAAAATCCTAAAAAATAAAGGAAAATAGCAAATTGAAGCCAAAAAATCCCAAAAATACACAATAATTAGCTGGTAACCCTTTGTATATGTATATACACTTATTTGTGGTTTCTCGGCTTGGATTACCACTTTTTGGCTCCAAAAACACGCATATTTAGTTGTATTTACAAACTTAGAGACCCAAATTCATCATTTGATCTCTTATTATTGCAAAACAAAGTATATAAGGGCATAGATACTATCAATATCTGCAATCAAACATAAAAAATTCAAAATCATGTAAGACACTACCCTTGTAATATCATTTTCTTTGTCCTTATTGCTTGTAGTTCCTGTATACCTGTATACTAAGTTGCATTATTCGTTATTCAGGAGACGTATAATACGCGAATAATGGGCGTATTATTCGTTTATCTAAATTATACGGCCGTATTATACGGTGCCACATCAGCATAAACGGCCAATCGTATAACTTCTTGATTTTTCGATCGAAAAACTTTTCGAACGAAAGTATTTTCGATCAAAAATTATAACGATCGAATATGTTAGGATATATAGCAACACGCGAAAGGCCTCATACCAGCTTTCAAAGTCAGTGTTTTCCATGTGAGTACTCTCACCAAATGATCAAAAAATGTAATTTGTAAAAAAATAAAACAATTTGAATGCAATAAAAATTAAAATTCAATAGAATTTTAAGTTTTGTGATTCAAATATATGAATTTGTTTTGAAAAACTTAGTAAATAGTTGAAAGTTTGTATTTTGTGAAGAGTTTAATCTCTCACCTGATACAAACTGTAATTATAAGAATCCCTTGTCAATGTGTTCAATTAATTGACACTTGAAAGTGACTAATTAATAAAAAAAAAGTAAGATATTTTCGTTGTGTGTAGAGTGTACTCTCACATGAGATAATTAGTTTAAAAATATAATTACATAAAATTAATTTTATGTAATTTAAAGTTCGATTTTAATGTGTAGAGATTTTCTCTCACTTCAAAATGAATATAATGAAACAAAATTATATTTTTACGTTTTGTGTAGAGCTATTCACACTGCTATGCTCTCACTAGAGTAAGAATTTAGGAAAAACATGTCCAAAAATAATGATATTCTCTTATCTTTATTTGGACTGCAAAATCTACCGTATTGTGTGAGAGCATACATATGCTCGCATTGCAGATAGATAATCGCTTAAAAACTTATGGTAAAGTGTAAGAACTTTTTGTTCGCACTTTACATAGATATGATAATTATCAAGTATTGTAAGTGATTATCGTTTTGACATTTAAAAATGTCACTTATAGCTCTTGTATGTATAGTAATTTATAATGATAATCATTTTAATACTTGATTTAATTGTAATTATTGATTATCGTAATGTGTTAAAGATACAAGCTTGCACTTTAGATAAATCGATGCAATTTATATGTAATCCAATGGTATTGTTTTTTATTATTGTATTTTTGTTCAATCATTGTTTTTAATTATTTTAATTTCGTTCAATCATTGTTAGTTAAATTAATTTAATGTTTTAATTGATTTTGATTATGAAAATGATCATTGACTTTGTTTTTACTAGCAAACTATTTTTGTGCATCATGGTGAAAGGACAAGAGTGGAGTTATGTGCATGAGTTGAAAGCTGGGAGAAATACATCTCGACTTAAATGTAAATCTTGTGGCCACGAGTTCAGTGGTAATGCAACCAGAATTAAAGAGCATTTGTTTAAAGTCCCTGGCAATCTTGAAAAGTGCGGGGCACCACCAAAAGATATTCATGAAAAATTTGCCATGTATTTGTTGGAATTAGGGTTGCAGAGAAACACACACAGCTTGGAGAAGACGAAGGAAGCTCAAGGCACACAATAGAGAGTGTATTACTTAGTGTGCTATGGAAAGATAGATAGCCCTAGAGTGATGGGTGTATATACAATGTACGGGGGGGAAAAAACCTCCTAAAGAGGGAAAAAATGCCCCGGCGGTCCTAGTGTGTTCACACACATCACTACCACATGTATATGGTAACAAATCCCCCCTGGAGTGATGCGGTGAACGAGAGCTGGCACATGAGTAAAGGGAAGTGCCATGCCCTGAGGACAGGATCAGTCCACAAAGGCGAGTAAGCCCAAAGCTTTGCGGAAAGCTTCAAGCTTCTCACGAGACAATGCCTTTGTGAAAAGATCTGCAAGGTTGTCCTGTGTTGGCACATAAGCCAAGCTGATCTCTCCTGCTGAGAGCCTCTCCCTGACATAGTGGTAATGCACCTCAATGTGCTTTGTGCGAGCATGAAAAATTGGGTTCCTTGCAACTGCCAATGCGCTCTGACTGTCAGTGTAGATAGTGTTGGCAGTGTCCTGTCCAACACCCAAATCAGCCATAAGGCGTCTTATCCATACACACTCAACCGTAGCTGTGAAGACTGCCCTGTACTTAGCCTCACAACTCGAAGTGGCCACAGTAGGTTGCTTCTTTCTCAACTATGATATACATGAACTGCCAAGCATGAAACAAAAACCACTTGTGGACACTCTCGTGTCAAAACAACCAGCCCAATCTGAGTCCAAAAAAGCATGTAAGTATGGCGGCAATGATCCCCCCTTGGGATAAAACAAGCCAAGATGTAAAGTGCCACTAAGGTAGCAGAAAATCCTCTTGACAGCCTGCCAATTCTTAGACCTTGGGCTATGCATAAATCTACTGACCTGTGAGACTGCAAACTGAATATCCGGCCTCGTGTTGCATACATAAATGAGGCAGCCAACAACATTTTGGTAAAGAGTGACATCAGTAGGATCACCAGCATCATGTAGACTCAACTTCAAACTTGTTTCCATGGGAGTGGCAATAGGTTTGCAATCCTCAAGTCCAAACTTACATAGCAATGTCTCTATGTAACTTTTCTGACACAAGGCAATACCACCATCACACTGCTTAAACTGTATACCCAAGTAATGATGCAACAACCCCAAATCTTTCATCTTGAAAGTAGCATTCAAATCAGCCTTAAATTCAGCAATATGTCTCTCATTTGGTCTAGTGATCAGCAAATCATCGACATAAAGAACCACAATGAGAAGTACATCACCCTCACGCTTTACATACAATGTGCTTTCTGTTGGACTGTTACGAAAGCCTTGTTTGACCAAATGAGCGTCAGCTTTCTCATACCAAGCACGAGGAGATTGCTTCAACCCATACAAAGCCTTGTTACATTTGCACACTTTGTCCTCTTGTCCTTTTATGACAAAACCACGAGGCTGCGTTACATAAACTTCCTCAAATATGTCACCATTCAAGAAAGCAGTAACAATGTCTGATTGATGTACATCCCAACCAAAATGAGCTTCCAATGCACATAGAAAACGCACAATAGTCATACGACAAGTGGGAGAAAAAGTCTCGTCATAATCTATGCCTTTTTGCTGTGCATAACCCTTTGCAACAAGTCGAGCCTTATGGCGATCAATCTCACCATCCGGCTTGCGTTTCAACTTGTAAAACCACTTCGTACCAATGGCCTTTTTGCCAGGAGGCAAATCACATAAAGTCCATGTGTAATTTTCTATAAGTGCATCATATTCTGATTGCATGGCAGCCATCCAATTTTCTGAATTCTGTGCTTCATCAAAAGACAGAGGCTCCTCAACATCATGTAAACTAGACACAGCCAAAGCATAACAATCTGATGCATAAGATGCATGGCGAGATCCTGAACGAGTACGACTAGACAAAGGTGCATCCAATTTACTATCACGCAAAGTGTGCACCAGCCATTTTGCCCAAGGATGGAGTTTGCATGGGCCCACAAACATCACTATGCACAAACTGCAACCTGCATGTGGCCCGAATTGAACCATCTTTTGGAAATTTAGAACGCTGCATCTTACCCAAAATACAGCCTTCACAAACATGTTTGACAAGTGCTTCAAGAGGTGGCAAAGAAGCAACCATATCAGATTTCTGCAAACGCAACAAAGTGGGAAAATTCAGATGACCAAAACGTGCATGCCAAAGTTTTGCATCTGAAATAGCCCTTGAATCTGAAACAGCATTTGCAAAATTTTGTCCACACTTGTCATACAAAGTGAGCTTATACATCCCACGGCACAAAAGCCCAGATGCAACAATTTCATCACCAAAACTGAGATCATGAATTGTACATCTGTCATCCACAAATTTGACTACAATTCCAAGTCTAGCAAGTGCGGATACAGACAAGAGATTCTTCTTGATCCCAGGTACATAAAGTGCATCAACAAGTGTGAAGGAACTGCCATTAGCAGCAGTGAGCACAATCTTTCCAACTCCCTGAACTAGATAAGAGGCGTTGTTGGCACAAGTGACTGAATTCCCATGATAGACAGACTCGAGAGAGGTAAACAATTCATGATGTGAGGTAATGTTCTTTGTAGCACCACTGTCGAAATACAACACATGTGAATCTGTAGCAACTGACAAGCATGCATCATGGACAGCAGGATTGTAAGTGCACTCTGCGCTAAAATCCCATTCTGCATCAACATCAGCAACACAGTCTCCTTTCACAGAAGACTCAACAATGGCTGCATTTGTAATGGAACCAGCATTTGCAGTAAAACCACCCTCTTTCTTCTTAGCCTCTTTGGCGTTCAACTTAGGACACGACTTGATCAAGTGATCATTGGCTTTACAATAATGGCAACGCATCTTCTTTTTGCCCTTATCACCAGAATTTCCAGACGAATTGCTGCCAGCAGATGAAGGGGATCAGGGAGCACCACAGACGGAGAGTGAGAGAGAGAGAAGGAGACACACACAATGTGGGTGGGGAGACTCAAAAAGTGAGCAGCCCCCTATACACTTATGCTATGTATAAGGTATACAAGTCAGTGGGCGCCCAGACTCTGGGCGGCCGGGCAAGGCACAGACGCCTACACCCCAACAACCTCCCACTTAAAGGCGACTGTGCCTTTAAGCAAGGGAGCCTAGTCTAAAGACTACAAAAGGTGAGAGAAAACCTCTCTCAACCGATGCCCACTGGCTGGCTGTGATCGTGTGCATCCGGTTGTCCTGCTCCCTTGTAAGTCCATACACCACCAGACGTACCGCACACGTACTACAAGTATGTATGCAATACCTGCATATCTCCCTCGTGTACTATGCCGTCATCAGTCAACAAACGACTGATAACCCCAACTGCAAATGCTCCCACTGCAGCTGTGATATCCGATCTCAAGATCAGCATCTCATACATGAGACCACCGAATGCCGATGCAGTACTAGCGGGCCCTACTAGCTCTACAGAACATGCATCAACATATATATCCCTGGCAATAGACATCTCTGACTGACAAGGCATGTCAGCCACATGCATCTCCTCACTGTCCGCAAAAGACGCATCAACCTGTCATGCAACCTCAGAGCAAACCAGCTGCTCTAGATGTCTGCTGGAAGACATATCCTGCACAACTATATCCCCATGCTCACTGTCGAGCATAGAAAGGAATGACTGTATAATCGCTGACATCTCAGTCTCCTCTGCAATCATCCACTGCAAACATGACCACTCAATCTGTTGTGACTCACTAGAGCTCTCATGCTCTAACTCCGTATGCATAGACTCTTGCACAACGTCCTCCTGCCGTGACTCACTAGAGCAAGACTGCTCTACCTGTCTATCCTGCATAGAAGTATCTCGTACAACTGACTCTCTGCTTTAATCAGTCACTAGCAAAGCATGCATGTCTGACTCTGTCACCTCTCTATGTGACCGCTCAAGTCGTGCCCCAATTGTGTGCACAATGAGCTCACTAATCTGCACTCCATGCAAAGCACCCTGCAACCCACAAGCAAAAGAGACTCACCTGCTCTCTCGTTGTCGACCTGGCTGCATGATCACAGAGACAACACCGTCTCTCGCGTGATCCACATGCAATGGGTAACCTGTACCACTCCTGGCACCTCTCGCAATGACTAGCAAACCCAAATGCATCACAAAATCTCGCTCTCGTAGCGAAATCTGGCATCCACAATCTCTAAGCTGACCAATCGAGATCAAACTCACTGTCAAATCTGGTACATAGCGCACATGTCATAACAAGTAAGATGCACCACTCGGTAATGACAGTCTTACATCTCCTGCACCTGCTATCGCATGCACCGATCCATCGGTCAAACGTACAATACCAAGCATCTCGCTAAAATAGCTACAAAACCATGCACGATGCGGCGTGACATGAAACATAGCATCTGCGTCTAGCAACCACTACGAAGGGAGTGCACTATCCACATGTATAGCATCTCGTGCATAGCTCGAGGTAAAAGTGACATCCCCGTTACTAGTATACTCCGACACTACATGTGCCTCAACTGTCAAAGCAACTAAGTCCATGGCATCACTACATACATCTCTGAGACTTCCATGTCTCCTACGATGTCGCATACGACGAAAACAGCACCGTCTAACGTGTCCAGAATGACCACAATACCAACATGTCACATGTCGACGTGCTCGTGAATGTACATGTCTCACACGAGTCCGTGATGACTCAGATCTATCATACATATCATGTAATCTGCGCCAAAGTGCTCTCGAAGTAGTCCATACATAACAAGAGCATATACAGATTCCGCAAGGTGCAAAGAGAGCGTAGATAGTGCCATCTCCTCTAGCTCCTGCCACTGATCGTCAGACATGTTTGAAGGTCTACCTGCGTCACCACTCAATGGTCGATGCAACCCTCGCTGTGTTAATGCATCAAGCATACACTCTCTCCATGCCGCAAAGTCTGAACCATCAAACACACGCATCTGTGAGAGGTCACAATCTGATCGATCACCTGTCTCTGCCATGAGCACAATGTAGCAAACTAGAAAGCAAAACCACCTCACCAAAAACACCTGGAAACTGTCTACAAATATGGCCAGAAACACAATGTAAAACCTATGAGACACACTCCAAAATAGAGCTCCCGCAATGTCAACCAAATCAACCCTAAATTGGCTCGAATCGCATCAACAAAAGTCTGCAAATATGGCTGTAAAATCTCATGCAAAGTTGCACCAATAACCGTGCAAATCCTTGCACAAAATCACAAGTCAATATGACTCAATCGCGCATAAATATCTGACAAAATTTTGGCAGAGTCTCCTTTGTAACTGGAGCAAAATCTCAACAGTAAACCTCAAAGAGACAATAATATATGCCACAATGGCCAATCCGGGAATAAACTCGACCGGAATCACCTCACAAAGTCATACATATGAGCATACCTGCTCTTGCCGGAGTACCACTCAACGACACCTCAAATGACATACATGTGAGTGATGATTGCTGCCAAAATACCTTTCAATCAATGACCAAATGTCTGCCAGATAACTATAGCAACATTTTGCGAAACCTTGCAAGATCTGTCGCTATGCGCAATGCAAAATACGGCACACAAGGGCATACACAAGTGACTCCAAACTCCAACCAAATGATGACTGAAAATCACCTGTCAAAGTGGGAGTAAACTCAACCACTAAACTGTCAAAGAGCAACCTACGGATACGTAGAAGCTATGGCGAGAACCTGGATAAAATCCAACAGAGTTTCTTCTATAAATTGAGCCAAATCTCAAATAATCTCAGCCATAAACAAATACACAAATCCATATATGGCATACATAAATCGCCAAGACCATGGCAACATAGCTCACTCTTGCATGAGTGGCTCTCTGGACAAATGCATATCCAAAAACCTGTGTACACCTATGAATTTGCTGGTTGCTGCAGAAAATACTCCATGTGTGTGAGATATACCAAAAACGGTGTTTTTGGGACCCGAAAGTGCACAAATAAACCTACTGCTGTACCTGTTGTAATTCAAAGCAGAATTTCAGTAAATAGACATCACCATCGCGTCTGGAGCGTGCCAAAACCCTGACCTAGACTCCTGGATCATGTAGATCTGACTCTATATGACGAAGCTACGCAAAAAACTGCGTTTTAGAGCTTGAAAATGGCAAAAACGAGCTGCACACAGTCTTGAACCTGCTCCTGCTACACTCTGCGTGATGCAATGTCCTCTCAATGCAAGCTCCAATGCAAGATCTCTGCCACAACAGCATCCAAGCACTCGAATGTCAAGCTCTCCTCCGCCGAGCACTTCTCTAACGAGCTCCACTGAGCTCAAAAGCTCCTCTCACCAAGGAATCCGCAACCGCCTCCTCGACCAAGCTTGAACACACCAAGCTCCTAAGCTCCAAAGACAATGCTCCTCAAGCTAAAATCTCTCTCCATGAAACTCCACGATCGAACTCCACCGTCGAGAGCGGGCGAGCTATCATCTCGAAGCTCTCTTAGCCGTCGTGCTCTCCGCGGTCACCATAGCTCTGATACCAATTGAAGGGGATCGGGGAGCACCACAGACGGAGAGTGAGAGAGAGAGAGAAGGAGACACACACAATGTGGGTGGGGAGACTCAAAAAGTGAGCAGCTCTCTATACACTTATGCTATGTATAAGGTATACAAGTGAGTGGGCGCCCAGACTCTGGGCGGCCGGGCAAGGCACAGACGCCTATACCCCAACAGCAGAAGCATTAGGAACAAAATTTTTGCCACTCACAGCAGAACCATAAGAAGTGGCTACATTGCTGCTACCACCCTTTCTTTGAGAAGAAATAAAAGCATGTTCAACTGCACGCTGTCCAGTCCTGTTTTTTCTGGACAGTGACTCTTGCAACAAAAATGTGCATAATGCATCAAACTTGACAACTTCTGGATTTCCTTGGGTCATCAGTCTCCAAGTACTAGCAAAAGTCTGGTAGGAATCTAGTAAGGCATCAAGAACAGTCTGCACAAGGGAACTGTCTGAAATGACTTCACCTGCAGAAATAAGCTACTCATTGATATCCTTGACACTAGCAAGGAAAGTGTCCATATCATCCTCCTCATGCATAATCTTTGACTCCAGCTCTTTACGCAGCAAAGCAATTTTAGCCTCATTGCGGCTTGCATAAAGACCTGCTAGAATATCCCAAGCCTGTTTTGCAGATTTTGCTGAACGGATGTGAGGAACAATGGTGTGCTTCACAGACAACGCAATCAATGCATGAGCCTGCGCATCCTTAACATCCCAATGAGCTTGTTTTGCCGTAGGCAAAACAACTCTAACAGCTGCAATCCTTGCAACAAGACCTGCAACATCCTCAACATCGCCTACATCCTCAGAACCAGGACGTACATCAATGCCCTGCACAATGTTCCAGACACCTTTTGACACAAGAACATGTTGCATCATATAAGCCCACATAGGGTAGTTGTCCCCATCCAACCTGTCCTCACCAGATAACATCTTGAACACATCTGTGTTGTTGTTGTCAGCCATGGTAACTGCTGCACCTAATGTGAAAACTGCCCGAAAATAGGAGAAATGGAGTGGGAACAACCTGTGCTATATAGCACAAACCGTAGAAGACTATAAGGCGCCTATTATGCAAAAAACGGAACTGACAGAAATTTTGCACAAAATGACGAAATAACATGTGCAGTACTGCCTGTAGTGGAAACGGAGGCCGAAATGAGCCCAAATCAAAATTCTGAGCAGACCGAGCCCTTCGAGTCTCCCAAAATAATTGTCGACCTGTGAACGCTCGCCAAAGCTCACTGAAATCGGAGAAAGTGAGCAGGTGTGTGCTGGAGCAGCTGGCGACTAACCCCGGGAGGACGTGACCTGCTCTGATACCAATTGTTGGAATTAGGGTTGCAGAGAAACACACACATCTTGGAGAAGATGAAGGAAGCTCAAGGCACACAATAGAGAGTGTATTACTTAGTGTGCTATGGAAAGATAGATAGCCCTAGAGTGATGGGCGTATATACAATGCACGGGAGAAAAAAACCTCCTAAAGAGGGAAAAAATGCCCCGGCGTTCCTAGTGTGTTCACACACATCACTACCACATGTATATGGTAACAGTATTCTCGCAAAGTAAAGTTGATTCTTGTAGCTAAACATAAAGGTGATGTTTCTAAAGATATTGATGCAAATATTGAACCATCTGTATGCAATGAGGCAACAGAAGAGGTGTGTACCACTCAAGTAAATGATCAAAGTTCTCAATTGAACCCTCTTCATGGACATGCTTCTACATCAGGAGGAGTTCCTAGCACAAGCAAATCCGACAGAGCGTCATCCAATGGACAGACAATGCCTGAAGCATTAGGTAAACAATGGTTGCTTGAGTTGCATTTAAAATGGACACAAGCATTTGTTGCGTGTGGCATATCGTTCAATGTTATGCGCAATCCAATATTTCAAGATGCTTTGATGAGTACAGCCAAAAAAGGATTTGTGCTTCCTGACTATAACAAGATGCGAACTGAATATCTTGATAAAGTCAAAGAGAGTACTGAAGCCATTCTCAAACGCACAGTCCTAGAGTTTGTTCCAGCATATAGATGCACCATAGCATTGGATGGATGGACTAACGGTTAGAAAAAACCTTTAATCAATGTAATGCTTATTAACCCTAGAGGGGCTATGTTCGTGGAAGCAATTGACAGCTCATTGAAAGAGAAGACTATCACCTACCTAGCAGGGGTGTATGACCGTGCAATTGCAAAGGCAGGTGGAGCAAAGAATGTGACTGCTATTGTCACAGATAATGCGGCCAACTACAAAGGAGCAGGAAGAGCTATTCAAGTCAAGTATCCGGAGATTTCTTGGGTACCATGTGCAGCTCACACTTTAAATTTGCTTTTAAAAGATATTGGTAAAATGGCATGTGTGAAGCAAACTTTATTGGATGCAAATCCACTACAAGAGGTTGTGTGCTCTCGTGACGCTGTTAGCGACGGAAATACACTGGGTTTTTATAACCCCCGCCGTCGCTAATAGCGTCGCTACAAGAGCGTCGCTATATGCGTCTCTATAAGAGTCGCTATATAGCGACGCTCATAGCGACGGTTATAGCGACGGTTATAGCGACGGTTACACAGAAGTCTATAGCGACGCTACAGAGCCATAAATAGCGACGGTTATAGCGACGCCCGAGAGAAATTTTTTTTGGTGACAGGGCACTGAATGCCCTGCCATCCATCAACCATATTGTACTTGATTCACTTTTTAAAAAAAGTGCAAGGGTAGATAATAGACCCAAAATAGTCACCCACAAGACGCATTGTTTGCAAAATTGACAAGCGTAAAATTGACAATTGTACACATCATAGGCAAAATGAATTGATTGGCAAATGTAATAATGACAATTGTACAACATCATAGGCATAAAGAATTGATTGGCAAAATGAACTGCGGTGACAAATGTAATAATATACATGGTTCAAAAAGACGTATAAAATCCGTCTCATGATACATAAGCTATGAGAAACCCTAAACTAATGCTATCTAGCTACGGCTAAACTGACGTCGTCTAGTCAGACGTCTCATCGCGTCCAAGCGGCGTATCTCTCGGATTCTAAAAAAAAAGACAATAAGACAGCTTCCAGTAGTATAAACATATAACGACATTTATAAAACAATACAAAAAATAGAAACGAGTAAGCCCTAATACTAACCATGCCGCCGCGAGAACTGAGAATGTCCATCAGGGCGTTTAAGCCCTTCCTGCCTGCGTACTCGCACTCGTACAATGTGGGATCACGTTCTTTCATCGACCACTGTCAAAACATACAAATATTTCATTATGTTAGAATTAAAAAACTCATAAACCCTAAACTATCGAACATAAAGAGCAATGCAAAAACACTTAAAAAATCGGCCTCAAATGATGCCCATCCACCGCTCCCCAAGTGGTGCGAGCTCCCTGCCTCTACTCGCGCTCTGGCTGCATCCTTTTGTTGCTTCCACTTGTCGGGATTCTCGCACGCTGCTTTCTTCGCATTCTTCCAATCTTCTTTGGCTAGCCAATCTGGCCTGTTCCACCCATGCTTGATTGCTTTTTGCACTTCGGAATGCTTGTGTTTGCAGTATTCACGCATTCGAATCTTCATCAGGTCTTCATTGAAGCACTGATCCCGTGTTGGAACGGGAAACTCATCATGAAGTATGCTAATGACTCTGGCTTTTAAATCACTTGGTACTTCACTCCATTTGTTTAGTATGTAGTGTCTAAACAGCTGAGAGCAAAGACCACGCATGCGCGAGATCACCTTCTTGCCGTCATCATCCATGATGATGCCGCCGCTGAAGTCGATAGAGTAAGGCAAGCCCTCTGGCCGGTGACGCGTGAACCTGGGTGTCCCGGTAGGGGTCTCTAGCGGCGTGTCGATGGGGGTACGGACGTCAGGTGTCTCCACCTGCGTCTGGGCCCCGAAGCGAGGAGTGTCGAGTGGGGTGGCTCCTGGTGGAGTAGGTAGAGGTGTGTAGCTGCTAGGAACAGTCAGCCGCGCAAAACATGGCGTAGATGGCGATGCTGTGGCTGGTGTGGGGGCGGGCAAAGAAGGGGAGGGTAAAGAGCCTCGACGAACACGAGGTGGTGTGGAGGCATCGGCGGCGAAATCCCCACAACAACCGCCACCGCCACCACTAGACCTCCGGTGTCTAGACGAGTGTGAAGATCATCTCGTCGACACCGAAGCTTCGGAATGCGCCGAATGCTCCAAAAGAGAGGGAGATGCGGATGGAGTAGGAACGCGCGATGATACGCCAGAGCGATGACGCTCCACGTACCACTGTCTCTACTGCGATGACAAAGAAGAAAGAAACTCCTCATCATCCATACCTGCATTAAACACACGAATATTTAAACTTAATATTGAATGAATAGAGTAGACAATGACGCAAAGACCATTAAATACAATGACGTAATGACGCATATAAATACAATGACGCAATGAATTGAGTGATAGAAGAGGCAAGTCGAAAACTCAGAATTTTCAATCAAAAGATGTGAGCGCGAGTAGAAAAGAGCGTTATACACCATGGAAGGTACTTAGAGAGCCAGAGCTTTTACAACACGGAGCAAAATTGTTCAAATACAATATTTGTGGATTTAAGAGATGTCTCTCTCTCATCCTCGCATAACTCAGCATAACTTCCTATATCTATATAGAGCTCTCCGTTTAAACACATATCCTCTGTTTCATTTTGTAGCTCCTCTGCATGCACCCCATATAGAGTAGTAGCATCTTGATGCTCGTCTAGCACCACCGCAGCGGCCTCTGATTGAGCATCTTCTCTGATCTCCTCCATTGATGCTGTTGTGATTGGCACATGGTAGCCTTCATACGTCCTTGCACTACGAGGGGCTACCTCTATGACGTACCACCAGTTTGATGTAGACTTTGTAGGATGAAATATTACCTGCCAGAGCCACATAACTTACATGAGAGCTTTCAAGCACATAACTTGTAAAAGGGGGATGTTAACTATTTACATACTTACTTGCTCACAATGCTCGGGTAGTATGAAAGTGTCTCTTAGGTCAGTCCATTTCTTAGTAGAATCCACCTCAAGAAAAACAGACTCTCCTCTACGCACAGTAGCGTTGCGACCCTCCATGATTATCTTCAACCATTGCACGTCGAACAAGTCGACAAAAAATCCTCTGTAATCGATCCTCAAAATCTCTTGTAGCGTGCCGAAGTAAGTGAGTTCCGCCACCACAGGATCTGCATCAGAGGAACGTCCTCGACTAGACTATTCAAATTTTGCCATGATTCCACAATCTTGAGTAAAACGCTTTTTGTCGATCCGTTCCACCCTAAAATGTCGACCTTTACACCATGCTGCTGTGTATGACTTATACTACAACGAAAAAAGATTATGAGTGGCCGTTCAAACGTTTAGAAATAAAGTCACTAGCTAGTCGTACATTGCAAACTTACCTTGGTCGCGCAACCCCGAGAGTACTCCCACTCTTCCTCAGTCATTTCGTCACCGCATTGTTGTGCACTTTTCAATTGGTTGTGCAACCATCTTAAGCTCATGAATGTTGGTAGGCTCTCCAGACCCGTCGGATAGTGCATCGGTGGTCGTCTTCCTCGTCTCCACTCGATTCGTGTCCTTTGTCGCTCTTGCTTTGCATCCTCATATTATGAAATCCACTTTTGCATCACTGGATTGTGAAGCATGCGAAATCGGTTGATTTTAGCCTCTAGATCTTCCGTCATCTTCTTCTCAACACCGAAATTGCACATGACAATCCCAGATATGCGCTCATCATCTATGGTTCGCCATAGCGTGTCCTGGGCTTTATCAAATTCGTCTAGCCACTCTCCAATGTACACTAGGGACTCTGATACCAACCAACCTTCTGCCATGCTACCCTCCGGATGTGCCTTTTGACGCACATATCCCTTAAGCGTTTTCATGAAACGTTCTAAGAAGAACATCCATCTGGAATGAACTGTGCCAGCTATTTCCACCTCATCAATTATGTGAACAAGAAGATGCACCTGAATGGTTAGCATGGTAGTAGGAAAATGTTTCTCAAACATGCACACAAGCTCCACAGCATTTAGTTTGGCGAATGGTATGGAGTCTACGTTGATCTCCTTTTGTGAGATCCATTGCACCAGCTTTGCAAGTTTGTAGATTGTGTTACGGATGTCGAGAGACAAACATCCCTCAATGGCAACCGGTAAAATAAACTGTAAAGTATGTGCAGCAATGATATTAAAGTCCACATTTTATGCAATGATATTAAAGTCCACTATGAACGTACCTGACACATTTTATGCCAATCGTGTGACTTCAAACCGGTAAGCTTTCCTTCTTTAGTAAAACACGTTCGGATCGAGTGCATTATGCCACTGGGGGTCCGCAAAGATCGAATGGTCTCTTTTACTTTGCGTTCTTGGGCTCCTGTGAAAATCCATGGTGCTTTAGGGAGTTTTATCGATACCTGAAATTCCTATGGATCTATACAAGACTGCTTACCTTGTGAGAAAAGTCCTACTAACCACTTAGAAGATGGATTGTACTACATGAGACCAAAACTCGGAGGCACTTTTTACAAGTGCATGGAACCTGTGCCTAGAGAGTTGTCAGAAGAAAAATACTTATATATTTTTGTTGTGGGAGCAACTCACACCTAAATAGTGTTGGACACACCTCTTAACGTAATGTCAATCAAGGCCACAAGTGGTAGGTGCACGTAGACAATCCCATTAGCTTATCGGACTGGAACCAACCCACACATACACACTCGTTAATGACTCAACCTTTGAACTAATCACTAATTTTGCAACTACACCAAATACCCTGCGGATGCCTAATCACTGCGAAACACCTCAAACAAGGTTAAAATCACACGAAACTCAAGACACGTCATCCCCTCACTAGGAAAAAACTATACCTAAGTTTCTAAGTCAAAACCATAACCCTAATCCTCTCAAATTTATAGTCGCGCTATAAGACAAGTCAAAATTTTGGAACTCTGCAAAACCTAACTCTGAAGCTATCTATGCGAAGATAATTTTGTCCCGGTTCTAACAAGTACCTGATTACTAAAAACAGAGCTCGTTTGAGGGACTTACCACCGTTTGAAGCTCGTGGCAAGCGGACTCGTTCTGTGCATTTTGCATGTAATGTTGGCTATAGGCGTGTAAGCTCTCCCCAAGGCTACCTCGTTGGTGTGGTTGGCTTGTCGATCAGATGCGATAGCGGCACATAGCATGCAGATATACGCACAGAGTCTCTCGCTCTCTCTCTCTCTCTCACGACACAAAGCTCTCTTGACGTGATCTTTATTAATTCAAAAGTGTATGCTACAAGAGACCTAATTAAGTGCCTTATATACTAAGGTCACTTGGTTTTACAAAGAGATTAAAAATGAGATTCAATCCTGCTCCATATTTAGAAATTGGAAGTGCATTTAGTACCCCGGCTTCCGCATGATCAAAATAAATGTAATTACAAAGCTTTTGGGAATCCAAAATCCGTCTTTCATTAAAAGAGACTCAGAAGTTACAAAAATGAAACAGGCTTGTTACAAGGTAAATCCATAGCAATATCTGCCGTAGTTGGCCTAGGCTGCCAACACTGCCCCCCTCCTAGTTCATGTCTACCACGACATGATCACAGTCGTGGCGGTTGCAGACTTCTGGCTAGTCCACCGTTGTCCTTGACGTTGATGAGGGTTGTATATCTTGCAGCTAGATCCGTAAGTGCTGGCCCAAAAATGCTACTTTTGATTGCAAAAAATCCGGTTCAGACAGCTTTTTCAAAGCTTTGGAGATGGTAGCTGGGCAAAAAGATGATTCAACGGTAATAGTTGTAGAGGGTATCTTCCAATGGTGGTTTACTGAGGTCGTATGAGAGATCGTCTTCATTCCGGATAGGGCTAAAGTAAGAGGAATGATAGAGGAATCCGAGATTAAAGGTGGCGTTGCATGCCAAAAGAGCTGTTTTACAGATTTTTGCCAGCATGCGACACGAGAGGTCTGAAGAGCCAAGGAAGGTTTCTATGGTAGACTCCATCCATTCTCTCTCCAGTCTTTGGTCCTGGCAGCCTGGGGTAGTTCAACCATGAGGGATGATCTTTTCGCTGGACAAGAAACTGCTGATTTGTGTACATTCGTGGTAGTCGAGGACAGAAAGTGGGATCTCTTTTCCACGACTTTGGTGCTGTCACACAGATAAACAATATAGTAGGGATAAGTCCTAAGCCATGCCGCTCTCCATTTTGGTTGGCTATCCACCAGCTTTCTTTTCAGATCTTCATCTTGTGTTGTTGGATCCATCTCTATGATTGCTGCTTCCATTTCACTTTCCAGTTGCTTCTTTATTTGCAGCATTTCATACTTTAGGAGAGGATAAGGGAGCATGGGAGCTATCCATTGTTTGCAGAGCTCACTTCTATCAATTTGGCTCTTTCCCAGTGTTCTTAGTACACCCATTTCAAAAGACATGGCCTCTCGCCAACATTTCTCACTTTTGTCAATTTGGCTCTTTCCTAGTGTCCTTAGTACACCCCTTTCAAAAGACATGGCCTCTCACCAGCATTTCTCACATTCAGTCTTTAGGGCGGCCCTGATTTAATCTTCTTTTTTGTTTGTGAGCCTCTCATCCTCGGGTATGTCGATTGGATTTTCTGATGTAGGGGTATGTCTTCTCGGGTTGGCTCTTCGTCAATCAAACGTTCCATCACAAACTCTGTTGCCTCCTCAGAGGGTCCTTGGCTTGTTTCTCCTTTATCTTGCTAGCCCTTATCCTGAGGAGGATCCAATCCACCTTGTTGGCTAGATTTGGAGTATTCTCCTCACATACGCATCAGCCAAGGAGCCAAGGCCGTTGAAGTTTTGCGATTTGCGGCTTTGACCTGGCCTCCTTGTCCTCCTCCTTCTTCATCATCTGAATCATCCTTTTTCTTGGTTTGGTACTTTAGAAGGTGTTGTACCATTTCATGGTTTAGCCTTGTGAATTCTTCCTTTTCCTTCTTATCCTTCTCGGCTTGCCTTTTGAGCTCCTCTATCTGCCTCTTCAGTTCTTCGTTCTCGTCTTGGAGTTTCTGATCATCCGGGACCATTATCGTTGAGCTAGATCCAGCTCCCTTCAGCATTTCTATCTCCCTTTTGAGTTCATCTTCGGTTTTCATTGCACCTTTTGCTATCATTACTCTTTGCCTCTTCTCTAAGGACAATTCCCTTCTGAGATCATCAATCATTATGGTATCTAATGCCGGTGTTGAAGGTGAAGGTGCTACCTCTCCCCTGTGCTTTCTCAGTCTTTCTACTTCTCTCGCATGTAAGGCTATCTGCCTCTGTAGAGCATGTAAGGCTATCTGCCTCTGTCTGACAAGTTCCTTGTGAAGAATCAAAATGACAACTGGCATCTAATTTTAGTATTAACAGATAATAAAAGATGAAAGCCAAAAGGCACATCGAACGTGTATACATTAACAGACACAACTAATCGAAAAAAAGTGTTCTGTCTATCTCTCTCTCTCTCTGTGTACGCGCAGCAGCGCTCTGTCTGTATTTTTCATATTTCTACATGGTATCGAGCTAGAGAGGCGCGCAGACCCTCCACGAACCTTAACCGGCGTTCCCTTCCCTCTGGTGTTGCTGATCCGGACAGCCTCATCTGATGGCGCAAGGGAGTCGCTCCTACAAGATTGACAGGCTAACGGACACTAACTTTCAACCATGGAAGACAAAGATGGCAATGATCCTCCAAACACAGGATCTAATGGCAATAGTTGACGGCACTTCTGTGTGCCCCGCCCCGACGGCTCCTACACATGCTGATTGGATGGCGAAGGACCTTAAAGCAAGGCTCGAAATGCTTCTTCATATGGAAGATGCGCAGACGCAAACGGTACGCACACTCACCACAGCAAAGGCAATCTGGGATTACTTGATTGCTACATACGAAAGGAAGAACAAGGCATCTCAGGTAAATCTGTACAAAAAGTTAAATACATTGATAATGGAAGAAGATGGTGAGGCTGATAAGTTCATTCGCCTCTGGCGTTTGGCCATGGATGATCTTATCATTTCTGGTCTTGTTCTTCCTGATGAATTCCAAGCTGTCTTACTTCTTGCTGCTTTGCCTCCTAGTTGGCAGCCCTTTATAACCACTAAAACCAACTTACCCAATCTCACATTGCCCATTCTTATCCCTTCAATCCTTGAGGAATATGAGATGCGACGCACCATAGTTCCAAATGCCTCTTCAACATCCACCAACATTGCCATGTATTCCCGTAATATGCCCTCTCGAGGGCGCAAATTTAGACCCTCTTCCACCCGAACACAATTCCAAGGTGCGTCTTCATCAAACTGGTGACCTAGATCCTCATCACATCCGTCCTCACGGTCTAATAGACCAAGTACATCCCGACAACCTTTCCGTTTTCCTAAACCATATTGTAATGACTGCAAAGTTACTGGTCATGATGATCGGAATTGCTGGAAACAACATGGTCGTCCACGAAGGAACCATGCAAATTACGTCTCAAACTCCGCCTCGGATGAGGAATCCGACTTGGATGACTTTGAAGCGTCTTCTCAATCTTCTCAGGAGGACATCCTTTTATGTCTCATGGCCTCACATATATCAGAACCTCTACCTTACAATATACCTACCACCTCTTGGATTTTAGACTCTGGCGCTACATGTAATTTAACATCCAGCCGTGAGGACTTGAGAAATTATAAACCATTGACTAAATCCTTTGAAGTTCGCTTTGGGAATAATAGCACTCAACAAGCCTTAGGAGTAGGAACAGCACACATTATGCTATCTGATGGCAATGTAGTGGCTGTTGACAAAGTATACTATGTTCCCCATATCGCTAAAAATCTGATCTCTGTCAGCCAGATTGCACAAACCGGCACTAAGGTCGAGTTTGGAGCTAACCATTGTACAATCAAACATCACCTTCCTCGCGGTGGTCGGTATGAAGTACTAGGCCCCAAAATTGGGAAACTTTACCTTTTGGGACACACAAAACCTTCAGAAGAATGCCACAGTACCTCTTTGACCCCTAACCCCGACTATAGTACGCTACTATGGCATTATCGTTTAGGGCACCTTAACTTAGCCACAATGCAAACAATAGCCAACCGCAACTTAGTAAATCATTATGCATTACCAAGGAAAAGTCGCCTAGATCTGTGTGAAGGATGCATATATGGGAAACTAGCTAATAAGAAATACCCAACCAGCACAACCTCCACAAGCCAACCCTTAGAGCTTGTTCATTCTGATTTGTGCGGACCACTACCAGTCATATCCCTAACCCGACACAGCTACTTCATTACTTTTATAGATGACTTTACAAAGTATACTATGGTAGCCTTTATCCCGAATAAAAGTGGCCAAACTGTGCTGAAAGCTTTTCAATCCTATCACACCACTGTGACCGCTCACACAGGCTTACCCTTACGAGCCCTTCAAACCGACAATGGAGGTGAATATACGTCACATATATTTCAGTCCTATTGCCAACAACATGGAATTCGCCAAAGGCTTACTGTACCTCACAACCCTCAGCAGAATGGCATAGCTGAGAGAATGAACCGCACTCTAATGAACATGGCCAGGAGCATGCTTAAGATTGCTGGCCTGCCTCCCCCCTTTTGGGAAGAAGCGGTTGCGACTTCTTGCTACCTCCAAAATCGTGTATACACACGTAGTACCAACAATATCCCATACACCTTATGGTATGGCCAGAAGCCTGATTTTGCCATCCTACGCATCTTCGGCTGTACCGCTTATGCTCATGTTCCGCCAACACAACGACATAAGCTTAGCGACCATGCAATAAAAGCCATATTCGTCGGCTATGGCGAACCCTACGGCATCAAGGGCTATCGCCTATATGATATTGGAAAACGGAACTTCTTCTATAGCCGCAGCCTCATCTTTGATGAAGACTCCTTACTGTCCGTCGCCGCCGCTGGACCTCGTGTAGCTGCCTCATCCACTCCTCCCATGTCCTCCAAAGCTACCACAAAATCCACTGGTTCGTGGCGCGCACCACCTGATCCTGCACCTGCTCTCGCTGCACCAGCAGCCCCACTCATTCCTGCTCAAGCTCGCAACCCACCCTTTATCCCTGTGGCGGAAGCACCTCCAGTTCAGCCAGTCACACCCACTGTTCCCTCACGAACCTCAGCCAGCCATGGCACTGCTCGGCACACTCGCTCATTTACTCGGCTTGATTATCGCGACTCCACTGCAGTTGCACCCTCCTATCCTCCATGGGATCCTACCGGACCTCGTTCAGTGCGCAGACTTCCCCCTTCACTAACTGCTGGCCCATCTTCCACAACCCGAAAGAAAACTACTTACAAACCGCTGGCCATTCAGTGGGATTCATTGGACCAGGAGCCCGCTTCTGCAACAACTGAATCACAACCCGACTCTTCAGCTGAACCTCCATCTTTTGATTGCCCCAACACGTGGCCCAACTTGCCAAACGTATCCCCTTCTACAACTTCCTCTTTGACACCTCCGCAACCTCAACAACGTACTCGTTCTCTGGCTGATATCTATAAGGAATCAGATCCGCCTCTTGCAAACCTTGTGTCTTCCTTTAATGATGACAATTTCAACGGCTCTGCCTTCACTTTACCTGAGCCGCATGCTGATGGTAATTTTGACCCGCAAACTGTGGAAGATGCACTCGCCGGACCCTACGCAACCAAATGGCGTCAAGCCATGCAAGATGAGCTTGATGCGCTGCACAAAAACAGCACATGGTCCTTGGTTCCATTGCCACCTGCACGCAAGCCTATTTCATGCAAGTGGGTCTTGCGTCGCAAACTTCACCCCGATGGCTCAGTAGCACGATATAAAGCCCGACTTGTAGCTCGAGGTTTTAGTCAAGTTGCTGGACTAGACTATGGTGATACATTCTCGCCAGTACTACGCATGTCTTCTTTTCGACTGCTCCTTGCTCTTGCAGCTGCTCTCGATCTGGAGCTTTTCCATCTTGATGTGCAGACTGCCTTTCTTCATGGTGCAGACTGCCTTTCTTCCTCCATGCACAAGAAGTTTTGGACAAATTCTCACAATAATTCTCACATTGTGACTTACCTCAACATCATGAGCTTCTGTGAGGGAGGCACTGCATACCTAGCTAGGTATGCGGTGCCTCTCGAGCAGAAGCTCATGATGTTATGCATCGTATGAAAACCATTGAAAAAAACTCCGTTTTCCTACATGAGAAAATTTCTAAATCTTCTTGTGATGGTTTTAGGTGGTTTTTCAATGTCCTTAGGTGGTTCCTCAATGTCTTTGTCCATTTTCTCCTGATGACGTTGTTCGTAATTGTGGTCATACTCCCGATCCCAATCATCTTCATCTTTCTTCTCTTGTTCTTCCTGCTGTTGTCTTTGTTCTTCCATCCTTTCTTCTTTAGACAGTCAAAGTTGCCTCTTGATGACCTCAAAATCATTGTCATCCAATGGCAGCTCAGGCTGATCTTCTACATTTTGCCTTTGAATGAATTCATTAAAGAATTCCATCTCAAAGCTTTGGATGTTAGCTGCCTTAGTTCTAATTTTAAATTTTTCTGCAGAGGGTTTCCATTTGGTGCTCAAATCACCTTGTAAGATCCGTTGTATGGCAATCCTTCAAGCATCCTCTCCATTTTAGCATGTTTCCTTGCTCTGATAGCTTTTGTGGCCTTTTCTTCTTCTTCTTCTAGTTTTCTTTTACGGCTTTGTCTCTCAGCCGCTTTTTCTGTCTCAGTCTTTCAAACAGTTTCCAGTTTGCGTCTGCCCAATATTGTTTGTCTAGTGACTGGTGGTTTCCTTAGTTTTTCTTCATCACTGTCATCACTCTCCTCAAGCTGCCACACCCATTCCTTTTGGGATACTGCCGATTTTAGCCGATCCTTTATCTTCAGAGCTTCATAAATGATGCTGGTTATGATTTCTCCACCGCTTATGTATTTTGGAGAGGCATTTCTGAGTTTGGTGAGGGATACCAACACATGAGCAGCATGGTTGATTACTACTAGATTCTGACTCTGTAATGCCCATGCAAGTGGTGGCCATGGATGCAATGGGATTGGTAAATCTAGGTGGCCTCTTGCTTATGCATAGGACACACTGATTGTATATTCTGCTCAAGATTTTTGCCGTCTGATTCTACAGATCCTCAAAAACTTGCAAGGTTTTCTTTGTGCTGAAAACCACTAATTTGAAATGTCTCTCTCTGAAACTAGAACCTTCTCTAGATAGCTTGCAGGCTTGGTGGGTTATGTTGGTTGTGATCTTGATTTGGACCTTGTTTCTGTCCAAACCCATGACACTGCATGTCCATGAGCTTGTCGAGTCAATTCAAGATGATTTCCTTTGGAAGCATTAATGTATCCACCTGATTGGCTGATAGATCCTTATATGTTCCTTGATAGATCTGAATCCCATGTTGTTCAAGCAGCTCTTTTGGTATCCATGTAGAGGTTTGTGCAAGTGTCTTGTTGATCACCGTGAATGGAGCTGCACTTTCTATTGGATTCTTCTTGGCTTTTTTCTTCTTCTGTAAAGACGTCATAGATCCTGATATCATAGACCACAATCCTAGTGATGAGATTATGGTAATTACATCCAAAATTAATATTAAACCGACATATGCATGCTTTAAGAGCCAGTCAGTCTCTCTTCTTGCAAATGAGTTGCTATTTTAAGAATATGAGAAGCTATCATGATAGTCATATGGGTTAGACATGTGTTAGTGCATTATGAGCTCCTCTGGTCATGCTGACATTGCCTGTTGTCTCCTGTCAAATTTTTCGATGTTCTGAAAAAACGCTAAACTGGTGTGAATAGATGTCCATTTGCTTCCGGGCTTCAATTATTATTGCAAATCATACTGTATGATCAAAATATGATTTTGGCCCATTTTTTAGCACTCTTGACTTATATCGCGATATAAGACCTAGCATGTGTTTTTTGCTCATTTTTTGCATCTTTTCTTCATATGTGACATCATCAATGGCTACTGTATCCTTTGAGAAGTCCATTGCTTGATTTTCATGCTGACACTTATCACTTCACAAGAAGTTTTGGACAAATTCTCACAATATTTCCCACATTGTGACTTACCTCAACATCATGAGCTTTTGTGAGGGAGGCGCTGCATACCTAGCTAGGTATGATCGTACCTGCATACCTGCGTACCCCCAATCGTACCTAGCTAGGTATGATCGTACCTGCATACCTGCGTACCCCCAATCGTACCTAGCTAGGTATGCAGCGCCTCCCTCACAAAAGCTCATGATGTTATGCATTGTATGAAAAACAATGAGAAAGACTCCGTTTTCCTACATGAGAAAATTTATAAATCTTCTTGTGCTTGTTGCCGCTCTGATTTTGCCAGTCTCTTTTGCAACCATGTTGAGTTGAAGTCCAAATTCAACCAAACTTTGTGGAGTGAGTTTTTAGACCATAGGGAACATATTTTTGGTATCATCAAAATGTTGACGCCTATCACAATACTCCTCTGTTTTACTTATATCAGGATATAAGTCTGACCTTTCAAACCAGACATCATTTGTGAACTGTAGCTCATGGATATTGTTCCCCACATGCTATAAACCCCATGGTTTTAATTTTATAGCATTTGGACATGTTTGGACTAGTTTATAGTCCTTCGTCCGTTTTTCACTCTCTCAAACTATCCTTTTGATCTGGTAGAGGGTTTTCTAGAAAACCAAACATATTGATACTTGGCATAGGTGCTTATGAGCTAAGGTAGGACCCTTGTATAAAACCTTAGCACCACTGGAGTGCTACATAGGTGTTTGATATCTCATATCGCGCTATAAGTCTTATATACTCTATTTTTTACCCAAGTGATGTCTTCTTGCCTTGTACATGTTCCTTGCCTTCTCATGAGCTCATAGGTGCAATTGTATGTATTTTTGCCCTGTGTTTGACTTGCCTTGCTACAATTTTTGGTCTTTCCCCGTTTTGACTTGTCCTGGATTCCAATGCCAGGGTCACATGCAATATGCCATGATGATGGTAATGCACAAGTGGCCTATTTTTAATGTATATTTTGAAATGGAAGTGGAAAAACTCCCCTTACATAGCTATAAGCCCTATGTGAGACTTATATCGCAATATATGTCACACATGCTCTTTTTCTTGGAATTTTATATTCTCAGATGTTAGTAGGCCCTTAAAACACACATCTATCAAATTTAACATAATTTTGGTGTAATACTCCCTCCTCTTCTTGCTGGAGTCATCTTCTGAGGTCAGAGTCGACTCTACAGTGGTTGACACTGCCATGTTTGTTTGTCATCATAGGACTTTGGTTGACTTCCCTGAGGATCTTCTTGGAGCTGTCAGGTGTTTTTTTGATGCTTACATCACCAAGAACGACCATTTTTGGCGTTTTCTGGCCCATATTATCGCTTGTCATCTTGGCAGCGCTTTTTCTAGAGTAGCACCATTTCAACTTGTTGTTGACACCCTTGGGATGTGCTCTGTCAATTCTTGTAGCATTCGGTCACTTGGTTAGCTCGTGAGAGCTTCGTGACGCTTTACGCAGTTGCTGCCAAGATATAGGCTAATATCAATTTTTGGTCATTGTTTGGCGGATGAAGCGACAAGTGGCCGTTTCTAGAGAAGGGTCATATTTTTATGAGAAACCTTTGTAAAATTCTTTTGTAAGAGAGCATCTCTAAGCCGAGAACTTGTCAAAGGATTTATGATTATTCTT
The DNA here is from genome assembly GCF_014529385.1 of Adiantum capillus-veneris. Classification (NCBI taxonomy): domain Eukaryota; kingdom Viridiplantae; phylum Streptophyta; class Polypodiopsida; order Polypodiales; family Pteridaceae; genus Adiantum; species Adiantum capillus-veneris. The sequence continues at coordinate 31,621,407 of NC_140934.1, read as the reverse complement.
CTGGGAGCAATTGTATATTAGAGAGCCAGTTAGAAGTTTATGAGCTTTTGGCCGGACAAGCCATTTGTAAAGACCTAAACTATAAAGGTCATTTTTTGTAAGTTTGAACATGATCTTTTTGATGGGAAACTGAGAAGACAACGTACGCTTGAGAGCTCCTTCTTGTTCCAACTTGTAATCTTCGCCATTGTGGCTACGGTAATCCAAATTCAAATTCATTTATTGCATTGTGTTCCTCTTACCTTACTCTTCCATTCAAGTGTAATCATTCAAGATTCGGTTTAGGTTTTTAACTACGAGTTTGAGACCTTAAATCGCTGTTTTGAGTGTCTATATGCGTATTTTATGTTGTTTTGACCCTAGGAGAGGCTTTAGGGACCCTACAACGACCCATTAGGATCACCTGTTCGCTGTTTTTGTTGAATTTGGTACGAACGATCGCGATCGTTGTACCTCTCCAAAATACTGTGACAATGATAGGATATGATCCTGATAGTCCCCGCAAACATTGGCGCCGCTGCCGGGGAATGCACCTTAGGTGATGAGTGACCGAGTGCACAGTTAGATTCTTTAAAAAGAAGATCAATCCACAAATCCATTTTACACCTCAGTTAGGTTGTTAGACAAGGGTTTAGAGCTTAGTGGAGTCTAGAGTCAGTGGATCGGCTAGATCCTCTCTTAGGAGATTAGGGAGCTATGAGTGAGAGTGTTCAAAGCATTTTTGCTCTTCAATTTCTCTAATTCGATTGAGTACTGAAATCTCACCCGAAATCCGTCGTGTTTGGTTTGATTGATTCATTTCCTTATGTTCTTTCATTTCTATACTTAGGAGTAGGATAAGAAAATCACATTCCAATCAGATTTGGGGCAAAAGCTAGAGTCGAGAAACCAGAAAACCATAACTTTGACAAAAAAGCCATAAGACTCTGAAATTTAAAAATCTGACCAAACAGAGCTGAAATTGATTCCAATCACAAAGTGGTAGCACCAAACACTGGGAAATACTTGTCAGAGGGAGCAGACCAATTTTCATCAGATTTGGCGCAGGTACTACGATCGCGATCGGTGTACCTATGTGCCATATTTTGACCAGATTTGTTGTGTGCCTTCCTGATAAGATTCTAAACAAGTTTGTCTAAAGCAACAACACCCAAAAACATCAAAAATCAAGGAAATCAGGCCACTTGGGTAAAACTATCCTGACAGACCCAGAAAGTGCAAAATCTTGGTTTTTGATGATTCAAATGCAAAAAGACTTGGGGGATAGCTCTAAAACATAAGTGTCTACATGCATGCCAAATTTGGTCTAATTTGGGCTCAGAACTACGATCGTGATCGGTGTACCTAAGTGCCATATTTTGACCAGATTTCATCTGTGGGATCCTCAGGTGTATACAAACATAAAAGTCTAAAGGACCTAGAGCCAAAAACCTCAAAATACCTGTTAAACCATCTGAATACAGATCCAAGTCAAAAACTGTTAAACTGGCATAGAAATTGACTTTCAGTAGACCAAAACACATCAAAACTAGGAAGAAACCATACAGAGGGATAGCTTGTACACAAGACAATCTCAGATAGCTTCCAAATCCCTAATCAAGCACCAAAATCAGATCAAACTGACAGATTCTGAAAAACAGACACTTCCAACAAAGAACTGGTAAAAGCTTGACTTTTTAGAGTCTGAATACAAAAGTATCAGAGAGGTAGCCTTAAAATAGCCTAGTGAACAAGCTGGTGAAGTTTGTTCAAATTTGGGCTCAGAAGTACGATCGCGATCGTTGTACCTCTGGCCCAGATCTAACTCATTTTTGACCTGTTCATAGACCTAGACTATTTAAGATATCAGGGGTTGTCAAAACTCCAATTGAACATACTGTCAATAATCTGCAAGAAAAATTGTGTTGAAGTCATTGTGAAAGTGTTGGATCTGCTGACAGTTGGAATGATACAGTGATCGCATAGCCATCAAGTGTATTCATTTGCAGAGACCGATCAAGTAACAATCCATGCTAGGAGTTGGAAGATCACTCCATCTCCACGTAAGAGGTTTGGATTCAGTCAGTAATCCCACTTTCTTCATGTTTTTGAGAATGTGAAAACAAATCAACATCCAACACCGAAATTTAGCGGATCAAGCAAGTGTTTTATCAACGGAGGAGAGTGTAAACCAAGGTGTAGTACGACCGTTAGAGCCGATCCTTGAAGAAGGCATCCCCGATACTTCTTCAGAGAGATCTTACGAGTATTTCACAGAACACTTCGGACAATTAAAACTAAATGGCAGCAGGACCATCAGACCCCTTGGCCACAATGAAGCTATTGTTCATCAAGTATCAATATGTCAACAACCAAGGTGCCAAGATATACAAAGATGGTATGGACCGCTACTGTGTGAAAATAGAAGATAGGCCGAGTGAGTTCAGGGACTTAGTGCTTGTGAGCTATAGCGGAGATAGGTACCTAGATGACGAGGGTATCATGTACTTGGTAGTCCTGAATCCTAACATTGTAGACAAGTGGGGATTGATGGGCACGAAAGCCAAAATAGATGAGGAACATGAGGAGAAGGCACCAACAATGAGCTTCCCTAATGCGAGGTTAAGGCGAGAAAATGAAACTTTGAGATTCAACACGGATAATGTCTACTTGGGGTTATACAAGTATAATAATGGAGAGCAAGATCTCTATTATAGATGCGAGGAACCCTACATCGGAGAGATGACTGAGCGGAAAAGACTTTATGTCTTCACCTACAAAGAGGGAGCAGAAACGAAACTCGCCGCATACGATAAGTATAGAAGATGATAGTAGCAATTGATAAAAAGGAGTTGGAAGGATATACGTACTTTGGGGGACCACTCCACCAGTATTATGTCACTCCAAGCCCACTAAGACCAGCACCTACGACTGTCGTGCCAGACCCGATGGCAACAGGTGGAGAGAGGACTCGTGTAGATGATTCTTTCAGTCGACCTCAGTATTCTATGCCAAGCCCCATGGGAACGTTACATTCCAGAGAATCAATGGCTACGAATCGAGGTAGTGCGGTTCCTATCTCTACACATACAGCAGTAGGTCCGACATTTGTAGCCACACCATCACATTTGCCTCCTAGTAGTAGATTTGGGGCAGGGGAGCCAACGAGAGCAACCCACGACATCCATGATGCACGAGAACGATTAAGTCGAGACACGGGATCAATGAGACTGGTCGCAGACCATAGACGGATTAGGCTATCCCAAGTAGCGAAGTGCATGCCGAAGAAGTATAGCGGATCAGGGGATCCATATGCCCCTGTCTCGCTCTTCAAGCAAGTCTTAAGAGCAGAGCAGATCACTGATTTCCATACTCAATATGAGGGATTCGGGCTGACCTTCTAAGGGACGGCCTTAACATGGTTTCAACCTTTGAACCCTGAAACTTGTCCGAATATTGAACATGTATTGCGCGAGTTCGCGAAAGAATTCTCAAAACGGGGTATAAAGCATAATATTGTATCACAGATATATGCTTTTAAATAAAGGGAGAACGAAAAAGTGAAGGAAGCATCTTTGAGATTCAAGAAATACATTGAGAGGTGCCCGAGGAGAGAATTACCGCAGGAAGAGAGATTGTCTATGCTCTTCATTGAAGGACTTAGGAACGAAACCTTGAAAAAGGACCTTCACTTGAAGGCCTGTAGCACATTTCAACAGGTTAGAAGGGAAGCATTATATCTTGTTGATAACTGCAAAGCATATGGGGAAGTTTCATAGGATACTGATTCAGTAACCAGTGGCTCTTCATCTATTAAGAGCGAACCCTCTACCAAGAAAGATGCTCAGGTTTCCTTGATGCTGACACCTGACCAAATGATAGAGGAGGTAACGAAGAGATCTAGAATGCAGCAACATATGAGATCAAATCCGGTGATGAGACAGTCTCAGATAAGGAAATGTGACATATGTGGGGCGGATCACCCGACGTCGTGGTGCACACAACAGCCGAAAGCACCAGTTGCGAATGGACGAGTACTGAAATGGTGCACCATACTAGAGCAAAAATGGACAAATCATGGCACAGAAGAGTGTTTTTACAACAAAAACTATGTGAGGGAAAGACCATATGGACCTCCAGTAGGACCACCCCAGCCACCTCCTCCAAGATAGCAAGTTGGACCAAATATGAATATGGTAGCAAGAGCAGACAGACCTCAACCTGTGTTGGGTCTACAACCTCCATTACCACAGGAAAATAGAGCCATGATTAGGTATGCTCAACCTTGTGAAGCATCAGCAGGAACAAATAGTACACTTCAAGTTTCTTATTATGAGGAACCGAATGAGCCTTACATAACAGAACCTGAATCACAAATGTACGCAGACGAAGCCTATCAACCTTGGGGAAATAGCAAGGGTATGGCACCACCAACGTATGTAGCACAACCTTTGAGAGATCAATATTTGGTGGACGAAAGAACGCTAATGCTCATTGCGAACCAGAACTACAAACCAAGAGGATATCCTAATAGGGCAGGACAACCTATGGGACCACCTCCTCAAAATCAACCACAAATTGGACAATGCTATGTGGAAGTACGGATCATTGGGAGCGTAGCTGCCCTTTCAAAGGCGAAAGAGTGAAATTTTGGGGGTTTTGTGACGGATGTGGTTTGAATCACATATTGCCAGATTGCCCAAGGAATCCGGACAACAAGGGAAAAGCAACTATAAATATTGTGGGGGTGTTACCAAGTGCAAGCAGTGGATCAGAAACCGATCCCATGATCCAAATCAATGCGATAACCAGAGCCCAAGTCAAGGACTTAAAGAAAAACAAGCCATTGGAGGAAAAGGTCGAGTTGCCAATACCCACAAAAAATGAGAGTTTATCTGTGAGAACCCAGCGAAAATCCTGGAAGGCGAAACGAGACAGAATGAAAAAAATAAGGTTGAAAACCCAAATTGCCATGCAAAACGAATTACATGAAACGAAAGAGCAACTGAAACAAGAGAGAGATAGTAAAACTGTTGAGGATAACAACAAGCCGAGGAAAGCGTCCTCAAGAGGATCAATCTTGGTTGAGAAAGTGCTAGAGCCTTTAGATGCTCTACTACAAGCGTACGAAGCAATGCTAAAAACAAACCAAACCTTGGAGCAGAGATGGTTAACTTATCCTCAACCAGAAGTGGAAACGAAGCGTTTGCAAATGTGTAAACACCTCATTGAAACAACCCAAGCATTGATGGAACCTAAGGTGGTTAGAACCCCAGAACAAGAAGTGCTGATTCACAACGAGCGAGAAAAACTAAAAATCGATGAACCAGAATAAGTAAACGGACCCAGGCCTGAAACGATATTGTCATTGGATCACCGAGTGGTGCCAAACACCACTGATGACGCTAAGTCAATGACTATAATGCCAATTCTAGAAGTTGAAGAACCATGGCCACAACACTTATGGGAAACCATTAGAAATAGAAAGAACGGAAGCCCGGCGTTACAATCTGCTCCAATTCCTGAGATTAACTTGGACAACGAATTTTACCCAGGAGATATACAATCGCTGTATGGAGATGCGGAAATGGAGGTTTCGATGGAAAGAAAATCTCAATCCTTGAAAACCCTGCCTTCATTTATAGGTGAACACGAGGCACAATCGGAGATAAGGTTAGTTCCATCCCAGATGAGAACTATTCCACAAATGATTGACTCAAAAAGTCTTCAAGAGATGCTGTCAACACCTATAACATGCACAATCACACTGTCAGAACTCTTGAGAGTTAGACCACACTTATGGGAAGACATGGGGAAACATTTGGAGAACAAAGGAGTAAAGATTCCTCTTCAGACAAACCCTACGGGAGAATAAAACAAACGAGAAGGTCCACCCAAAGCCCAACCAGTGCCCATAAACAAGGTCGGAGATTACTGTGAAGGTGAGGAAGGTAATACAACCTTACCTGTCGAATATCAGGATACAAAAATGATAGCTATCCTAGACAGTAGAGCGGGAGTGGCGATTGCTACAAAGCAAATCTGGGAGAAATGGGGTTGTCTAGCTCTCAGAAAGACAAGAATGAAACTGCAACTCGCAGATGGGTATGTAGAGAGACCACTGGGAATCCTGTACCAAATAGTTGTAACTTCGTGTGGAATTAACTATGAGCACACCTTTGCTATGGTGGATTTCGGGAAAACGAACAACCTCGACATTTTTTTGGGGCGACCTTTTATGCGTTAACTCAAAATGATACAAGATTGGGGATACGACCAAATTTACCTAAGGCACGAAGAGCTAATAACAAAAATCAACATGAAGGATCACAACTATAGAGACGTTGCAAAAACACCAGCGCAAGAATTTAATTCAACCACAGTAAATGAAAAAGAAATACCTGCATGGATGCAAATGAAAGCACATGTCTGGATATGTGGAGCACCTGATTGTGGAGACATAATCAAAGAGGAATGCGTATTGGAAAGATCCGTAGAAGATGAGGCTTATCTCCCAGAACCTTTCCCTGAACATTTATTTGAGCCATTTGGGTGGACTCAAATATTGTCAACCTTCGACGTATGTGTTAACGAATGCACACCTACAATTTTTTGTGACGATGAAGGATACGACCTAGTAACGTTGCAAATGGCTAGCGTCATCCTTGAGTCAGGATGATAGAGCGAGGAACAAGAAGAACCACCACGTGAGACCGAGTGTAAAAGAATAATTGATGAGATATCTGTAGTGAACGATAGGAATCGAAGAGAGGAGGAATTTACAGATTCACTAAGCGGTGACCTTCCATCACTGGGCGATGAAATCCAAATGATAAATGCTGATGATGAAAGATCAAGTGGATCAGAGACGAATAGGAAATACAGGTCGAGATGAGAACAGGTTTTACGAGTTTCCTAACCAAAAACCTAGTCGACAAGAGCGGTATAAATCCAAGAGAACAAAAAACTCAAGAGCGAATAAGCATAATCCGATGCCTCTTATCAATGACAGAACGGGATATTTAAAGCTTGTCAAAGCTGACGATTGTGTCAAAGACGAGGTCACTGGCCGGTTTATCAAAACTAAACCATGGAAAAACAACAAGAAGAACATGCACGAAAAGCGAACGACTAAGTCACATAAAGGGGGAAAAACAGGGTCTAGAATTGAAGGAACCTGATACATCGTACGACGGTCCTGAAAAAGCCAAGAGAATAGATCTAGCGGAGCCAGGAGAAGATCCAAAACGTGCATATATTGCCACGGATCTTACTGAAGATGAGGAAAAGCTTTTGGTAGCTACTCTTAAACAGTATAGAGATGTGTTTGCATGGTCATACAAAGATCTTAAGGGGGTGGATCCATGTATCTGTCAACACACAATATCCCTTAAGAATGACGCCAAACCCAACAGACAACGTCCCTATACTTACAATGAGACGTTTGCAAAAAAGATCAAGAAGGAGATAAATAAGCTTAAAGAGGCAGAGTTTATTTACAAAATTGAGCACACCGATTGGGTTTCACCGATTGTGGTGGTCCCCAAGAAAAATGGAAAGTTAAGAGTGTGCGTCAATCTCAAGAAAGTAAACGCTGCTACAATTTGGGACAACTATCCCCTACCCATTACTGATCAAGTAATAGAAAAAGTGGCAGGTAAAGAAGCTTATAGTTTCTTAGATGGCTTTTCGGGTTACAACCAACTCGCAATAAAGCCAGAGGATCAGCACAAGACAACTTTTGCAACTGAGTGTGATATTTTTGCATTCCGGGTAATGGCTTTTGGCTTAACAAATGCACCAGCCACATTTCAGAGGCTGATGGGTCATGCTTTTAAAGAATATCTAAGACAGTTCCTAGAAATTTACATGGATGACTTGTGCGTTCACTCTCTCGTAAGATTGGAGCACATAGAGCACTTGACCAAGGTGTTCGAAAAATGCAGACTGTATCGGATTTGCGTGAATCCAGAGAAATGTGTCTTCATGGTAAGACAGGGAAAAATATTGGGACATATAGTGTCCAAAAATGGTATTTCGACAGACATGGAGAAGATCAGCGTCATTGTTGATCTACCACGACCAGTAAAGGTAAAGGAGGTATAGGAATTTATGGGCCATTGTGGATATTATCGCAGATTTATCTACTCATACTCTATAATTGCAAAACCACTTTACGCGCTGATAACTAAATTTGAGTGGACAGATGAGTGCGAGAAAGCTTTTCAAACTTTGAAGCAAAGGTTGATTTCCACTCCAATTGTGAAGGCTCCAGATTGGGAAAAGATATTCCACATCCACGTAGATGCATCAGCATATGCTATAAGATGCATACTTGCACAACCTGGAGAGAACAACATGGATTTTCCAATCAGTTACTCCAGTAGACAACTGAACAATGCAGAGAAGAATTACACAAAAACTGAGAGGGAGGGTTTGGGTATGATCTATGCAGTGAAAAAGTTTAGACACTACTTACTTTCCAATAAATTTGTATTCTTCGTTGATCACCAAGAACTGCTGTAGTTAGTAAACAAACCTTGCAGTACGGGGAGGATTGTTCGATGGTTCATCATACTGCTTGAGTTTGACTTCACGGTAGTAGTCAAAAAAGGAACTACACACCAAAGAGCGGATCATTTATCTAGAATGATGCATGGAGAAAACCCGGTAGGAGTTGATGATGATTTGCCAGACGCATATCTTTTCAACATAGAAATGGTTCCAAGATGGAGTGAGGATGTAATTCCTTTGCTGACTATTGGGTCATTGAATGTGACAAGACAAACATCTACCATTGCAGCATCTAGATCATTGGTAATGTTGGCGGGAAGGCTATACAAACAGGGATCGGATCAAATCCTTAGGCTGTGTGTTGAATCGAGTGAACGGGAATTATATCTAAACCAAGCTCATATACAAACAACGGGGATTCACAATGGGCATGCACAGACGTATCAAAGATTGATGAGAATGGGTGTGTATTGGCCGAAAATGTAACATAGTGTTCATATGCATATCAAATCATACGTTAGATGCATATTTCAAAATCCAATAGAACACGCGACTCTATTCAAATTATCTGTAGCACCCCGATGGAGTAACTACATTGTTGAATACCTCACCACCAGGATACTGCCTGAAGGGATGAAAAGATCACGTATCAAAACGATCACAAAAGAGGTAGAAAACTATGTACTGATTGAGGACAATCTTTACAAGAGGGGAAAAGACAATCAATTGAGAATGTGCGCAACTGAAGAGGAATACATTCCTATCTTAGAGCAAGCACATGGTGAACAAGCTTGTGGACATTTCTCAGCTGACAAAACGGCCAAAGCAATTCTTATTGCAGGCATATGGTGGCCTACACTATTCATGGACGCTGAAGAGTTTGTGAAACGATGTGATGATTTCCAGAAGACAAAGATTCCTAGAGCACGAGATGATATGCCCTTGAGGCCAATGATTGGGGCAAGAGCGTTTGCGAAATGGGGAATAGATTTTGTAGGACCGATTGCGGCTCTTGGATATAAAACGCATGCTCAATACATTATTGTGGCAACAAATTATCTAACAAAATGGGTGGAAGCGAAAGCAACAACCAAAAATGATGCAAAAATGACGGCACAGTTTTTGTATGAGAACATTTTCACGAGATATGGCTTACCAATAGAGTTAGTGAGCGATAGAGACTCACTTCATCAATGAAGTGATCGAATTCCTATTAGATGAATTCATGGTAATTCACAGGAAGTCAGCTTTCTATCACCCACAAGCTAATGGCCAAGCAGAAAGTACGAACAAGATTTTGGTGACAATTCTCACCAAAATTGATAGCGAATCGAGAGCTGACTGGGATCCGCAGCTACATTCAGCTTTATGGGCATATAGAGTAGCTTACAAAACATCAATCGAAACGACTCCATTCAACATGGTTTATGGAATTCAAGCGATTTTGCCACTTGAATTTCTTATCCCCATGCTTCGGGTCGCTAAAGAATTAGAATGGACGGGACATGAATTATCCAATCAGGTAGATATCCTGAAAAAACTGGATGAAACTAGATTGAGAGCCGTTGCATCAATCTATGCGTAAAAACGAAACATGAAATCATTCTTTGATCAACATGTTATCAGCAAGGAATTTGCTATGGGGGATTACGTCTTAATGTATACCCTGAACCAACATTCTCGGAAACTCAAAAAGCGAGGCAATGGACCCTATGTGATTCATGACATATCATCTAGCGGTGCCATTTAACTTGCGACATTAGAGGGAGAGGAGATGCCTAACTGGATTAGTGGTTGCAGACTAAAGAAGTACAACCTACCACTAACCTCAGAGATGCCTACCAAAATACACGCTGCGAAGGAGCGCAAGAACAAAGCAAATGAGACAAAAGCTCAAGCGCAGGAGGAGGCCAGAATCAGGATTTTAAAAAGAAAACAAAACTTACAACAACAAAGACTTCCTCAACCAGCAGATACGGCTCAAATTCCTCTTTCTATAATTCACACTGATGAGCAATGGGAAACAGGAATCGGTGTTCACATCAATGTCAGACTTCTGCATGGAAGATATCAACGAGCATTGATTGACGCAGGAGCAAGAGTCAATGTGGTCGACTTCTCCACTTACAAGATGCTTACACATGAACCTCTAGTGCAATCCACACGTGATTTACAAGCCGCAAACGGGGCAACAATACCAACATTGGGGATAGTAAACTTACCAATCAATATTGATGAAAATAGTTGTCCTCATCAATTTTTCGTAAAAAATGAAAGACGGAGAAATCAGAGAATCACTATGTTTGGGAGTTCCATGGATGAGACAGTACAATGCAGTTACTGAATGGTCAGAATATGCATTGATGTACACTCACAACTCTAATACGTAAATGACTCCATTCGCCAAAACAGATCACTCGTGGTCGAGTATCCCCATCGACAAAAAGCAACCAGCTCATCAGCCAAAAACACCAAAAAAGGCTGTTCAAAAAGTATGGATAAAGAAAAAAATCATGTCGAACAAACATTGCCAGATATGGCTACCCAAGGACAAAATCCCGACGAAAGCAGCACCATATCAAAGACCTTCAGGAGTTAGTCCAGAGTGGAAATGGCAACCAAAAATGGAGAAAACCAAAGATTCGGCGACAACGCACGAAGAGAAACCAAAAACTCAAAACAGGAAGCGTGAACTACGAAAATGGAACTGGAAACCTATGAAAATTCAGGAAACTAAAGTCGAATCTGTAAAGATGCAACAAACCGCATACAAATGGGTTCCAAAAATAGTTGCCATCACAACACCAACAATCAGGGAAAGAGCAATTCGACTGCAAGCTCTTCTGTTCCATACACAGCTACCCTCGCCATCAAAAGCCACTGAAAACTACATTTAGTCCCCGCATCTTGCACAACACCTTGTTACCAACGCATTGTGTCAAACATGAGAATAGGGCCACATTACACGGCCATGCATAGACACAGATTTCAAAACCTATGCACATGCACCCAACCTTCGTCCGAGACGACTCAGTCTAGGAAGAGGGGAGTAATTGATGAATCTAGCAGCAGTACGGACCATTAAGGGGTCCAACGTGTATATATGTACATAATGTGTGTGTTTTTTCATTATTTAGAGTTCAACTTTGAACATATTTGATCAAAATCTGGCATTTTTAGCGTTTTTATCGTCCGACTAGCATAATAATGAGCTATAACGACAAAATCCAGAGCATTGGGATGCTTCTAGTGAAAATATATGCTTAGGGGTGAGTATAATAATTTTTGGCTAATTTTTGCCAGTTAATAAGTATTTTCAATTTATTTTTTTTATTTTTGTTAATAAAATATCAAAAATTAAAAAATATCTCTCACAAGTGTCGGAATCAGTTTCTGGAAGCAAACGCCGAAGTATCATGATAAGGTTATCAAGCATGGAAGATATGAAGCTAATCTGAAGATGTCGAATTTCAGCCTTAATGATCATGACTACATTTCACCGAAATCGCATCAAATGGTCATACGACGCCGGAATGACAAGCGGTTCGACCCATAGGTGGTATGCAGATTATATCGGGATCAAAGGTAAGAAAAATCAGCACTATGTCAAGAAAACCTCGGGAAGATATAGGTCGGGTAGGCCAAATTCTAACTCATTTTGAGAGAGAAGAAGAGAGCTTCTTGACCTAGAGCGAACTGCCACATTTCTACCTCATACGGACGGTCGGAGCCAGCATTTCATACCAGATTTCACAGGTATGTTCCTTATCAAGTAAAGATCAAGTCTATTACGCATGCAAGCGCGAATCATTGCACAAACGGGCGAAGGGATCAAATCAAAGTCGGATCGTGTCAAATAGGTCAAGGGCCCTTAGAGGCATCCAAACAAAACTTTTTTCAAGCACAGACACATCAATGTGCTCCCCACAAGGTCAGGAACAAAGCCATGTGATCAAATTTCAGTTTGGTGGTGGTACACTGATCGCGATCGGTGTACCTCACTGACAAAACTTGGGACAGAATCTGCCAAAAACCTCCCCTTAGCCTCGCCTACAATCTGCAGGTGTCAAAAATTATTTTGGCCTCTGTGGTACAATCGCGATCGGTGCCCCCAGATGCAGGTTTTGCAACTTTTGATTTGGCCCAGGCTTGGAACTCAATTAAAGATACACTCTCTTGAATTTTCAAGGAAAATGCACAAATTTTGCTCATAGAATGGGCCTAATTTGTCAAACACAACCGAAACGGAAAAATTTGACCTACAACTACCAAAATCCGGTTAAAAATAATGATGGATAGTTTGAAGAGCATACCTGTCCGACTAAGAGTCAGTACAGTTGTAGAAAACCTCGAATGGATCTCAGAATCTCCTACAAGTACAAATATGATTATTTCAGTCTCGAATGATTACACAAAGGGAGAATTTTGGCCGAACCAATGCCAAAGACCAAAAGGTGACTTAGGGATGCTCAAATATCACATTGGTATCCAAAGAATGCCTGAAAAAATGCACAAGTCTGGAAAATCTCCAAAGACGGGGTATAAGGTGCCTGATCAAGTCAAAATCAGACAGTGGAGTAGGGTGATGGTAGCAGTACATCATGGAAGCAGTAAAAGCTCTAAAACTAACTTCAACTAACTCTAGGCTCCAACCAAATTTCATCAGGAAAACCCAATACGGTTAGACTTAGTAAAATAAGGTCAAACAGTGAAAAATTGCTCTAATTTGTTCATTTTAAGTTCAAACTTGGAAATAAATCATCAGTGGGCTAGGCAGGCACCATCCAGTTTTCACCCAAAAAAGCCCAAGTACTACGATCGCGATCGGTGTACCTCAGCATCAGATTTTGACCAAAACCTAACAGATCCCTTGCACACATCTTGTTCAAGTCACCCACCAAGTTTCAAGCCATTTGGACATCAAAAACTCATGAAAAGTCAAAGTCTAGTCCAAAACTCCCTTGTAACCCAAAATTGGGACCTATAAACTCAAAAGTGGTTCAAATGAAACACAGAGTGGACCAAATTGACCCTCCAACTATCAGCAAACCACTCATGTGATCAAATCTAATTTTGGCCTCTGTACTACGATCGCGATCGGTGTACCTCAGGCCCAGAATTGGCTCAGATTTTAATCAGTTATAGCTCTAGTCTTTCTAGTCCCACTGGTGAAATATGGACAAGAATGGATGAAATTTGTTCAACTTATGATCAGTTTTAACTTTTGAACTGTTTATTACTAAAAGTCTAAATGCGACTGATTGAGAAAGGAAAATCCTGACAGCTTGTGATTCTACTGACACAGAATGCCTCGCCAAAAGAAAGAAAGGCAGTGGATAGCAGCACCATATGAAGTGGATGAGCTCGCTACAAATGAAAAGGCTCACATCTCGGATGAAATACTAGCTCAGATCCCTGCTCACATTTTCATCTGGAAGTTTAGGGACGCTGATGGTGACATGGTAAAGACGACTATCATGCCACGGGAAATATGGAATCTCCACCGAAGGCCGGAGGTAATAGAGGCAGTGTGGGCTATGCATTTGGAGCAGTTTTTCAGATTACAGCCATGGGGAACAGATTACATGAGGGCCCACGAGCTCATGAGATCGATACAATATGATGGGTAGGCAATGCTCACGGACAAGGATGGATCGAAGGTGAAAGTAAAGATCACGGAAGAAATCATCAACGAAGCTTTGCATTTCCTTCCAGGGCAACACGACTTGCTGGCAAAGAAAAAGTCACTGGATAACGAGAAGGCATTCGTCAAAGCAAAAGGAAACAAATACAAATACAAATACAGTGACATGATATATGGAGAGCTGGAATTACCAATGAGATTGATCTCTCAGCATTCAGAGTACAAAAGCCTCCCCGCTACACCGAGCCCATCCTGCACATTGCCGTGGTCATGGCTCTAGCAACAGCCGAAAATAGAACCATTCGCTGCGACTATGGTTCTTACATTTTGGAAAACTTGGTCGAAGCAAATTTGAAAAGCTCGGCAAAAAAAAAAACTACATGAACGCTGGGCCAATGCTAACAAGAATAGCATACCAAGATTTGGGAATGATTGAAGATCTGCCAGTTGCCAGTTCTCAAACGGCCTGATTCAGAAAGCAAAGCATGGTTGCTCATTCAGTAAGGACGACTCCTGGCGCGACATCATCGCGCTTAGCCAAGGCATCCAACAAAAGCTCGAGTGATGAAGAAAAGACGGAGACTTACGAGGAAGGAAAATCTCAAGGGTCGAAAGGAAAAAGGCCATCGGAGTTTGAAGAAAGCGAGGAGGAAGACTCCACAAAAGCCGCTCGAGAGAAAAAGGAGGGAAAGAAGTGCAGTACCGCAGTCTGACCTTCAAAAAGCATATGCAGAAGCCCAACAAAGAGTCGAGGAAAGAAGAACCAAGTTACGGGCTGACAGACAGGCTGCTGCAACACAACAAACACAAAAAAACAGATTCGAGAAGGAAAGACAAGAAAGAATCGAAAATGCAACTTGCATACAGGCTGAAAAGCAAAGGTTAGAACTAGAACAAAAGGCTCAGCAGTGGACATTTCTGTGCAGTCCACTGAAGGAACGAAGGAAAAAGATGCAGCTGATGATAAAAACCAAGCAGAGCAGCTAAAGAAGACTCAAAGAGAGAAGAATGTGGAAGCGCAACGGGCGGCGGATTTGACCCGCCAAAGAATCATCAAGATTTTAAAGAAAAGAAAAGCGGAATCATCTGCTTCACAACGAGGGGAAGATGCTTCCAAAAAGAGGCATGTATGAGAAGAAGAAAGCTCACCTCCTCCCTCGCCTAAATCATCACCTCATCCCTCGCCTAAATCACCACCTCCTCCCTCGCCGAAATCTCCTCCTCCTCCTCCTTCTCCATCAAACAAAAAACCACCACCTCCTCCTCCTTCAACCTCGCAAAAGGAGTTTATACCTCGTACGGAAGCAATCGGATACCACGAAGCCTGCCAGGCTGTTGGTTTTGATTACAGACAAGCTTTAAAGGAATTAGAAAGACAGTTCCAGTGCTAGCACGTGGTGCTGAGAGAAAAGGAAAAGCAGGTACAGGAGGCCCAACAAAAGCAACCATCTGGTGTTTTAGGGCAAACTACTCCCCTGTTCATGCTCACAAGCATGACACAGAAAACATACTTATCATCCGGTGACACGACTAACCCGTAGGTTCACAGAGGCAATCTCGTTAGCTTGTCAAGCTGAGACCAACCTACACATATGCACTTCTATGATGCATCAATCACTAATCCTTGTTAACTTCAACCCACTCTATCCCTAAACGCTCATAACACTGTTTACACATCAAATGAACTCGGAATTATTTCAAACTTGCTAGGCACAATCCTCTCACAAGGATATACTTACCTATAAGTCTAATATCACCAGATTTTAACCCTAGTTATCTCGAATACAATTGCAATAGACTCACAGGTCATAATCTAAAAGTGTGCGAAACCTAAGTCTATGAGTATCTATGCGTAGCTAATCTCTCCCTCATTCCATAAAGTACTTGATTGTTGAAAACAGACATTGTTTGTGCTACTTACAAGAAAAACAAGCTCGTGGAAGGATCGCTCGCGAACAGCTCGAAGATGCGAATGCGTGGCGTGGGCGCGTAGCTCTCGGAGAGGCTACCGCGATGGTGTGGTCGCTTCGTGAATCCGGTGAGGGAGATGCGCGTAGCAAAGAGGATAAGATTACTCTCTCTCTCTCTCTCTCTCTCTCTCTGAGACTTGTACAACACATGATTAATCATTCAAGTGTTATTTAAAAAATGGTTCTAAGGTGACCTTTATACTGTAGTCACCTTAGCTCAAAATGTACATGGGGTTTTAATTGAGTTCTACTCATCATAATTACAAAGTGAAAACGTATCTAGGTCCCGGCTGACTAATTAATCTTTACATAATCCAGACAAGTGGATCAAAATGATAAGACATCTTTGACATAAAAATAATGGGAATTTGATAGGCTTTACAAGGTGGGCTCATTACAAAAGTTGGACAAGTTGGGCTCCAACACTCCCCCCCTCCTAGTTCATGTCTACCACGACATGACTGGCTTTGTCTTCAATGTCTTTGTCTTTCTTCCTGGTTTATTTGATGTAGAAATGCATCGTATCGCATAGATTCGCTCGCCGTTAATGGGCAAATGTTTTTTGACTTGTACATGAAGAGGCCGGTGTAAAATGCTTCTTTGAATGTTTGGAGATGATAGCTGGGCAAAAACATAAGCTGTCTGAAGTATGCGTACAAGACTGGCTCTGTAGGTGGCCAACTTAAATCATATGATAGCTCCGATATGTTTCTTTCCGTATTCATGAACTCTGAACTCCAGCTTTTTGAAAACGCTGTGAGACAGGCCAAAAACGTCCGAGCTATTTTACAAAGCATTTTGCAGGACAGGTCGGGAGAGCCTCCGAATTCCGCAATGGCTCCCTAAAGGGTTTTCACCATGTAAGAACCAGATACTCTCTCTCCTTCGTCCGGTCCTGGAAAAACTGGATAGTTTAGCCATGTGGGATTTCTGCTTTGTAAGGCTTTATGTTGGTTGTAAGTATAAGTTCTGGGTGTTGGGCAAAAAGTTCCATCATCTCTGAGCTCAAGTGGTGCATTGACTAAATGGATCAGGTTGTTAGGATGATCCAAAAGCCACTGACGCCTCCACTTTGGTTGGCTATATACTATTCTGCTTTGCTGTTCCCGAACCTGTAATTCTCCTTCAAATAGTGGCACTTGTTCTTCCTTTGCTAGCTGCCGTTGATGTGTCAGTGTTTCATATTTCAACAGAGCATAGGGTAACATCGGGGCATTCCACTCTTCTGGTAGCTCTGTTGTTGTCTTGCCTGATCTGGAGAGTGCTTGTAGCATCTCCTTCTCTAATTTCATGACCTTGTACCACATCATCTTTGATTGCTTTTCCATTTCTTCGGCCAACTTCTGCTCTTTACATTTTGTGACTGAATCTTCGTCTTCTCCTTGGTTGTTGGAGCCAGCTTGATCAGTCTGTGTATCTGGGGCCCCGTGGTCCTCTGATCCTTCCTCATAGTCATCATCACCCCCATATAGTTCTGCCAGGCCAGTCAAATCCGTGGCCGCTTGCATCATGTGCACCCGCACCTGCCCTTGAGGTTGCTTTGCAGTTTGGAGACTTGCAATTTGTGTAGCCATTGTTCGATTATTGATTTGGAGTGTTTGAAATTCCATCTCCTTTTGGTCTACAACCTCTTCTAACTCTTTTACTCTGTTGTGCAGATTCTCATTTTCTTCCTTGATGGACTTGGAAACGAGGCTTTCTATTTCACTGTCATGAGTTGGTCCTTGTTGTTGTTCACTTTGTAAATCCAAGATTTGCCTTTGCAACTAATCCTCATCTCTAAGTGCACTTTCGGCTATCATTAACCTCTGTTTTCTTTCCAATTCCAGCTCTCTCTTCAGTGACTCCACGTCTTCTTGCGGTTGGACCACCGGTGTTGTTGGTAGTAGCGTGTTTTGTTTCTTTGCTCTTTCTATCTCCCTGGCCTGTATGTCCGTTACTCCTCTCAAATCCTTCACTTCAATTTGTAACTCATCAATTATGACTTGTAAATTTTTTATTGTCCCCAGGGCATCCTTCTTTTCCACCATCAACCTTTGGATTTGTTCATCTCTGTCGTTGACATCTTCAAGAAACACATTGATTGTATCTTCACAAATGGCATTGAAACTTTCTGACTCTTGTAAATTTTCTTTGAGGAGGTTTAATTTGCTTTTGAGACCCAAGATCTCAGCATCTTTAATGCTGATCAGTTTAAGGTTTTCATCTCTTTGCTCCTGCAACTTCAGAACCTCTTGATGGGTTGTTTCCAATTTCTTTTTGTTTGCCCTGTTCTGATCGGCTAACAACCGACTGTGCAGTCTTGTTTGGTTTAGTAGAGTCTCCATTGACGTAAATCCAGGTCTATAGTAGCTTCCAACTCAATTTCTTGAGAGGAGGAAGCTTTTTCTCTTGTCAGATCAACCTCTATGTGCTTGCCTTTATCAATGTTTGATACTGTTCTAGTGTTTAGATGGCTATCTGTCCTTTCTTCTTCTTCTCCATTGGGTGGTGTAGGAACTCTCTCATCACGATGTGAGATCTCTGAATGCGGAGGAGAGTCAACAAGTGGAGTTGATTTCCTTTCACTTGTCTCTGGCTTTGGAGATAGAGGTGGTGTTTCCTCATCTCGTGTAGTTGGCCTCAATTGATCTCTCAAGGTTTGGAGATCCTCCTCTTCAAGTGGCAGTTCTGGCTCATCCGTAGCATTCCTCTCTTGGATGTATCTCTCAAACCAGTCCAACTCAAAAGCTGGATTGTGTTTATTCTTTGTTCTTAATGTGTAAGTGCTACTAGAGGGTCTCCAAGTGGCGCCTACATCGCCTCGTAGAGATCTTTCTAGTACAAAGCCTTCTAGCATTCTTTCCATCTTTGCTACCTTTTGCAATCTGGTGTTGTTCTCAATTTCCGCTTTCCACTTCTTTAATCTCAATTTCTCTTCTTCAACTTTTCTTTCTTCTTCCATCTTTTCCTGTGTACTTCTGGTGACTCTTTCCAGCCTGCATCCTCCAATGGTGTTAGTAGAGAGAGGTACTCGCCTTTGTGGTCTGTCTTCAATATTCTCTCGTAGCACCAGCCAGTCGTTCTGTTGAGGAGCAGGTGGTAGCTGATCTGCCGCTCCTATGGCACGGTATATCATTATGGTGAGTACTTCTTCTCCTGCAATGTAATTTGGTTTGTCGTGATGTAGCTTTGTGACTTCCTCAAATAGATATGATGCATGATCTATATAGAAATCATGTGTCATTCCCATAGCCCAGGTCATTGTTGTTGAGATGACCCCGTGAGGTGTAGTGTATCTAGGCAGTCTCTTGCTGTAGCTCAACAAACATCGAATGTATACCTAAGTCAGTTCCCTCACTTATGGGTTTGCTATGAGTTCAAAAGACGGTAGTTTGGATCTCTGCAAGTAGACTGTGAGATTCTTTCTCTCATGTTGGCTCCCTGATCAGACAATTTTAACGCTTCTTTGATGATTTCCTTGGTGATCTGAATCTCCATCATCTCATTATCCATGCCTGCAACCCTGCAAGTTCCGTCTTCTTGGATAGTCTCAACTAGTTGTTGTACCCTCTTGAAATCTATCCCCAATGGTGGTAGTGAAACAAAGTTCCATAAGCCAACTTTCTTCAGACATGATCTTTGCGGTGATCTTTTCAGGTAGTTTTCTGCCTCCTTGGGGATCATTACTGTATCCACTAAATTTCCTTTGTCATCCACATAGGAACCTTGGTAGATTTGGAAAGCTGCTGCCTATTGCACGTCTACAGATATCCATGTGGCTGCTGGCTTTAATGAATTGTGTAGAAGTGTATAGGGTATTGCATCCTCCGTTGCCAGGTTCTTGCCTTTTCTTTTTCCCGGAGAAGCTTCCATGGATCGTGTATTTACAAGTAATGGTTAATGTACAAACATAGTACATCTTTTATAAATTGATTATCATTTACGCATGCATCTAGGTGAGCCCTCTTAGTCCCAAGATGAGTTAATGAAAAATGTTAGCAGATAGACAAGTTCTTTCAGTGTCTGACTCCGGCGGCTTCAAATTAATGCTGTCGATGAAGGAGAACGTGTCCAAATGCTTTGAAACGTTGTGTGGTACTTGTGCATATGGTTTCTAAACTCTCCATATGGTCACACTTTCATAATCAAGCCAAGTTCACACCCTGCCGAGTCTATCGCGATAGACTCAGTATCTTCTAGGAGGGGAGTTATTTTTCACATGTGACTTCACACTCAGATTCCCCATGGATTGTATATGAACTGATCCCATTTCCATCTCAAATGGATGTCAACTGATCCCCTTTTGGATCAACTTTCCTTTTACCAGATTCCCTCCGAGGAGATGTTGGTCTATCTCCCTCATTTTGTGTTGTTTTGGTCTTAAAATTAGTGGGTAGCCCTCTTGCATCATGCTGAAGCCAACTGTTGATTCCAATTTTTGATCAAATGGCCCCTTTGTCATTCTGCTTATTCTATCGCGATAGACTCAGACTTAGTGTCATTTTGTTATATTTTTGCTATGTAGTCATCTATCTGCCTTCTCCTAGTTGATGTAAGGTCCCTTGACCCCTCACATGTGAATTTAATTGTCTGTCCTTGAGGTGTCTCATTCTAACTCTGAGATGCTATCAAGTCTATCTCTTCTTGTCATATGAGTCCATCTTGTCTCAAAATTGGTGTACTGCCTCCATATGCTTCCCCAAGTCTATCCTTGTGATAATTTTTGAAAATCCCCCCTTAAAGATAAGAGTAGTTGGTCTATCGCGATAGACTCAGACTTAGTTAAGATAGAGAAAATTTGCACTTTGATTTGATATCTGGGGTCATAAGGCCTTGTTAGTACCCTTTATGAAGTCACAATCAAAATTTTATGTGTCTATGTGTATGAGCAAGCCTATCACGATAGACTCAGCATCTAGTCATTTTTACAAGTTTTTTTGATGTTAGTTAACCACAATGATGTTAGTAGGCACTACAAGAGGTTATTCATATTAGCGACGCTCACACAGCGACGCTCAAAAAAAATCCCGGCGTCGTTATGAGCGTCGCAAATTTACAAGTAAATTTGCGACGCTCATAGCGATGCCCGCTGGGCTAAAAAAATAAGAGAGAGTGCCCAAAAACTCAGATCTCAGATCTGAGTTTTTCGGCGCCCTCAAGCAAGGAGCAGGTAACGCTCTCCCTCTCTCTCTCTCTCTCTCTCTCTCTCTTTCTTCTCCACACACACACACACACACACACACACACACACACACACACACACACACACACACACACACGAGGAGAGGAAGGAGAGCCAGGTATGCTCCTTCCCTCTCCTCACTCTCATGTTCCCTTCCCCTCTTTCTCTCTCCCTCTCTCTCTCTCTCTCTCTCTCTCACACACACACACACGTAGTGTTGTTGAGAGAGAGAGAGAGAGAGAGAGAGTACAAACATAAACAAAAACGCACACACACATACATAAACAAAGAATGCACACACACATTGAGAGAGGAAAAGAGAGAGAGAGCATGCATAAACAAAAAACGCACACATTGAGAGAGGAAAAGAGAGAGAGAACATGCATAAACAAAAAATGCACACATTGAGAGAGGAAAAGAGAGAGAAAACATGCATAAACAAAAAAACGCACACACATTGAGAGAGAAAGAGAGAGAAACTAATTTAACGTCGTAGGAAACTAATTAAAATTAAAAGACCTAAAGATCTAGCCGACGAGGAGTTGAACTCAAGACCTATTATTCAAGAGGGAAATGGCATAACCAATCTATCATACTTGGCATGGGTGATAGAAAGGTTATACAATTTATCTCTTTTTATTGGCACACACATCCACACACGCGCACACACACAAGAAGAAGAGAGTTATAACGTCGTAGGAAACTATCCTAAAAGACGTTAAAGATTAGGTTAGATGTAGACTTACGTTAAATTAGATTTAGGTTCATTTAAGTTAAATTAGATTAGATTTAGGTTTATTTTTAGTTAGATTTACGTTTATTTATGCTAGATTTAGATTTATGTTATATTAGATTAGATTTAGGTCTCCATAGACTGCGATGCCTGCATGAAGTGGGTGAAGAAATCCCTCAATGGAATATAGGGTATTACTGCCTTCACTCATGGTGGGCTCCGTCGATGAACTGTCTTCAGAAGATAGGGAAGAAGGTGGATCTTCAGGGCGGCAAGAGTCACTACATCCCCGACAATGACCATCTAGACAACCTCTAGTCATTCAACAACAACTTCAAAGTTAGTAACAAGAGCAAGAACGGTCCAAAGGGCCAATTGTTGTGGTCAGATGTGGATGGAGATGAGGCAGCGTCACCGCCGGAAGTTAACTCTCACATCTTTAGTGATGAGAATGCCAACTCTTGCCGAGTTATGTGAAAAATTATGTGTTAAATCAGTTTTAAGGTTCTTATAATCCCTCTTAGTTTAGTTCTTTGTTTTTAATATAACATAATTTACGTTAGATTTAGATTTATGTTATATTAGATTAGACTTAGGTTTATTTAGGTTTACCCACACACACACACACACAAGAAGAAGAGAGTTTTAACATCGTAGGAAACTATCCCAAAAGACGTTAAAGATTAGGTTAGATGTAGACTTACGTTAAATTAGATTTAGGTTTATTTTTAGTTAGATTTACGTTTATTTACGTTAGATCGAGTCCACGCAAGAATTACTTACGGTTTAGGGTTTAGAGTTAGACGAACAGTGAAAAGATCTACTGTGAAAAGATGTTAAGATGCTGTGAAGTGCTACAGCTAGAGAAGAGGCAAAGGGGTTTTGTCCACTACATGCAGTATCATGTAGACGTGGGTCTGTAGATTTCTTGTACCCACAAATATACGTATTGACCAATAAAGACGAGATTATAACCCGATGGTTCTGATCTCCGTGCACCTCTAGACCGAGGTGTGCGGGGATTGGACATGACTAGAGAATGTGAGGTAGAGAGAGAGAGAGAGAGAGAGAGAGATAAGACGAAGAATGCCAATAGAATATTAAATTTGTTGTCCAGGTTATAAGATTTTTATCCTCATTATGAGTAGTGACGAGGATGTGGGACCGTCCAACCGAAACACCTATCTCTCAACGAGGGTCTTATGTCCTTGTAATCAATGCAAGCATGCTGTGCGACGGACAAGACGTGTTTCTTTATAGCACGTTCGCGAATTTGGCAAGTTCGATCCATCTATTATAGATCGAGTTGTTGCCAATTATAACTCGTCGGACTCACACTGGCCAACAAGCAGCAATCTTGCAACCCAATAGACGTGTTCGCAGGCGCTTTGGTCAAGCAGCATATGTGAGGCCACAAGATGTAGCCTCTGACAGCTCGGGGGATGATCATGCAGAGCACATTCCCAACGAGGCAATGTTTGAGCCCGAGATTGATGAAATGATCGAGACGATTGGATTCAGAAAGGCTTATCTATGATGATATGAAAAGTGAAGCCGATACGCCATTGTATAATGGAGCACGTATGTCTAGATTGAAAGCACTCCTGGTTCTTCTCAACATGTAGGCAAAGTTTGGATGGAGTGACACTAGCGTCACAACGCTTTTCACGTGATCTATTACAATTAGTTTACTTTAATAAGACTCTAAATGTATAATGATCTGATAGATTTTTACACGACTGTATCGTATTTTTATGTTGTGTAGATTGCTCAGGTGATCTATTGACACTCCTCACTCAGACACTGTAAATCTTGTGTTTTCCCATAGTTGATCTATTATCATGTGTATACATGCAGGGCTTCAAACAAGCGGATACAGAGAATGTGTCACATGTGGACCTAGGCTGAATGCACGTAGGGCGCCCTCACTGAAGAAGCAAATCTATGAAGGTCATCAAGCGTATCTTCCAGAGAATCATGTGTTATGCGGCGGCTTTTTGGGAAGAGAGCCACCAAGGATGTCTGCACAAGCATGGTTAGAGCAGAAGGAGATGTGCGATGACGGATTGCCTCCAGGGATGAAGAGACTATCTCTATGGTACGAGTTACCATACTGGCCCCGACTCATGATCAATAACTTGCTCGATCCAATGCACATATTCAAGAATGTGGGTAATCTACTATGGGACCATCTGACCGGCAAGAAAGATACTTTGGGAGCCAGAGTTGACCTTAGAAATGTGGATCGTATGGAGCAATATTGGCCGCAAACAGCGTCTGATGGATCGATAAAACTCCCTAAAGCACCATGGATTTTCACAGGAGCCCAAGAACGCAAAGTAAAAGAGACCATTCGATCTTTGCGGACCCCCACTGGCGTAATGCACTCGCTCCGAACGTGTTTTACTAAAGAAGGAAAGCTTACCGGTTTGAAGTCACACGATTGGCATAAAATGTGTCAGGTACGTTCATAGTGGACTTTAATATCATTGCATAAAATGTGGACTTTAATATCATTGCTGCAAATACTTTACAGTTTATTTTACCGGTTGCCATTGAGGGATGTTTGTCTCTCGACATCCGTAACACAATCTACAAACTTGCAAAGCTGGTGCAATGGATCTCACAAAAGGAGATCAACGTAGACTCCATACCTGACGTCCGTACCCCCATCGACACACTGCTAGAGACCCCTGCCGAGACACCCAGGTTCACGCGTCACCGGCCAGAGGGCTTGCCTTACTCCGTCGACTTCAGCGGCGGCATCATCATGGATGATGACGGCAAGAAGGTGATCTCGCGCATGCGTGGTCTTTGCTCTCAGCTGTTTAGACACTACATACTAAACAAATGGAGTGAAGTACCAAGTGATTTAAAAAACAGAGTCATCAGCATACTTCATGATGAGTTTCCCATTCCAACACGGGATCAGCGCTTCAATGAAGACCTGATGAAGATTCGAATGCGCGAATACTGCAAACACAAGCGTTCCGAAGTGCAAAAAGCAATCAAGCATGGGTGGAACAGGCCAGATTGGCTGGCCAAAGAAGATTGGAAGAATGCAAAGAAAGCAGCGCGCGAGAATCCCGACAAGTGGAAGCAACAAAAGGATGCAGCCAGAGCGCGAGTAGAGGCAGGGAGCTCGCACCACTTGGGGAGCGGTGGATGGGCATCATTTGAGGCCGATTTTGTAAGTGTTTTCGCATTGCTCTTTATGTTCGATAGTTTAGGGTTTATGAGTTTTTTAATTCTAACATAATGAAATCTTTGTATGTTTTGATAGTGGTCGATGACAGGACGTGATCCCACATTGTACGAGCGCGAGTACGCAGGCAGGAAGGGCTTAAACGCCCTGATGGAAATTCTCAGTTCTCGCGGCGGCATGGTTAGTATTAGGGTTTACTCTTTTCTATTTTTTGTATTGTTTTATAAATGTCGTTATATGTTTATACTTACTGAAAGCTGTCTTATTGTCTTTTTTTGCAAAATCCGACAGATACGCCGCTTGGACGCGATGAGACGTCTGACTAGACGACATCAGTTTAGCCGTAGCTAGATAGCATTAGTTTAGGGTTTCTCATAGCTTATGTATCATGAGACGGATTTTATACGTCTTTTTGAACCATGTATATTATTACATTTGTCATCGCAGTTCATTTTGCCAATCAATTCTTTATGCCTATGATGTTGTACAATTGTCATTATTACATTTGCCAATCAATTCATTTTGCCTATGATGTGTACAATTGTCAATTTTACGCTTGTCAATTTTGCAAACAATGCGTCTTGTGGGTGACTATTTTGGGTCTATTATCTATCCTTGCACTTTTTTAAAAAAGTGAACCAAGTACAATATGCTTGATGGGTGGCAGGGCATTCAATGCCCTGTCACCCAAAAAAATTTCTCTCGGGCGTCGCTATTTATGGCTCTGGAGTGTCGCTATAAGCGTCGCTATAGACTTCTGTGTAAACGTCGCTATGATCGTCGCTATGAACGTCGCTATGAGCGTCTCTATATAGCGACGCATATAAGCGACGCCTATAGCGACGCTCTCGTAGCGACGCTATTAGCGACGCCGGGGGTTATAAAAACCCAGTGTATTTCTGTCGCTAACAACGTCACAAGAGCACACAACCTCTTGTAGTGAGGCTCTCCTAGACACACATTATGTTTTAACCAATTTGGAAAAGTGTACTCCCTGTTGGCAGCACTTTGCTGTTTCTGGAGTCGGAGTAGACCACTTAGGTGATGGTCATCGTACTTTCTGGTCATTGTATGACTCAGGCTGACTTTCCTTTCCTTTTGACCTTCTGTCGAAGCAGTAGGTTGTCCTTTTGGTGCTTACATCACCAAGGACGACCATTTGGACGTCTTTCTGGCCTGTTGCTGGCGTTTGCCCTCGTGGAAGTGCTTCTTCTTGACTGACAACATTCCAACTTGTAGTTGATCTCCTTTGGATGTACCCTGTCAAATTTGGTGTCATTTGGTCACCTGGTCGGCCTTTTAGAGTTTCATGACGCTTTGTGCAGTTTTCATCAGATAGGGACTTTAGGCTCAGCTTTGACTGACTTTTTCATGGTCTAACCATTCAGTTGGTTTGTCGAGGTTATTGGCTTGCTGCATATGAATTTTGGCTCATTTCCGATCACTTTGGGTCAGCTGCCCTTCTGCAGGCCCTATGAAATTAGGGTTTTCTGGGAGTCTTCCTTCGCGCTTTTTGAGGTCATAGGCTTGATCCCTAAGCTATAGGCATTGTGCCTTTCAATTTTGGTTCCATTTGGTGGTCTCTAGGTCTTCCTAACAACCGGTCTACAGTATGTGTGCACATGTTGTGATGGTGGTGCTCGAGGTTTTGCGACTAACTGAAGTAAACAACACTTAGAGTCAGTGCTGACGAGCATACCTCTCATATCTGATGTCAATGTGGTGACCGTGCACGATGGATGAGCTCCTAGAAGTCTCAGATGCTGTAGGGAGCTCTCTCTCTCTCACACAATGGAAAATGACTCAAATGAGAGATTTCTTGCCTAGCCTCCCTATATGTGATCAAGGCTCTGACATGGAATTTTCCCATCTTTTACCTGTGGCCATAGCTTTTCGCGAGATGCGTTTTAGGATCAAATGTTTTTTGATTTGGACCTCGTATGCTCCAGTTCTACAATTTTTGCAGATTTCTCGTTTTGGAGGTCCTATCATGACAATGGCCATTTTTGCCCTGTCACCTTCGCACTCCATATTTTTTATGTGTCTTCTTTACCTTGCTCTGATCAGGCGTCTCTTCTGTTGTGTTTCCATCTGGATTATGGATTTTTTTCTATATTTTTTTGCTAGAAAATGGCTAAAATAAAGCAAATAAATCCCAAAATAACCCAAAAATAGCAATTCTAACCTATAAAAATATCAATAAGTAGCAAAACACTTTGTAGCTCACTTTTCTCTCGTCTATGTACATTCTCGCTCTCAATCGTTAACCCTCGCCTATTTTTTTGCTGTTTTTCGACGTTTTTTGGCCAATTTTGACTTGCTTTACAGTATATACACATCCCTAGGGGCCCATATATGATCATTTGGTCCCCACTCTCGATTAATTACTAAGGAATATTCTTTTCCCAAAAATCACAAAAATGGTTGAAAAATTAATCACAAACATTGCCCTCTAATATATGACGTGAGTCCGCATTTGGAATGCCTCCCCCCCTCCTGGTCAATGTCCTCTCGGACGACAGGGTATCGTCAAGGG
This sequence comes from Adiantum capillus-veneris, assembly GCF_014529385.1. Lineage (NCBI taxonomy): Eukaryota > Viridiplantae > Streptophyta > Polypodiopsida > Polypodiales > Pteridaceae > Adiantum > Adiantum capillus-veneris. The sequence continues at coordinate 31,593,662 of NC_140934.1, read as the reverse complement.
TATGTGATGTGCATGGGCGTTAGCTCGTGCTAATGCAGGCCTTGTAAAGTAGCCCTATATGCATGCACAATAAATGCATTTAGAAAAACATTATGCGGTGTAAGAGGAAGGTATAAGCGATACACTTATTGGCATTCGTCATTGAGGTTTCCTGTGGTAACCTGAGTTGGCTGGCAGATTTTCTTGGCGATAAGAAGTTGTAATTCTGCCGCTCTTTGTTTGATGGTCTTCCAAGGTGTATGAACTTTTGATTGTGCCTCCGCTGAAGTCAATATGGTTGTATTGTTTGTTGCATCTTCTGGTTGAACTATCTTTCATTTCCATATCTTTGTGATGACTTTGGTTGTATAGATCCTCGCTACCTGTTTCCGCATGATGGCTGTATGGTCTAGCTTGTCATTGACAGTTGTAGAAAATTGTTCGTTGGTCTTCTTCGGCATCCATACCTGTGTTGTTGGCTCGTTCTGAATTGGTAATTTTGGACGCCATATCAATATAGTCCGTTGCGGATTCGGCTTGTTAATAATTGTTCTTTGAAGCTTTGCTGGCTTTGGGTGTTTTGTCTTTTCTTCTGTCAACTCTTTTACAGGAATTAAGCTGTCTTGCTTGAGCCAAACTTGATATTTCCGCCCTTGATGAAATTTTGCCTCGGCTAGATCCTTACGTCGTACCCAAACTTGCCTGGTTCCCTGCATGATTGTTGGTTTTTGATAATACATTTCTTGCCATCCAAACTTTGATTGTTGTTGATTAATGCGTTGCGGATGTATTGACTCCTGTCTCCACATTGACATATATCCATCATATGATAAGAAGGGTTCTAAAAAGTTTTGATTTCTGAACAGTGCTTCATTAGTATCCAAATCAATGAATACCCTGTTAGCTTTCATCCACAACACTGCTAAGATACACGGCGTTGCTGATCTAATTGGTGGCAGCACATGGAACTTATGAGTGTACATGTGCCCCTGCACTGTGATTGGTAACATAATAGACCACAACGTGGTCACCTCGTCACTCGATGCTACTTTCAACCTGTGTGTATCTGATAATTTTGTCATTGGTCCAAGTTTTTGAAAGAGGTCAAAGCTGATGACATTCAATTTTGCTCCAGTGTCAAGCAATGCATAGATTTCTACTTGTTCTGTGCCTGCATATGCTTTTATGTAAGGACTACACCACGTATTTTCTAAAGTGTCAATGGTGCTGTCGTCCTGAGCCATAAAGTCTGTGATTGTCTTTGCTAATTCTTCACTTTGTATATCTGCTTCGATTGTTTGGAATGTTGGAAGAGGATATTCTTCAGTCATCATTGGTGTGACCATGTTTATTGTCCTTCGAAACTGCTTTCGCTTAGCAATGCGTTCCTTGGCTTCTTGTTGTGCTTGGTCATGCACTCGTTGCTATTCCTGTCTATAGGCTTTTCCATAATGCACTTGAAACAACATCTCAGGAGTTAGAGGTAGATGATACTTTTTCAAACGACACCCTCTAATCCAATTCGGCATTTCTCTTCGATCTAGTGTCAACAGTTTTACTGCTCCGCTAGACGAGATTTCTTGTATCAAATAAGGCCCCATTCCTCTTTTCTTTAGCTTCTTGGCATGCTGTTTAAGGGTGTATACCAAGACATAGTCCCCTGTTTTAAAGTCCTTGTTTTTGACATGTTTGTCAAAAAACTCTTTTTGTTGCTTTTTTTTTGCAAAAATGGCTGCTACCGGATTGAGTCGTAACTCATCTAGTTTTTCTAGGTCATCTAACCTTTCTGAAAGCTCATGGCCCATCCAGTCCAACCGTTTAGCTACCCTTAGCATTGGAATCAAAAATTCAATAGGCAGTATGGCATTTAACCCATACACCATATTAAATGGTGTAGCATTGAGTGTTGTTTTATATGCAACTCAATAAGCCCACAATGCTGAATATAGCATTTGATCCTAGTAGTGGTATTTGTTGTGCAGAAGTTGCATTTTTTGATGTAATTAGCTACATCGCTTGCCATTCCTGGCCAATACACTCCAAGTCTTCTTAATCGTTCATAGGTTATTTGATTTCCTTGATGGAATCCCCCTGTCTGTGTATGTGCCTACTTTAGATACGCGTCGTACTCCTCTGGGCCTATAAAAAACCTTAGAATCCCATCGTTACCATGATGATATATTCTTCCCGCAAGCATAGTGTAATTTTGTGCTTGTCTAACGTCTTCATTTTGGTACCATCTCTATATTAAATAGGTATGCCTCTGGGAGATCATCATCTACACCAGTAGCCTTTTCGCCATGTAGTAATCGAGAAAGGTCGTCTGCTCTTTGATGAGTTTTTCCTTTCTTTACTACTACCGTAAAATCAAACTCCAGCAACACAATGAACCATCTTACAACTCGTCCCGTGTTACAAGGTTTGTTTACTAAGTACAAAAGTGCCTGATGATCCACAAAAAATGTGAATTTGTTCGCAAGCAAATAATGAAGAAATTTCTTTACCTCGTATATCATACCCAATCCTTCTCTTTCAGTGGTGGTATAATTCTTCTCTGCACTGTTGAGTTGTCTACTAGCATAACTGGGGAAAATCTGTATTACCCTCCCCTGGTTGTGCTAATATACAGCCTATTGCAAATGTCGAAGCATCTACATGTACATGGAAAATCTTTGACCAATCTGGTGCTTTTAGAATTGGTCCAGATACCAGTGCCTCTTTTAATTTCTAGAATGACTCCTCACATTCGTCGGTCCATATGAAAATCGTGATCAGACTATACAAGGGTTTGCTATTACAACATACATGTAAATAAAACATCGGTAGTATCCACAATGTCCCATAAATGATTGTATCTCTTGTACAGTGTTTGGTCTTGGCAATTCTATGATCACCTTTACCTTGTCTTCATCAGTGGTAATTCCACTAGCCAATACTATGTGGCCTAGGATCTTACCTTGCCGTACCATGAATACACATTTTTCTGGGTTGAGGCAAATCCTATACGTTCTGCATTTTTTTAATACCTTTCTAAGATGATCTATATGGTCTTCTCTCAATAGAGAATAGACACACAATTCATCCATGTAAATATCAAAGAATATTCGCAAGTATTCTTTAAAAGCATGTGTCATTAATCTCTGAAATGTGGTTGGAGTATTGGTCAAGCCAAATGGCATTACCATAAACGCATACATGTCCCATTCTGTTGCAAACACTATTTTGTATTGATCTTCTAGTTTGACATAACCAGAGAATCCATCCATAAAGCTATAGTCCTGCTTGCCTGCTACTCGTTCCAAGACGTTTTCCGTGATAGGGAGAGGATAATTGTCCCTGATTGTTGTTGCATTTACCTTCTTGAGATTCACACATACTCGTAATTTTCCGTTTTTCTTATGTACCACCACGATCGGCGACACCCAGCCAGTGTGCTCTATCTCATAAATAGATTCAGCATCCGTAAGTTTGTCTATCTCGTCCTTGTTCCTTTTGGTGAATGTCTCATTGTACGTTGTCGTGCTGTGACACGTACATAGTGGAAACACATGCTACAAGATCTATCTTGTAACTTTTTAGATATATAATTATATTTCCTATAATGTACATATGCATATGTAAGTATAACAATAAGCTTTCTATCTCATCCTCTTATTTATCTCAAGGGTAACGTATTCTTACTTTACCATAAAAAAGTACTATGGGAAAAGCGTCAATAGATTTGCCTCTTTAACTTGGGGCCAAAAGCATTGATTCTTACTTTACCATAAAAAAGTACTATGGAAAAAGCGTCAATAGATTTGCCTCTTTAACTTGGGGCCAAAAGCATTGATTCTTTCTTTCTACCATCTCATTATTATCTCACACCCTATCTAGATCCTATATCTAGGGGTTCCCTTCACCTATAAAAGGGGACCTCTTCTTCCTTGAAAACCACTCAAGCATTCAAGCCATTGATGAGAGGAATTCATGAGGGAGTGAGTAGTAATGCCAAATTGTACTTAGCCATTAACATAAGCCTAAGCCTTACACTTTCTCCTAGAGGAAGACTAGCCATTTTTGCATGCTATCCTTGGAAGATCAACTCTAATCAAAGAAGGTCTTGGACTTGGCGTATCAATCAAAGTTGAATTCTCCCCTCTTCTTCTCTCTCCATCAATAATGGTGCCGAAGGGTTTGTCGAGTAAGATGTGTTCTACATTGATGTTTTCTTGATTTCTTGTTGTTTTCTTTTTCATCTCTAATCCAACATATATATATATCTAATCTCATCTCCTTAACCAAACCTATCTCTTTCACTCTTAGTAGTTTATCCTCTCTACAAATTTTAGGTTCTCCTTGCTAGAGGTACATCTCTCCCCGCAGTATCCTTATTGCCTACGGGTAAGAATAGGGCTTGGGAGGGAAACTCTCCTCTCTTCTCTTTCCTTCTCTTCTTTCATATCTACATTTACACGTACCAGAGTTATCCTAGATGAATAATCCACATGATGATAATTTCTATCGCTTTCACTCTGTACGATCTATTAGAATTAACGTGTGGATTAGCTGTAAAATACACTTTCAACAATGTATAGTGTTTCTCTTTGGCCCAAAAAGGCTCAATGAAATACTTCTATCACCGGATCCCATTATACTACCTCTCATAGACTATAACTTGTCTTTTGACGTAAGCGTAGTTATCTTGCTATGAACCAAGAGGCATTAGGAGAAATATGAACCTTGCATGGGCCTTGTAAGGAATCCTAATTTTTAGGGATTAAGGCTAATGTTGTGTGGGGTTTAGGGGGCAAGGGCATTGAAGAAGGTAGTTTTGAGTAGGCTTTTCTAGCCTTTTTTTAAGACAAATGTAGGATGTGGACCTAAAGGGTTGCTTTCTCTCTCTAGCTTTTTTTAAAGTGAAGGAAGCATAGGGGTGTGTCCACATCAGCAATTCCGTGGGTCAAAAAGAGTGAAAATTTGACTTTTAAAAAAAAAATTCATTTTTATTTGTTTTTTACTTAAAACTCCCTCCCAACATATATACATATCCAAAAATCATTTTTTGACCCATTTTTTAACCTAGAAGCTTAGAAAGTTCATTTTTTCAAAAATCTTTTCCCCCAAAAAGTAATAAACATTTTGTTCTCTCCTCCTCCTCCCTCCTCCCTCCTCCCTCTTCTCTCCCTCTCCCTCTCCTCTCCCTCTCTGCCCCTACCTTCCTCCTCCTCCCCAATCTCTCCCTCCCCCCCCTCCCTCCTTCTCTCCTCCCATCTTGCTCGGCCTCTCTACCCTTCCCCTCTATCTTTTTATTATTTGCTTCCTCATGCAATAGCTTCCATGGTGCTCACGGACATCACAAATGGTTTGCTTCCACCACCGCGTACTCCGCACACCAAAAGCATACATATTCGCTTACCCACGGTATTTGTACCGAAGACCACTAGTGAGGGTGATCAGAGGTCATCACAGGAACGTCGCATCGCTTGTGAGACCAATGTTGAAATTTGGGTGGATGGCCATTTGTACCCTTACGATCCTATAAGCCGCTTCCATCCACCGTTTAATAGACTTTCCAAATTTCTTCAATTTCTTGGGAGGGGAGAAGCAGGCTTGTTAGGCTATTGCAAGCGGCTGTGTATGGGTGCAGGTGCTTCTTTGCATACGTGGATGCACGAATGTTAAGCTCTTCACCTCAAGACGATGGCATTACAAGAGAGTGTTGCCTCTTTGGAGAGGGTAGTTAAAAGTCTTGAACAACAAATGCAAGAAAAGGAGTCCCACATCCATAAGCTTACCAACACCATCACATACTTGAAAGAAACACCCCTTGGTGCAAGGGAACGCAAACGTCCGTATTCATCCATTGAAACTCTTGCACATTCCAGAGGAGCACGCAAACGACGAGTTACAACCACAAGGTGATTTGGTCTTTACTTGCATGATGCATTCTTACTTCACACTATTTTCTAACATTTATGTTTATTTGTTGCCAGAAACTTCATCCAGGAGGCATGCGGTGGAGCAAGACAAGATAATCGAGTCAACCTTCTCACTAGTTGTCTCAATACCAAGGACGTGATTTCTATCTTACAATCACTTGGGGGTAAGCACATTAAGGATGCAATCACCAAGGACCTTATGCGTAAATTAAGAAATGTGGTTAGTGATGATGATGTTCAATAAGCTTGTGATGAGGTTGGAATAAGCACCAAAGCCTATTAGGCTATTTTTCAACTCCTAAAGGATGCCCTCAAAGAACATGGCATTGTGGAAAACCTATTTCCCGTTCCTCACAAGGTCAAGCTCGCAAAGAAGGCCACAAACGAAGATGTGTTCTCCCGCATTGGGACATACCTACACATTGAGGACACAATGCCAACTTCCCTTTATGCTTCGTGCGCAACAAAGACAAGGGGAAAAGGTAAGAAACAATCCATAAGACCTTCGGAGAAGGGCTTTACTTACACAATGTGGAACAATATTTTCGTGGATCTTAGAAGGCTTCAAGAAGCCATGCTTAGATTTTACGAGTTACCTGAAGAAGGTGCCACACTTTACTTTTTTCTTTGGTATTATTCTTATCATAGACGCTGAAGTTTAAGGTCTTAGCAGTATTTATTTTGTAGTGCTTGGCACAAAAGTCGCTTTTGTGCTGAAACTCGATGAGTGTCAAATAGTGAAAGGCCAAAGGTTAGAGAGGCTAAGTGTCACTCTAATGAACGAGGCCCTTCTGCAAACCAAGCAAAGGGATTCAGTCGAGCCATATCCCACCCTATCTTTTAGCGTGCAATCAAAGAAAGACATTTGGTGGTTGGGTGCTATTGAGGTGCCCAAAGAGATCAATGGAGTACTTTCATGGATTTTTGAGAGAACTCCATGGATCACACAAGTAATACACTCCCAAATTGCAGGTTAGAAGTTGGAGATTGAGGGCTTTGGTAGTTATGATGTGGAGTGGCACTTAGGTGGGGATTTAAAGACCATAAAGTGTTTGCTTGGATGCAAACAAGGGGCTTCTTCTCTCAAGCCTTGTCCATTTTGCACTCGAGGGTACAAACCTAATGGAAAAAAATCACATAAGAGCACTGCAAAGGCCGGTTACATGCTTCCATAGCAAGGGCATGGAGAACAAGGGTTAGATTCTCGTGATGTCGGAGATGAAGGTAGATAATGGGAAGCGTCTATTTTGAGATGTCCCATGCTCAATGCCCCAGACCGTGATCAAAAGGACCACGCTTGGAATCCAATCTTTCGATTTCCTCTATCGAATGTACATTTTTGTACATTACACGCATTCATGTGCATTTTTGATAGGCTATTGAAGCTCCACATTGACTATGCTTTCACAATGAAACCGTTGGAAAAGTCCCAGGACGCGATCGAAAGAGTGGAGGTACTCTTGAATTCCATTGGCTGTCACGGTGGAAATGTGTCTATAGTTGCTGCAAAGAACACAAGGGAGGCCCATGAAATTGCTCAACAAGTGTCAATGAGTGGACAAAAAGCTAGACACTTTTTGAAGAGGGTTTCCCAAGGAAAGCCAAGTCGATATGATGCTCAAAACAGCTCCAACTAGCAGGCAGGTAACCTTTGGGAGCTTTGGAAGGAGTTATGCAAAGCTACTACTGACAATGATTCAAATGGCGAGCTTGCACACAAGTGCAAGCAAGTTTGGGCCCATTTTGATAAAATGGTCAAGCTTATGGGCCTTAACATCACAACAGAAGAACAACGTCAATCATTTCAAGAAGCTTTGGCGGATTTTACCAAGGTCTTCACCCTTTCTTGGGGTGAAAATAACATCACACATTACATGGTAAGTCACTCATGGTGTATTCATTACAAGGGATTGTTTTTATTTAATAATGTGGATCGTTTACTCATGTGAACAACATATCTTGTTTGCGCATGGTGCATTTTTTATGCACAAGTATGGATCGCTTGAAATTTTTAGCACTCAAGGCATGGAGAAGTCCCATTATCGAGCAAGGGGAGTGTACTTCAAAAATACTCGACATGGTGGTGGAATGGTGCAATCCAATTATTTGGAGGAGATGTTCAACTGGTTTTTTCGCACAACATTTGCTCGTAAGCTCAGAATGGAGCGTGCGCGACAATCCAAGATTGCTATTGAAGTGCGCAAATGGAGTCGTCAAGAGCATAGCAACAAGTGCCAAAGGTCGCAAGGTCCCACCAAGTATGCTGCATGGCGGTGATGCAGAGTGCGACAAGGATCAAAGTGGATACTACGCGAGTCACTAAACATGAACGCAGGGTCCAACTCTTAGCAACATGTTTATTTAAAAAATAATACTTCTTTTAAAAAAATTAGTGTGAACAGGGCCCTTTTTAAATGGTCCCTTATAAATATTGCATGCTCTCATAAATCACTCATTTGTTAAGAACAGGTGAGCTCTTACCAACGAAATGGCGTGCACCAAAAAAACCGCGAAAGAGCATCCGCCTGCCAACAAAAACACCCTCCAAGGATGTGAGAAGCCGTCATGGCTTAAAGGCACAAGAAAACGGCCACGAACACCTGGCCGTTCCAAGAACTCTTCTGGTAGTGGGCATGGTGGTAGGGCACGAGAGTCATCAAGGACTGTTGAATCTCCACCTCCTCAAGATATAACACCTAGAAAGAGAATGAAGCAACGTGCCCAACGCTGGAGAGAAGCAGAGGGCCAGCAAACATCAGAGTCCGATAGGGAGCAACCGTCGCGCCCCCAATCACAAGCAGGACCATCCAGGACTCGGGTGGTCCATACAGACACCGAATCAGAGAGTGAGCCACCATGGCTGCGAGAAAAAATACCGCGGACACACTGGGTGGCTGTTGGGGGGAAGACACTGCCTCAAGGCCTGGGAGCTCTCCCCACATGACAAGATCGGCAACCAAGGGAAGAAGAAGAATCAAAAGAGGCTGCAGAACCAGTCCCTAAGCATGTAAATAGGCACAAGTCTAAGTTTTTCAAGAAGCCTAAACGCCGCCCGCCAGCAAATGTGCAAGTGCCCCCAAGACAACCACAGCGGCGCCGAAAAATAGCAAGGGTATTTGCAGAAATCCGCCACTACCAGAAGATGACGGAGCTCTTGATTCGACGCGCCCCCTTTGCTCGCACTGTGAAGGAGGTGCTTCAAAGCTATGGAAATCAGTATAGAATGCAAGCAATAGCGCTAGAGGCTATTCAAGAAGCTGCAGAGGCCCACATCATTTCAATGTTGGAAGATACCAACCTATGCGCCATTCATGCAAAGCGAGTGACAATACAGCCAAAACATATGTAGCTTGTACGTCGATTGCGACGAGACTTCGAGCATTAGCCAAAGTTACCCCTCTTTTTGTATTGCACACCCTTATCTTTGTAATGATTTGACTTTCCAATGACAATATAATCAACAGTTGTGTCTACTCTGTCTATTATCTTTGTAATTTCAAGTTCTGTATGTAATTGCAGTCAATTTCAGTAAATTTGTGCATTTTAAGTACCCTTGGGGATAGATAAGCCTATAAGGGGCCAAAAAAGCCTGGCCACAAGGGCGCGCAAATGGCCCATCCAAAACTGATGGATAGGCCATTTGCGCACCCTTGTGGCCACGCCTTTTTCTGCCCCTTTTAGGCTTATCTACCCCCAAGGGTATTTAAAATGCACAAATTTTCTAAAACCTATTGGTTTTGCATCAATATTTTACATGGATCCTTGCGGACACCTTTTTTTGGTCATTTCAAGCTTTGAATTCCTTATAGGATATCAAAACAAATAACATATTGTGAAACCAAGTGTCTATGCAACATTAATTTGGATTTTTCAAATGTCCAATGTAATTGGACTTTTTGGTGGAGGGGTGTACTAGGTAGAGCTAAAGCAGGTGATAGTGTGTTGGAAAATTCATTTCATAATTGATTTCAGCTTTTCTAGTGTCCTTGAGTCTGAACATATGCTGAAATTGCCATAAAAAGGGTGCATTTAAATGAATGATGCAAAACCGATCCATTGCAGTATATTTGTGCTTTTTAAGTACCCTAGGGGGTAGATTGGCTTATAAGGGGCAAAAAAATGCCTGGCCACAAGGGCGCGCAAATAGGGCATCCCAAACTGATGGATGGGTTATTTGCGTGCCCTTGTGGCCAGGCCTTTTTCTGCCCCTTTTAGGCTTATCTACCCCCAAGGGTACTTAAAATGCACAAATTTACTAAAACCTATTGATTTTGCATCAATATTTTACATGGATCCTTGTGGACACCTTTTTTTGGTCATTTCAAGCTTTGAATTCCTTATAGGATATCAAAACAAATAACATATTGTGAAACCAAGTGTCTATGCTGTTGAGATGTAGAGAGAAAGAGAGAGAGACGAGACAAGAGACACACCATATACGCTCTCAAAGACTGATTCATATTGAGGACAAGATACAAATATATAGGTGAGACCAAGTTCATTGGAGTGAGCCATATATAGCTCCAACACCCCCACTCAAACAAAGGTCTCTAGCTTTGGATGAAAAAACCCTTGGGGAGTTCAAGGGAAAAACCCAAGCCCCTATACAATGTGAAATATGAACCAGCTGTGATGATGTGAAAGTGAATTGTGCATCTATGTACAAATATTCAAGTGACTTAGATATCACAAGGTGCAAATGTGGAGTGTGCATAGTGCATGGTACCTAAAAGATTACAATGTCATATGTAAAAAGCTATTACAATAGAAAAGAAGCTAATCTAGAAAGAGTGAGGCCGAAGCAACTCCAAGCTCCGAGCGCAAGAGGATGAAACGTGACTCATTGAGGCCTTTGGTCAAAATGTCTGCAATCATCTGGTCACTTGGACAGTGTTCAACCATAATGGTTCCCTTGTGTACTTCATACCTGACATAATGATAATGGACAGCAATGTGCTTTGACTTATTATGTTGAACATAGTCTTTTGCAAGACTAATAGCACTTTGGTTTTCACACCGCAAGGGTGTGCTAGAAAGAGGAGAGTGACCAATATCAACCAGCATTTGTCGAAGCCAAATCAACTCACGAGCTGCAAGTGATACCGCAACATATTCTGACTCAGTCGTAGAAACTGCAACACAACGTTGTTTCTTGCTGGTCCAAGAAACAAGACAACCATTTATAAAGAAGCAATTTCCACTAGTAGATCGCATAGATAAATGTGAGCTTGCCCAGTCTGCATCTGTGTAACCCAAAAGAGAAAGAGATTGCATAGAATCCGATGTGAGTTGTCGTCGATAGACTAAACCAAAATCTGTAGTGCCTTTCAAGTATTTCAATACATGCTTTGCAGCAGACCAATGCTTAAGAGAAGGACATGCAAGATGTTGTCCAAGATAGCTAGCAGTAAACAGAATATTAAGACGAGTGTTCATGCCAACAAACTGAAGACATCCAATCAAGTTAACATAAGGTTGATTTGTGACAAGTTGACCGCCATTGTCAGAAGTATTCTTCGTAGAGCTCGCAAGACAAGGTGTGTTGGCTGAATGTGCAGATTCCATACCAAATTTTTGAATAGTATCTGCAATAAACTTTGACTGTCGAAGGAATAAAATACCTTTTGTATGGTTCCGTTGGATTTGAATGCCAAAACAAGAGTGAATCTCTCCAAGATCCACCATATCGAATGCAGAAGACAATAACTTTTTCACTTGCTGAAGAAATTCCAAATCATTGGAAACAAGGATGGTATCATCCACATAAAGAGCAAGAATCACAAAACTGCTACCTTGGCGTTTTATGTATAAGTTGGGGTCTGACGAGCAAGAGATGAATCCTTTAGAGGTGAGAAAAAGATCAAATTTTGTATACCAGGCTCGCGAAGCTTGTTTGAGACCATATAGTGCCTTATGGAGTTGAGCAACAAGGTCTTCTTTACCTGGATTAACAAACCCTTCTGGTTGTTCCATATAAATTTCCTCTTCCAAGTCACCATTAAGAAAAGCAGTTCGCACATCCATTTGATGAGCTTCTAAATCAAATTGAACAGCAAATGCCAATAAAACTCGAACACTTGTAATGCGAACAACTCATGAAAAAGTCTCTTGATAATCAACACCAGCTACTTGGGAGTAACCTTTTGCAACTAAACGCGCCTTGAACTTGTCAAAAGATCCATCTGCTTTTACTTTTGTTTTATACACCCACTTACATTTAATAGCTGTACGACCAGGAGGTAATTCAGTTAGTATCCATGTACCTTTAGAGATAAGAGAATCGTACTCTGCTTCCATAGCCTCTTGCCATTGATCCTTTTGTGGTGAAGAGATAGCTTCATCATAAGTAACGGGATCTTCAGAAGTAGAAAAAGCATTATCAGCAATATCGTCATCATAAACATGACATGAGCCATGTTCAAAATCAATAGGCAGATCAACAAAAATATCAATATCATCATTGGCAACATTTGGAATGGATGGTTGTGAGGAGGAAAGTTGCTATATAGGAAGAGTTTCATCTTCTGAAAGAAATGAAAAAGCCTGAAGCAATGATTTAGTATCATCAGAATCATCCATGGACCATGAGCCTCCCATAAGCTGTTCGTTAAAAGTAGCATCACGATTCACAATTACTTTCTTGGAGGAAGGGTCATAGAATTTGTAGCCTTTGGAAGTGTCAGAATATCCAATAAAAATAACTTTAAGACCAGGAGCATCAAGCTTTGTTCGTGTTTCTTTGGGAACATGAATATAAGCAATACATCCAAAGGTTCGAAAATGAGATACAGAAGGAATGTCACCTGTCCATGCTGTGATGGGTATCTTACCAGAGGGTGTAGTAGTAGGAAGATGATTCTGAATAAATACTGCTGTCAAAGTAGCTTCAGCCCAAAAAACACGAGATAAGCCAGAATGAATCAGCATACATCTTACAGCATTGAGAATAGTGCGATTCTTTCATTCAGCAACACCATTCTGTTGAGGCGAATATGGAATAGTGTGTTCATAATGAATTCCATTGTCAGCACAGTAACTCACAAACTCTCGAGAAACATATTCGCCTCCATTGTCACTACGAAGCTTCTTAAGGCGATGACCAGTTTGAAGTTCTGCAGCCTTGTGGAATTGTTTGAAAACAGATAAGGCTTCAGATTTTTTTCTAAGTAGAAATACAGTCGTATACCTTGAGAAATCATCAATGAAAGTAATGAAGTAGCGATATTGTGATCTCGAAGAAGGTAGAGGTCCACATATATCAGTATGAACAAGATCCAAGATGTCATGAGAATGAGTTGTATTTGAAAGAGGAAAGGGTTTACGATTGTGTTTCCCAAGAGCACAAAATTCACAAATTCCCATATGGGGATGGGCTTTAAGATCCATGCCATGAACAAGATCACGACGTTGAAGATCAAGGAGTTTTGAGAAATCAGCATGAACAAAACGGTGATGCCATACTTTGCAATCATGATCACCTGGAGCAGTGACAATATTTGCTACAGCATCGTTGAGAGAGAGTTCAAATAAATTACCGTTTCGAGGAGCAGTGGCTATAGTCTGTCCATCTTTCTCAATTCGGCATTTGGTATAATCAAATCCAACAAAAAGACCAAGATCAACAAGTCTAGCAACTGAAAGAAGATTACGTTGAAGATCTGGTACATGTAATACTCCTCGCAAAATTCAAGTGGAAGAAGGTAAGGTACCAAGATATAAGTCTCCAATACCCTTTACTTGATAAGTAGTATCATCAGCAAGATAAACAACACGTTGAACTGGCAGTGGATGATAGTTATGGAGCCACTTAGACTGATATGTCATATTTCCTGTAGCACCAGAATCGACAATAAAAAGTGATCCATCACGTACATGAAGTATTCTGTCTGGAGCAACTGAACATAGGACGCAGCTTGTTTCTGGTACAATGTTGTTTCGATGTTCAGTAGCATATGCTCTATTCCGATCTGTGTCGAATCGACGCTTATAGCACATATGAGTGGGATGATCAGATCGTCCACAATATTCACAAGAAGAAGAAGAAGAGTCTCTAGATAAACGTGGTTGTTTTTTGGTAATATTGTGTTCTTCATCATATTGACGTGCCCAACAATCATCTTCAGTATGGCCATTTCTGTTGCAGTAAGAACATTGCTTATTAGGAAATTTGAGACGAGAGAAAATATTACCGCGACGGCCACCTCTGCGGTTTCCTCGTTGAAATGGACGCCTTCGAGCATAAAAAGCACGTTCCATCTGTTGTGACTCAGTCTCCTCTTGTGAAATCATAGCTGTATCGTGACCAGCATTCCGACGTTCTTGACGTTGAGAGTATTCAATTAAAGACATGCAAGCTTGGTCGAAATCAAGACCATCTTTATTAGAGAGAATAGTAACAATGTTATCATAAGAAGAGTCCTTCACCGTATCAAGGAGAAGTGTAATCAGTTGCTTTTGTGGAACAGGATCACCGGCAGCAGCAAGTTGATTAATAATAGATTTGAAAGACTCAATATGTCCCGTCATGGCAGTACCAACTTCATATTGTAACTTGTTAAGCAACCCTCTCAAATAAAGTATTTCTGTAACAGATTTCTTCTGAAAGTTTGCAATAAGGTACTTCCATACGTCATGGGAAGTAGGCAGTTCATACATATCAAGCAAAAGGGAATCAGTAAGAGCAGAAAGAATATACCGACGAGCTGCTTTATCACGTCGTTGCCAATCCGTATAGGCAACATTCCAATCTTCAAATATAGGTCCTTCAGTGATAAGCACGTTATCATGATCCGTATCAACAGGCTGAGGCGGACAAACACGATTTCCAAGAACAACATCGGAGAGTTCATCGCCTTCAAGAATTAACAAAATCTTTGCTTTCCAGCCTGGAAATCCTTGACCTTGGAAAGGAGGAACAGAACGTTGGCCAGAAGGAAAGCCGTTGACGAGAATATTCATAGCCATATCTTGTTGTGAGAAGACGTATAAGATAAGATCGCAGAATCTGCACACCATATATGGTGAAGGCCGCAATTGAGAATGAGAGAGATATGAGTACTGCGTTCTGTCAACGATAAACGTAAGAAGGATGCTCAAGGAACGTCCAAAGATGTGAGAGACGTCACCCAAAAAAGACAGGGTAAAGGAGACGTTAATAATAAACGAGTCCTCAAAATAGAGTGGCGTGAGACGCAAGATTGACGGCCACAATACGAATAGCAAAAAGCTAAATCTTCTCGAAAAAGTTAACGCCAAAATAAGAAAAACGATCGCGGACGCTTCACGAAGAAGTAGGACGAAGAAAGCTGCGTCAAGCTCTATTGCAGTAAAAACAGCATAACTTTCTGCTGCGAACTCCGATTGACGCAAACCTAGAACTCAAATCGAAGATCTCGAGGAGACGAACAAGTTTTGGATGAAAAGTGCCAATTGCGCTATGCTCCATTGCGCTTTTCCCGTTTCTCCAAATTTTGAGCAGAACAGCAAGAAAATTTGAGATGAAGTTCAGGGTGTCATTAACAAGAAAATGTAATCAACGATTAGATTGATTATAAATAAACGCCACATAAAACACTAATCATATTCTTCTTAACACAAAACAACCACAGTTAACAAGAATCAACGCTCAAAAATAAAATTTGTAACAATGTTGAATCTTACATGCGAATCGCATACACATACTGTTGTCACCATGAATTGAATCGGCGCGTGATCGTTACCGCTCTGATACCATGTTGAGATGTAGAGAGAAAGAGAGAGAGACGAGACAAGAGACACACCATATACGCTCCCAAAGACTGATTCATATTGAGGACAAGATACAAATATATAGGTGAGACCAAGTTCAGTAGAGTGAGCCAAATATAGCTCCAACATATGCAACATTAATTTGGATTTTTCAAATGTCCAATGCAATTGGACTTTTTGGTGGAGGGGTGTACCAGGTAGAGCTAAAGCAGGTGATAGTGTGCTGGAAAATTCATTTCATAATTGATTTCAGCTTTTCTAATGTCCTTCAGTCTAAACATATGCTGGAATTGCCATAAAAAGGGTGCATTTAAATGAATGATGCAAAACCAATCCATTGCAGTATATTTGTGCTTTTTAAGTACCCTAGGGGGTAGATTGGCTTATAAGGGGCAAAAAAATTCCTGGCCACAAGGGCGCGCAAATAGCCCATCCCAAACTGATGGATGGGTTATTTGTGCGCCCTTGTGGCCAGGCCTTTTTCTGCCCCTTTTAGGCTTATCTACCCCCAAGGGTACTTAAAATGCACAAATTTACTAAAACCTATTGATTTTGCATCAATATTTTACATGGATCCTTGTGGACACCTTTTTTTGGTCATTTCAAGCTTTGAATTCCTTATAGGATATCAAAACAAATAACATATTGTGAAACCAAGTGTCTATGCAACATTAATTTGGATTTTTCAAATGTCCAATGCAATTGGACTTTTTGGTGGAGGGGTGTACTAGGTAGAGCTAAAGCAGGTGATAGTGTGCTGGAAAATTCATTTCATAATTGATTTCAGCTTTTCTAGTGTCCTTGAGTCTAAACATATGTTGGAATTGCCATAAAAAGGGTGCATTTAAATGAATGATGCAAAACCAATCCATTGTAGTATATTTGTGCTTTTTAAGTACCCTAGGGGGTAGATTGGCTTATAAGGGGCAAAAAAATGCCTGGCCACAAGGGCGCGCAAATGGCCCATCCAAAACTGATGGATGGGCCATTTGCGCGCCCTTGTGGCCAGACATTTTTTTGCCCCTTATAGGCTAATCTACCCCCTAGGGTACTTAAAAAGCACAAATATACTGAAACTGAGTGCAATTACATACAAAATTTGAAATAACAAAGTCACCAATCAAAAAACAATTCATATCACCAATTGAAACAATTTTCAAGATTGACAAATCAGATTCAAAAGAATTTGCAATATAGAGAGACAATTTCAAATATTTTTTAATCCTTCCAGCACGGTGATTTTACATCATGTATCTGAGGAGTTCATAAATTTTTTGACCATTTCTTGGCGCCTATTTTGCGCGTAAGGCAACTCCCCAGTCAAGAGAGACTGCGCTATGGCATTTGGGTCAGTTGAGCCAATGGAAGCATGTATCCCTATCTGGGCAAGCACTTTACCACGAAAGCCAGTGCCAAATGCTGTGCATACAAGGGATCTACGCACTAGAAACACTTGATGCGTAGTTTGAGCAATGGTGCTCAAACACAAAAACTTGCTCAAAGCTTTTAACGACCAAGTCATAAAATGGGCTTGGGGAGTAAATTCATTATGGATAATGGCCACATCGCCAAGGGGGAGTTGTCCTAGGTAATGCGCAAGGGAAGATTGAGGTCCAAAGCCCGTCCGCTTGCCACCTGTCCTTGCAGCAAAATCATCAACCTCCACAACATCCTGTCATAAACCGATGAAGGTAAAGAAAAAAGACAATGAAGGATAAAACAGTAACATGAAAATTAGGATACAGTTTACCTCTTGCTCCTTGTCTTCCTCCTCCTTGTTGCCTTTTGCATCCAAGTCAATGCTCCCATGCACCACAGATACAAGCTTTGGATCATCAGATGTGAGGTCGCATAATGGCATAGGTATCCTAGCAGCCTCAACCTTGGCTTGCGTGTCTTGGAAATCTTCATCAGCCACGTGCAACTGCTCTGCTGCCAGGACCTTCGCACATACAACTGCAATAGTGTCAGCAACAGAGTCCCCATCTGGCAAGAGCTTGCTTTCTAGGGCATCTAGCGTATTGTCTAAGGGACATTTGCTGCTGTTGCATAGCACGCTCAAGCATTCATCCATGCGCAGGACAAATGCTTTTTCCAAATCATGCAGGAACACATACTCCTCCCCATCCACTAACTTTGTGGAGAAGAGACTGATTTCTACCTCTGGGATTGCCACATCCGTCAGTGGTAGTGGCACTAGAGTGTCACTAGGGCCAGCCGCAACTATGGATTTCTCAACCACTTCCTCAAGACCCCTAGGGTACTCGAGCCGGTGTGCTTTTCCTTCCGCTGCAGGGTTCATGGGGATAACCTGCTGCTCCTTGGTGTCCTTGATAAAGGACCCAACTTGAAGGTGTGGTAAGCAAAGCTCCTCCAAATCAGGTTCCTCGCTCACCAAGAAGATAAATATTGCGATCCGAGAAAGGTACTCCACCCCCAACTTGCGCTTCTTGAGCGCTGACACCCCAGGGGCTTGCTCGTCCAAGTAATGGCCTGCATCGGTTGCAATTTCTTGGAATTGTTGCAACCGCTTGGAGAATGGGCGATCACCTTTGTGTATATAGCACAAAAGATCGCAAGGCACCCATGTCCCTGCATGTGGGGGGATAGATACAGAATATTTTATGATGTGCTCCTCCATGAACGCAGAAATCTCCTCCAATGCATCCATGTGAAGGGCAACTGTGGCGTCAAGGTCAGGGAGACGAGTAAAAAAGGTGTGGAGGTCCAACTTCCCTTTGTATTTGGTGTCCTCGAGGAAGAGGATGAAGCATGACAAAGGGGTGGATGTGGGTGCAGATGCAGAGGCCGTGGCAGCATCCATGTCTAGCCTGGGGTGTGGATAGAGAGTGGAGGAGCTCAAGAGTTGCAAAAGTGAAAATAGTGAATGAGTTAGGTGGCCCCCCTTTTATAATGGACCCTTTGTTTAAGACATAAATAAAAGGCACTTTCACCAAAAAATGATTTCTCATCCCAATGCAAAAAATTGTATTCAAAGGCATGATTTGCCGAAGCAAATCATGTTGATTACAGCGGGGATCAATATGAAAATTGCAAGAGTTACAAAGCTATAAGATCGATAGCATAGTTCCATCTATCCCCCAGTCCTCCTCGACCTTCAATTTGTCTTCCATTCTCTTCCCAATCTACGGACATTCATTACAATAAGCATCTAATGATCAACAAACCATGATGTATTGAAAATGTGGTGGAAGGATTCTCACCTTGTGACCAGCTTGTAAACGAAATTGTGCTTGTTGAAGGGCCTCAAAACCCATAATAACCAAATGTTCTCGAACATTACTAAGAGTCCAATTCTTGTTCACTTGGACTGCCTCCAAAGCATCGTTGGGCATCTTCACTGCAATGTCAAAGCTTGCAATAGCACCGTCTACACTCTGTAAGGGAGTCCACACTCCAAGCTTGCACATCCAATGTCAAAGCTTGCAATAGCGCATTCCAATACCTTAAGCTTCAACCTTACAACGGTACCGATCCCGGTTGTGCATGCCCTCCACAAAACCCGAGTCCTCTTCTAAAAGCCTTCCTAATTCCTCATAATGGGCATCTTTACATACAAGCATTGTGGTAGTCTCCACAAATCCAAACTCTTTAAAAATGTGCACAAAACAATGAATAGGCAAACACCAACTCAAGCCCACAGACCTAGAAGCTTTAGAGTATTTCAAAGAGTTTTGGACATCCATTATCATCTTTTGCTTGAAAGATGCTACCGACCACAAATATGGGACCGGCCACTCCATACTTAATAAGGAAGTTACTTTGATGGGTTCAAGCATTACAAATGCTTGTGTAGAAGTAGGGACAATATAGGAGTGAGAATAGAAGAAAATCCTTCTTTGAACCAGTTTGGTTGGGCAAAGATGTGGGAACATTATTGCTCCAATATCCGCATGTATAGCATTGAATGTGCCGGAGAGACTATGTAGTGGCTGCTCCTCCACCAACGTGGATGGAAATATGACTATAAATGCATGACAAATGTTAAGTATGAATCCATAAAAACATTACACTGTGATTTCACACCTAGCTTTGTATTCTGAAAACATGTACTTACAATGTGTTGGAAATCGAGGTGGTTGTTGCAAGTGCATGGTTGACGTTGAGAAAACATGTTTCACAATGGCTACGGTCCCCTTGTCTTTGCGGTTCTTGAAGCCAAGGAGCTTTCCTTTCCAATGAAGATCCAAGTTTGCACGATTTCGCACACGATGAGGGCCAACAGCAGATAGTTGCATGTATACCCAAGCACCTTTCGTGAACTCTTGTGGCACCCACTCATCATGTACACCTCTAGTGTTGTGGCATGCAAGTGTTTTGACCTCATCCTTTGGCCGCCTTTGCGAAGTAGAGTTGGCCATGGTTGAGCAAAGCAAACTAGGAGGAGAAGAAGAACCTTGCTTGTTGCTACAATGTAGGTGGGATAAAGTGATATGAGAAAGTGGTTAACCCTTGTGGCAATGGGAGGAGAAGGTGGACAACCCTTGCTTGGTGTGGCACTGGGAGGAGAAGGTGGATAACCCTTGCTTGGTGTGGCAATGGAAGGTGGTAGGGGAGGAGAGAGGAGCTTCCTTGCTGCAGCAATGGAGATGGTGTAGAGAGAGAGAGTGTTGGAGTAGAGGATGAGTGTGATGGTTGCAACCAAGGAGGGGTTGGAAAAGGGGTTCTAGAGAGAGAAAATCACTTTTTGCCTAATAACTACTTTTGAGGGAGCTCTGGATAGCAAAAAAAAGATTTTTAAAAAAATTTGAATTTTAGGGTTTTTGGATGCATGTTTTGACTTTTTGAGATCAAAAATGCTTTTTTGACCATAAAATAGTTTTAGGGGGGTTTTCAAAAGATGAAATTTGAGTTTTGAAATTTTTAAAAAATTTCAAATTTTTGGGATTTTTTCAAAACCGGATAAAAAAGGAGGGAAGTTGGAGGTTCCATATGGCCCACCCCCCCCCCCCCCCCCCACCTTCTCACTAGGTAAGAGCCCATTTAAGAAGTGTAAGACTACTTTGTCCCTCTACATTTTTGAGGGCATAGAGTGTGTCCACCACCCTCTTCTCATTGGCTGGCCTCTAATTAACCTTAATCCCAAAGGGCCCCTAGAGGGTTCATATTTTTCCTAATGGCCGATTTGTACACACGATTAATCCCAATCACTGGACAAATTATATATACTATGGTAAGCACAAAACTACAATTCCAAAGAACAATTCGTAGCCTATTTGGTCAGCCAAGATTGAATTCCATTAACTCATCTATTAACCCTTTCATATTACCCATGAAACGATATGACCATACCCTTGATCTTTTCATCTTTGTGTTGTTTTGACACTCTCTTTTGTGTTCTCTCTTTGTGTGTGTGAGTGCAAGAGAGAAAGAGCAGGGCTTCTTTGATTGCACTTCTTTCCAAACCCTAGTCTTCATGGCATCTATGGTTTAACTCCTTCATATAGTTTTGGAGTTCTCTCACAAACTGTCACAGCCAAAAGCCCGGTGCTTTCCTGGCAAGACCGCAAATTTCTCGACATATTTTTGGTGAACCCGATGCGAAACTGCCAGGGTGAGAGTTTGTGGGTAACCATGGGTGATCATGTTGAGCAACAAGGTATGCATTTTGACCCAACAACAATGCAAATGTTTCAAGCATTTGCAATGTTCATGCAACGACAACATGCCATTGAAAGAAGGGAGATTTCAGCAACGAAGGCCATACAAGCGGTCGTCAACAAAATGGATCAATTCAATGGCAAAGATGTAACAAAGTACCTACGCGAGTATGTGAAGGAGATGGAGCTACATCGCGTGTCAGCAGGTGAGATGATTCAAAGCTTTGAGCTAGTTCTTGCTCTAGAAATTAGGGAGCATGTAAGGGCAATTAAAGATGGGCATGGGAGAAATTGGGAAGAACTCGAAGTAGCTTTAAAGGAGGAATATTTTATGGAGGACTCGAAGAGAGTGACCAAAAGGACATTCTTAGAATGGGTAGTCAAGCCAAAGCAAGGACTATCAATAACAGAGCTGCTTAGAGAATTTGAGCGGTGCTATGTACAACTCACCAGGACAGAAAGGGCCACACTAGATGCAGAGAAGATGTATATTTTCTTACAAGCCGTAGGTAAAGAGTTTCAAGAAAATTTGGAGCTTCTTCTTGAAGATAAAGATGCTGAGCAAGGACTAAAGATCGAGTGGAATGAGGTTAAAGTGTTGTCTCACTGCTTGCCAAACGACAAAGAAGAAGGGACAAGATGGTAGTAAACACTACAAGTCCTTCCACCTCAACTCCTGAAAAAATGGTAAAGCCTACTTTTATCGCTCCGAAGTTTGATGAGTCCATGCTAGATGAGCTTGTGAAGGGAATACGTGACGTGAAGGTGAAGCTTGCAAAGCTTGAAGAAAAAGGCCAATGGTTAGGTCCACTTTCTAGGCAAAGACAACAGCCCAAAGAAGGGTTTGTTAATAGATGTATTTGGTGTGATAGTGAAGACTATGTAAGAAGGGATTGTGATGATTTTTGTGATGCTTTGTCAAAAGATGTTGTCTTTTTTAAGGATGGTAAAATCCACTTAAGAGAGACATGTCTACTCTTGAGAACTAACTTTGGGAAGGGGGGAATGCAAACCTTAGTTGAAGATATGGCAACTAAGCATGCCACCTCTTCAGTTGAGGCAGCTACTTATGGAGTAAAAATTGATCATTTTTGTGATGAAGAGGTGAGTGACCATCATGGTCAAATTTGGCCAAATGTCATGCAGTTAGCTAAAAACGGAAAGCTTACAAAAGAGATTCTACATGAAGCAGGTGATTGCATACGTCTAGAAACAGGATGGAATGATCCAGTGGACTCATTGTCAGTGCATGCCTACATTACAAAATGCCAACAAAATGAGGCAATTGTAGAAGAGAAGCGCAGACGTGAGAATGCTGATGAAGGACCATCAAAAAGAGCTTCTAGAACTGGAGGAAGAAGCGACTCAATGCCTTCTCAAACACCCTCAACACAAGGAGCATCTCCACTTGAAGTACTCATGGAGGAGTCTACAACAGGAAAGAAGAAAGAGCCAACAAAAGGTAAGACAAAAGGCCCAACTTATAAACTACAATCTGATATTGAGGTTGCTATAGATTTAAAGAAAGTCTTGGAGGAAAGGATCTTGAATAGAAAGATTGAGTTTACTCTGGGAGAAGTTCTTGGCATTGAAAAGCGTGAATTCCATGAGGAGATCATTGACATCATCAAGAGGAAGAGGCAAACCCTTGCTGAAGTTTCTCGTCCACAGGTTGAAGGGGAAATCTCGAAGACACAAGGGATGCAACTGCAAAATAAGGAGGATGATGGAGCTGTGGTAGGATGCTACCAATCTGGTAGAGTGAAGCAAGTGCAAGATGATGAAGCAAGGAGATGAAGTCATTTAATGTGATGAAATATTCAAGTATATTACTACTATGGCTATGGGCAAGGGCTACTACAGGTCAAGGTAGGTGACCTTGAAGAGCCATTTGTTGCCTTGATTGACCATGGTTCAAAAATAAACATAATGTCAAAGAGTCTCTACAACAAGTGAAAATGGCCAATGGACACAGATCATGGTTGGATGGTGAAAGTGGCAAACAATTCATCTGGTGAATTGTATGCAGCATGTCTAGGTGTGAAGGTGACAATAGGTGATGTAAAGATTGACCAAAACTTCTTTGTACAGGATACATCTTCATATCATCTCATCCTTGGACAACCCTGCATTGTGGGAATTCGAATGGAAACAAAGGTAATGGATGATGGTTCAGCATATGCTAGAATACGTAGCAAAGATGGTAAACGAGCTGTCCAATTTCTCACAATTTGTGTAAACCATGAAAGAAATCGTGACAACCTCAGAGAACATCCTCTACCAAAGGTGAGCAAAGAGTTTCATGATCATAGAGAAATGATGGGTTTTGGCCAAGTACCATTGGAAAGCGGGATTGCAGTGGTACAGAAAGAAAAAGGGTCTCACCTGATCCAAAAATAGGTGAAACTTTCTCAATGAGCTCCTTGGTAACAAGGAATGGATCAGTATGTTTTACAAAACTTGAGGATTTGAAGAAATGTGAGAGGCAATATGTGCATAATGTACAAATAGGCATGAAAAAGAGTGGGTTGCTAGAGTCTTCTGAAAATGTTTTGGGTTTGTGTGAACAAGTTTCTTTCGTAGATACTATGGGTGAGCTTGATACTATAATGGGGTCTAGTTTGCATCTTGAAAATGAAGTTGTGGAAGTTTGCTCTATAAAAATGTATCAAGTAATAGAAGCCTTTAAAGAAAACCAAACAGGTGGCCCAGAAGTCCATGTTGAAACTAAATACAAGAGTGTAGCAAAGAAGGTGAAACCAGTAGCTTCACCCTTACCACCCAACAATAGGGAAAATATTGAGCAGGCTTCTTTACAACCAAGTTTGAGGAATACTAAAAATATTGGGCATACCTTCACAAAGGAGTCTTTCCAAGAGTTGCAGATTGGTCGCGAGGAGTTTCTAGCACAGGAGGAGACAAAGTGCTTCAAAGAAATTCTTTCAAAGCATGGTAAGGCTTTTGAATTTGAGCCACATGAGATGGGATGTGTTGATCCTTCTATTGTAGCTCCTATGGTAATTTTCATAATACCTCATGTGCCTTGGAATCTGTGGCGTATTCCGGTTCCAAAGGCTCATTTGTTGTGGCCTATTCCGGTTCCAAAGGCTCATTTTCCAAACTTAGTAGAGCTACTGAATGAGAAAATCAAAATGGGAATCTTGGAGACTTCTTGTGCTCCATACTCAAGCAGGTGGTTCACAGTTCCAAAGAAGAATGGTTCTCTACGCTTCATCCAAGATATGCAACCTGTGAACAAGGTGACAATTAGAAATGTAGGTACAGGTCCAATTGTGGATGAGTTTGCAGAGGTGTTTGCAGGGAGGGCAATCTACTCAATGAGGGATCTCTACTTAGGGTATGATCAATTTCAGCTTGAAATCGAATGCAGAGACTTGACAACCATGAGGACACCTTTGGGTTTGGTAAGGATATGTACCTTGCCACAGGGAGCAACCAACTCGGTTTCACAGATGATGAATGGGATGAATAAGGTCTTACGTGAGTTTATTCCTCAAATCACAATGCCTTTCATTGATGATTTGCCTATCAAAGGTTGTGAAGAAAGTGACAAAGATGAAGCTTTCGATCTCAAGGCATGTCGCAGGTTTGTGGTAAATGACATAAATGATTGTGATAAAATTTTTTCTAGGTTGGAAGAAGTGAATCTTACATTGTCAGGGAAAAATTCTATGTTTGGTGTCAATGAAGTGCTCATTGTGGGGCACATGTGCGGGCCATATGGTAGGAAACCTTGTCCAACAAAGGTAGATGCCATCCAAAGAATAAAAGAAATGTGCACTAGCATCACTGAGGTTAGAAGGTTTCTGGGAGCATGTGTCTTCTATGTTATTTGGATTCCACATTATGCACATGTAGCTTATCCTCTTTATCAGCTGCTTAGAAAGAATCAAAAGTTTAAATGGACAGAAGCACATGTAAAATCCATGGAAAAGCTAAAGAAGTTGCTCGAGTCAGCAACGACTTTGAGAAAGGTAGACTATGAGTGTCAAAGGCCAGTAATTGTGATAGTAGACACCAGTCCTACAGGGATTGGATGGGCAATAGGGCAAGATGACAAAGAAGGACACATGTATGTGGTAAGATTTGGAGCAAACGTACTAAGTGCTCACCAAAGAAACTATCCACAGATAAAGAGAGAGTTATGGGGTATGGTTACAGCCTTGAAAAGTGGGAAAGAGTACCTAATTGGTGCATGTGTGGTTGTAGAAACAGATTGTCTACCACTTCTTGGGATGATTACAAGTTGCTCAACGCCAGACATTGCTATGTTGTGGTGGATTGCCTACATTAAGTCCTTAAATCCTGAGTTTAAGCACATTGCAAGTAAAGACAATATAGTGGAAGATATGCTATCAAGGGCAAGGTATGAAGATGAGTCACAAATGATTGATGAGGGAGATGATGTAGGCACAAAGTTCTATTCTATCTCTCATGTCAAAGGTAACAATGTCTGCACAACTAATTCACTTGAATTGTTCTTGAAAGATCTTTATGAAGGTGATTGGATTTCTATTGGAAGCTACTTGAGTACTCTAACAAAACAGGATGATTGGTCTGAACAAGAATTCAAGAGGATACACAGGAAATCATATGGGTACTTTTTAAGGGATGGTTACTTGTGGAAGCATCCTAAACAAAAGGGTGCTACACCACAACGGGTAATATGTAAAAAAGAGACTCAAGTAAAGCTCATGCAAGAGTTTCATGAGAGTCTATGGGCTGGACATAGGGGTGTATGGGCAACCTTCTCCAAGTTGAAAGAAAAATATTGGTGGAACGGTATGTATAAAGATGTATCTCAGTTTGTAGAGTCATGTGTAACTTTTCAAATGTATTCAAATGTTCGACATCGTGATGGATTGCACCCTACATATCCACTAGCCATGTACTATAAATGGGTTGTGGATCTAGTCAAAATGCCTTTAGGACTCTGGCAGATGAGATGCTTGGTTCTTGCACGAGAGGACCTAACTAATCAGGTTGAAGGAAGATCATTAAGAGCTAAAACCATAGAAGCTGTGTGCAAATTCCTTCTTGATGAGGTGATTTGTTGTTATGGTTGTGTGGGAAAGATCACTGCAGATAGAGGTGATCTAGATGCCGAAGAAGCAAGGGAGTTTTTTTCTAGATTAGGAATCAAGATTTCTCTTACTACAGCTTACAACCCTGAAGGCAATGGAAAGAGTGAAAGAGGACATCCTCCTATCATTAAAGATTTGGCCAAGGCTTGCGATGGAAGAGTTGGTGAGTGACCAAAATTGTTACCATATGCTTTATGGGCTGATCGTACAACACATAGCTCAGTAACAGGCTACATGCCTGCGGAGCTAATGTATGGTCAAAAGCCAGTGATGCCAATTGAAGTTACAATTCCCACATGGAATGTACTACCTTGGCAAGAGGGGCTTAGCAGGGAAGATCTCCTTGCACTGCGTATAAGGCAGCTAGAGAGAAGACCTGGAGACATTGAAGCTGCAAAAGAACGACTCAAAAATGCAAGGTTGAAAAACAAGGACTACTTTGATAAGCGACATCGACTTAGGAGCAAAGAAATTGACAAAGGTGACTGGGTTTTAGTGTATGATAGTAGCCTTGATAACCAGCACACAGTCATGCGTAAGTTCTCAAAAAGATGTTTTGGACTGTATGTTGTAAAGCATGTGCATGAAAATGCTACTTACAACTTGTCT
Organism: Adiantum capillus-veneris; assembly: GCF_014529385.1. Classification (NCBI taxonomy): domain Eukaryota; kingdom Viridiplantae; phylum Streptophyta; class Polypodiopsida; order Polypodiales; family Pteridaceae; genus Adiantum; species Adiantum capillus-veneris. Next base: position 31,566,680 of record NC_140934.1, on the reverse strand, counting down.
GAACTAGATGGTATAGAAGTAAAGATTCCCATTGCAGGAAAAAGGATCAAAATGTTTAAGAGAAGAGGTGACAATGATCCATAAAATGTTGACGAGGAGGAAGAGCAAACCACATGTGAAGATGAATCTTTGGGATCATCTAGTGAAGAAGAAAGCAAGGAAGATGTACAAGAGGACCGATCTTACAACAAAGAGAAAATGTGGCACATACCGAAGGATGTGCAGGTTTAGAGGGGGTGGATGTCGTGCTGTGACACATAGATAGTGGGAACACATGCTACAAGATCTATCTTATAACTTTTTAGATACATAATTGTATTTTCTATAATATACATATGCATATGTAAGTATAACAATAAGCTTTCTATCTCATCCTATTATTTATCTCAAGGGTAACGTATTCTTACTTTACCATAAAAAAGTACTATGGGAAAAGTGTCAATAGCTCCGTCTCTTTAACTTGGGGCCAAAAGCATTGATTCTTTCTTTCTACCATCTCAAACCCTATCTAGATCCTACATCTAGGGTAATTTCCAATCTATATATATTCTATGTATTTTTTATATTTTTCTTATATTTCTTTTTAAATAGCTACTAGGAGGGAATCAAATCCTAGTGGGACACTAGGTGGCATGATTTCAAAGATACACTTATTTTAATGCATTATTGCAAGCATGATTATAAAACTTTGTCAAGGAGCAATGTCATGCTTTCATATGGCATGAGGTGTCCATTGGAATCAAATAAAAGTTTAGGCTAAGGGGACCACAAGAAGACTTTTGCTGCCAAAACTGTACCCTATTTTGATGATTTTTTTACACAAGGTTCCAATCCGAATTGGAAAATTCATATAAAAAGCAGGTCGTAGGTAATGAGCTGAAGTTTTTTCTGATATTTTTATTTTTTTATTTGGAGCCACGGTTGAGGAGATATGATCAAAATACTGGACCCCAATCTGCCCACATCATGCAGGGACAGCTCATTTCCAACTTTTCCAATTTCTATTCACACTGGCTACTCTCTTCTTATGTAAACCCTTGGGCGTTCCCTTCACCTATAAAAGGGAAACTCTTCTTCCTTGATGAGAGGAATTCATGAGGGAGTGAGTAGTAATGCCAAATTGTACTTAGCCATTAACATAAGCCTAAGCCTACACTTTCTCCTAGAGGAAGACTAGCCATTCTTGCATGCTATCCTTGGAAGATCAATTCTAATCAAAGAAGGTCGTGGACTTGGCATATCAATCAAAGTTGAATTCTCCCTCTTCTTCTCTCTCCATCAATAATGGTGCGGAAGGGTTTGTCAAGTAAGATGTGTTCTACACTGACGTTTTCTTGATTTCTTGTTGTTTTCTTTTTCATCTCTAATCCAGCATATATATATATATCTAATCTCATCTCCTTAACCAAACCTATCTCTCTCACTCTTAGTAGTTCATCCTCTCTACAAATTTTAGGTTCTCCTTGCTAGAGGTACATCTCTCCCCGCAGTATCCTTATTGCCTACGGGCAAGAATAGGGCTTGGGAGGGAAACTCTCTTCTCTTCTCTTCCATTCTCTTCTCTCATATCTACATTTTACACATACCAGAGTTATCCTAGATGAATAATTCACATGATGATAATTTCTATCGCTTTCACTCTGTACAATCTATTAGAATTAATGTATGGATTAGCATTAAAATACACTTTCAACAACGTATAGTGTTTCTCTTTGGCCCAGAAAGACTTAATGAAATACTTCTATCACCGGATCCCATTATACTACCTCTCATAGACTATAACTTTTCTTTTTACGTAAGCGTAGTTATCTTGCTATGAACCAAGAGGATTTGTACACACAATTAATCCCAATCACTAGATAAAATATATATATTATGATAAGCACAAAACTACAATTCCAAAGAACAATTTGTAGCCTATTTGGTCAGCCAAGATTGAATGCCATTAACTCATCTAGTAACCCTTTCATATTACCCATGATACGATATGACCATAGCCTTGATCTTTTAATCTTTGTGTTGTTTTGACACTCTCTTTTTTGTTCTTTATTTGTGTGTGTGAGTGCAAGAGAGAAAGAGTGGGGCTTCTTTGATTGCACTTCTTTCCAAACCCTAGTCTTCATGGCATCTATAGTTTAACTCCTTCATATAGTTTTGGAGTTCTCTCACAAACTCTCACAGCCAAAAGCCCGGTGCTTTCTTGGCAAGACCGCAAATTTCTCGACAACGTGTACGGACGTTGTTTGCTTGGCTTTGCATCCAACTTCAGAGGGATCGAATGTTCACAAATGTTAGGATCCACCCCCTTCAGATCTTTGCATTACCAAGCAAATACATCACGAAATTCTTTAACACTAGGTTGGTAACCTAATAGGACATAAAAGTGTCCTTTCATGGTTTTGAAAAAAACGTCTAAAACCATAGTAGATCCACCCATTTTGTAAAATCCTTTCATGAGGTTATAGTTCAAGACCTACTACACATGGAAAAAATAAGAAACTTGTAAAATTTCTCATCTTTTGGTCACACCAAGTCTCCAAAGTTGATGGATCAGTACATTTTCATCAAAACAGACATTTCTTACGTTTTGTTGCATAAAAATAAGATTAGGGATTTTTGTAGGACTTGAGATAAATTCCCTAGTTAACTTAAATGGGTTGGTGATCAGAACATATGATTGCTTCTCACACACTATTTTTTGTTTTTCCAAAAGAAATAGGTACAAAAAGGTTGGTTTTTTACCATTCTGCAAACCTATCATCAAAGTTTCTATAGCCACGCTTAATACAAATAATATATGCATGTTATCTTAGTTCCTATTGTCCTTTAGGTTCATAAGGAGCCATGGAGCATGTCAAAAGAATAATACATCTCTTACCAAGGGGAATCTTGGGGACAAAGATGAAGTGCTAAATACAGCAAACATGAAAAAACTTGGTTCAACATTATGAGTTGTAGAATCCCATAGAAACTATTCAATATCTAGCCAAATTTAATCCTTATGACTAGATATGGTTACTACCTACAAAATGCATGTAGTTGTCACAAGAAACTAACAATATTGAAAACGCTATACTTGATATACTAGAATGTTTCGTTTTCTTCTATAATTGAAAAAATCAACCATCGTTGTCTACTATGCAAAATAGGGTATTAGGTGCCCCAAAACTCAAGGAATATTAGCTTTATGTTACAATATGCGACATAGAAAATCAAAACTGCATTTGGATATCATAAAAGCCACCAAAAAAATCATAGAAAACTAATATTGGCTAACAAACAAGATTTGACAATTTTTGTAATTTGGTCATAACTTACAACTTTAACAATTATTTCTCCCTAGAAGCATCAGGACATGTTGAGGACTACTAAAGATAGTTCTCTAGCATTATAGACCTCACAAACATGAATTCTAGAGTGATATAGTTGCAAAAAGTTGAAAAACGCCAAAAACAGGACTCATTTTTTCACACAGTTTAGGTTGTGAAATGTTGTGCAAGGACAAGGTTAAAGATGGAATTGATATTCCAAAAAAATGTCGAGTTTTTTTCAGCTCATGAGACAAATTTCTAGACAGATAGCACCTCAAAATCCATTTTGAAACTCTTGACATAATTCAAGGAAAATGGTCACTTAGCAGGACATAAAAGTGTTCCATTACCAACCTAGTGTTAAGCGTTTTGATCAGTAAGTCCTCTTCCTCCTTGCTTAGATCTGTGGCAATGTAAGCAGGTCGATGACTTTCTCCCGGATCTGCTAGGTCTATTTTCTTGGCGTTCTCTGGCCCATCATAGGACTTTTTGGATTTAGGCTCTCTCATCGGTTGTTGGACCACCAATTTTCTCTCCTGAATGGTGTACTTACAATAGTGAGGAGGTACATCTATCTTTTTACTCCCATCACTAGGGTTCGATCCATCGCTACTTTCCATTTCCGTTGTCCATATATTTTTTAGTTTTTGTTTCAAATCATTGTATTTCTTTTTCCGCTCAACTTTCGTTATAATTGGATCTCCAAAGACATCCAATATTTCCCTTGCAACTCTTTTTCTTGCCTTGCTGGTTTTCTTAAGTTTTAACAGTCTTGCCTTAAAACCTGGATCTTCAGCAACCTTAAGAAATTTTCCTGACACTTTATCCTTAGCACAATCAACAACATGGATGTTCATAAGAAAATGTGTTTTGCTCCTGAACTCAGGCATAGGTCTGAGTCTAGTTGGTCGGCTGCTATGGTGTCGCCTACTCTTGTATCGTTTTTGGCGTCTGGGTGAAAGCATGTTAACCTGTCATGCTTTTTCATGTCCCGGACAATGCTAACTAGCACAATTTTGACATATGCTAACTAGTACAATAACTGGAGCTACATCTCCAAGATCTATGACATATGATATATCAATAGAAAGCACTCGAAACAAGGAATCCAAATATACAACCTCCGACAAATTTTGATATCATTTGTAAAAATTTTACTGGACGCCCAACTTTTCGAAGATGTGCTAACTTGAAACTGCTAACTAGCACAAAAAGCGAGACAGGTTAACATGCTTTCACCCGACCTCACACTTTGGTTCGGGAAGTTGTAAAAGACGTCATTGTCTTGATCTTGATTGTCGTCTTCCTCCATATTTTCCGACTTCTCGTCATTTGCATTATCTTCATTTTCACATTGATCAGAAGAATCATAAAATTCTTCTCCATCTTGCTTGATGTTTTTAGTGGGGATGTCCACGGAACCCACTATCTTAATATAAAGTTTCATTTCCGTTTGATTGACCCTCGTATTCTCGGTGTCTCCTTCGTTCTCGTCTTGCTCCACAATTTTGCTCAACATGTAGTATGGTACGATATCATAGCCATTCTCGTCACAAACTTTTGTGGGAGTGACTTCATTGATGCATACATCCAATGTGGGAGTGACTTCATTGACGCATACATCCAATGTAGCCAAAATTTGAGACCATTCTAGGGGTTCGAGCTTCTCTTCACGGAAGGGTTCTCGTTTATAGGCATCGTCTTCCAATACCATCTCTAGTGTCCTTTCATTGTGGTCGAATTCACTACATTGAGATGCTCCGCACATCCATATCTCCTTTTTCTTACAGAACCATGCTAAGACTTCTAATCCACTAATGGTGACTGAGTTGAATTCTTCCACAGGTGTTCTCGTGACATCATGGTAGCTATGATTCCTCATATTTACACATGTAGTGGTTTCATCATGTCTTAGATACAAATAATCATACCCCCAGTCCTGCACCATCTTGAGTTGCCTCATGAACGGCCTACCAAGGATAATTTCATAATTGTTTTTCTTGCCGAAATCTACTATGGCAAATGTATGTTCGTACTCTATGCCACATGAAGATACCACAATTGCCTCAAGTAATCCTATAGGCCTTTCTATGTGCCCATCTGCTAGTTGCAATTTCATTCTGGTTGTTCGTATTTCCGGTTTTCCCCATTTTTTCCATAGCAATTTGGTAGCAATGGCAATGCCAGCTCCACTATCAAGTATGGCCTTAGTCTCTATGCCGTTATACTTGACTGGTAGAGTAGTGTTGCCGTCTTCAACCTCACAATACTCTGTGACCTTGTTAAGAGGCACTGGTCTAGTGTTGACCCTCTCTGGTTCTGTGTCATTAAGCTCAGTTTTGAAGAACTTAAGAGGCGTCCTTATACCAAAATTTTCAAGACATTTTTTCACTTCCGTCCACATGCTTGGCCTAATTTTTAACAATTCTGCCAATGTGATTGTACACTTGACCGGAGTAGACAACAAGTCTGTCAAAATTTTAGTGTCCAATTGATTTGACCCTCCTATTCTTTGAGAAGGTACCCTTCAAATTTCCAACCTTGCCTCGTAGTCTCCCATGTATGGCGGCAAAGTTCGGAGTGATGCTGGTCTGCTATCTTCGGATGCAAATGAACCATTATCCTCTTGAAATGATTTAGCATCTAAATCCAATGGAGGCTTATTCAAGTTCAACTCCGAGAAAGGCACTGACTCGACTGTTTTTGTCTCATATTTTTCTTGAGCTTTTATCACCGTTTCCCATAGCTCTTCAGGCCAATTTTCTTCCACAATGGGTGTATATGGGGGAAAATATTTCAGTGATTCATTAGTGCTATTAGGCACGATTATTGCATCCTCTACATCAGGCAAGGATTTAACGTTTTCTATCTTGTCAGGTACCCTTTGTTCAGTTTTGATAGGTGTTTCAATATTGTTTGGTGGTTTGATTATTCTATCCCTCACTTCCATAGGTGGAGGCTCAAGTAAGGCTTGTGCAGTTTCAATCAACTGCTTGCACATCTCTAGTCTCTGTTTTTCTATCTCTGGATATGGATATGTCATCCACCTTTGCTCTAGAGTCTGTTTGTTCTTCAATCTTGCTTCATATGCTTGCAAGATTGCATCTAAGGGTTCATTGACCTTATCTACCAATACAGACCCTCCTGAGCTTGCGCTCCTTGGTCCCTCCATCGATTTTAGAGAGTCAGACTCTCTTTGCTGTTTAAGCTGCTCTCGAGCCATTGTTAGCTGAGGTTCTACAGCTTTCTGTTTTCGCTCACGTTGTCAGGAGTTTTTTGGAGCAAGGGATTGCGCATATGTACATACACATGCATGGTGCATCGAATAAAGGATTGCCCAATTTCCATAGCCAGGTGGTTACGTGGGGCCCACATGTGTACAGGTAGGACATGGTGTACATAGTGCAACGATTTTCACTATTATCAGTACCAGTGTGTTTTTCCTACAATAAGGAGGAGTTGGTAGCATGTAAAACTTCTCGAGGAAGCTATCTGCGGGCCGACGACATGAGGTAAGCAGGTGCGTCAGATGGCATCTAGTGGCGTCAGGAGGGCGAATGGGGTCAATACTTGCACGCGGAGAAGTATGGACACGACGTGGGTGTTTTCTTGTGATGCTTATGCAGAAAGGTCATCATGAGGAACACTTTTTGGGGCCACTTCACGTGGTTGTGGGATGCATTATTTGGAAAAACTGAGTGCCAGGTGTGCGGATGATGCAAAAAAGGTGACAACTATGCACTGTGAGGTCAGTTTTTGGCCTGTTCGGGGTCCGTTTGAGGTCATCTAAAAGGCCAAGGGTGCCCAACTAATAAAGATAAGTGTGGGAACTGAAAAAACAGAGAGAAGACCAGAAAAAACGTGGAGAAGAGAGGAGGAACAGCCGCAGGTGTGTTTTTGCTCATTTTGGAGCCTGTTTTGGCCGTAAACTGCTCATCTGAGGTCGGATTTGAGCACTTTGACATTGTAGACTGGGGTTTTGGGCCGTTCCGGACGCGATGGAGCTGTCCATTTTGCCAAATTCCTCACTCTTTTCCTATTGTTTTTCTGTGTAATCTTCTCCGGTGAGTGAAGCCTCTACTTAACTTTGTGGTTGTATCTGATGTATTTCCTCAATATTGTGTAAACTATTTGCCCATTGGTGTTGGCCCAAGCTCATTTGTATCTAAACATCAGAAATTCTCCTCTTTTGCGCTGAATTTTTGGGTGTGTGTGTGTGTATGTGTGTGTCTCTGTGTGGAGTGGGCAAGTGGATAATCTCTCTCCTCTCACTCCATAGGTGTGTTCCCTATCTCGGCCAAGGGTATTGTGTAAGCCGAGTGGTGCGTGTGTGTGTGTGTGTGTGTGTGTATCTTTCCAAGAGTGTGTGTCAGGTCGTTATAGAGGCGCTGTGTGTGTTTTTATCCCGCTCACAACGTCTAGCTTTCATTTTCTCTCTTCGTTCTTTCCATGGATTATCACGACTGACGGTAGACTTGTCAGTCTTGATTTCCTCTTGATTTTCATCGTTGCTATTGGGCTGATTGTCATTTTTCCTTGTTTGGGCTCTCGTCAAGACCTTAACAGGAATCGTAGTTTTGTTTTCTGACCCTCCACTGGAAGGAAGTGCTCTCGGCATATTCAAAGTAGTCTTTGCTCCTTTGCTTAGGTTCTTAGGGCAATCAGGAATCAAGTGAGTAATTCCACACTCGCTGCAATATGCGTTTACCCTAATGATTTCATCATGAGGACAGTCTCTTAGCCAATGGTCTCCACCACACTTGTAGCATGGTCCCTTAGGCTGTTGAGGTTCTCCTAGAGCTCCGCTTTGTTGGTGTGCATGCCTCTGCCCGCTCATGCCTCCGTTGGCTATGAACAACAATGTTCGTTCATCCAAGCTATATCTCCCTTCTCCTGCTGCCTGTGTAGCAGTTGGTGGTCTTGTATTTCCTATCATGCTCCATGGTTCTGGTGTGGAGGGTTCCTCCGGTGGATAATGGACAGGATTTGCAGTATATCCATTGGGATCTTCATAATATGCATGCATAGGCACCAAGGCCTTTTCTTTTGATTCAGTTACGGTTGGTGTGTATCTTATGCCGATTGGTCGTAATCGTGGTAGGGGTGGTTGTTGCCCCAACACTAGCCGTGGTCTCTCTACACCTACAGGTCCTGGTAGGTTACGTGTTTGATATCTAGGCATCGGTGGAATTTGAGGAGATGCTACCTGAGCTTGGGGGGCATATGGTCGTTCTCTCACATATCCCTTGTTATAATAACATTCCTCCGTCCCATGGTTTGTCCATTTTTGTTCAATCGCACACCATTTTGGCTGTTTAGCCTGAGGTTTGGCATACAAGTTAATCTTCTTTAGCACTTCATCTACAAGCTACTCCTGGCTTACAGCTATTTCTCCTTTTTGTGTTGTCTTAATGGACTTGCTTCCACTTTGTTGTGAGGATGAATCATCGTCAAGATCCTTGAATTCACCCTCTTTATAGACCGCGCAATTGTCTACAAGGTAGCCTGGAAGATCCTTGAATTCACCCTCATGAATCGTCGTCAACAGAGCCTGTAAGACCACCCATAGAACAAGTTCAAAGAGATGAACCGTCTCTTGCAAGAACTGTTAGAAATTATGGCTTAGGAGCACCACTGGGAGAGGAACCTGGCCACTACAGAAGACCAAAGGAGGTATATCGACTAGAACGTGGAGATCCAATGATGAGATTTGTAGACCATCGTAGAATTAGACCTTCTCAAGTGCAAAAATGGGTAAACAAGAAATACACGGGAAACAGAGATCCAAGGGATCATGTAGCAGCCTTTGTGCATGTAATTATAGCTGAAGAGGTGTTAGACTTCCCTACCCAATTTGTAGGGTTTGGACTAACCCTAGAAGATAATGCAGCTACGTGGTTTGACTCTATGGAGCGAAGAGACTTTGAGTCTATGGAGGAGGTGTTTGACGAGTTTATTGAGGAATTCTCACAAAGGGGAATAGCTCACAATACTGTCTCACAAATCCACAAATTCAAACAAAAAGAAGGGGAATCTATGAGAAAGGCAGCCCTAAGACTAAAAAGATATGTTAAGTTCTGCCCCGTGGAAGAACTGCCAACTCAGTCCAGACTTATGCTTATATTTATTCAAGGACTGAGGAATGCAGATCTCCAGAAGGACTTACATATGAAGAGGAGCACGACGTTAAATGAGTTAACTAAGGAGGCTCTTTAACTTGTAGACAATTGCGCGGTCTATACAGAGGGTGAATTCAAGGATCTTGATGATGATTCATCCTCACAACAAAGTGGAAGCAAGTCCATTAAGACAACACAAAAAGGAGAAATAGCTGTAAGCCAAGAGTATCTTGTAGAGGAAGTGCTAAAGAAGATTAACTTGTATGCCAAACCTCAGGCTAAACAGCCAAAATGGTGTGCGATTGAACAAAAATGGACAAACCATGGGACGGAGGAATGTTATTATAACAAGGGATATATGAGAGAATGACCATATGTCCCCCAAGCTCAGGTAGCATTTCCTCAAATTCCACCGATGCCTAGGTATCAAACACGCAACCTACCAGGACCTGTAGGTGTAGAGAGACCACAACCAGTGTTGGGGCAACAACCACCCCTACCAATTACGACCATTCGTCATAAGATACACACCGTGAATAGAGTGGTGGTTCTTGTAAATCCCTTATCCCTTGTGCGGCTTGATAACCATCTCGGTTTCAGTCTTGTTCTAATGTTGCACTTTGTCAAAGCCATGTGTGCAATGATGGCTGGGTAGCTGGTTGGATCTAGCCTTGCCTGAGTTACACTCTCTTCAGTGGACGTGGTGCTTACTTGACTTTTGACACTTTTAGCTCCTGACTTAAAAAATGCTCCTGACCTTAAATACATAAGAATCAAAGCTATATTGTAAACTTAAAGCTTACCTGGACTCCTTCTTCCTGTGCGGATCTATGATGATCTCCTTCTGGGATCTACACAAGTATAGTTCGTCTCTTCACAAGGGTTTTCCTTGAACCTGGAAAAATCTTTCAATTATGTACAACAACCACTTTTTTTATCACAACCGGCCAGTCGTGGTCCAATTTCAAATGTGAAATGATGGCTGGGGATCTATGTGAAGAGTATGTCCTAGCAGTATAGTCACAAATTGAAAAAAATTGTCTGAATCACCCCTTTTTGAGTCTATCGCGATAGACTGACAGATTACTCAGCATAATTCAATTTAATATTGTGACTTTACCTTTGAGTTCCCTTTACTCTCTAGAGTTTATCCCTCAAGTTTTATGAAGTTTGGACACTTGGTTTGTGTTTTGGGACAATTTTAGTGTTATTGTCAGAGCTTGATTCTCTATCTGGGCCTTAGATTCACTTTCAGTGATCTAAACACCTTGAACTTTGGTGTGTGTGCTATTTAGGCTCTGCTTAAGCTCTCCCTAGGAGTAATTTAGGTCCCTAGCCCCTACTTCCCGAGTCTATCGCGATAGACTCAGCAATTTCCTTAGTGTTGGTCTTTTTCACAAGTTCTCTCCACTGCTGGTTTCCTCACTCCCTGTATAGTGCATTGACAATTTTGTGCACTGTTTGGACATTTGGTCAAAGCCTTCTTGCCACACTCTCTCCGAATTCAGACTCTAACATGAGTCTTGAGGTTTGGTGGTCAAGATGGTGTTCAAATTCACTCAATTTTTGTGAGCACCCTTGTATGGATGTGTTTAACCTGTGGTATAAAGGTTTTTTCCATATTGTTAGTCTATCTCCAAATCACTAGTCTATCGCGTTAGACTCGCCAAAGAGAGATTGGGATGTGATTTTTTTACTATTTTTGGATAGTTGTGTTCCCTGTGCCCATATAAGTCTATCCCCTGAGTTTCACTGAATTTGGACTTATTTTGACCTTGGACTCAAACACTTGACAAATTTCACTTTTCTATGGCAATTCACAACTCAAATGCACTTAAAGTGATGCAAATTTGATAGCACTTCATCTTAAGCTTGTGAATATCAGTTGTACCTCATAACACAATCAGTTTACCCCAGGCTAGTGGTTATATCTCTTCTTGGCCTCTCTAGGTTCACTTAGTGTTTTCTTATGGCAATCACTTGTTTCTTTTTGTTGGTTTTGGTCGCAATTTTAAAGTTTTCTCAAGCGTTGGATCATAAATTCAAATGTCTACTCCTTTCACACCCTTAAAGAGTATATGGTGTGGGTTTTTCTTTCAAGGAAAGCAAAAAGCCTTATTGTTTCTTCTTTTTGTTTGTTTTGCGTTTTTACAGCATTTTTCTACACTATTTCTACACAACCATAACAAGCACTCAAAACCATAAAACCATAACTCCACATTATCCTACCTAACTAAATCCAACTAGTCACAGACCTCGGCAAGACACAGGCTTCCTGGCTATCCACTAGACCTCAGGATACCCCTCTTGGATCTTGTTCTAAAAGTATAAGCTCTCTCTAGTCAAAACTAAAGTAAGCTAACCATCACACGAGTGACGTAGATCTCCCTACTTAAGGTCTTGTGTCCCCGGAAGCGGCGCCAATTTTTTAGGGCTAACTACTCCCCTGTTCATGATCACAAGCACGACACAGACAATATACTTATCATCCGGTGACACAACTAACCCGTAGGTGCACAGAGGCAATCTCGTTAGCTTGTCAGGCTGAGACCAACCTACACATATGCACTTCTATGATGCATCAATCACTAATCCTTGTTAACTTCAACCCACTCTATCCCTAAACACTCATAACACCGTTTACACATCAAATGAACTCGGAATCGCTTCAAACTTGCTAGGCACCATCCTCTCACTAGGATATACTTACTATATAGTCTAATCTCACAAGATTTTAACCCTAGTTATCTCGAATACAGTCGCGATAGACTCACAGGACATAATCTAAAAGTGTGCGAAACCTAAGTCTATGAGTATCTATGCTTAGCTAATCTCTCCCTCATTCCATAAAGTACTTGATTGTTGAAAAGAGACACTGTTTGTGCTACTTACAAGAAAAACAAGCTCGTGGAAGGATCGCTCGCGAACAGCTCGAAGATACGAATGCGTGGCGTGGGCGCGTAGCTCTCGGAGAGGCTACCGCGATGGTGTGGTCCCTTCATGAATCCGGTGAGGGAGATGCGCGTAGCGAAGAGGGTAAGATTACTCTCTCTCTCACACTCTCTCTCTCTCTCTCTCTCTCTCAGACTCGTACGACACAGGATTAATCATTCAAATGTTATTTAAAAAATAGTTCTAAGGTGACCTTTATAATTTAGTCACCTTAGCTCAAAATGTACATGGGGTTTTAATTGAGTTCTACTCATCATAATTACAAAGTGGGAATGCATCTAGGTCCCGGCCGACTAATTAATCTTTACATAATCTAGACAAGTGGATCAAAATGATAAGACATCTTTGACATAAAAAATAATGGGAATTTGATAGGCTTTGGTGGGCTCATTACAAAATTTGGACAAGTTGGGCTCCAACATCTGGGCAAGAGGAGTTAGAGATCCTGAGGGCGCGACTAGAACTCACAACGGAGGAAAGAGACCTTGAGCGACAGCAAGCTCAGTCTCTGATTCGAGATTTGGTGGATGTCAGGACAGATTTGACCGCCAAAGAAAAAGAATGCCAAGAATTGACGGCAAGAGTACAGAAAACAACGGAGCAGCTTGCTTATGAGAGTGGAAGGTTTCAAAAAGTTAACAGTTTGTACACTGTCAAAAGCACTCTGACAACCTTGATGGAAAACCAGGAACCTGTTGGAGCATTGGTCTCCACATCGGACAATGCCACAACAGTGAACACCATAGCGGCACTGAAATCGGAGCTAGAGCAAGAAAAGCTTCAAAGACAACTGCTCTTATAAGGAATGATGGCCCAGACGGCGGCAAATGAGCAAAAGATAAAAGAACTGGAGCAGCAACTTGCACAAGCAAGCGCCGAATTAGAGACTCAAAAGCAGATCGATGACACACTACTGAAGGAAAAGGAAGATCTAATTTTTCAACAATAAATCAGAGCAAAGAAATCCCAGAGTCAACCGCAACTGCTGTCCTGACAACAAGTGCCTGATTTGCCTAAACATCACATCAAGGGGAACAAGAGCACGAATTTGCAGAGCCAGATATGGATATTAGTGATGAGCTCACTGAGAGCATTAAGGACATGCCAGAGGGACCAACAAAGGATTACATGCTCTATGAAAAGAAGATAATGGAGTCAACGGCCCTGGCCTACTTACAGCCAGAAGAGAAGGTGGAAGGTTTTGGCCATGAGTACCTACCATTTCCTCTGTTATGCCATGAAGCAGTTCTGTGGAAGGAAAAGATGTGGCCAGCCCTGCCACGAAACAAAGATGGGGGCTACAAAGGCATTAACACACGGAAGAAGCCCAGATACTTGTCGACGACCACCCAAAGTGGAGGCAGAAGTGGTTGGACAAACAGCCACAGGATCTAACTAACTACCACAACGCTCCTCATCATATACAAATAGATCCTACTTTCTGCCCAGTCCCTAGAAGACGCACGTGGAATTATTTTGCCACATGGAAAGGCTCAAGGCAACAAAAGCTAAACTACCTAGTCTTGACAGCGCAGCAGCCTCCTACAGTAGCCTACGTGGTCAACACGTTGAATTCGACAGTCGCCTTGCTGCGGGATGTCCCCGACGTGGCTTGCCAAATGCTAGTAAAGATAGCCGGATGATCATCACCTGCATCCAGGTGTTTAAAGACACTGAAGGTGATGAGCATTTGTGGAATCTGTTCTTGGAAGGGCACAGAGGGATTTGCTCGAATCTCCAGGATTTGCCGCCACGACACATTTTGATGGCAATGTACTCCAGGATAATGTACCTGCCTTCACACTACTTGTAGACATTCGAAGAGGCCTTCGTCACAGGGTTCTTCGAAATCGACTCAAGGATTTTCCATCCTATGGCGAAGGACCTCAGGGCACGATACGTAGCATACCAACACACGTTAAGTGAAAATCCTTTCAGACAGCATCAAGAAGCCCTGGAAGCTGTCCTTCAAACAAAAAGCTTTTCAGCAACACTTGCTTCATTGGAGCCACATCAACGGCCAAAGCACTAAACTTGCATGAGGGCGTGCAAGGATAAGGAAGGGGTGAGTGTTTGGCGGACGAAGCGACAAGCGGTCATTTCCAGAGAAGGGTCATATTTTTATGAGAAACCTTTGTAAAATTCTTTTGTAAGAGAGCATCTCTAAGCTGAGAACTTGTCAAAGGATTTATGATTATTCTTTTGGGAGCAATTGTATATTAGAGAGCCAGTTAGAAGTCTAGGAGCTTTTGGCCGGACAATCCATTTGTAAAGACCTAAATTATAAAGGTCATTTTTTGTAAGTTTGAACATGATCTTTTTGATGGGAAAACTGAGAAGACAGCGTACGTTTGAGAGCTCCTTCTTGCTCCAACTTGTAATCTTCTCCATTGTGGCTACGGTAATCCAAATTCAAATTCATTTATTGCATTGTGTTCCTCTTACCTTGCTCTTCCATTCAAGTGTAATCATTCAAGATTCAATGTAGGTTTTTAACTACGAGTTTGAGACCTTAAATTGATGTTTTGAGTGTCTATATGCGTATTTTATGTTGTTTTGACCCTAGGAGAGGCTTTAGGGACCCTAAAACGACCCATTAGAATCACCTGTTTGTTGTTTTTGTTGACTTTGGGATGAACTATCGTGATATTTGTACCTCTCTAGAATGCTGTGACAGTGATAGGATACGATCCTGATAGTCCCCTGTAGCTTCCCTTCAACTTTCGTGCGATTCCGAATAGATTTTCATGGTAAATGGGCGTGATGACTGTAGAGCTGTGTAGAAGGACATAGTCAGATTACTTAGTGATAGTGCGTTTGATTTGCTTGTAGAGTTAGTAGATGCATCTCATCGAGTTCACTTCATTAGGATTAACACCCTAGTGAGTTTCCATGCCTCATCCTCGTCTCTTCCCTTGTATTGATAAATATGTTGATGCTTGAGAGCTATGCTATGGACGTCTGTCACGGAGACCCGCAAACAGTCATCATAATTGTGTTCTAACCACATGATTGGCTTCTTGAAGTCGTTGGCTTGCTATCCGTGACGTTTGGTCCATTTCTAGTCGGCCGCACTTTTGGGAGCCCTGTGGATTTAGGTTTTTTTGGGAGGCATCTTCGGCACTGCCCAAGGTCATAGACATGTTCTCTAGGGTCTAGGCATTGTGCTTTTCAATTTTGGTATCAATTGGTGGCCTATGGGTCTGCCTAGCATCTACTTTGTGCTGGTCTTGTGTGTGTCGTGATGATGCTGTTGGCGAGGTTTTGTGACAAACTTGAGTAAACAACTCCTAGAAGTAGTGTTGATGAGCATACCTCTCATGTCTGATGACATATGGATGGTTGCATGCAATGTATGGCTAGAAGTCTCTGCATGCACGCAACTAGCTCTCTCTCCGCAAGGTCACAAGTCACAAATGAGAGATTCTTAGGTGAGCTTACCTATATGTGCTTGGGGCCCTGATATGGAATTTTCCCATGTTTACCTGTGGCTATAAATTTTCATGAGATGCAGTTTAGTCTCACAAATTTCCTGATTTGGACTCCGTTTGCTCAAAATCCGTCATTTTTTGCACTCTGGCCCTTTTAGAGGTCCCATCATGACGGTGGCCAAATTTGCATTGTCTTATTTTCTCTCCATATTTTTTCTGTGTTTTCCTGGTACTGCTCTGCTAAGCATATTTTTTGTTGCATTTTCATCTGGATTATGATTTTTTTCTATATTTTTTGCTAAAAAATAGCTAGAATTAACCAAATAAATCCAAAATCAATCCTAAAAATAGCAAATTAATTCTAGAAAATTCAATAAATAGTGATATACATCAACACTCCCTCTTCTCATCTCCTATGTACAATCTCTCCCGCAAACGTCATCTTTGGCCTATTTTTTAGTGTTTTTGTTGACTTTCTGGCCAATTTTGACTAGAATAACTCATAATGAAATAAGTATATAGTATATACAAATCCCTAGGGGCTCATATATCATTGTTTGGTCCCCAAATCTTCTTAACTATGAGGGATATTCTTTCTTCTCCAAAAATCGCACAATAAAACGCAAAATTGGTTGAAAATCAATCATGGAATGCCCCCCCCTCCGAGTCGGAGTCCTCCCGGACGACAAGGTATCGTCAAGGGTATGTGCTGTCCATGGGTAAAACCATGTGCTAATGCTGACCTTGTATTGCAGCAATATCATGTATACACAATCAATGCATGGAAAAGTTTGTGCGGTGCGAGAGAAGGGTATAAGCGATATGCTTATGGGCATTTGTTGTTGAGGTTTCTTGTGTTACCTTTGTCGGATTGGCAGATTTTCTTTGCGATGATAAGTTGTAAAACTGTCGCTCTTTGTTTGATAGATCACAAGCTTTATGGGACTTTCGTGGTCTTCATCCAAGGTTGTTCTATCAATTGTTGTGTTCGTGAGTTTTTGTTGACATTCTTTACGTTTCCAGACCTTTTGGACAGAAATAGTGTTGCGGATAGCATAGTTTGTTATCTAAGGTGTCTTTGGTTGCCATTGTTGCGTCTTTGCTATTTGCTTTTGAATGATGATGACCGATGTTTCATTGGCATTGCCAGTCGGCTCATTTTTTACCTTCTTCGGCACCAAATCTGTCTTGTATACCTATTTTGATAGGGTGCTTTGGAGCGCCATATCTGTAGATTCTTATTGGTGTGACCATTGGATGTCCTTGTCAATTTAAGCTTTGTTGGCATAGGTACTTTTAGATATTGTATCTCAGTCTTCTGTTCTGAAATCAAGCTCTCCTTGCGGAGCCATACTTGATATTTACATCCTTGATGAAATTGTGCCCAAGACAATTCTCTAGCCGCATGCATCCACACTTGCCTGGTTCCCTGCATGATTTCTCACTTTTTATAATATGTTTCTGGCAAATCAAACTATGGTTGTTGTTGTGTAGTGTGTTGAGATTGTAGATATTCCTGTCTCCACATAGACACATACTCATCATAGGACAAGAATGATTCCGAGAAATTTTGATTCTTGAAAATTGTTTCATTAGTATCCAAATCAATGAATACTCGATTGGTTTTCATCCATGGTATGGCTAGGATACATGGCGTTGCAGACCTATTAGGTGACAACTACCCTTGTATTGTAAGTGATAACATAATAGACCATAGGGTGGTTACTTAATCTCCCGATGCAACCTTTAACCTTTGCGTCTCTAGTATACAGATTACTGGGTCAAGCTTTTGGTAGAGCTCAAAACTAATGACACTGAGCTTTGCTCCTGTATCAAGTAAAGCATAGGTTTCCACTGCGTTTGGACCTGCATAGACTCTTATGTAAGGACTAGACCAATCTTGGTCTATGTCTTCTATGTCAGTCGCGTCTTTTTGCATGAGATCCGTTATCATCTTGGCAATCTTGTCACTCTCGGTATCCGCTTCGATTGTTTGAAGTGTAGGAAGAGTATGCACTTCTTGTTCCTTGTCATCCGGTTCATTGATTTCAATCATGTTGACTGTTCTTATAAATGTTTTGCACCTTGGAATGCGCTCTTGGGACTCTTGTTGTGCTTCTTGGCGAACAGGTTCCCGTTCCTATTTATAAGCCTTGCCATAACGTATTTGAAACAACATATCAAGGGTTAGAGGTAAATGGTATTTCTTTAATTGAGATCCAATTTGGCATTTCTTCTCCATCTAGTGTATAGAGTTTCACTGGTCCACTAGAGGATATGTCGTCGATTAAATAGGGTCCCATTTCCCTCTTTTTGAGTTTCTTTGCATGATGTTTAAGTGTATATACAAAGATGTAATCCCCAATCTTGAAGTCTTTGTTCTTGACATGCATGTCAAAGAACTCTTTTTGTTGTCTCTTCTTTGTGTAAATGGTTGCTACTGCTTTCACTCACTCATCTAATTTATCTATGTGATCAAGACGTTCAGAGAGTTCATGCCCGGTCTACTCTAATTGCTTAGCAACTCTCAATGTTGGTATCAAAAACTCAATTGGTAGTATTGCACTCAACTCATACACCATGTTGAACAGTGTTGTGTTAAGTGTTGTTTTATATGCTACACAGTAAACCCACAATGCTGAATGTAGCATTTGATCGCAATCTGTTCTCGAATCAATAACCAATTTTGTTAAGATTGTGCCATTAGCTTGTGGATGATAAGGTGCAGATTTCTTATGAATTACCATAAACTCATTTAAGAGATGTTCAATAACTTCATTCACAAAGTACGTTCCTCTATCACTTACTATCTTTGTGAGTAGTCCATACCGTACAAATACAAATTCATACAAAAATTGCGCAGTGGTATGCGCATTTGCATTTGTTGTGGCTTTAGCTTCAACCCATTTTGTCAATAATGCATGGCCACAATGATATATTGTGCATGCGAGCAATACGTTGGTGGAGAAATAGGACCTACAAAATCCAATCCCCATTTTGCAAATTCTTTTTCACTCATCATAGGTCTTAAAGGCATCTCATCTCGTTTCACTGGCACTTTAGTGCGTTGACACTCATCACACCTTTTCACATACTTGTGTGCATCTTATATTAACATGGGCCACCAAATTCCTGTTGTTAGTACAATTTTAACCATTCTTTTTGCAAAAAATGACCTCCGTGATAATAAGGGAACATACTCATTTTCAGGAGCACACAACCTTAGCTTATCATCAAGTCCTCTTCTATATAATTGATCACTTATCAAAGCGTACTTGTTTGCCTTGATTTGTAAAGCCTTTCTCCTTGATTTTGACCAATCACCTTGGAGTTCTTGCTTTGTGAAATATTCAACAATGGCATGACTCCATTCTGGTGCTATAGTTACTTGCTACTATGTGGCATAATCCACAGTTGTTTTAGCCATGCAGGCATTGCATTTCTTGATGTAGTTTGCTACATCTCCTACCATTCCAAGCCAATCCACTCCAAGTTTTTTGATTCCTCTATGTTCTTTAATTTCTCATATGTTCTTTGATTCCCACAATGAAAACCCCCCGATTGTGTATGTGATTCCTCTAAATAGGCGTCATGTTCATCAGGTACTAAACACAAATGCAGAATTCCATCGGTACCTATGTGGTATACCCTTCCAGCAAGCATGGTGAAGTTCTTTGCTTGTCTAATGTCTTTCATAGTATGTTTTTCATCAAGATTCATTCCATAAGTCAACAAGGGAATGATCTGGGCTGACCATCATGGCACCATTTCTATATTGAATAGGTATGTATCTGGGAGATCATCATCTACGCCAATAGATTCTTCTCTATGCAATAACCTAGAAAGATTATCTGCTCTTTGGTAAGTATTTCCTTTCTTCACTACTATCGTAAAATCAAACTCAAGCAACACAATCAAGCATCTAAAAATACATCCAATATTTCAAGGTTTGTTTACTAAATACAACAGTGTTTGATGATCCACAAAAATGTGAACTTGTTTGTAAGCAAGTAGCGACAAAATTTCTTCACTACATAAACCATACCTAATCCTTCTCTTTTGGTAGTTGTATAATTTTTTTCTACACTATTGAGATGTCTACTAGCATAGCTAACAGGGAAATCCGTGTTACCCTCGCCAAGTTGTGCCAAAATATAGCCTATTGCAAACGTTGAAGCATCAACATGTACATGAATTTTCTTTTCTAGTCTGGTGCTTTCAAAATTGGTGCAGATACGATGCATCCTTCAATTTTTTGAATGATGTCTGTAGTATCCACAATGTCCCATAAATGATTGCACTTCTCATACAATGTTTGGTTTTGGCAATTCTATGATTACCTTTACCTCGTCTTTATTTGTGGAGATTCCATAAGCCGATACTATGTGGCCTAGGATCTTGCCTTGTCGTACCATGAATATACATTTTTATGGTTCTAGCCAAATCCTATAGCGCCTGCACTTCTCGAATACCTTTCAAAGGTGATCTATATGGTCTCCTCTCAATAGAGAATAGACACATAAGTCATCCATGTATATATCTAGGAATATTCACAAGTATCCCTTGAAAGCATGAATCATTAGTCTTTGGAAAGTGGCTGGAACATTGGTCAAGAAAAATGGCATTACCCTAAATGCATATATGCCCCATTCTATTGCAAATGCAGTTTTATATTGGTCTTCCAGTTTGACCCCCAATTGGTTATAACCAAAGAATCCGTCAATGAATTTGTAGGCATGTTTGCCTACTACTCTCTCAAGTACATGCTCTATGATAGGAAGAGGATAGTTATCCCTTCTTGTAGCAACATCTACCTTCTTTAGATTCATGCACACTCGTAATTTTCTGTTCTTCTTAGGTACCACCACAGTGGGTGAAACCCAGTCAGTGTGATCAATCTCATAGATAAACTCAGCCTCCATAAGCTTGTCTATCTCTTCTTTGATCCTCTTAGCTAACGCTTCATTGTAAGTATAGGGATGTTGTCTGCTTGGTTTTGCATCAGATTTCAAAGGGATCAAATGTTGACAAATGTTCGGATCCACCCCTTTCAAATCTTTGTACAACCATGCAAATATATCTCTAAACTCTTTTAGTGTTTTAATCAGTAAGTTTTCTTCTTCCTGGATTAGAGGTGGTGATATAAGCAGGTCAAGGACTTTCTCTTGGCTCTGCTAAGTCTATTCTTTTGGCATTTTCAGGCCCATCATAAGACTCATTTGGTTTGGGTTCTCTCATAGGTTGTTGGACTATCAGTTTCCTCTCTTGAATCGTATATTTGTAGTAGTGAGGTACATCTATTTTCTTCCTTCCCTCACTCACATTGGATTTATCACTACTTTCCATTTCTATAGTCCAAACATTTTTTAACCTCTATTTTAGCTGGCTGTGTCATTTCTTTTGTTCAACTTTAGTGAGAATTGGATCTCCAAAGACATCCAATTTTTCCTTTGCCACTCTCTCTTTTGTGTTGCTGGTTTTCTTGAGTTTCAAAAGTCCAGATTTAAACCCGGATTTTTTCCACTCGTAAAAATATTCCAGACACTTTATCCTTAGCACTGTCAATTGCATTGACTTTCATAAAAAAATGTGTCTTGCCGTTGAATGTAGGCATATGCCAAAGTCTCTTGTGTAGACTTTTGTTGTTTCTCCGATCTTGGTACCTCTTGACGTCTCAAACTCTGGTTTGTCTCTATCACTTTGATCTTCACCCTCAGATTCTTCAAACCTCTCTCATCATCACCTTCTTGGTTTTCAAATCTATCAAAAGAATCATAATAACCCTCTTCATTAGCAATGGCTTGTTCTGTAGGAATTTTCACAAATCCTATCACTTCGATATTAAGGTTTGTTTCACTTTTCCTTGCTAGCATGTTTTTAGATTCTCATTCATGTTCTTCTTCTTCTACAATCTGGCTTAGCATGTAGTATGGTACAATGTCATAACCATTCTCATCACAAAATTTTGTGGGAGTGGTTTTGTTTACACATACATCTAATGTAGCCAAGATCTGGGACCATTATAGGGGTTCCAGCTTGTCTTTTGGAAAGATATCTCTTACATATGCATTGTCTTCCAAAACCCTCTCTAAGGCATTCTCATTCCGCTCAAAATCATTACATTGGATGCTCCACACATCCATATTTCTTTCTTTTTGCATAACCATGCATGGACTTCAGAACCACTAACAGTTTTGCTGACTCAAAATCTTCCACATGCGTTCTAGTCACATCACGATAACTATGATCTCTCATATTTACGCTTGTCATGTTTTGAACATGTCTCAAATACAAATAATCATACCCCTAGTCCTGCACCATCTTGAGTTGCCTCATGTATGGCCTTCCAAGGATGATTTCATAATTGTTTCTCTTGCCGAAATCTACTATGGCAAAAGTATGATCGTACTCTATGCCACAAGAAGACACCACTACTACCTCTAGCAATCCTATGGGTCTTTCAACATGACCATCCGCTAATTTCAACTTCATTCTAGTCATCCTTATTGTTGGTTTATTCCATTTCTCCCATATCTATTCGTAGCTATGGCAATACTGGCTCCACTGTCAAGTATAGCTTTAGTTTCTATCCCATTGTACTTGACCGGTAATGTGGTATTGTTGTCCTCACCCTCACAGTACTCTCCAACTTTATTTAGAGATACCGGTTTGGTACTTGATCTAATTGGTTCTTTGTCGTTAAGCTCGTTTTCTAGGAACTTGATAGGAATTTTATACCAAACTTCTCAAGACATTTACCTACTTCCGTCCACATGCTTGGTCTGATTTTCAACAATTCAGCCAATGTGATTGTGCACTTGACCGGCATAGATAGTAAGTCCATCAAAATTTTAGTATCCAATTGTTTGGTTCCTCCTATTCTTTGTGAGCGTAACCTTTTGATTTTTGACTTTGCCTCGTAGTCCCCCATGTATGGTAGCAAAATTCTGAGCGATGTTGGTCTACTATCTTTGATACAATAGAACCGACATCCCCTTGAAAAGATCAAGAGTCATCCTAAGGTGGTCTATTCAACTTAAGTTCGGAGAAAGGTGCCGACTTAACTGTTTTGGTCTCATCTTTCTCTTGTGCCTTCCTCACAATTTCCCACAATTCTTCAGGCCATTGATCTTCTACAATAGAAACATATGGTGTAAAATCCCTTAGTGACTCATCAGTGGTATTTGGCACTACTCTTTGATCCTCTATGTCAGGCAATGATCTCTCAATGCTCTCTACCTTCTCTTGTAGCCTATCTTTTGTCTGAACTTGAACTTCTGCGCTTGGTGGTTTGATTACTCTATCGTTCAATTCCATTGGTGGTGGTTCTAGCAATGCTTGTGCAATATTGATTAGCTGCTTGCTTGCACATCTCTAGTATTTGTTTCTCTAGCTTTGGATACGGATGTGTCATCCACCTTTGCTCTAACGTTTGTCTGTTTTTCAACCTTGCCTCATATGCCTGCAAGATTGCATCAAGTGGTTCTATAATTTTCTCGACCAACACAGATCCCCCTAAGCTTGCACTCCTTGGTACCTCTGCTAATTTAAGGGATTCAGCCTTTCTTTGCTATTTTAGTTTCTCTCAAGCCGTTGCCAGCTCAACTTCTACACCCTTTTGTTTCCGTTCATGTCTAGCTTTCATTTTGGCTCTCCTCTCTTTCCAAGGATTATCACAAGTGACACTAGACTTGTCAGACTTGATCTCTTCCTGATTCTCATTGTTACATTTAGGCTGATTATCAACTTCTTTTGCTTGGGCTCTCGTCAACTGTTGTTTCATTCTCAGAACCCACAGGCGATGGTATGGAATTTACCATGTTCAAAGAAGTTTTACCCCTTTTATCCGGATGATTTGGGCAATCTACGATAAGTGAGTGACTCCATATTCATTACAAAAAAGCATTTACTCTTACAATATCTATTTTAGGAGAGTCTTCCATAAGATGATCACCATTACATTTGTAACACGGTCCTCTAGGCATAGGTGCACTAGCATAAGGTCTTTTGGGATACGAAGGTCTAGATTTAGGTCCTCCATGAGCTATAAACGTTACAGGTTGCTATTTCCAGTTATGTGGTCCTTCTCTCCTTGATGCTGGCATTTCAGAGGTGTTTCCACATTCTTCCTTTCAACCTTCAGATTGAGGCATTTCCTCATAGCTCAGGTAGCTAGGACGGTTATAGCCTCCTTGTTTCTCATAATATGATGTTGACACTAATGCTCTTTCTTGTGATTCCTCTGTAGAGGCAGCATATCCGACATCTATGTGTCCTTCTCCTGGCAAGGGTGGTTGAGCCCCAAGTACTGGCATGGGATTTTCTGCTCCTATCGGATAATGAGTCAGACTTGGTGCATATCTTGGTGGCATGAGTGCTCCTATTTGTTGTCCCATTGATTGTTCTCTCATATAGTTCTTGTTGTAAAATCACTCCTTGGTTGTGTGGCTTGTGAATTTCATCTCTATGTCACACCATCTAGATGATCTCTGCGGTAAGATTGGACATTCTCTCGACAAGTGGTCTCCTCCACAATTATAGCATCTTTTGGGTTTTGGCACAGGTGCCGCTACTACTACATTTACCTATTTCAAAAGCTCTTCAATCAATTGTTCGTAATTGACCACGACATCCATCTTTTTTGTAGTTTTGACCAAAGATGTCTTGCTCAAAGTTGAACTCTTCTTGTCACCACTTCTTTTTGCTTCATTCACCAAAAATCTTACAGTTATCGACCATATCTATAGCCACTTTGGTTACCTCAGCTAAACTTCTTTAGGTACAAATATTTTTTTAGAACCTCACTCTCCGTAAGCCTCAAAATAAATCAACATGACTAATTCCTAGTTTTCCTTAGGAAGTTCATCCACTGGACATCTCTTTACATAGTGCTTCATTCGTCTGGAAGCATCTCTCACTAATTCCTTGTTTTTCTGCTCAAAGTTTATAATCTGGGAGTAAGAGTTATGTTCTAAACCCCTCTTGAAGAACTCTCCCGTGAATTCATCATAGAAATATTCCATGCTTGGAAACTCCACATTTTTTAAGGATTGAAACCAATCTGTAGCGTCTCCCTCTAGGGTCATTCCAAATCCTTGAACTTGCATCCTATGGTCATTGATATTTTCAGCCTCTATGACCTGCAGGAAGCTGGCCACATGTGCAAATGGGTCTCTTGATCTAGAAAGTGGTTTGTTCACCCACTTAGCTACTTGTGAGGGTCTAACTCGCCGGTCTCCAAAGGTTCTACCTAGATCCGCTCCTTCTAAGCCATCATCTACTGGAGCTCCTACTATAGGTACTCTCCTTGCCTATATTCTGGCATTCATTCCATGGGATGGTGGATGTGTTGGTCTCGTATAGACAAAATGTCCACCTCTCATTTCTGATATTTTGCCTAACATACTTGAACTAGGAGTCTTTTTTTCGGGACCCCTCATGAGTTCCAGCTATTACCACTCCTTTTCGACTAGTGGTTTCCCTCTGGCTGCTTTTCTCTCATCTTAAGTACTCACTCTCTCTTTGTAACTCATCCATGAATTCAACCTCAACCTTCTCATCACTCATAGGCTTTATAGGTTCTAGGTAAATTGTTTACACAGATACTCCAATAATCCAAAAATTAAGAAGATCTATTTGAACAGTTTTACAATATCTTCGTCCACACTTGTCTACTATGAGGGTAGGGTGTCTTGCCTTACTTGTATCCTCAAATACGTACAAGTATTTCTCTTCAGTCAACTCTCTAGGCACAGGTTTTATACATTTGTAAAATGTGCTTCCCATTCCTAGCCTTATGCGGTACAATCCATCTCCTAAGTGGTTGGTAGAGACTTTTCTCACTAGAGTAGCGGTCTTGTATAAGGTCATAGGAATTTCGGTTGTTAACAATGTTAAATTCCTTCCTACTCACCACTATCTTCCCAAACTCGTCCACTAAGTCACAATCTTCCACAAGGCGATATTGGGCACCTTTAGTGTCTACATAGCAATCAAAATTGTAATATGCATCCACATATTCTGGTGCCATTCCATGAACATCGCCGCAATGGTAATAGTAATTTCGATTAATGTCCTGGTATATGGCTGTTGCATGTCGGTTAGTTTATTTGAACAAAAACTCAATCTTATTTTCTTCCTCAAAGATGCTAGAGGTTCCTGCCACTAGGTTACCACTCAAAATACTTCGTCCTTTTCCTTAAGAAGCCATTCGAGAGGATGAATAGTCAGATGATGTACTAGATCTTTCCTTAATAGCAGTCAAGGGTTCTAAGTCATCTTGATTGACAGTCTCTTCAATAGATACCCTACTCACTTCACTTTTGACACTCTTAGCTCCTGACTTAAAAAAGGTTCCTAATCTCAAATACATAAGAGATTGAAAGCCATTCACTGTTCTGTTGTATCTACAAAAGTAAGATTAGCCTTTTTTGGACTCAAGGGTTGAATATCAATCCCAACTTGTATAATTTTTTTGTATAAAACAAGATAGACGACAAGTTGAGACTAGTACTAATTACAAACAATATCTGGTCTGTCTAACCCATGCAAATGTTATTGTCAAATAATCACTGATTCCTACAATCAAGTCTTATATCTAGCTCCTTGCTCTAAGGTTTCTGCTAGTCCAAATTCACTTTTGAAAGTTTTTATGGACTCCTTAGAGTGTCTAGATCTCTAATATGATGTCAACTTCTCAGTTTGGCCCAGTTCATATGAGTCTTATATCGCAATATAAGTCTCAAAGTATGACTCTCGGGTCAAATTTCAATTTTGACTTATTTTTGGATTTCGCCTGCTCTTACAAGGCCTCTTGCCAATTTTCACTCAATTTAGGCACGCACTTTGGCTTTTGGGTCAATTCTAGTGTTTCCTTTCAGAAACGCAATTTCTTGAAAAGGGTTTTGGAGTACTTATATCAACCCAAATGACTTGAAACTTGGCATGCGATCTTGATATGACAAGGTCAATGTACCCCAAAAAGGGTTTGCGAAAATTCAGCTTCTAAGACCTATGTGAGTCTTATATCATGCTATAAGACTAAAAGTGGCCATCTTATATGATTTTTCAACTGTTTTGACTCCCTTGTCTTCCTCTTGGTCTAATAACCTTAGTTATCAAGTTTTATCCCAAATGGAGTTTATTTCGTCCCTGCTTGATACTTGGTTCCGTTTTAGAATGCAAGCGTGGTCTTCTTGTCCCTTTTCAGTTGTTCCACCTTTTCCCAAAGTTGGTGTACAATCTTCTTTTAAGCTGGTAAACACAATGCAAGTGCCCAAATTTCAAAATGCTGGCCCCTTACCTCTTAAACACAATTTTGAACGTTATCTCAAGTGTTGGATCCAAATCCAAATGTATGGTCAATTGACACCCTATAAGGATGTATGGGGTGGGTTTTGCTTTCAAGGCAAGCAAATGGCCTTGTTGTTTCTTCCTTTTGTTTGTTTTGCATTTTTCTCAGCGTTTTTTACACTATTTCTACATAACCATATCCAAACAATCACAAACCAAAAACCATAACTCTACTCGACATTTCTTAAGTAAAACTAACTAGTTATAGACCCTCAGCAAGACACTGGCTTCCTGGCTATCTACCAGACCTCATGATATCTTCTCTGAAATTTAAGTTGTCTCTAGCCTAAGCTAAAGCAAACTACCATCATGCAAGTGTCGTAGGCTTCCTACTTATGGTCTCGTGCCTTTGACAACAAAGCCAATGTTGCGGGAGCAACTCACACGTGAATAGTGTTGGAAACACTTCTCAACATAATGTCAATCGAGGCCACAAGTCACACGGATGATCAAAATAAATGTAATTAAAAAAGGTTTTTGGAATCCAGAATCCTTCTTTCATTAAAAGAGACTAGGAAGTTACAAAAATGAAATAGGCTGGTTACAAGGTAAATTTGTAGCAATATCTATCGTAGTTGTCCTAGGCTGCCAACAATTTTTGAGGATAGGAGCAAGGCAGGACATCCTTTCCTCATAATAGACAAGCATGGACAAAGGTATTGTAAAATTGTTCAAATAGATCTTCTTAATTTTCACATTAATGGAGTATCTGAGTCAACGGTTTATCCAGAATCAACAAAGCCAAAGATTGAGACTGAGCTTATGGCTGAGTCACAAAGGGAGACGATGTTTATGAGGCCAGAGAAAAGCAGCCAACAAGAGACCACTACTTAAAAGGAAGGAGTTGTTATAGCTGGAACGATTATGAGGGGTCCCGAAAGGAAGAATCCTAGCACAAGCATGATGGTTGAGAGATCGAAAATGAAAGGTGGACATTCGGTTAAGGTAGGACCTGTAAGGTCTCTACTTTCAAATTGCACACAAGTTCTATTACGCATTTGTATTTTTTTGAACCATCACTCCTTATTTAAGATATTTGAGTTCAAATTATGAATCGTAGGTTGAGAAAACCTAGAAATTAAAATTTACGCTACAAAATTCTGACATGTTTAGCTATATGAATCACTAACTAACATATTGCAAGACTTATTTACTGATTGTAGAATTTTCTTTTACTACTGTAAAGTTAATATAAGACTGTAAAGTTTAACTTAAAAATGTAAAGTAAATTATCATTAAGGAAATAAATAAAATAATTATAAAGACAAAAGAATACACAGGGATGACAAATGAAGGCACATGGATCACATAGGAGGGGACAAAGTGGGACACACTGTCACATGAAAAAGGAGAGGCTACTCTTGACTAATCTTAAGGAGGAGGGGGTTGTGTGGCCTTATCTTTTGATGATAATGACAAAGTGGTCAAGCTCATGGGTACCACAAGGGTACCAAAAACGCGGGTATGATTTTTGGGAAAAAAAATATTTAAAAAAAAATATTAAAAAATTTATTTAAAAAAATTGAAAAAAAAGTTGGACGTTTTTCTTTCTGTTATAAATAGAGCATCCATGCTCACACTTTAGACATAGAGATTGCCTCTATAGCGCTCACGAAGTGCTGCCACTTCTCTTAGAGAGAAGGCGTCCACAAACCAGTAAGAGAGCAAAAACTCTAGTGGACTAATAAGGTGCGTATTAATTAAGCATTCAATTAACTTTAGGAATGACGTATGTGTGCTATCTCTTACTCTAATCTGTCTAATAGATTAGTAAGATTCAATTAGCTATGTGTGTATGTGTGCTATCTCTTACTCTAATCTCTCCAATAGATTAGTAAGATTCAATTAGATATGTGTGTGTGTGTGCTATCTATTACTCCAATCTTCCAATAGATTAGTAAGATTCAATTAGCTTTAAGAAGGATATGTGTGTGTGTGCTATCTTTTACTCTAATCTTCTAATAGATTAGTAAGATTCAATTATCTTTAAGAAGGATATGTATGTGTGTGTGTGCTATCTTTTAAGAAGGATATGTGTGTATGCGTGCTATCTTTTACTCTAATCTCCCTAATAGATTGGTGAGATTCAATTAGCTTTAGAAAAGTATGTGTGTGTGTTCTCCTTTACTCTAATCTTTCTAATGGATTAGTAAGATTCAATAATATTTAGAAAAGATGTGTGTGTATGTTTTCTTTTACTCCAATCTCTTTAAGTATATCTACTCTCTCTAGTTAGTAGATCTTCACTATTAACTTATGTATAGTTAATTGAAAGTTAATACATAAGAGAACTCATCATATTCTCATTATACATGATGAAATTCTCATTCACCAATGTTATTATCAATTAGGTTAAAAAGAATTTTTAATAATACTAAAAATTGATTTAGTTGAAGTATAGAAATTGAAGTTAGAATTGGATTAGAAATGTCATGCATAAAAGTAATGCATTCTTAAACTTTCACTTGTAATTTACACACTTAAGTTTTGATTAATTAAGATTAGCAAATATTTGATGTATAGAAATTATATGTAGAACAACAACACTAAGTGTGAATCCGAGTTGGCGAGGGTTCAAATTACGGATTCTCTTTGAAAACAAGGAGATTAATAGGGAAATTGATCAATTTAAATGTCTAAGTGTATAACATAAGTGTAGTACAAAAAAAATGGCTCCAAAGCGTGCTTGAACCCAAGGCACTAATGATCATAAAGCTGGTACAAGTAACGGTGGAATCCCTGCGGAAAATGCTATGTCTCCACCAATCGCACCAATCGGAGCTATGGTACAGGTTAGTATTGCAGTTTCAAGTTATGCATCATTGCATATGCGAGACCATAGGAATATATTATTTACCTTATGAAAAGAAAACACGGAGCGAAACCACGGGGCTTCACCCCAAGAAACTCGTCATATGCTTGACAAGTAGGAAAGATTGTCTGGTTAAACTGGTTGCTATAGGAAAGAATGTTTGTCCAAAACCTTCTATATGGTTTCTCTCAAGTCTCTCTACTTATTAGCGCTGGTATTATGTGGCAGTTGCCGAGGCATGAGATGACGCCCAGAATGGCACCACTGATGCTGTGGTGGGAGTACACCCAGATTAGACCAGCTGGATACTGCAATTTTGTTTTGCCGTGGCGTGAGGATGACGCCCAGATTGGCACCGTTGTTGCTATGACGGGAGTACGTCCAGATTAGCACAACGAGTACTTGTCGAGCGGTATGGGATGCTCATGAGGACAAGGGTTTTTATAAATAATGTATATACGGATTGGACATAATAGCGCCAGTAGAGATTCTTGAGTGAACCTAATCCAAGGGTTGTTGGTTTAAAATTGGATGACTTCTTGTTTGACAATTGTTTGTAATACTGTTTGAAGGGTTGTTTTAATGAACCAGTATCATAAGTAAAGTAAAGGAACATGTATGTTTAAACAGTGTGGTAGTAATTAGATAACAAAAGAAGGGTGAGTGTGGTGTGGAAAGTGGGAGAATGATACCTCGACGGTATCATTCTATGGACGGGTGGACCCGATGAGTCAGGTAACTTTCCAATGCTAGATTTTTTTTTTGTCATAAATCTTAAAAGAGACAAACCTTGGCGGCTGTGCTTCTGAAACATGGAGAAAAAAGCACACAGGTTGGTCACTCTAAGATTTATGCTTTTAGGTATAATTGATTATAGATAGTTTTTAGATAGGGTTATGGTGGTCACGCTCCGCCATAGCGAGATAGGACCAATCCTTCACTAACGGTTCATGCCCGTGGCTACGTAGTAGCTAAGGCAATGTCCGTTGGTTTTTCCTTATCAGGATTGGAGACCTATCAAAGGTACTCTGCTCCTCTCGACAAGGGGTAGGGACCTCACACTGGTATCAGAGCCTAGGTTAAAGCTTGGGGAGATTTTTAGATTGATGTTTGGATATTGAAGGATGCGAATGTTTGAATTAATAGAAGAACCTCAAAAAATTGTATTGAGTTTTTATATGGTATTGAAGACTGAACTTTCCTGGTACTCGAAAATGTTCATTCAGCCTACCAAAAATTCCAGGTGTTCACCATCATGTTTGAAAATTCATGCCAATCACCGAATTATCAGTTTTGGAAAAGGGTGATGATGATTTTGGATAGGGTGTTTGCACCACCTATTCCAAGGGTGCATAGAGGTATCAACTGGAGTCCATCTGGAGGAATCTATACAATCGATGCTGACAAGATATGGTGCATGGATACCAATCTCAAGAAAATTCGTTGGGCAGAGGAGTTAAAAGTCATCGAAGTTTATCTTTTCCTTGGTACTAAGAATCCGGATGCTACCATTACCTTGGGAGGAGAAAAGATATCTCAGACTCAATGGGTCTATAACCAAGTTACAAAAGTTATCCATGGTGGTAGGATTCGACCCATATGTGTATCTCGTAGCTTTCAAGGGTCAAAAGAAACTTATTATTTTGATCCTTTAGCCTATCCTTTTGTAGTCACTAAACTCAAAATATAGAGACATTACAATCCTTGTACCTAAAGACTACCAACCTTGGTAGCAAATAATATGTGTATAAATAAAGTTTGGATTAATATTATCTTTTGTTTTTATTATTATCTGATCAAGTCTTGCCTTAAATTGGATTAAAATTAGAGTATCCAATAAAGTTTCACTTAATCTATATTGCACAGAGTGCGGTGTACACATCTCTTCAAGAGAAAAAGCTACTTCTCAAGCAAGCTAAACTTCCCTCCTTCAAAGGGGAAGAAGCCCTAGTTGAGCGCGATGCAGAAGTGTGGCTCGAAGAGATGGAGGATTATTTTGTTGCTGCTGGTACTACTCCCGATAACCAAGCAATGTTGGCTATGTTTCGTCTCACGGGGGATGCCAAGCTTTGGTGGAAACAACACTGCAAAGATAATCAAGTAGCTCAAAACACTCAAACTTGGGAAGACATTAAGTATGCTGTCAAAGGACGTTATCTTCCACCTGCACACGAATCCCTTAATATGAATGAATTCTTCAACTTACGTCAGTTTCATCTTACAGTGGAAGAATAATACTCCAAATTTGTAACTCTTAGGCGCCATGCTCCGCCAATGACCGCAGATCAACAAGTAGCCCGTTTCTGCCAAGGGCTAAATTCTCCTTTAAATACTCTTCTAGAAGCCATGAGGCCTGTAAATTTGCAAGATGCTCTTTTAAAAGCTAAACCCTTAGCTAAAGAGATGTCAAACTCTCAAAGGGTACGAAATGGAAATTTAAGGAATGTTGGAAGGAGAGGACGATCTATGACGTGGAACCAAAGGCAAGTTTACCCAGTTCACCAAACTAATCCAATAGTTGCAGCTTCAGCAAATGGAGCTCAAAATGCAGATCTTAGATGCTATGAATGCAACGAGCTAGGACATTTCAGGAATGTATGTCCTAGGCGAGTCTCCGCAACAAATACACCTAATCGAGCTAGAGGACGAGGCCAAATAATAAATCGTGGAGGAAGAAATGGAGGACGAGGTCGAGGGCGTGGAATGGCTGCCAGAGTCAATGCTATCATAGGAGAACCAACATTGGGAGAAGAACAAGAGGAAAGAGCAACTCTACATGCTGCAATTGATAACCCAAGAGTGCATTAGGAGGAGTACTTACTCAAGAAGGAAGGCCTTTAGCTTATACTTCTCGGAAGCTTAGGATTCATGAAGTGAATTATGCCACACATGATTTAGAATTGCTAGCAATTATTCACACTCTCAAGCTATGGAGACATTATCTATTGGGATGCAAATTCCAGTTGGTAACAGATCACAAGAGCCTTAAGTGGATTTTTACCCAACCTAACCTTAACATGAGACAGAGGAGATGGACAGAGCTCATGCATGAATATGATTTTGATATTAAATTTAGACCAGGTAAGGATAATGTTGTGGCAGATTCCCTAAGCCGTAAATCTTTTCTGGGGGCAATTTCCATGGCTAACAACCCTATTTTAGACAAGGTCTCCTATGCTGCTGTCAGAGATGCAGATTACCAGATGCTTGCTAGTATCCTACATGAAGAGAGGGTATCATCAAATCATCCTAAACCTCTACATTACTCCTTAGAAGATGGGAAAATTTACTATAGGAATCGATTATGCATACCTAAGGATTCTACCCTAAGGAATGCTATCCTATATGAAGCACATGATGGCCCAACTTCAGGACATCCAGGTTATGCCAAAACCATCAATGCAACTCTCAGAAGTTACTATTGGCAAGGTATGAAGGATGATGTCCTTCGCTATGTCAAGCAGTGTTTGTCTTGTCAAAGGATTAAGGCAGAGAGACTAAAGATGCCAGGTAAATTACATCCTTTAGATATTCCCCAAATGAAATGGGAATGTATTAGCATGGACTTTATCACCGGGTTTCCTTCTGTCCAAGCTGGCTATGATTCAATCATGGTCATAGTCGACTTGCTTACTAAAGTGGCTCACTTAATCCCAGTCAAGACAACCTTTACAGCTTCAGATATTGCTCGTCTGTTTGTGAAGGAGGTTTTCAGTATTCATGGTTTACCCAAGAGGATTTTTAGCGATCGTGATGCCAAGTTTACTTCAAAGTTTTGGGTATCATTGTTTCAAGCTATTGGAACCCAGTTATGTTTTAGTACTACTTATCATCCTCAAAATGATGGCCAAACTGAAAGAGTTAATCAAGTAATTGAAGACATCCTTAGAGCCTACTGCAATAGAGAACCTCGCAAGTGGATTCAATACCTACCCTTGGTAGAGTATGCATACAATTCCTCTACTCATAGAAGTATTGGAATGACACCTTTTAATGCTCTTTATGGTCAAGAATGTTTATCACCTCTTAACTTTTCTTACCCCACTATAAGGGTAGAAGCCTCAAAGAAAATGCTTAAAGAAATGGAATCTCAAACCAAAGCTATTCGAAGGGATATTCAAGTGGCTCAAGATCGACAAAAGAAGTACGCCGACTTAAAAAGATCTGATCGGATTTTTAAAGAAGGTGAAAAAATTTTCTTACGAGTAAAACCCAAAAAGAGCAATTTGTCTCTGGGAAGGTATAAGAAGCTTAGCTACCGATATAGTGGACCTTACGAAATAATCAAGGTTGTAAGTGATCAAGAATATAGACTAAAAATCCCCTCTCATCTCAAAGTGCATGATGTATTTCATGTAAGCCTGTTAAAACCTTACGTATATAACCCTGACCATGTTCTTGATGATGAGCAAATCATTTTACCTGCTCAAGATGTTCTACAACTCCAACCTAGAACTATCCTAGAAACTCGGGAGAGAAAGCTTAGGAATAGATCCATCAAAGAACATCTTATCTTATGGAAGGATTTCCCTGTAGAAGATGCTACTTGGGAAGATGAGACATCCCTTCTTAAGGATTACCCTTCACTATTCTTGAGATGAGGGCATCTCAAATTCTAAGTTAGGGAGATTGTAAGGTCTCTACTTTCAAATTGCACAGATGTTCTATTATGCATTTGTATTTTTTGAACCATCACTCCTGATTTAAGATATTCGAGTTCAAATTATGAATCTTACGTTGAGAAAACCTAGAAATTAAAATTTACGTTACAAAATTCTGACATGTTTAGCTATATGAATCACTAACTAACTTATTGCAAGACTTATTTACTGATTGTAGAATTTTCTTTTACTACTGTAAAGTTCAATAGAAGAATGTAAAGTTTAACTTAAAAATGTAAAGTAAAATATCATTAAGGAAATAAATAAAATAATTATAAAGACAAAAGAATACACAGGGATGACAAATGAAGGCACATGGATCACATAGGAGGGGACAAAGTGGGACACACTGTCACATGAAAAAGGAGAGGCTACTCTTGACTAATCTTAAGGAGGAGGGGGTTGTGTGGCCTTATCTTTTGATGATAATGACAAAGTGGTCAAGCTCATGGGTACCACAAGGGTACCCAAAACGCGGGTATGATTTTTGGAAAAAAAATATTAAAAAAAATTTTTAAAAGAATTTTTGAAAAAAAAGTTGGACGTTTTTCTTTCTGTTATAAATAGAGCATCCATGCTCACACTTTAGACATAGAGATTGCCTCTATAGCGCTCACGAAGTGCTGCCACTTCTCTTAGAGAGAAGGCGTCCATAAACCAGTAAGAGAGCAAAAACTCTAGTGGACTAATAAGGTGCGTATTAATCAAGCATTCAATTAACTTTAGGAATGACGTATGTGTGCTATCTCTTACTCTAATCTATCTAATAGATTAGTAAGATTCAATTAGCTATGTGTGTATGTGTGCTATCTCTTACTCTAATCTCTCTAATAGATTAGTAAGATTCAATTAGATATGTGTGTGTGTGCTATCTATTACTCTAATCTTCTAATAGATTAGTAAGATTCAATTAGCTTTAAGAAGGATATGTGTGTGTGTGTGTGCTATCTTTTAAGAAGGATATGTGTGTGTGTGTGTTTGTGCTATCTTTTACTCTAATCTTTTAATAGATTAGTAAGATTCAATTAGCTATGTGTGTATGTGTGCTATCTCTTACTCTAATCTCTCTAATAGATTAGTAATATTCAATTAGATATGTGTGTGTGTGTGCTATCTATTACTCTAATCTTCTAATAGATTAGTAAGATTCAATTAGCTTTAAGAAGGATATGTGTGTGTATGTGCTATCTTTTACTCTAATCTCTCTAAGTATATCTACTCTCTCTAGTTAGTAGATCTTCACTATTAACTTATGTATAGTTAATTGAAAGTTAATACATAAGAGAACTCATCATATTCTCATTATACATGATGAAATTCTCATTCACCAATGTTATTATCAATTAGGTTAAATAGAATTTTGAATAATACTAAAAATTGATTTAGTTGAAGTATAGAAATTGAAGTTAGAATTGGATTAGAAATGTCATGCATAAAAGTAATGCATTCCTAAACTTTCACTTGTAATTTACACACGTAATTTTTGATTAATTAAGATTAGCAAAATTTGATGTATAGAAATTAGATGTAGAACAACAACACTAAGTGTGAATCCGAGTTAGCGAGGGTTCAAATTACAGACTCTCTTTGAAAACAAGGAGATTACTAGGGAAATTGACCAATTTAGAGTTCTAAGTGTATAACATAAGTGTAGTACAAAAAAAATGGCTCCAAAGCGTGCTTGAACCCAAGGTGCTAATGATCATGAAGCTGGTACAAGTAACGGTGGAATCCCTGCGGAAAATGCTATGTCTCCACCAATAGGACCAATCGGAGCCATGGTATAGGTTAGTATTGCAGTTTCAAGTTATGCATCATTGCATATGCGAGACCATAGGAATATATTATTTACCTTATAAAAAGAAAACACGGACCGAAACCACAGGGCTTAACCCCAAGAAACTCATCATATGTTTGACAAGTAGGAAAGATTGTCTGGTTAAACTGGTTGCTATAGGAAAGAATGTTTGTCCAAAACCTTCCGTATGGTTTCTCTCAAGTCTCTCTACTTATTAGGGCTGGTATTATGTGGCAGTTGCCGAGGCGTGAGATGACGCCCAGGATGGCACCACTGATGCTGTGGTGGGAGTACACCCAGATTAGCCCAGCTGGATACTGCAGTTTTGTTTTGCCGTGGCGTGAGGATGACGCCCAGATTGGCACCGTTGTTGCTGTGACGGGAGTACGTCCAGATTAGCACAACGAGTACTTGTCGAGCGGTATGGGACGCTCATGAGGACAAGCGTTTTTATAAATAATGTATATACCGATCGGACATAATAGCGCCAGTAGAGATTCTTGAGTGAACCTAATCCAAGGGTTGTTGGTTTAAAATTGGATGACTTCTTGTTTGAAAATTGTTTGTAATACTGTTTGAAGGGTTGTTTTAATGAACCAGTATCATAAGTAAAGTAAAGGAACATGTATGTTTAAACAGTGTGGTAGTAATTAGATAACAAAAGAAGGGTGAGTGTGGTGTGGAAAGTGGAGAATGATCCCGACGGTATCATTCTATGGACGGGTGGACCCGATGAGTCGGGTAACTTTCCAACGCTAGAATTTTTTTCTAGTCATAAATCTTAAAAGAGACAAACCTTGGCGGCTATGCTTCTGAAACATGGAGAAAAAAGCGCACAGGTTGGTCACTCTAAGATTTATACTTTTAGGTATAATTGATTATAGATAGTTTTTAGATAGGGTTATGGTGGTCACGCTTCGCCATAGCGAGATAGGACCAATCCTTCACTAACGGTTCATGCCCATGGCTACGTAGTAGCTAAGGCAATGTCCGTTGGTTTTTCCTTATCAGGATTGGAGACCTATCAAAGGTACTCTGCTCCTCTCGACAAGGGGTAGGGACCTCACAGGACCAACACATCCACCACCACATGGAATGGATGTCAGAGCACCGGTAGGGAGAGTACCTATATTAGGAGCTCCATTAGTGGATGGTTTAGGAGGTGCAACCTTGGGGATTCCAAGAGAAAGGTGCGTTAGACCATCACAAGTTGCAAAATGGGTGAATAAAAAAATTTCAAGATCAAGAGACCCATTTGCATATGTTTCCAGCTTCCTTCAAGTTGTAGAGGTTGAGAG
Organism: Adiantum capillus-veneris; assembly: GCF_014529385.1. Classification (NCBI taxonomy): domain Eukaryota; kingdom Viridiplantae; phylum Streptophyta; class Polypodiopsida; order Polypodiales; family Pteridaceae; genus Adiantum; species Adiantum capillus-veneris. Next base: position 31,528,946 of record NC_140934.1, on the reverse strand, counting down.
TATCAATGATCAGTGGCGGCGGGGACAGAGTTCCATGGATTTCGAATGACCTTAAAAGGCGATGCAGTTGAATTCATGGGAGAGTTTTCCAATAGGGGGGTTTAGAGGATACTTTTTACTCCCAAATTATCAACTTTGAACAAAAAACCAAGGAATCAGTGAGAGATGCTTCTAGGCGGATGAAGCATTATGTGAAGAGATGTCCAATAGATGAACTTTCTATGGAAGATAGGATACTCAATAGGTTTATCCAAGGCTTAAGAAGTGAGGTTTTCAAAAAGTACTTGTACCTAAAGAAGTGAACAACCCTAGATGAGGTAATCGAAGAGGCGATAGATATGGTTGATAATTGAAAAATCTTTGAGGACGAAACAAAGAAAAGCAATGACAAGAAGAGCTTGACTTCTAGTGAGACATCTTCTGTTAAAACTACGAATAAGACAAATGTGGTGGTCAACTACAAGCAGTTAACCAAAGAGCTCTTACGTCAGGTAAATGCAATGGTAGCAGTAGCAACACCTGTACCTAAGCCAAAGATATGCTATAACTGCAGAGGAGACCATTTACCAAGAGATTGTTATGTCTTACGTTAGAGAGCACCTAAATGGTGCGACATAAAAAAGAAATACATCAACCATACAGTAGAGGAGTGATTTTGCAATAAGAACTACGTCAGAGAACGACCAATGGGACAACAAGCAGGAGCACCCATGCCACCAAGGTATGCACCAGGTCCGACTCATTATCCAACAAGAGTGGAAAAGCCCATGCCAGTACTTGGGACTCAACCACCTTTTCTAGGAGAGGGACAAGTGGATGTCAGATATACAACATCTAAAGAGGAATCACAAGAAAGAGCATTAGTGCCAACATTGTATTATGAGGAACAAGGGGGCTATAATCATCCTAGAAACCCTGGTTATGAGGGAATGCCTCAATCAGAAGGATGGAATACAGAAGGTGGAAATGTCCTTGAAATGCCTACACCAATGAGGGAAGGAACCCATAATTGGGAACAACAACCAGTAATGTTCATAGCTTGTAATGGTGACCATCTTATGAAAGATTGTCCTAGGACAGATATCGTAAGAGTAAGCGCATATTGTAGCGAATGTGGGACCACACCCTTCATTGCAGATTGCCAAAATCATCCAAACAAAAAGGGTAAAACTTCTTTGAACATGGTTAATTTGATACCATCACCTGTAGGTTTTGAGAACAAGACAACGATTCCTGTTAAGGTAGTTACGAGAGCACAAGCAAAGAAGGTTGATGACCAGTTTAGAGTAATGATGAGAATCGAGAAGATGTAAAGACTGACAAGTCTAGCATCAGTCGAGACAACCCATAGAAGGAAAGAAGATCCAAGATGAAGGCTAGACATGAGCAGAAACAAAAGGCTGTAGAGGCTGAGCTGGCAACAGCCTGAGAGCAATTGAAACAGCAAAGGGAAGTTGAATCCCTTAAATCAGCAGAGGCGTTGAGGAGTGCAATGTCAGGTTGATCCGTGTTAGTAGACAAAATAATAGAGCCAATTGAGGAAATCTTGCAGGCTTATGAGGCAAGATTGAGGAACAAACACACCCTAGAGCAAACATGGATGACACATCCTTATCCAAAGTTAGAGAAACAGAGACTAGAGATGTGTCAGTAGCTAATTGAAATTGCTGAGGCATTGCTAGAACCTCTGCCTTACTATAGAATAGAAGGAGAGGATAGTTAGACCACCAAGCAAGGAAGACCAAACCCAGACAGAAGTTAGGCTTCAAGAAGCGCTAGAACACAATGAGAGACCATTGCTTGACAATGAGGATCAAAGAATAATTCCCAACACCATTAGGGAAACTTTGAGGTCAGTTTTGTGCCCTGTAAGAAATCATAGAGAGAGAAAACGGTTTCCATTTTTTAAAATAAGGAGAAAGAGCATCGAATCTAAAAAGGAGGGTAAATATGAAAGTTTTTATCAAAGGGGTCACTTTCAAAATTGTGTTGAATATCACTTTCAAACGTGGGCGAACTGTTGCTTTCAAATCTACTTGAAAAATATCCTTCTCCGCTTCCATCTAAAACTCTCCCTCTCAATTTGAGCAGTTTCTCAATCCCTCCAAAACATTTCATTCAAAATTCAAAAGTTCAAAATTCAAAACTAATATATTTCTACACTTTCTCCAAATCTACACCATTTTTATAATTATTATTTCCATCTTATCATTTCTAATATCTAGAACTACAAAAAACCATGAGCTTTGCTAAAACAAGTTGCTTTTATATAACGATTGGGGGAATTTTATTTATCTTCTTGAAAGAAAATAGGTTTCTGAGCTACAATAATTAAAATCACAAGAATAACCAAAACTCATAGAAGATGTCAAAATTTGGGGATATGGACACCGGCGTTGCGTCTGGAGCGCCCAAAAACCCCAAGGATGACCCCGATCATGCCTCTTTTGGACACCCGGAGAGGTCGAAAAGTCCAAAAAAGGAGAGGTTCATCCGGTAGGGGAATTTAGTGTAGCCCTTCACTGAATTTTCCTACCGGGTGAACCTCCCCATTTTTGGCATTTTCTGGACTTTTTGTCCTCTCCGGGTGTCAAAAAGAGGCATCCAAGAAGGGCTACATCAAATTCGTCTATTGGGTGAACGCCCTCTTTTTTGGACTTTTTTGGACTTTTCCAGCTCTCTGGATGTCCAAAAGAGGCATGGTCGGGGTCGTTCTTGGGGTTTTAGGCACTTTGGACGTAATGGCAGTGTCCAAATCCCCAAACTTTGACCTCTTACATGCATTTTACTAGAGCTAAGGATTTTGCTAGCTACTGAGCTACGAGAGGAAAAAGAGAGTTGAAGTGGTAGAGCTAGATCTAGCTTCTACTAGTTGGAAGGGACATCAAGGGAAGAAGGAGATAAGAGGAGGGGTAAAAAAACAATTGAAAGCAACACCATTTGGGAACTTTAGCACTTTCACCTTGTGAAAGTGATAATTATCTAAACTTTTGTCAAAAGAAAATGTCATTTTAGAAATTTAACTTGATTTTTAAATTTTCAGATTCCGTAACAGAAACTCTTCTCTCATTGGCTGAGAGCACTCTCTCTCTACATGCTAAAAGGCACAAAAATGACCTCAAGACTTCCTTAATGCACGGATGAGTCAATAAAGGACTTTCTACCTTATGTTCCTATCATAGAGGAGCAGTGGCTAGAAGAATTGTGGGAAATTGTGAGAAAGACACAAGAAAAAGAGGAGTCCAAGACAGCTAAGTCGGCACCTTTCTCAGAACTTAATCTGAATAGATCACTTTGGGATGTTGAGTCTAGATCATTTCAAGGGGATGTTGGTTCTATTGCGTCAAAATATAGTAGACCAACATCTTTAAGAACTTTGCCACCATACATGGGAGATTATGAGGCGAAGTTAGAGATCAGAAGATTGTTGTAACAAAGGTTAAGAGGAACGAAAGAACTGGATACTAACACTTTGATGGACTTATTATCTACGCCAGTTAAGTGCACAATCACATTGGTTGAATTGTTGAAAATCAGACCAAGCATGTGGATGGAGGTAGGTGAATGTCTTGAGAAATTTGGCATCAAAAACTTGAACATTAGCTGAACAACATGGACCAACCGAGATCCAGTACCAAATCTGTACCTATAAACAAGGTTGGAGAGTACTATGAGGGTGAAGATGGCAATACGACATTACCTATTGAGTACAATGGAATTGAAACAAAAGCTATACTTAACAATGGAGTGGGCATTGCCATAGCCACTAAAGAAGTTTGAAAAAAATGGGAAAAACCAGCAATAAGAACGACAAGAAAGACCCATGGGATTACTTGAATCGGTAGTGGTGTCTTCTTGTGGCATAGAGTATGAACATTTTAAGGTCCCTCTCTAACCCTAGACCCTCCTTAAACCTAGAAAAATCTGGAAAAAGACCAAGTGTGGTAAAGAGACATGACTCAATTACATAAGACAAGAATGTCATAAGCAAGCTATTTACAAGGAGCAAATGCCTCCCCAGAAATTCAGAAGAAAAATAAGACTATTTTAGAGTTTTGGTCAGAATCCGCGCATAACGGGTCTAGCTCGGGAAGAGATGGTAAAGAGTCTCAACTTGGTTGGAATAAATAAAATTAAAGTAACTAAGAAGAAACTAGGACCAATAGGAATTTGCCAAGTCTTAAAAGGATAAAGTCTCAAGAAATCAAAAAGAGAAAAGATTGGAGGAAATTTTCTTAAAGGAAAAAGATTGAAGGATATTTTGAAAAAAAATTTAGAGTAATAATCTTTTCTTCTTAAATAAAAATTTACTTCTGAAAAATGGAAATAGACCCATTGACTTTGGTGACATAAATAAGAGGAGAATCCCCAAAATATCTACTATGTGTCAAGAGAAGGCTAACCACATGTGCCAAACCTTGCAATATTCCACTCATTCTCTCTCTGACATTGGATTGAGGTCCAAGATACCCCTCTCTCTCCTAAATTCAATTTTTCCATGTAGAATACCTGGTATTTGATCCCCAAGCCTGTATACATACTGTATTTTGCCCAAATGATATATAAACAACCTTTCCCCTTCGCATTTTAGAGGACATTGCTACGCTAATGCACACTTGCCATGCTCAATTTATGCCTTAAGTAACTTCAAGGTTTCCATGAAACCTTGCCCTCTATCTCTACCTCTCTTGAAGACCAAGCCCTTGAGGGTTTTGTGAAGAAAAACATCTCTCCTCCCTCTTCAAGGTGGACACCTCCACTCTCCCTCTTCCTTGAACCTCACAACTCTTCAAGAAGGACCTTCATACAACCTTCCCTCTTGACTTAGAGAAGTTAAAAACCTCATACTTGGAAGCTTTAATGGTGACCTTGCACACATAGGAAGGATTATGTGCTTATGTGCATGCTTCAATGGAAACCTTGCACTCATAGGAAGCTTTAATGGTGACCTTGCACACATAGGAAGGATTATGTGTTTATGTGCATGCTTTAATCACAACCTTGCACTCATAGGAATCTTTAATGGTGAACTTGCACACATAGGAAGGATTATGTGTTTATATGCATGCTTTAATGGCAACCTTGCACTCATAGGAAGCTTTAATGGTGACCTTTCACACAAAGGAAGGTCTATGTGTTTATGTGTAACCTTGCACACCTAGTAAGTTTTATGATAACCTTATGTGGTTAGGGTTTAAAATACAATGGAAATGCCTCTTTTTAGTAAGAAAATTTATGGTTATAATCCTCACTTTCAAGCTTTAATGGAAGCGGCTTGAGGTTTATGTACCAACCCTCTTCTTAGCCAAGCTTACATGAGAAGCTTAAGTTCATAGGATAGACATCTCCTTGTTATAACTTCAATAAGAACTTGAGTTTTATGACCAAGCTTTAAGGGAAAGATTTAGATTCTCATCGTATCTCTAAAGCAAGCCTTAATGGAAAGCTTGAAGACTCATAAATTATAGGGTTATGTCTAAATTCCCTTTGGTTAGAAACTATATTTTTAGTCACCTCTTTCTGAGCGCTTCTTTGCAAAGCTTATTACCTTTAAACTAGGGACATATGGTAGTCATCCCCCATGTCTTCACTAAGCTTCAATAGGAAGTGGTGCTAGAAATTATAGGAAGACCTTCTTTGGATCTTGGACTAGCTTCCAATGGAAAGTTAGATACCATAAGAGAAAGTAGTTGCCCAAGCTACAATGGAAGATAGTTAAAGTTTGGTATTGAAAAGTAAGTTTTAAGTTGTCTAATTCATGTTCGTTTGTAATTACGGGGATGGGGGAGCAAGGGGAAAACTTCACGGGATTGGCACCCGGGTTATTTGAACCAAAAACTCCACAAGCTTCCATGGAAATGCCCAATGGATGGCAATGGATTGAAAAAACTTGGGAACGTACAAATCGTGGGTCAACTTATAATTTGACATTCCCGCAGAAACCTAAACTACTCAAACAATTATGGAAACTCCGCTTGTTTTTGGTAATAAGCTAGTTGATAATTAATTAAAGAAAAATAGGGATTAAGATTGGTAATTCAAAGAACCCATGGAAATTACTAACTACGAGTCAAAATGAACCTTGAAAGGTGTGCCCATTGCACAACATATAATCAAACTAGGAGTTTTAAAGTTTGTTTGGAAATGACCCGAACCCGGAAGGGAACTTCTTGGGGTCAATTTGATTGAAAGGCTGGACCAGTGATTAATTTCTTGGGGAACTTGAGGGAGATGGGTCCTGTTCGGCTACGACAGTGTAACCGTCTTGTGAAATATACCTAGGTCATTCATGCCCAAGAAAAAAGGGATGAATGGGCTCTTTTATTTTGTTGGCCCCAGCCAGGCAAAGTGCCCATGGTTTGTATTAGAAATCGGCCATAATCCGGGTTGGCCTGATGCCAATAGATGGATGAGGAACTCTTGGTCAGGGAGGATGTTGTGAAGTGAATGAAGAAATTTTGTTCGGTTTGATTGCTTAAAAAGGAACTGGAAAGTCTAGGAACCTAAGGGCTATCCTGTACAACTATCACCAGATGGTGCTATACCTCTCAAAAATGTTTAAGAAGGAATATTTACATTAAATTAGAAGAGCCTTTTTCAAACACTTAAAATCTAGAAAATATTGTGAAGGTGCTGCCATTTTGATGGCTGGTACTTGATTATCTCGGACTTGGTTCAAGTGAGATGAATTGGTTGAAACTTCTTGTGTTGCATGATTAGTTAGGAGAACTACATACCTAACTATTTTATCAGATAGAGGTAAAGAAATGAATTAAAAAGTTTCTAAATAAAGAACTAGTGGGAACAGCAAGATTAATTTCCCTTAACGAGGGTATGCAATTTGATTGCATGCTGCTTGTTGGTCTGACGTTGTCTGATAAACTGTGTTCCCTGATTTTGTAGTAATTAGTACTACCTAGGGAAGGGATTATTCATCAAATGGTTTGGTGGGTGGGTGGAATCCGGAGGGTCAGTTGGCTGAATGTTGAATTAAATCTTTAAATTAATGTTAGGTTTACGAGGAAGAAAATGGGTAATGGGGACGAGAGTAACCGAGTAGGATTTTTAAAAATCATTCTTCTTAGGGGAAAGTGGTAACTGACGTGCCTGCTAGTCAGGAAAAAGGGGTTATCACCATGAACCAAGGAAGAACAAGAAGTCAATACCAAACCTTCAAGTATAAGATCAAGAGAATCAAGACCAATGACCACGAATTCGTGTGCGAATAATAGAAAGCAGACAAAGCCAGATTATTTATAATAAAAGAGTAGAATCATCAAATCAAGGGATTTACCCCTTGGGTAGGCATTCGAGATAGGCCGGGGTCCTGTCTGGGTGTCAGTCCCAAGTGCGAGGGATACCTGCTGATAACGTAGTCCATTTCCTGGAACGGTCTGGAGGACTGGGGAAGTTGGGTACGGTCGAGTTTGGGGTATGGCCCTCACAAGTGGTATCAGAGCCAAGGTTTTCAATCTTGGACCTCAAATATTTTAATCCTTGAAAAGTTACAATTTTTTATGCACCCAATCGAAGTATCATTAGCAAAGAATTTCTTTTGCTTAAATTATTATAGAAAATTCTTGATGAAAGCTTTTTTTTAAAGATGGCGTGGAATCAGAAAGAAGAAGAAGCTTATCAGATAATCATTGAATAAATGGAATCAACCACTTTAGAACAAAGGAGTGCTATGATGGCACATTTGGATGAACTTTTCTTTCCTAATGAAAGTAAAAATAGTGGAAATTTTGCTGATATAAAATGGATAGAGACAGAGGACGACAAGATTACTCAAATAAGTGTTTGGAGACATAAATATTTTTTGAAAAACCTACGCCTAGTCATGATCCAAGAAATTTGGGATTTGGACCAGAAAGATATTGTGGTTTCAAAACCTATGCCCCAAATTTTGAGAGAAAACTATTGCTCCTTACATTCAATTTACCCCACAAAAAGATTTGTATCCACTCAAACCCTCAAAAGTTAGAAGGACCCTTTCTGCATTCTCCTTGGAAAGAAATTGGGGAAGCTATTTGTAGCGATCTTCTCTTTCCAGGAAAGAGCTTATATCCTTATTTCCTTATCGAGATTTCTGGATACCTTGAAACCAAGAATGTAAATCGCTAAGGATAGGTACTGGATCTTTTGTACACATCCCTTCTAATAGTAATTTTGTATACATACTTATCTTTCAAATCAAAGATTATCTTTTAAATCGTACTATCTATTGAAAGTCTCAAAATAAATAAAGTTTCAAATTTTAAGTCTCCGTATGATAAAGATCTGTATTGATTACCAACGAGTCAATTGGTATTCTGATATGTAAAAATTAGATTGACAAAGTTGTGAGCTTTTGAGTATTGATAAGATGCTAAAAGTGAGATGTAATGTTCCTCACAGAACTAACCATGCCGCCCAAAAGATCTACTCCTAGAGAAAGAGGAACTCCCACTCCTACTACAGATCAAGCTCCTCTTGTAGCAGAAATGGATAATTCTAGAACTCAGACTGACATTCCGAAGGAAGATTTTGGAAGAGATAAAGACCTTAGGTCACTGCTCAAGTCATTCCAACCTGAATCTTTTTCAAGAGAAGGTCCAAACATGGAAAAAGGGTTAGAAGAATGCATCATCTCCATGGATGACTATTTTGCCTTCGCTAAGTATAATTATCTTACCCAAAGCATCATGGGTAGAGCCAAGTTAATGGGATCAACAAAGGTATGGTGGAAGTTGAACTGCCAGTCAAGAGGCATGGCAGAAGGCACCCAGAGTTGGGAGGAATTATAGCGTTGCCTGAAGGAATGATATTGGCCCTTGAATTACTCAACTACAAAAATGAATGAGTTTTTAGCCTGTGCTTGGAGAGGAAGAGCTATTGGCATCTATTATGAAGACTTTGTCAGACTTTCTAGATATGCCCCTTTGATCAGTGAAGAGCAAAAGCTCAACTGCTTCATCTTTGGTTTGGAAGGAAAACTCATAGATAAAGTAGAGGCTCTACGCCCTGCAAATCTAGCAGATGCATTAATACAAGCAAGATTTTTAGGATGTTCTCCATTATATCAAGTGCATGTACTACTTCCTTTTATCTATGCTTCCACATTTACATGTTTGCATCTTGTCATTTGAATTCTAACAGTGCATAAAATTTATGAAGTTCTAACATTTCCAATTTAGACGCTATAAATTTTTCAAACTTCTAGTATCTTGTTCTTCTCTTTGAGTTTGGTCTATTAGTTGGCTTTAAGTAGGTATCAAGACCTTAGGCTAAACTAGGCCACTTAATTTCTCACTTTAATTCCTAAATAGTCTATTAATTATAGTAACTTTAGTAATGTTTTAGGATATGAGGATATAGTTCTCTCTAGTTTTTCCACCTAAGTGTGACTTGTGTTATGGAGGCCCATGTGTTAAGCTGGTATTTGAGACCTCGAGTCTCTTGGCTAGTTTATGCTCAAGCTGGTATTTGAGACCTTTAGTCTCCCAGCTTTGAGACCTCGAGTCTCCCAGCTACTTGTAGAAACTATGACAACAACAAAAAAAAAAACAAAGAAAAAAAAAAGAAAAAAAAAAGAGAAAAAGAAAAGATAAAGCAAATAGCACAAACTTCCTTGTATTTTATGTGGATCACACTTAAGTGGTATAAGTGACAAGACCACTAGTCCTTAGAGCCCGACGAGCATTCCTAGGGTTAACTACTCTTTAGTCGACATTTTTAATTAACGTTGGTCAATCTAGTACTTACTTTATCCCTAGCTCTTGTGTACTTCTCTTAGAGTCGACGTAATAGATCCTAACTCAATTGCATTTTATTCAGGTACTACGCTTGTTCTAGTTGGCAATGTTACAATTCATGATTTTGTTTTTGCATTTCCTAGAATATCATGTATGCATCTCACTTATTGCACACATGTACATGTTGCCTTTGAGCTTTTACAATGTTGTTTTTCTTCTGACACATGTACTTCTTCGTGGATCCTGATGTTGAACTGTTATATTCTGAGGACGAAATCTACATCAGGAAGGGGGGCATGCTAACCACTGGCATCCACTTTTAGTAGTCATGGGCAGGGCTTGTCGATCCAATAGGAAAAGGGTAAGAGTGATCGCCGATGAGAGGACACTCTAACATGAACATTCAAGGGTTAGTTGGCTAAGTATGGGTGTCCAAGTGTGAATGGGGCGAGCTCATATAAAAGTCACCTAAACCTAAAAATCAATCATTCACTCATTTGTGCAATGCAAGAAGAGTGCTCTTGCTCAATAGTGTGTGTGTGTGTGTGCTTGAGAGAGAGAGAGAGAGAGAGAGAGAGAGAGACAGCGAGAGAGAGAGAGAGAGAGTGATCGAGGATTGCAACGGCACGACGGTGGCGAGGTGGTTGAGTGCGGCGTAGCAGCAGCTCCTTCTTCTTTGCGGCGAGGAATCCTCCACGATAGCAAGCGTAGAGCGGTGAGTGACACACCATCATCATCTTTGAGCTTACTAGTTTAGGCTAGTTGCGTGCTTGGAGCCATCTGTGGCTCGCCCACAGTGCTAGGCAAGGCCATTGCTTTGATACGTGTGGCAAAAGCCCACAGGAAACTTTGAACACTGCATCTTACCCAAAATTACAGCCTTCAAAAGGATGCTTCACAGGTGCGTCAGGAGGGGGCAAAGAAGCAACCATATTAGATTTCTATAAATGCAACAAATTGGCAAAATTTGGATGCTCAAAACGTGCATGCCAAAGTTTTGCATCATGAATCGTACATCTGTCATCCACAAATTTCACAACAAGACTAAGTCTAGCAAGTGCAAATACAGACAAAAGGTTCTTTTTGATCCCATGCATATAAAGTGCATCAACAAGTGTGAAAGAACTACCATTTGCACTAGTTAACACAATCTTTCACCCCTTGGACCAAAAACAAGACTTTGTTGGCACAAGTGACTGTATTCCCATGAGGGACAAACTCGAGAGAGGTAAACAAGTCACGATGTGAGGTAATGTGCTTTGTAGCACCACTGTCAAAGTATTGATAGGCGCTAATGTGGAGTGTGTAGGAGTGTGAGAGAAGAGGGAATTGGGGAAAAAGGAGAAGCTGCACAGCACAGTGGGTTAGCGGAGAGGAAAGTGAGAGAGTAAGTCAACTCTCTCACTTTCTCTCCCTATATTGATTAGGGGAAAAAGTAAGTAAGGGTGATTTCCCACGGCCACCTGGGCTACACCCCAACAACTCCCACTTGAAGGTCATGGTGGCCAATAGTGGCATCGGTATAGTTAGTCTATACAAAGTTGATGAAGCATTGCCTAGGATTCATCCTACACCCATAAGTTCTATGCAATGTGTAAATCGCTCCGAGGCTAGGCTCTTCGTAACAGCATCTCCGGGATTGTTGTCGGTGTGGTCTTTGACAAGCTCGATGCGCTTGCCAGCCAATGCATCTCGTATGACATGGTATCTGACTTCTATGTGTTTCGACTTTGAGTGAAACACCGGATTCTTTGCCAAAGCAATGGCATTCTGATTATCACAATGCAGTACTGGAACCTCTGAATGCCCAAATCTCCCACTAGACGAGCTAACCATATGGCTTCCTTGCTTGCGTCGGGCGCAGCAACATATTCTGTCTCAATGGTAGATGAAGACGTGCAATCTTGGAGACACGATCTCCAAGTGGTAGTTGCTCCAACAAACATGAACACATAGCCAGACGTGTATCTTCTACAATCCACGCAACCCGCATAATCCGCATCCGTGTAACCTACAATAGATGCATCATTGTTTCCGAAGCGTAAACACTTGCTGGTTGTACCCTTCAAGTATCTAAGGATTTTCTTCACTCCTTCCCAATGCTTCTTGCCCCAGGGTTTTCCGTCTACCTACTAACCACTCCCACTGCATGTGCAATGTCTGGTCTTGTGGCTACCATAGTGTACATTAAACTGCCAACTACTGAAGAATATGGCACTTTCATCATTTCTTTTTTCTCAGCAATTGTCTTGAGAGAATCGTCCTTGCTAAGTTTGGAGTATGTCTGCATTGGGGTACTCAGCGACTTCCCCCCTTGCATACTGAAACATTGCAAGATTTTGTGGATGTACTTTTCTTGGGATAATTCAAGAATTCCACGTTGCCTGTCCCTCTTGATTTGCATACCAAGAAAATAATTGGCATTTCCCAAATCTTTCATGGAAAACTAAGTGCTTAGCATCTTTTCCAACTAATCGATTTCATCAATTGATTTGCCAGCGATAAGAGTATCATCTACGTACAAGATCAAGATGATTAAAGAACCAATGTTCAACCTCTTTGTGTATAAGCAGTGATCCTCTTGACTTCTTATGTAACCCTAAGACTACATGAATTTGTCGAATTTTTGATACCATTACCTTGAACCTTGCTTTTTAAGTCTACAAATCAATCCTACCCTCGTTGGCTTTTGGGTGTCACATACAAAACCCTCTGGTTGTTTCATGTAGACATCTTAACCTAGATCCCCGTGAAACATTGTTTTCACCTCAATTTGGACAAGTTCCATGTCCTGGATAGCAACCAAGCCAAGCACAGTGCGATTGTAGTCATCTTGACTAATGGACAGAAAATCTCATCAAAATCCACACCTTTTTGCTGCTTGAAACCCTTGGCAACCAGGCGAGTCTTGTACCTAGGCTTGAGATCTTCTGTTGTATACTTCTTCTTGTATACCCACTTGCAAGGTAAAGCATTTTTTCCTTTTGGTAATTCAACCAAATCCCATGTTTCATTAGCCACAATCAAATTGTATTCTGATTGCATAGCCTATTCCCACTTAACGCTATCGTCCATTTGTATAGCTTCTTTGTAGCAGGTTGGCTCTCCATCGTCAGTGACCAAAATGTGGTGTATACCTGGCTTAAACCACTCTGGTGCACGTGATACTCTTACAGAGCATCTCAATGCCTGACTGCTGGACTCTGCTCTCTCCAGAGCAATGGTAGTATCTTGCACTTGAGGATTAGGTGCAACACTATTGAACTAATTTGGTTCGGAGGATACATCCTCAAAATGAACACGTATATCCTCAAATTCTTTAATGTGCATTTTTGATTCATTGAAAATCACGTGTAAGCTATGGATGACTTTGTTGGATTCTGGGTGCTAGAGACGATAGCCCATCTCTCCATTTGCACCATAGCCGACACCATAGCCGATAAAAATGCATTTGTGTGACCTGGGATCTAACTTGCAACGAAGTTCTTTGGGCACATGTGCATATGCCTCACATCCAAATACACATAAATCGTCATAGCTTGGTGTTTTCCTAGTTTATAGTTCCTTTGGAATTTTGAAATTCAAAGAAGAATTAGGTGACCTGTGAACGGGATTGGGGAGCACCACAGACGGAGAGTGAGAGAGAGAGAGAGAAGGAGACACACACACAGATATGGGTGGGGAGACTGTGAAGTGGCAGCTCCCCTATACAGTATACTCACTATAAGTATAGGGTAACAGTGGGCGGGCGCCCATGATCTAGGCGACCGGTCAAGGTACATAGGCCTTAACCCCAACAACCTCCCACTTAAAGGCCAATGTGCCTTTAAGCAAGATCTACTACTGTACAACTAATAGAAGGTGAGATATTCTCTCAACCTATGCCCACTGACTCTCGATGAGCTAGTGCTTACTGATAGACAAACATCTCGCTGTTGCGGAAGCCACAGAGAGCTAGCTCCAAGCTCTGCAAATAGTCTACAAGAGCTCATGCACTCCTGCAAGTATCGGTCCAATACCTGCAAACTCCCCTATGCTCTATGCCGATCATCAGTCAACAAACGACTGACAACCCCAGCTGCAAATGCTCCCACTGCAGCTGCGATATCCGGTCTCAAGATCAACATCTCATACATGAGACCACCGAATGCCGATGCAATGCTAGCGGGCCCTGCTAGCTCTACAGAGCATGCATCAACATATATATCCCTGGCAATAGGCATCTCTGACTGACAAGGTGTGTCAGCCACATGCATCTCCTGACTATCCGTAAAAGATGCATCAACCTGTCGTGCAACCTTAGAGCAAACCAGCTGCTCTAGATGTCTGCTGGAAGACATATCCTGCACAACTATACCCCCATGCTCACTGTCGAGCATAGAAAGGAATGACTGCATAATCGCTGGCATCTCAGTCTCCTCTACAATCATCCACTGCAAACATGACCACTCAATCTGCTGTGACTCACTAGAGCTCTCATGCTCTAACTCCGTATGCATAGACTCTTGCACAATGTCCTCCTATCATTGCTCACTAGAGCAAGACCTCTCTACCTGTCTATCCTGCATAGAAGTATCTCGCACAACTGACTCTCTGCTTTGCTCAGTCACTAGCAAATCATGCATGTCTGACTCTGCCACCTCTCTGTGTGACTGCTCAATTCGTGCCCCAACTGTGTGCACAACGAGCTCACTACTCTGCACTCCATGCAAAGTACCCTGCAACCCATGAGCAAAAGAGACTCGCCTGCTCTCTCGCTCTCTACCTGGCTACGTGATCACAGAGACAACACCGTCTCTCGCGTGATCCACATGCAATGGGTAACCTGTACCACTCCTGGCACCTCTCGCAATCACTAGCAAACCCAAATGCATCACAAAATCTCACTCTCATAGCGAAATCTGACATCCACAATCTCTAAGCTGACCAATCAAGATCAAACTCACTGTCAAATCTGGTACATAGCGCACATGTCGTAACAAGTAAGATGCACCACTCGCTAATGATAGTCTCACATCTCCTGCACCGGCTATCGCATGCACCGATCCATCGGTCAAACGTACACTGCCAAGCATCCCGCTAGAATAGCTACAAAACCATGTACGATGCGGCGTGACATGAAACATAGCATCTGCGTCTAGCAACCACTGCGAAGGGAGTGCACTATCCACATGTATAGCATCTTGTGCAAAGCTCGAGGTAAAAGTGACATCCCCGTCACTAGTATACTCCGACACTACATGTGCCTCAACTGTTAAAGCAACTGAGTCCATGTCATCACTACATACATCTCTGAGACTTCCATGTCTCCTACGATGTCGCATACGACGAAAACAACGCCGTCTAACGTGTCCAGAATGACCACAATACCAACATGTCACCTGTCGGCGTGCTCGTGAATGTACATGTCTCACACGAGTCCGTGATGACTCAGATCTATCATACATATCATGTAATCTACGCCAAAGTGCTCTCGAAGTAGTCTCATACATAACAAGAGCATATACAGATTCCGCAAGGTGCAAAGAGAGTGTAGATAGTGCCATCTCCTCTAGCTCCTGCCACTGATCGTAAGACATGTTTGAAGGTCTACCTACATCACCACTCAATGGTCGATGCAACCCTCGCTCTGTCAATGCATCAAGCATACACTCTCTCCATGCCGCAACGTCTGACCCATCAAACACGCGCATCTATGAGAGGTCACAATCTGATCGATCACCTGTCTCTGCCATGAGTACAAGTAGCAAGCTAGATAGCAAAACCACCTCACCAACAACACCTGGAATCTGTCTACCAATATGGCCAGAAACACAATGTAAAACCTGTGAGACACACTCCAAAATAGAGCTCCCGCAATGTCAACCAAATCAGGCCTAAACTGGCTCGAATCGCATCAACAAAATTCTGCAAATATGGCTCAAACCCTGATGCAAACTTGCACCAATAACCGTGCAAAACCTTGCACAAAATCACAAGTCAATATGACTCAATCGTGCATAAATATCTGACAAAGTTTTGGCAGAGTCTCCTTTGTAACTGGAGCAAAATCTCAACAGTAAACCTCAAAGAGACAATAATATATGCCACAATGGCCAATCCGGGAATAAACTCGACGGAATCACCTCACAAAGTCATACATATGAGCATACCCGCTCTTGCCGGAGTACCCACTTAAAGGCGACTGTGCCTTTAAGCAAGAGAACCTAGTCTAAAGACTACAAAAGGTGAGAGAAAACCGCTCTCAACCGATGCCCACTGACTGGCTGTGATCGTGTGCATCCGACTGTCCTGCTCCCGTGTAAGTCCATACACCACTAGACGTACCGCACACGTACTGCAAGTATGTACCCAATACCTGCATATCTCCCTCGTGCACTATGCCATCATCAGTCAACAAACGACTGACAACCCCAACTGCAAATGCTCCCACTGCAGCTGCGATATCCGGTCTCAAGATCAGCATCTCATACATGAGACCACCGAATACCGATGCAATGCTAGCGGGCCCTGCTAGCTCTACGGAGCATGCATCAACATATATATCCCTGGCAATAGGCATCTCTGACTGACAAGGCGTGTCAGCCACATGCATCTCCTGACTGTCCGCAAAAGACGCATAAACCTGTCGTGCAACCTCAGAGCAAACCAGCTGCTCTAGATGTCTGCTAGAAGACATATCCTGCACAACTATATCCCAATGCTCATTGTCGAGCATAGAAAGGAATGACTGCATAATCGCTGACATCTAAGTCTCCTCTGCAATCATCCACTGCAAACATGACCACTCAATCTGTTGTGACTCACTAGAGCTCTCATGCTCTAACTCCGTATGCATAGACTGTTGCACAACGTCCTCCTGTCGTGACTTACTAGAGCAAGACCTCTCTACTTGTCTATCCTGCATAGAAGTATCTCGCACAACTGACTCTCTGCTTTGCTCAGTCACTAGCAAAGCATGCATATCTGACTCTGTCACCTCTCTGTGTGACTTCTCAAGTCGTGCCCCAACTGCAAATGTATAAGGTATACAAGTGAGTGGGTGCCCAGACTCTGGGCGGCCGAGCAAGGCACAAACGCCTATACTCCAACAGCCTCCCACTTAAAGGCGACTGTGCTTTTAAGCAAGAGAACCTAGTCTAAAGACTACAAAAGGTGAGAGAAAACCTCTCTCAATCGATGCCCACTGGCTGGCTGTGATCGTGTGCATCCGGCTGTTTTGCTCCCGTGTAAGTCCATACACCACCAGACGTAGCGCACACGTACTGAAAGTATGTACGCAATACCTGCATATCTCCCTCGTGCACTATGCCATCATCAGTCAACAAACAACTGACAACCCCAACTGCAAATTCTCCCACTGTAGCTGCGATATCCGTTCTCAAGATCAGCATCTCATACATGAGACCACCGAATGCCGATGCAATGCTAGCGGGCCCTGCTAGCTCTGATACCAATTGAAGGGGATCGGGGAACACCACAGACGGAGAGTGAGAGAGAGAGAGAGAAGGAGACACACACACAGATATGGGTGGGGAGACTGTGAAGTGGCAGCTCCCCCTATACATTATACTCACTATAAGTATAGGGTAACAGTGGGCGGGCGTCCATGATCTGGGCGACCGGTCAAGGCACATAGGCCTTAATCCCAACAACCTGTTGATGATGTGAATGCTGATGATAAAACAGCTTCCCTCCAAAACTCTGGTGTAAGCTTCGCCATAGACATCATAGAGATAACTTGCTCTTGAATTGTCCGATTCATTCTTTCAGCTATCCCATTATGTGCACGTGTGTTTGGAGCAGTAAACTGCCGACAAATGACTCTTTGATTACATAAATCCTTGAACTCCATGAAGACGTATTCTCCACCATTGTCCGTGCGAAAAGCTTTGAGCTTTTTTCCTGATTGGTTCTCAACCATGGCAAGGAATTTTTGGAATGTTGAAAAGACCTCTTCCTTACGCTTAAGGAGATACACCCACACCTTTTTGGTAGAATCATCTATGAGCGTGAGAAAGTAGTCCCCCCCCCCCCCCCCCCTCCCCCCCCCCCCCCCCCCCCCCCCCCCCCTTCCGAGTTTTTTGTGCTTGTTTCATTGGACCACACAAATCACTATGCACTAAGTCTAGGGGTCTGCCTAGTTTCTTGTTTAATGGCAAAGATAGTTAACCTAATCTGTTTGCCGCCGTATAGACAATGATCACACAATGGAAAGTCCGTGTAATCTAACATCAGGCTAAGTTGCCAAAAATACTAAATGTGTTTTCATTCCCTTTTGGCTAATATGCCCTAGCCGACTATGCCACAACACGGTAGATGGCAGCTCGGAAACATAGATAGAGTGTTCGTTAACACTCAAAACAAACATAGAGTACAGAGATCCGTTTTTACGACCTTTCATGATGACAAGGTTGTTCTTGGGGATCAACCAAGAATGATTATCAAAAACTGTAGTGTAGCCAATATCATCCAATTTCCATATAGAAAGCAAGATTTTTGTAAGCTTGGGCACATGTCTGACATTCTACAACACAAAAGTAGTGTCATTATGCATCTGAAGTTTTACATCACCAATGCCAATAATGTCAAGCTCATAGGAATCACCAATCTTGACTATGCCATGCATGGATGCATAAGAGGAAAACCACTCTCTATGCGGTGTGACATGAAAACTTGCACCAGAATCAAGAATCCAGTTTTGTGCATAACCCTCAGCCCTGTGTAGCCAAAGCATCTGCAGTAAGATCTGAAGTGAAAATGAGTACATCTGAGGGATCTCCTATCACCTCTGCATTTATCTCTTTTGGCATAATGATTATCATTGGAGGAGGAGCATTTTCTACTGTAGTGGTAGATATGGGAGACTCAACCACATTCAGCTCCTCAATCTTTACCGTACTTTTGCTTTTGCCAGATTATCCTTTTGCATGTTTTTCTGATCTCTTAGGAAAATGCGACAATCCTTTTTGTAATGGCCCTTCTTGTGGCAATAGTAACACTCGACCTTTCTGGCACTACGGTCTCTACTTGAGTTCATTTGTCTACTAGGACTACGAGGATTTCGCTCTCTACTTTTGCTTTTGTATTTGTTCCTCTCACGGCCTCTTGCCTTCGTTCAATTTCTAGCCATATATGCATCTCCATGACTAGCACGGTCGAGAGATTTATGTCAAATTTCTTCAGTGAGAATCGGTGACAGCATTGAACACTAACTTACCATTCGGAGCTGAATTTCTAATGGCTGTGAAAAAGATGTCCCATGAACTAGGTAGAGAGCATAACAAGAATATAAACTTGAGTTCATCATCAAACTTCTTAAAGCCATGAGATGTCAATTGACTGAATAAGGAGTTGAACTCATTTAAGTGACCAGAAACTGTGCTACCTTCTTAGCTTCATAAGATTTTTCATGAGAAAAACTTTTCTGGATGCACTTTTGCTCTCCCATGCTAAACATAAGCTTTCCCAAAGTTCCTTGGTTGTTGTCTTTCCTATGATAGTGAAGAACACTGACTTGACTAGATGTTGACGTATCGTAGCCATGGCTCTCTCTCGCATCCAAAAGCTCCCACTGAGATTGCATATAGTCATCTTCCTCTGCACACTCTTTCAACGGTTCTGATAGGCTTTTGTTTGTCAAAACTTCTTTCATGCACTCTTTCCACATGGTGAAGTTGCTACCATCGAACTTGCGAATGAAATACTCCTCCTTTTCTGAAGAAGAAGCCATCGCTGCAAGAGGGCCCTTGAGAGGTGCCAAACTATGGCGAGAAGCTGCAGAAATTTTGGGCAGAGTAACCTTTGTATTGGGAGTAACATCTCAACCAAAATAGGCTCAAAAGTGGCAACAATGAAAGTCACGACTCGCGGGAAGGTAATCCGGCAGAGCCTCCTTTGTATGAGGAGTCAAAACTCAACTCAAAAGACGTATAAATGTGCCAACTGCACTAACTGGGTATCTACAACACAAAACCACTGCTGTATGACCACCAAATCGGCGTCAAAAGCATATGAAATCGTCCAGATACATTTCCTATGGCGAGGGTACCGTAAAAGGGGAACTCCAACTACCTGTATCATGGAAGGTGTCTCAACATTCGAGCACACCCCAGCTCAAAGAAAACCTCATGCTATTGACCAAAGGCTAATGCAAACACAAATGGACTATCCATAGTCTTAGAAAGGGATCTTCCAGTTTGAATCTCAGAAACGGCCAGGAAAAACTACCAAAAATAGCAAAAAAAGGCTCCATATGTAATACAGTGGGCAGTGTCCACAACTCAACGTACATGAGTAGGGGCTTTCCAATCAACGAGCAAAGAAAATCAAGCGAAGCCATTTTTTGAGCAAATATGTGCAATAACCTTGACAAATTGACGTGAGTGCAAGATAAATTGAAGAAAATACTCATGTCATTTTGATATTTTGATAATCGTTGCACAACCAAAACATCAAAGCAATTAATGTCCACCACATAATGTAAAAGTGTTTAAGATTTTTAGTGACAATTAAATAGTAAAAAGCCATTAAACCCATGAAGTCAACGCACTTGTCAAGGAGAAAAATCCATTAGGAAATCAAACCTGACATTCAATTTAATTTTTTCTCAAAAAAACACTAAAGTCCAACTGGCCCCTCACATGTGAACCCGTTGCAAAGGTAGGGTTGTGTTCTCGGACAAGCACTCTTTGTGTAGACCTCTCTATTCAAAGTACTCTCTTTGACTACCTCTCTGTTCAATGCTTCTCTCCCATCTCGCTTCACTTGTCTTCATCTCGCCTAGCTCAGCAGGTCTTCTCTAATAGCTCTCAGATTGACAGTGGTGTCGCTCGGTCCATTGTAGCCTAGCCTCAAGGGATGTGATTCCAACAAGGAAGAGGAGCTCATAGGTTGGGATTCGGGCAGCGACCTTGAGCAACCAATCGAGAGTGAGTCTAGCTGGCAATGTGTTGTCCTCTCTCTCTCGCACACACACTCGGGCAGCAGCTCGGCAGGTAGCGAGCATCTCGGCATAATCGAGCAATCAAAGAGAGGAAATGGAATTGTGTGGTGGTGTGTGCACACGCGCGCGTACACCCACACACACACAGTGAGAGTAGCTTGGGGGGAGCAAAGCGAATTGCAATGAAGCGGGCAGAAGCTCGGGCTTGAGAGCATTGACAAAAGAGTAGAAGCAAGCACTTGGAGCCGTGAGCAGGGCACGAGCTTGTGAGTAAAACCCATCAATTGCAACAGGCGAAATCTAGACAATAGAGCAGGTCATCGAGACACACACACACGCACAGAGTCTCAAGCCGCGTCAAATCCTGCAAGTCAACAGTCTATGGAGATTAAATTGATTTTTTTTATTTTTGAACCTCAATTCCTTGTGTGCGAGGGACTTTTTCCACCATCATCGATCGATTCTGAGTCTCGAGCTGGAGTAGAGAGATACCGCCTTTGAGAGATACCGTGAGGAGAGAGAGAGAGAGAGAGAGAAGATGTAGAGAGAGAAATTCAAAACAGTGATTGCATGTATGCACATCCGGCTTCGACATCAACATCAACTTAATTTTTGGGCATCAAGCCGACTTACTCTCGGTTTTTCGACATCGAGTCTATTTGCTCTCAGTCTCCGATTTTTGACACACACACAGTGTATGTGCACCTTTTTTTGGCATTGATATCGACCTCAACCTCGGTGAATTTCCTTGACACCGGCTTTGAGCATAGGCGTCTGTGGCTACTTGTCTAGCCACTCCCGTCCGACGCTACTCGACATTCTTACACATTGCGGTGGATTCCTGGATATCCGACCTGACACAGATTTCAGACGGATGACTTTTTCCACGATCAACGGTTGTGCTTGCCACATGCACGGGTGAGGTACCTCTACGATAGAGGAGTGATACCCAGCATTGGCACCGATCGCGCTGTACGGCATGGTTTTTGGCTACGACACCTTTGGCGGCTATTCGACTAGCATATTTTTGCCCGACGCCAAAAATTGGCACATAGCGATATCGACATGCAGGTTACAAGTTACAGGGGGTTTTTCAGCCTATTCACACACAAATTCTCTAGATTACCAGACACAACGCTTTCACAGACAAATTGGCAGTCATTTTGATAGCAAATTCTCTGCAAACTGATGTGTTGACATATGCATTTTGTTGTGAGCACACCTAGTGCTACTGAGCTCTTTTGAGAGTAGATATCCCCGTAGGATCACTTTTACTGCATGCAACAGTTATTGGCGTCTATTTGAGCGCGGTTTACTCATGGAGTCTTACCGTGTGGCGAGCGAGATTTTTCGAGCAAAGGATAATCTGAGCAAATGAATGAATAAATAGATAGATCATTTGAAGTTTTCCTTGGAAAAATCAACTATTCAAGCTCCACCTCTAGGGAGTTACACCTCTAGGGAGTGGTATATTTTGATTATATATGTGTAGCTCAAGTGCGATCCAGTTTTTTTGAGTGAAAAAAAACGAATGAGTCCCTCAACAAGAGCCATGGCATCTATGGAAGGATAAGGGAATTGTGGGGCATGATGTGGGATTCTTTTAGACAGAATGGGAAAATAAATATGCTATATATGTGTCCATGGGGTGCTGATAGGACAACTATAGCCAATGAGAGAAGGATTATTTCTTTGCTATCCTAGGAACACATCCTAAGGCTATGTTCAAGGGAGTTTCCTCTATGTCTCTTGCTTTGATTGGCAAAGCAAGTTTATGTTGGTTGTCATGCCTACCAATTCTTGGGGTTACCTCATAAACAATGGTCTTCCATCATGCATTTGTGCAGGAAGATCGAAGTGAGAACTCAGAGCTTCGTGGCTAACAAAACAACCAATAGGAAATTTTGGGTTAGACCTTTCTATGCACCTACATCCACCCTTTGTGAGCCTTATGCCTTCATATAAACTTAGCTTAAGTACCGCTACATATCATCTTTGTTGTTCAAGATTATAGCCTACGTTTCAATATTTTTCTCATTTATAATGAGCACAAATCTGTCATTCTCTTGCATAGTATTCACAAAAAATTGAAATTAGCATATTTTTTACCGTGCAAATGATGAGTGCTATTTCAGATGGTTGCAAAGGCTATCTCTCCATTTTGGGTTGCTGCTATTGATGAAAACCCCAAGTGGTATATTAGTCGCATTATCGTTGTCTACAATTTATCTTGTTATTTTGTGCCTTTCAAATAGTTGTGCTTTTATAAAGTTTACTAGAGCCATGTATAGCCTAGTGTTACACATATTCTAGTTAAAACAACCATAATCACCCAGAGAAACCAACAAAGCTAGCCATTCCATGCCCCACTTAAACAACACAATCTTTCTCTTTCTCCCCATTGGTCTTGCATTATAAGTCAACAAGAAGGATAGCGCTCACTTTTTTAGTGATGACATCTAACTTGGCGGATAACTTCCTATTTGCACGTGTATAAGGCTAAATAGCATTGTCCGCTATGAGAAACTGCCAACATATTTAATTTTCTCCCCATCCTTAGGTGGTTTAAGAGA
This sequence comes from Adiantum capillus-veneris, assembly GCF_014529385.1. Taxonomy (NCBI): domain Eukaryota; kingdom Viridiplantae; phylum Streptophyta; class Polypodiopsida; order Polypodiales; family Pteridaceae; genus Adiantum; species Adiantum capillus-veneris. The sequence goes on along the minus strand of NC_140934.1, from coordinate 31,505,694 downwards.
TGTCGAGTGGAGAGGAAAGCCAAAATCATGTAGTCTTCCAAGCGGAAGGTGGGAGAGAAGGGAGCTTCTAGGGAGGTGTTCACAAGGCAAGGGGAATTGCTCAAGGCGTATCAGGAGCTCTTGTGTGGGTGGATGTTGGAGATTGGGTAGGGAGCTGAGCTAGAGGGCGGAAGGAACTTCGGGGGGGGGGGGGGTTTCGAAAGATCACACAAGGGTGGCAGAAGAAAAATAAGATTCCTTTGCCATGACGTGGAGCAGGTTTTCAAGTCTTCCACCACCTCGTCTAAACAGGATACATTAGGAGATTTCGGAGGTCTTTTGGAGGGCCTTTTGGAAGAGAGAAAATAAGCTCTTCCAATGAGAGAAGAGCCTACGTTACATAGAAAAATAGATTGATACTAACAAAAATATAAAAGGTGTCCCTCTCCTCATTTAATAATCTAGTGGTCCTTGAAGACGATCACTCTCTTTCATTTAATGCGAGCACCTTTTTCAGAAGGTAGATGCAGTGCATTTGATACGGCTTACGTCATCACTAGAATTCAAAAAGTTACAAAACTATCAAGTGGTGGAAGATTTTGAAACTCTTGATACTGTCAATGCGTCCGGAACGCCCCAATATCCTAGAAATGAATGTCCAATTGCCTAGCTCCGACATCCAAAGAGGCAAAGAATGTCAAAAACCCCTAAAAGAACATTTTACTAGCGGCGTGCGAGGGGCATTCCAAAATTTTGGAATGCCTCATCGCGCGCCGTTAGTAAAAAGCCCCTTTTTTCCTCTTTTAGAGAGCTTTTTGAGAGGAAAATGTCAAAAAAGGCCTCCATCTATCACATAGGTTTTTTCTTCATCATCTTAGCCTTAGAGATCATAATTTCGGGTCTATAAGAGTGAGCACGCACACCCATTGTTACAATTCTACAAAGTGCATTTTGATCACACACACACAGACAAATATAACATACACACAAACACACAGAGACACAAATATAACATACACACACACAGACACACACACTCACAAACACACAGACACACAAATATAACATACACACACACACACACAAACACAAACACAAAGAGCCCCTCTCTTTCTCTCTCTCTCTCTCTCTCTCTCTCTCTCTTACTATAGGCGCGCGTAGAGAGGCACAACTGGTGTGCATGTCTCTATGCGCACCTTTAGTACTGTGCATCCACTAGTGTATGTGTTTATGTGTGTATATGTGAGTGTTATAGAGAGAGGAAGTAAGGCGGGGGAAAGAGAGAGAGAGAGAGTCTTTCTGTTAACCTTATACTAACGGCGCGAGGAGGTGTTTTTTGAGGGTCAAAACATGCTCCACGCGCGCCGTTAGTAATGGGAATCTCTCACTCTCATTCTTTAAATATGCTAAGCTATAGAAAGAGAGGAGAGGAGAGAGGAGAAAGAGAAGAGAGAAGAGAGAGAGAGAGAGACAGAGAGAGAGAGAGCATGGGAGGGTGAAGAGAGGCATAGAGAAAGATGGTGTAAAATGCTTATGAAGTGCAATAATTTCAATCCTCCGGTATTAGGCTTTCTTTTTGAGTTTTTTATTTTTGTCCAAAAATTACTAAAAGAGGGATTTGTTTTTGTAAAACTAACGGACAGGAGCGAGCAGACATATGATAGGCATTAGCTAAGATTGCCTTAAATGCCTCTCCCGAGCCTTAAGTAAAAAGCCACATTTTTTGGGTTTTTTTTGACACATTTTTGCCTCTCCGGATGTCGGATGAGACAAGTAGACATTCGTTTTTGGGTATTTGGCGTTTCGGACGCATTGTGGTGTCAAAAGCCTCAGATTCTATCACTATTTGACAGTTTGTACTTTTCAACTTTCAATGATGACGTAAGCTCTTTATCATGCGTCGCACTCTGCCTCCTGAAAAAGACGCTCACATAATTAAAAAAGTGACCGTTTCAAGGACGATTGGGAATATAAATCTACTTTTTAAATGTCTGGTTGTCCTTTTGGACGTACTCACAAGGTGCAAGTAAATTTTATAAAATGAGATAGTTCTTAGAGAGTAGAAAAGACAATTTCTTACCGAGGCCGAGCAATGTTTTTGATGCAACTATTTAGGTTCTAGGCTATGGCCATTTCTAGCACCAAATATGACTGGCCACCCTGACGCCTTCCGTGTCCGGCCTTAGCTACTATCCTAACAAATAATGTTGCTACAGAGGGGATAGGAATAATATTACCATGCACTTGTTGCATTTCTTGGCCCTATGTTCTTGTATGTATTCTTTCCTCAAACAATCCTTATAACACCGTTGCAGATCACATCTTGGCTCGCCCTGCACATATATAGCGCTTCATTAAATAAACATGCGTGTGCTCTCCATCAACTGCGTTTCGGCTCTTGGCCCATGACTCTACAAATGCAACACTCTCCCCAATTTCCATTTGAGGGAATGCTGTGCTGAGGTGCCATCTAGGTATTAAATACATGCGACATAAATAATATCTTTTAAAATTGTCATCAATAGCACTTGTGCACTAGCCCATAAAAGAGTGTGGGCCTTTCTAGCCTCTGATAAGATAGCACTCATCATTGCCTATTAGAATTGGTCAACATCAGTGCAAACGATAGTTTAGAGTAGCTTTTAAATGAAATAATTTGATTTTAAAAAAGAGGAAAACTTACCAGAAAACACTTTTATTTTTTTGGGGAATTCCAAAATTCCCTCAACTTTCTCAAAAGACCAAATTAACCCCCCAATATTTTTGTATAATTGAACAAATTCCCAAAATTCTCGCTCTTTTTCAAAATAATGTTCCAAAAGTTAGATCACTCCAGAGTGTGATTTTAGTGAGGAAAAAGTGTTTTCAGCTTAATTTTCTTGTGAAAAAAATGAATTTTTTTAGAGCCATTTCACAGTGAAAAACTATGGTGTTACATTGTTCGGATATATAAGAGTGCTTAGAGACTTGAGTTTCTTGAGATGGTAGGTACATTGGGTTCTAGGGGAGTATATTTTGGTAGCTTTTTCTTTAAACAATATAAAAACCATCTACATTAGTATACCATTCTAAAGGACGTTAGTCTTCTTGCCAATGCCTCTCAAGGGATTTTGAGGTGATTGAGCTCTTGGAATCGCTGTTGGTCTACCAGTAGGTTCGTCCATGCACTGATTTCTGGTAGTCGTAGCTGTATTTTACTAGGGCTCTAAGGTGGAGGCGAGGCTGGAATAGAGTGCTGAAGATGGATGTTGACATGACTGCACTTTGGAGCTCGAAATAGTGCTTGCGAATGCGGCTAGAACCTGTCTGTCCGAACCCGCGGCGCGGCTTGGTTTGAAATTCTTACAGACGGTTAAGTGTGGAGGCGGACTTTTGGCACTAAGGGTTTCAATTGCAGGTTCAAATTTAAATACTCCGTTTGAGTGGGACTGAGAGTGTCAAGTTGATCTTATTTTCTTTTGTTGTCAAAAGAGAATTGGCTGTGGAGAGGGCACAGTATTTGAACTTTTGATGACCATTACCTGAAACCAATGCATACTCACCAAAATGCGTCGAGGTAGACAATGAGGAAAAACATTGCAGCTGTTAGTAAACGGTTGCATGCACTGAGGGAGGCGATTTGGGCCTACAGGCACCAAGCGGTGGATGGTGAGAGGCCAAGCTGAGCTGAGCGTGGCCGAAAATAGCTAAGAAAAGCACTTTCGAGCATGCTAGCTTGTGCACACATAACAAACTTACTGTGGTGCAGGAATTGACTTAAATTAGATGAAAAATTGGCTTGAAACTGTATCACGCGATACGGGGCACAGGACTCATCGCGTGCGGTTATTGGGGGCGTTACTGTGCGTGCGAGAGGGACATTGCTTGCAAATGTTTGGGCATATGAACGAGTAGCTGCAGGAATAGGTCCCATGCCAGCTCGTTTGATAGAGACAGAGAGCGGCCACTCCATGCGTGTCAGGAGGAGAGAGAGAGAGAGAGAGAAGAGAGAGAGAGAGGAGAGAGAGAGAGAGAGAGAGAGAGAGAGAGAGAGAGAGAGAGAGAGAGAGAGACTCTCCTCCTCCAGGCTACTGAGGCACATCCGTCGGTCCCTTGCACTACAAGTTTTTGAACTTTTCACAAGTTTAGAAAAAGGCCCTTTTTTCCACCCATTTTCATAGTTCATCGAAGAATTTTGGGCCGTGTAAAAGTTTCAATATAATAAAAATAAGATTCTCATGGAAAAAGCAATTTTTTAAAAAGCAAATGTTGACTTTTCCATTCAATTTTGGAACAGTCACGGCACCGTGACTGTTCCAAGAGTGTGATTTTTTTTTTCAATGGAAAAATAGCTTTTCAGCTTTTATTTTTTCGCGCTTGTGCGTATAAAAAAGTCATTTTCTCAGTCAGTGGGTGTGAATCGCAATTTTTCCACTCGTTTCGCAGCTGTGAAAAGATCCAAAACTTGTAGTGTTGGCCACCATGAGAGAGAGAGAGAGAGAGAGAGAGAGAGAGAGAGAGAGAGAGAGAGAGAGAGAGGAGAGAGAGAGAGAGAGATGCCAGGTCTCGTCGCAAAGGCGCACGCACACACACACACACACACAGAGGGAGAGAGGTGCCAGGTCTCGTTGCAAAGCCAGACACACACACACACACACACACACACACAGATATGCCAGGTCTCATCAAGAAGGCAGACACACACACATACAAAAAGAGAGAGAGAGAGAGATCTTTTACTTTGAGCGTACGTGCAAAGAAACAGAGATAGATCTCTCTTGCGCGCGTTCTTTCCTGCGTGATGAGTGTACCCCGTGAATTGGGTGTTGTCAAGTAGGCAACCCCGCTTTTTGCCCCAGGCTTCAGGACCAGATCTGGCCAGATTCCTCTCAATCATCCTACTTTCCAAAATTGGCATGACCTATCGATAGAAAGAATAATAGAGTGAAGAAACAATTTGCCGATGGCATTCTCCCGGGACCACATTTGCGCTAATGAATGTTTGCTCCGATTCACAAAGATCTGACAAGTGTCAAATATTCATAAATTGTGAGTTTGTCATTGTCCACTTCAGCTCCTCCTCCTGCATCACCTCATGAGTGTGAAGCTTCCTTTATCCACTGCTTTGTTTGTGATGCGAGACAACTCTTTCACTAACATGGTCATTCTCCAAAATTGCCACCTGGCATCCTGCTACCCGCAGTGGCCTTGGAAGGCAATGGTTCAACATGGCCCCTAACATGGCATCCAATGTCAGGGTGTTGTGCTGTGTTGGCGACCTACTCTTGGATGACATCCACGTCCGCCGGCGTCATCTGTGTACACAATTCCCATGTTTCTCTTTGACATGGACATCTTGGATGACACGTTCATGGATGCGTCTCGCATTGCTCATTCGCTTGGCCTTCCATAGATCAAGGCTCAATCTCCTCACACATTATCACATCACTAGGTGCGACTCTTCAACACCAAATTACAAGGACATTCCTTAGCCATGCCTTCCACATATCATGAATAGGCTTATAGGTTGAACCTAGTTTGAGATGTGCCAGGTTGAGAGGGGTTGAGCTGCGACAGGCAGAGCCGAGTATTCCATTTCCCACTAAATGATTGCCCTGGACATTGAATCTGCTGCTTCGAATTCTCAATCCGGTAGGCGCTGCTGTGGAGTGTGTAGGAGAAGTAAGGAATGTGAGAGAAGGGGAATTGGGGAAAAAGGAGCAGTTGCACAATAGGGTTAGTGGAGAGGAAAATCAGAGAGTGATGGCCGGAAATGACATGCCATATGGGGTGCCTCTACACCACACATAGCTTGAACATCCCCAAGCATCATCTCAAGGTAGGAGTAATCCTATAGGTAGAGAGGGGCACCACCTACCATAAGTGCGGCTAGGACGCAGACATACATGACCTAGGGTAGCAAAAGTGAGATGCCCTCTAGGTAACCAACATGAAATGGTGATACAACAAACGTCCACATGTAGAAAATGCCTAGTCAACAATAAGGAGTGTGTGTACGAGAGATGTATGTGACAAGGTTGGAATGGAGCATACTGACTCATTGGAGAGGTCGCTCTTGACTGTTACAAACCTGGCTCTCGGCACTAGGGGTGTATGATGGAATGCAAGCGCCATATGGTGCATGGAGAAGTTGAAATTAGCGAGAAGGTTAGTTGAGGAAAAACATCAAGACGATGCAGCCACGGACTACATCAATCACCAACATCGAGAGCGACCCAAGGTAGTATGGTGTGAATGCATTCACTCCTGGCGTGCTCATGTTTCCTTGTGGGGGAGTAATGACTGCGTTATGTGTATGGAGTGGTTGTGACTAGTAACTTAACCATGGTGTAGTGGATAATGGGGAAAATGGTGATGTTGCCAATGCTAAAATGCCCAAGCTTGCAACCAAACATGATGCCATGAGCTCTCTAGCTTGGGGTGCATTATGTGCTTAGTGGTGCTTAAAATGTAGAGTGCATGGAGCTAGTGTGTTCCTCCTTCACTTGTGCCTTCTTTGTGCTTAGCGGAGGCCTCTTTATATAGGCTTGAGAGGTGGTCCTTACCCAATGGTCCTTGCAAATATCCACTGGTCGCTGTAGGTAGCCTAGATGCCTCTCTAGTAAGAGAGATAGAGAGGGAGAAAAGGTAGAGATAGAGAGATGAAAGAGTGGGGTGGGGAGAGTTTTTTTACAATCCACTAGACACTGGCTATGTTATTAGGGAAGAGTGGAGTTCGGGGCATTTACAAGTGGTTTTGTTGATGGTTCAGGTGGTCGGTGTGAGGTTTAAGGCTGCCAGAATTGGTAGTTGTTGCGGGAAGCCGAGATGCTATGTGTCGCTTCCTCTCGGTCCCGGCAAAGGCATGCCTTTGGCGCCTTTCCTTTTTTTGGTGTCGGCGGTGCACGAGCTGATCGTCTTTGCGGATGGTGTTGATGTCGTATTTCTCTTTCCCCTTTTTTTATTGTGGATGTGTATATGCGTGCGTGCAATGTGTGCGTGCATGTGTGTGTGTGTATATAGGCGTGTTTGTATATATATGAGCGCGTTTTATGCGTGTCGGTGCTCGTAAGTGCGTCTATGGGTGAGTTTGTGAAGACGTGTGTATATATGTGAGTGCGTGAGTGTGAGTATGTGTTTATGTGTTGTGGGTGCGTGCATATGTGTATGTATTTAGGGATTGTGTGTGTAAACGAGTGTGTGTGTGTGGGAACGAGAGCCTGAGGGGTATTATTATTACTTTTTTTTTTTCATATGTTGGCTCGGTTATAGTGGACGAGAGTGGGAGAGACGGCGTGAGTGAGCGTGTGATGGGAGAGAGGGGGTGAGAGAGTCTGTGTTGTGTGTGTGTGTGTGTGTATAATGTGAGAGAGAGAGAGAGAGAGAGAGAGAGAGAGAGAGAGAGAGAGAGAGAGAGAGAGAGAGAGAGAGAGAGAGAGAGAGAGAGAGAGAGTTTTGCTATTGGTTTGCACCTGCACAAGCATGCGGGAGAGAGAAAGAGGGAGAGAGAGTTTTGGGCTACTCCTGGCCGACACAGAGAGTGAGGGAGGGAGTGTGAGAGGGTGTGTGTGTGTGTGTGTGTGTGTGTGTGGATAAGAATAAGAGAGAGGGGAAGCTCTTCTGGCACCTTCGGGCTTGAACCGGGAGCAGGGGAGAAAAGAGAGAGAGAGGGGGGGCCTTTGACTGCTCCTGGCCCGACAGCGAGCGAGGAAGGGGGGTTATTAAGGGTCAAGGGGTGAGGTAAGGGTAGGGGATTATGAGAGAGAGAAAGAGTGTGTATTATTGCTGGCCTTCGGGTTGTTTACACACAGAGAGAGAGAGTTGGAGAGTGAGAGAGAGAGTATGGAGATGGAGAGAGAGAGAGTAAGAAAGAAACAGAGAGAGTATATGCTACGTGGCCCGCCGGTGGAAGGAAGACATGAGGGGAGAGAGGGGTGTGTGTGAGGCCAAGATAGTGTGGATGAGAGGAGAGGGTGGTTGAGGTATGGCGGCCCTGTCAAAGGGAGAAAGACAAGCGAGGAGGGGTGAGAGAGAGAGAGAGAGAGAGAGAGAGAGAGAGAGAGAGAGAGAGAGAGATAGAGAGAGGGAGACTTTGTAAAAGCACGGCGGCCCGCTATAGGGACAGAGAGTGTGTGATATTATGCGCCCTGCGGGACTTGGTGGAAGAGGAAGAAAGGGGAAAAAAAAAATGAGAGGGAGTGGGGGTGGTGGCGGCAGTAATAATAAGAAAAAATGCTATATTTTTGTGGTTTTCTTTACCTCCCGCTCCCCGAATGGGTTGATTCATGCGGTCTCGGCTTCTAAAATTGAGAACTTTAAACTCTTAGGCCGGGCTAGAGGGCGGTGTGGCTAACCCGATATCAATAGCCCTCCCCCTAAGGTTATGGGCATTCATGCCTTTAACTCGTCTGTTTGATCATTTTCGTCGGAGGTGGAGGTTGATGGTGTATCCTCATTAGGAATGTCGATAGGTGGAGTCTGATCAAATCATAGAAAATAAGGTTTGAGCCACCAACCATTTACTCTGGTCTTATGAAGCTTACCATCAGCTTCCATAAGCTGGTAACTTCCATTGGCATACCTTTTCCTGATGATGAAAGGGCCCTCCCATTGGAGTAGGAGCTTCTTATCTTTGCATGTGCCAAAGCGATTGTCATAGGGGAGCACCAACATTCCTTTCTTTAAATCTTTGCTCCGAAGATGCTGGTTGAAATTAAGCGGTCTGTGCTCTGTATGTGCCGCGTAATAATTGATTGCTTCGTCTCTGTCCAGCTGTAGTCTTTCCAAGTCGAGGATGTGATCTCTCAAATGCATGTTGGGCCGTTGAAGCTGCCTTGCCATCACTCTGAGACTTGGTAGTTGCACCTCAATAGGCAAGATTGCCTCCTTGCCAAATACCAAATGATATGGGGTGAACCCCAAAGATAAACGGAATGAGGTTTTGTAGGCCCACAAAGCTGGGAGTAGATACTTATCCCAATCTTTAGGATGATTTTTAACCTGCTTGGTGATAATTTTACAAACCATTCCATTCACTTTCTCAACTAGGCCATTACATTGAGGGTAATATGGTGATGGGTGCCTCCTTGTAATGCCAAGTTTTTGCATTAACTCTCCTACCAAGTCTGCTCTGAAACCTAGCCCTCTATCAGAGATGATTTCTAATGGTGTGCCAAACCTACAACATATGTGCTCATAGAAAAAACTTAGCTACCTCTACAGCTGTGATCCTAGTTGTGGTTGTAGCTTCCGCCCATCTAGTCATATAGTCGATTCCCATGATGATGTAGAACTTCCCTGAGTTGGCCCTAGGAAATGGTCCTATGGCATCTATACCCCATTTTTCAAATGGTCCATATGAAAGGATAGGTGTCTGTGGTTCAGGCATGAGTGACCTGGTGCCGGCCTTTTGACATAACTTACATGTCTTACACCAGTGGTGTACATCACGGTTGAGGCTAGGCCATACAAAACCAGCCTCCTGTAAGATTTTCCTAGTTGTTATATCTAGGCAAAGTGACCACCACAAACACCATCATGACAACTGGCAATTACCCCCGTAATTTCATTAGAGAGAGGAACTTCCTGAGTATTTGGTCCTTACCCTTACAATACAAACCGTCATTGATAAGCCAAAAAATGCATGATGTCAGGTAAGGTGTCACTACCTTGAAATAGAGGGAGCTTTAGCTTTATAGCCCCAACCACCATTTCTTGCAGTCTTTCGCTTGCTAAGGTATCGACTTCATGGTTTTGAGCCCTTGGGATGTGGTGTAGTTGAACTGCTTCAAACTTACCCAACAGAGTTTTTACACAGCTTAAGTGAGTCCTCAAGCTAGGATTCTTGCATGTCCATACTCCATTTACTTGCCTTACCAAAAGTAGAGCATCCCCAAATACGTTAAGGCGCTTACCCCTTGCGAGACGCACCATTTTAAACCCTTGGTTGGTGCTGTATACTCAGCTTCATTGTTAGAATGTGATTCTAACAAATGGCCAAGCTAAAATACCATGATACCTTTGTCATCAAAGACCACTATGCCTGCCAGCTGCTTTGTCAGATGCTCGCTTGTAGGCTCCATCAAAGTAGAGAGAGTGTGCTCTTTCTACCACCGGTGGCTCTGGAAGTGAGTGAATTTCTTCCCCTTTAGATTGCTTCACCTTCTTCTCAAAGTTTTGGTAGGTCATGAGTCCCCCAAGATTGCCCTTGTCGTGCTTTCTACCTGTACAGTGTAGTCAAAATCTTGCAGACGAACTATCCATTTAGTAATCCTAGCAGAAACATCCATGTGTTGTACAACATAGGGAAACATCTCATCCATGGTTAAAATCACAAATTGCCTAGGCAGCAAATATGACCTGAACTTTGTAGCTGCAAATATAAGGGCTAGGACTAGGTGTTCCACATGGGTGAAACCTTTCTCTGTTGTTGTCATCATTCGACTGGAGAAGTAGATTTGCCTCATGAAACATGTTATTTTATCCTTCTGGAGTAGCAGAGCCTCCAAGGAGTCATCACCCACACTTGAGGTGACATAGAATTTTTCATCCCACTTAGGTGGTGAGATAGTTGGTAAAGTGTCTAAGACCTCCTTTACCTTGTTGTAGTGATGCTCGCTCTCCTCTCCCAGGTGAAAGTTGATCTTTGAGTGAGCTATTGCAGTGGTAGAACAAGTTGTGATAGTAGATGTATGAATCTACTCAAGTACCTCACCTTTTGTAAAAAAGAGACGAGTTGACGTACGGTTGTTGGTGAAGGTAGGGCTATGAGTGCAGACACCTTACTTGGATCGGCGTTGATACCATTTGCTGAAATTTCATGGCCTAACAGAATGACTCTACTTTACCCAAGGTGGCACTTGTCCACATTTAATTGCCCACCTAGGCTTTGCAACCTTGCCAAACCCTTAGTTACCTTTTCTAAGTGTGAAATGTGAGGGCTATATATACAAAAATCATGAATGAACACTCTTATGGATGTTCCAAAGCATGGTTGAAAGACATATGTGACATATCTTTGGAATGTGGCAGGTGCATTTGTGAGACCAAATGGCATAACTCTGTATGCAAAACAATCCCATGGCGTAATGAAAGTGGTTTTTAGCTGATCTTCCAAGGCTATGCATATTTGAAAATACCCAGAATAACCATCACACACGGTGTAGCATTCAAAACACGCCACTTCATTCAAAATTTCATCCAAGAAAGGGAGAGGAAAGTGGTCTCTCTTTGTAGCTGCATTTAGTGGTTTGCAGTCAACGTAGACCCTCCACTTACCATTCTTTTTAGGCGTCACTACTATAGGTGACACCCACTTTGAGTTTTCTACAGGATAGATGAACCCTTCTTCTAGTAGCTTCCTTACCTCAGCTAGGAGTGCATTTTCTTGTATGACCCCCAGCCGTCGTAGCTTTTGCACAACTGGTTTTACCCCTTCCTTCAGCTTAATATGGTGTTCCACTACTGTAATACCTGTGATTCTTTCATAGTTGTCAATGAAAAGGTCAGGAAATCCCATCAACATTTGCAAAAATTTATCTTTCTCCTCAATTGTTAATTCCATAGACAACATACCCTTCAACCTACTCTCTTCTAGGCCAAGTGATTTACTTTCCTCTTCTTTGATTTGCCCTTCTGGTGATGGGTCGCTAGTTGTGCTTACCTCCTCCTCTGAAGTGGAAGACTCACTAGTGGTTTCATCTGCTGATGTCTCTAGGCCCATTTGCTTCTGCTTTCCAGTCTTCATGTCGTAGTAGATTGTCTCCCCTTTCTTACCAGTCATGCGTAGAAGGCCAGTGCCCCAGTCCTGCTTGGCCTTCATGGCCATCAACCATGGCCTTCCAAGATTAATGGATAGACCTCCCCTTTAGTAGGCATTACAAAAACATCTACTTCTACCTCAATGTTGAAAGCTTTTATCTTCACAGCACTTACCACACCTGCACATTTTACTTTTGCGTTGTTTGCCATCTTTGCCTTGCATGGAGAAGGTCTGTCAACCTCGAGCCCTAGCCGAAGCATCGTAGCTTCACTCATCACACAAATTTGTGAACCTCCATCAATGTAGGTGTTTCCAACCCTCATACCCTTTTTGTTGACGTCGACAATTGGAAGGATGTCATCCATGTTGCGACCCAAAATTTCTCTGAGTACCTTTGCTTTGGAGCGCCTTGTACTTATCATTTTGAACCATTGCCACCTTACCTTTAATGCAAGATGTAGCAGTTGTGGCCATGTAATCTTTGGTCCTTGCTCTGCCACATCCAATGTTAGATCATAGGGTCTAGAACTTTTCCCTAATTGAAAGTCGGTGATGCCTATTTTCCATCGTGGCCTTGATGGCCTCTTGCTAGTCTCTCCTTTCATGCTTCTCTCATCATCATATTGTGTAGCTTTCTCCCTCCTAGATCTCTTTACAGTCATGGATTCAAATGGTTCAACAAAGGTTACCTTCTCCTTACTCTTATCCCTCTCCTTTACTCCGGGTGGATCCACTACTACGGCCTTTCCTTTCTCTTCTAGCCTTATGATGTTTACAGGGCGATCAGGTGGTGGTGCCGGTGGAAGAGGTGGAATGGGTGCTTTTGGTGGTGCCTGGGGTGGACGTAGAATTTGTGTTGGTGGGGTTGGTGCTCGGGGTGGGGGTTTCTCTCTCTAGGGGGTGACACTTGGTTCCTCCTACCTACTCTATTATAGTTTTGTCGCGGTTTGGGACAATAGTACATACCGTGACCATCTTCTCCGCAGTTGTAGCAGTGATACTCCCTGTTTTGTCGTCGTTCTCTTCCTGGGTCTTGATCTCTTTCTTGATTCCTTCCTTGCTGTATCAAGTGGACATACAAATTCTGTAGCTGGTCAGTAATATGGGCCAACATATCTTGTTGGTCATTTCTTACCCCAGGAGCCGGTGATGGTGGAGGAATGGTGTTTGTCATGGTTGTTGGGGTCGACGTGATGTTCTTGCTTCTGTTGACTCGATTTCTTTGGCTTTCATCCGCAGCTTCTTGTCCTTAAGGCGAGCAATCTCGACGACTAACTCGTACGTAGCCAGGAAACTACCCTTCACCTTCTCCTTGAGAAGTGACCATAAGCCATGCGTGAACCGGTCCTTTTTTAGGAAATCGGGTGCAGCTTCCCCTCTTGCCAGTGACTCAACCCACCGTTCCCATAAATCCACAAACTTGGACTCATAGGTGGCATATTCTAAAAGACCCTCCTGCTTCAAGTCTCTCAACTTGTCCCACAGCTTCTCTGAAGTAGTACCTCCCCCAAAGCAGCTCTTAAAAGCAGTTTTCAAGGGTTCCCAATCATCCTTAGTTGATTGTGGAAGTGCGTTGTACCATGACTAGCTTCTAGTTTCATGAGCTGCTTAAAGATTCTAACCCAGGATTCATCTGTATCTTTGTTGCTTACCACACATGCTACTTCAAATTCATCTAAGACATCTGTTACCAAATCCTCCCCCTTCTTTCCTTTAAATGTTGTAAATGCTACACTTTCCATGATTACTGAGAGAGAGAGAGCTAGAAAGACACATTGCTTAGCTTGCAATCAAAAGTTTCTTTTTTCTCTTTACAAGGAGACGTGTATACCCTTTTTATAATAGAACATAGATTAAAATCTCAAATGGTACATTGCCTTGTACCAAAGGTAAGACAAATGGTTGATCTGATGCCAGAACCTCAAAGAAGAACTCCCCACCCAGCATGGTGTCAATGACATGCTGGTAGTGAGCCTTCAAGTTCAATATTACCTTGATTGAGTGTACTCGCATCGGAATGTGTGATCTGCCTTGAGGTAAGTTGTATTGATTCATGTGAAGCTTAGAGGTGCTTAGTCACTGTCCAAGCTTGTGGGAGAGGGTGCTGTTCTTTCCTGAAACAAGCTCACTAGATCCCTAGTCTCTCTAGTGAGAGCGTTAGCATGTGCTTCCGTTATCTGTGCTGCAGCATCAAGTGCGACTTGGAAACTGACTGTGATAATGTTAGAAGCTGGACACACCCCCCACAACAACTAACTACTTGGAAGATTATTATTTTTGTAATTATTCATTCATTGAGGAAAACCTGATTTTTCACCTTGTAAATATTGGGACTTACAGAAGTTTCGAGATTATATCCTAGTTTTGATAGTTAGATTGAGTAGATGGTTGATTTTGGAACTTTAGGGTTTGAGAATTGTAAGGTATATATACCACTTTTTGACCTTAATGAAAGACCCCTTTTGTCATTTTTAAAACAAGTTTTGAAGTCTGTGAGTGAACGTACTATGTACGAGAGAGAGTGTGAGCTTCATCTTGACGATACGTGTGCACCGGTGGTCGGAATCGAGTGCGGAGAAGTGCAACGTGTTGCCCCCGACGAGAGCTACGTGCCGATACCTACATTGCGCGCGTACGGTCCGGTTTTGCGAGCTCCTTCTACGAGCTTCATTTGGTGTTTGGGTGAGCATACGTTGTCCGATTTTGCATTGCAGCATATCCACACGTTCACATTGAGTAGAACTACACATTAGGTACTTTAGATGTTGAAAACGAAGACCTGCAGATTTTGGCCAGACATCCTACGTGATTTTGCACCGGTGTTCTGGTTCAAAGACCTTAGGGAGAGCGACCTATTGGTGTTAGTAGGGTCTCCTTCAAGTTCTATGGTGTTTAGAGATTGTTTGATGGGTGTTCGGCTCTAGAAAGCATTGTAGGAAGCTTCCTCTTATGCACTCTTGAAGGCTGTGACTTAGACAATTGGTAGAGACCTCTGTAGGAATTAGTTAGGAGTCCGTCGAGTGTAGGTTGACACCTTATGCTTGCTTCCACGTGCCTGTGGGTCGAGCTTCGTCCTTAGCTGACATTATATGTTAGGTGAGTTCTCGTTGTGCTGACGTCCGTCGCGACGTATCCGTCCAACATTGGCGCTGTTGCCGGGGACGAAAACCTTAGGTAGGTGACCAAGACTAATCCTTGAGGATTGGGATTTTTGGCTTGCCAAGCGTCTTGTTTTACATTTAGATAGGATCAGAGGGTGGAGGACTCTCTAGGTCTTAGAGGGAGTCTAGGAAGCGTGTGTCTGGCCTAGATCCTTCGACTTAGGTAGATTAGGTAGACCAAGATAGTTTTAGGTAGTAGTCGAGTTCTTGAGTAGGAATTGGAGTGGTAGAAGCGGTGAGAGGAGAGCTTGAGAGTACGGAGAGGCCAAAAAGCAACCAAAACACCATTATCACCATTCCACACGATAAGTAGGAGTAGAGTAAGTAGGACATCATGATTCAGGATCTAGAGCATTTCATGCATGTATACATGCTTGATAAAGTCATCACAAGTTTGTAAAAGACGCAAAAGTGTGTTTGAAAGCCTAAGTGAAGTCCAAAAGTTACTGTGAGTGTTTCTGATAGATCTACAGAGCATCAGGAGCATTTCTGTCAGAAAAAAAATTAATTTCAAGCCAGGAGACGTCCTACACGTAGGATGTCTACAGGCTAATCTGGGGAGAATTTTGGGATTTTGAGTTGACCCGTGTGTTCAGAAGGTGGGGTTTACCCTAATTTTAACTGGAAAGTGGAAATTTGACCATATCTGGACAGGATAAGGCCAGATAGACTGAAATTGCCAGACATCCTACTCAAATTGTGCCAAAAGCATTATTTTGAGACCAAAATCATAAGATGGCTGCATGAGCATGTCTTGCATGATATATTGAGTGATTGAAAGGGGTTTCATCTCATTTGAGTGAGAAAATTGGGTTCAAAGCGGACTTTAGCACGTTTGACTGAAAAAGGCAAGAACAACTAAAATTGGGGATTTGGAAATCTAAACCAAAATCTAAGCATACCACTGGGTTACTGACATCAAGGGGAAGATGTGGGACAAGTCTGGGGTCAAACAGGCCAAAAAGACATCCTACGCGTAAGATGTATTCTGTGTGATTTTGGACTCTAAACCAAATTTCGAGTATACCAAAGTGATCAGCAACTCAAGGGGAGCCTGGGCTTTGAGTTTGAATCCATTCTGATGAAAAAGAAATTCTACGCGTAGGATGTCTAAAGCAAGAAATTGAAGCCAGACATTGACAGTGGGCATAGCAAGGTATTGTATAGCCTAAAAGGCAAGCCTCCTAGTCAATTTTGGTCCAAATTGGAGTTGATTAGACTGATCAAGATCAGCAACAGGCTGTCGGAATAGATTTCTAACTCATTGACCAGCTAATAGGTGTCCAAATCAAAAAGTAAAAGCAGCTGTAGGCTCAGTACAACAAGGGGAAACCACAGTGCAAAAATCTAGGCAAAACAAAGCAGGAGACATCCTACGCGTAGGATGTCTATTGGGGCCTACTGAAGAGAAAATTTGACTAGGCATAGACAATGAGATTTCATTTGGCTTAAGGGTCCCAAAACTTCTTTCAGAAGTGAATTTGGACCTTGTTTGCGCATTTGACGAAGCAAAGACTGAATTCAGACTTTTTCGCGTAAATTGACCAACATCCGAGGGAAGTACAATTTCAGATTAGCATACCTAATCTAGAACATCAGCAGTGTATAAAATATAGTAGTGGTTGAGATTAACTCTCCAGTTATACCAATCATTACTAAGATAACCTCTAGCAGATAAATGCTTTGATTCAATTGCCGAAATTAAAACGCTTGTGTACAGGTATATTCCAGCAAACAAAGCAAGAAGTCGTGCAGAAACTGATCCTTTTCCAGGTGAGTGGTTGGATTTGTGATAAATTGCATTGATAAGTTTGATGAATTTAAGATCAGGAAGATACATTGTTAGAGACCAGAAGGTGGCAGGTGAACAAGGTAGCTTAGTGTCCACCGAAGAGAGTGTAGCTCAGGCAAGGCTAGATCCACTAGCACCGATTATTGAGGAAGGTAGTGATACTGAAACTTCATCAGACAAATCTTTCTTCATGATGGGTAGTCAACAGCCAGGAGGTTTCACCTATGGTGGACCTATGCGAGGAGGAAGCACCTCCCAAAATCCTTTGAATGATTCCAAGATCACTGTGATCCTCTTAGAGGGAACAAACTCGAGGGGAGCTCTAGTCTATTCTGACTATCGAGGACGCAAGTGCATTTGTATCGAAGAGAGGCGAGCTCAGAGATTGGAGATAATCCGATTCTATGATGATGGAGATAGATTCCGAGACGAAATAGGGAACCACTATCTGATAGTTAGTAACCCTGAAGATTACAACAGATATGGAGATAACATGGCGAAAGAAAAAATGGTTTCAGAAGCTCAAGAACCGCCACCAAACATGGATCGACCCGGAGCTATTTTAATGTATGATAAGAAAACAACCAGGGTTCCAACTTATAATGAGAACGTGGGAATCTACAAGCATGAGAGTGAGGGTATAGTCTCTTACTTTCACAGCAAAGAACCATACGTAAACAAATTAAGCAAGGACAAGGTTCTTTACTTATTCTCTTATGAAACTGCTATGGGGAAGGGGATAGCTTTTGTTGATAGATACGGGCGAGAATACCAACGTATTCTCCCAGAGGAGGAAGAAAGGGCAACAGGTCCAGGAGCATCAGCATATGCCCCTCTTTTCATTTACTCTAGCATGCACATTTTCTCGATATCATTGCCTCTTATATCTCTTACTCTCTTGTCTAATTTTCGATTGCGGCCGATATCTAGTGAAGAGTCACTAGATGAATTGCTACTCGTGTCTTCTCCCCTCCCGGATAGATTGTCATCTCGGGTGCCACACTGGGTCTTGAATGGTTTGTCCCCACATTTGCACCAAGATTTAACTCATATTCTTTGTCCTCAGTGTCGATTTCAATTGATGATTCGAACTCCAAATCGTGTGGGCTATAGTCTTGTGAGATGCTACTTCCAATGTCAATCAAGCCTTCATCTTGTAGGTCATCAGAAGCTATATGAATTGGTACCATCATTTTTAAAGGTACGAGTGGTGGCATTTAATCATGGTTATCAAGCCGCACGAGGGCGAAGGGATTTTCAAGAACCACCACTCTATTCAAGGTATCAAGGAGAGAGTAAGCCAAAGAATCAAGGGTCAACAGATCCAGGAGGACCACCCATAGAACGAGTTCGAAGAGAAGAACCACCTCCAGCGAGAACCGTTAGAAATTATGGCTTAGGAGCACCACTGGGAGAGAAAGCAGCCTATTACAAAAGACCTGAGGAGGTATATTGATTAGGACGTGGAGATCCAATGATGAGGTTTGTAGACCATCGGAGAATTAGACCCTCTCAAGTGCAAAAATGGGTAAACAAGAAATACATAGGAAGCAGAGACCCAAGAGATCATGTAGCAGCCTTTGTGTGCGTAATTATAGCCAAAGAGGTGTTAGACTTCCCTACCCAATTTGCAGGGTTTGGACTAACCCTAGAGGATGATGTTGCCACTTGGTTTGACTCTATAGAGCATAGAGACTTTGAGTCTATGGAGGAAGTGTTTGAAGAGTTTATCAAGGAATTCTCACAAAGGGAATAGCTCATAATACCCTCTCATAGATCCATAAATTCAAACAGAAAGATGGAGAATCTATACGAAAGACAGCCCTAAGACTAAAAAGATATGTTAAGTTCTGTCCTATTGAAGAATTGCCAACTCAGTCCAGACTTATGCTAATATTCATCCAAGGACTAAGGAATGCGGATCTCCAGAAAGATTTACATATGAAGAGGAGCACGACGTTGAATGAATTGACCAAGGAGGCTCTTTACCTGGTGGACAATTGTGCGGTCTACAAAGAGGGGGAGTTCAAGGACCTTGACGACGATTTGTCTTCACAACAAAGTGGAAGCAAGTCTTCTAAGACAACACCAAAAGGAGAAGTAGCGGTAAACCAGGAGCAGCTTGTAGATGAAGTGCTAAAAAAGATCAACTTGTACGCCAAACCCTAGGCTAAACAGCCCAAGTGGTGTGCTATTGAACAAAAATGGACAAACCATGGGACCGAGGAATGTTATTATAACAAGGGATATGTGAGAGAGAGACCTTACGCTCCCCAAGCTCCGGTAGCTTCTCCTCAAGTTCCACCGATGCCTAGATATCAATCAGGCAACCTACCAGGACCTGTAGGTGTTGAAAGACCACAACCGGTGTTGGCGCAACAACCACCCCTACCAGGATTACGACCAGTTGGTATAAGATACACACCAACCGTGATTGAGCATGCATATTATGAAGATCCCAATGGATATGCGGCAAACCCTATCTATTATCCACTGGAAGAGCCCTCGACACCAAACCATGGAGCATGATAGGATATACATGACCACCAACTGCTGCACAGGCAGCAGGAGAAGGAAGATATAGCTTAGATGAACGAACATTGTTGTTCATAGCCAATGGAGGAATGGGAGGACAGAGACATGCATACCAACAAGGAGGAGCTCAAGGAGCACCTTAACAACCCAAGGGACCCTTCTACAAGTGTGGTGGAGACCATTGACTGAGAGACTGTCCTCATGATGAAATCATTAGAGTCAATGCGTATTGCCCAGAATGTGGAATTACTCATTTGATCCCTGAATGCCCTGAAAACCCAAGAAAAGGAGAAAAAACCACCTTGAACATGCTAGAAACAGTACCTTCCAGTGGAGGGTCAGAAAATGAAACAATCATACCTATTCAGGCGGTAACACGAGCCCAAGCTCAAAGAATGACTAACGAACCCATAGTTGAAGAACGAAAAACCGATGCCCAAAGTTCAGAAACGAAAAATCAGAGAAGCACTTGGAAAGCTAGAAAGGCGCGTAGGAAATCCAGAAAAGAACGAGAACAAACAGCTCTGTCTAAGGAGTTGAAATATACAAAGGATAGATTAGAGCGGTTAGAGGATCTAGCTAGCTTAAGCTCACACACCATGGAAACCATAGCACCCAAGGAAATAGCCAAGCCCAAAAGTGCGGGATCAGGAGGATCTGTTCTGGCAGACAAGATAATAAGTGAGCAGTTGGATACACTGCTAAAAGCTTAGGAAGCTAGATTGAGAAAGAACCAAACCCAGGAGCAAAGGTGGATGACTTATCCATATGCAGAAATAGAAAAACAAAGGTTGGAAATGTGTAAAAGGATGATTGAAATAGCCCAATCATTGATGGAAGACCCGCTGGGTAAACCTGCAAATTGGCATGAGGCACCAGCTCTAACCCCTATCCAACCAACTTTAGAGAAACATGTGGAAACAAAGGAAAGACTCACTAATTCCTACGTGTCCAGAGGAGAGCCTATCATAGTGCCAAATACCATAGATGGGACAAGTGATGGGATCGAGCCTAAAATATTGGCAGAAATGGGTAAGGACTATAACGGTCTAGACGATCTATGGAAGAAAATCCGTGAGGTCAACGAGGCTAATAGGATGAGTAACCACATGAATAGCACGAGAAAAGAAAAGAATGTGATCTTACCTTCTATTGAAGAATTTGAGGCGAGATCACAAATGAACTTTGAGATATATTCACAAGGCGGAGAGCAAGGATCAATTAGTTCAGGGCACAACCAACCAGACTCGCCGAGAACTTTACCTTCTTACCTAGGGGAGTATGAAGCTAAGTCGGAAGTGAGAGCAATACCATCTCAAAGACTTTCTTCTAACAAGGTGATGGATTCGCAAGGATTGATTGAGTTGTTGTCCATTCCGGTGGCATGCACAATCACATTGGCAGAACTTCTAAGGTTACGACCAAACATGTGGACCATAGTAGGAAAATGCCTAGAAAAATTTGGAGTGAAAGACCCCACCTTGAAGCTACACGAAGGGATTAGAGAGTTGGACAGGCCTCAACTAAACACTAGGCCAGTACCATTGAACAAGGTTGGAGAGTACTGTGAGGGAGAAGATGGAAACACCACGCTACCAGTAGAATTCCAAGGAGTAGTTTCCAAAGCTATTCTTGACAGTGGAGTAGGAGTTGCTATCGCCACCAAGGAAATCTGGAAAAAATGGGGAAAACCATCTTTAAGGGCTACCAGAATGAAATTGCAATTGGCAGATGGGTTCATGGAGAAGCCTCTAGGACTCTTAGAAAAAGTGATTGTCACTTCATGCGGAATCGAGTATTAGCATACATTTGCAATAGTCGATTTCGACAAAAAGAACAATTATGAGATCATCTTAGGACGACCATTCATGCGACAATTGAAGATTGGGGTTATGACCACATATACCTCAGACATGGCGAGACAACAACTAAAATACACCTGAAAGACCATAGTTACAAAGATGTGAACCAAACACCTGTGGAAGAGTTTGATTCAGCTACAGTAGCAGGATCAGAACTCCCAGCATGGTTAGGACAAACAAAAGAGCTATGGATGTGCGGAGCTTCACATTGTGGAACCCTAAGAAGAGAGGAATGCATCTTAGAAAGAGCGATAGAGAACAAAGAGTATATTCCGGAACCTTTCCCTGAAGATGCCTCGGAACCTCTAGAATGGGAACAAATACTATCAACATTGGATGTCTGTACCATTACAGATAGTCCAACAACAAAATTTTGCGATAAGGATGGCTATGATGTGTTACACTATTACATGGTAAGCGTTATACCAGGAGAAGATGAGACGATAGAACCACCACAACAAGAAAAGTTTTACAACTCCTCTAAATATATGGAAGTAAATGATGATGCAGATAATAAGTGTTCAGACACCTCAAGTGAGCATGGAAATGAAACCAAGAATATCAAGTTTTATGATTTTGCGAATCAACACCCTAGACGCCAGGAACGCTATAGGAGGAAACGAGCAGGAAACAAAGGGGGAGAGAACCTGATGCCGAGGATAAAAGGTAAAACTCACTATTTGATGCTTGTAAAAGCAGAGGATTGTGTGAAAGATCAAATATCTGGGAGATTCTCAAAAGATCGAAAACAAAGAACGCGAGAGGAAATAAAACAGGTACAAGAAGCTAAAACAGAAACAAATCACAAAAATCTCAACAATAAAAAAAAGAAACCACAAAAGACCAAGAGTGGACCAAATTGGAGCGTAAATAGAAATACCAAGAACTGAAACGGTCTTTACGTGAGATATGGACTACTGAAGAAGATAGTGATGGTAAAGGGGAGTCAGAAAAGGGGAACATTGATGTACCATCACACTATCGGAAATTTACTATCCAGGACAAAAAAATCATCATGATACCACCAGTCAGGAAAAGAACCAACCAAGAATCTTAGGATGGGCCAGAAAATGCAAAAAAAATAGCCCTTGCAGAACCAGGTGAAAAGCCTTAGCCGGTCTATATAGCCAACGATTTAAAGCTTGAAGAGGAAGAACGGCTAACACAACTTCTCAAGAAGTATAAAGATGTATTTGCTTGGTCCTATAAAGACCTCAAAGGAGTTGATCCATCGATATGCCAACATACAATTCCTTTGAAATCGGATGCAAAACCTGGCAAACAACGTCCTTCTACATATAATGACACATTTGCTAAACTAATCAAAGAGGAGATTGATAAACTGATGGAAGTTGAATTCATCTATGAAATCGAACATACATATTGGGTGTCACCCATTGTGGTAGTTCCCAAAAAGAATGGAAAACTACGAGTGTGTGTAAACCTCAAAAAGGTAAATGCAGCCACCATAAGGGATAATTATGCCTTGCCAATCACAGAACATGTACGTGAGCGGGTGGCCGGGAAAATGGCTTATTCCTTTCTGGATGGGTTTTCAGGATACAACCAACTGGCAATAGCAAGAACACAAAACAACATTTGCCACAGAATGGGGGATGTATGCGTATCGAGTTATGCCGTTTGGCTTAACTAATGCCCCAGCCACTTTCTAGAGGTTAATGACGCACGCATTCAAGGAATACCTAAGAATATTCTTAGAAATTTACATGGATGATCTTTGTGTACACTCTCTTCTACAAGAGGAACATATCGACCATTTGCAAAAGGTCTTTGAAAAATGCAGGACATATCGAATCTGTCTTAACCCGGAAAAGTGTGTATTCATGGTTAAGCAAGGACGCATCTTAGGACACATTGTCTCAAGAAATGGCATAACAAGTGATCTAGACAAAGTCAAAGTCATTGTAGACCTACCCAAGCCAACTAATGCGAAACAAGTGCAATCCTTCATGGGACACTGCAGATATTATAGAAGATTCATATACATGTACGCGGTTATCGCCGCACAACCTCTATATCGTTTGCTAGTCAATTTCGATTGGACCGAGGAGTGTGAAACTTCATTCCAAAAGCTGAAAGAAAACCTGATATCAACACTTGTACTGAAGGCACCAGATTGGGAAAAGATATTCCATGTTCACATTGATGCTTCTGCATATGCCATTGGAAGTATTCTGGCTCAACCTGCAGACGGAACAATGGATTTTCCGGTTTGCTATGCGAGCCGACAGCTAAATAGTGCGGAAAAGAACTACACAACCACCAAACAAGAAGGGTTAGGAATGATTTATGCTGTAAAGAAATTTCGGCATTATTTGCTCGCAAATAAATTCTTGTTCTTTACAGATCATCAAGCTCTTTTGTATCTGGTAAATAAACCATGCAATACAGGAAGAATCCCACGCTGGTTTACTATATTACTAGAATTTGACTTCACAGTGGTGGTCAAAAAGGGTAAAACCCATTTATGAGCAGATCATCTTTCAAGGATACACAATGGGGCAGCTCCTGAAGGAGTAGATCATGACATACCAGATCCTTATCTTTTCAATATTGAAATGGTACCCAAATGGTCTTAGGAAATTGTTAACATTCTTTCCTTTGGAAGTGGGTTTGATAATACGGAATACAGATCCAAACAACAAACAAAAAACTTCGAGTTGATAGCAGGACGCCTGTATCATCTTGGATCGGACCAAATCCTACGATTATGTATAAATCCGGAAGAATTCGAGTGCTAACTTGAAGAGGCACATGTCCAGGATTGTGCATTTCATTGTTCAACAGTGAAAACACACCAGAGGCTGAAACAGCTAGGGGTTTACTGGCCAACTATGTATACGAACACACATTCTTATGTTACCAATTGTACTATATGTAGTGCCAAACGACCAGTGGATCACGTAATTTTTTTTCAGGTAAACATTGCACCTACATGGAGTCAATATATCATTGACTTCTTAACCACCAGGACGTTCCCCGAGAACATCACAAGAGCACGGAAAAAAGCTATAGAGCTGGAAGCTCGTGACTTTGAGTTAATTGGGAACCAACTCTATAAGCGAGGAAAGGACAATCAACTTAGAATCTGTGCAAGTGAAAGAGAATACCTGCTGATTCTAGAACATGCACATAGCGGAATAAGTGGAGGCCATTTTTCGGGCGATAAGACGGAAAAAATTATCTTAAGCGCAGGAATTCGGTGGCCTACATTACACATGGACGCTGAAGAGTTTGTAAAGCGATGTGATGCATGTCAACGCACCAAGGTGCCAATAAAAAGAGATGAGATGCCATTACGGCCAATGATGGGAGCAAGAGCATTTGAAAAATGGGGCATTGATTTTGTGGGACCTATATCACCCCCTGCATATCGCACCCATACCCAATATATCATTGTGGCTACGGACTATCTCACAAAATGGGTCGAAGCCAAGGCAACACAAAAAGCTGATGCACGCACCACTGCACAATGTTTGTATGAGAATGTTTTTGTACGTTACGGGTTACCAATAAAATTTGTCAATGATCATGGGACACATTTTCTCAATGAATTCGTTGAATATCTACTAGAGGAATTCATGGTCATACATAGGAAATCTGCTCCATACCATCCACAGACCAATGGACAAGCTGAGGCCACAAATAAAACACTATGCACGGTTCTCACTAAAATAGTGTCAGAATCAAGAACAGATTGGGATCAACAGCTACACTCAACACTATGGGCATACAGGGTAGCTTACAAAACATCAATAGGAACAACACCGTACAATATGGTGTTTGGCCTAAATACTATACTACCCATAGAGTTTTTAATTCCAACTATACGAGTAGAAAAACACTTAGAATGGATAGGGCATGAGCTCTCTTCCAGAATAGATGATCTTGAAAAGCTAGATGAACTCCGCTTACGAGTTGTAGCTTCAATCTATGCTAAAAAGAGAAGACAAACACTACAACAAAAGAAGGTGTTATCGACGCATATATCGACGCTGCCCGTCGCTATGAGCGTCGCTATACGCGTCGCTGTGAAACCAGTCGCTATTAGCGACGCTGATAGCGACGTGCATAGCGACGCATATAGCGACGACCATAGCAAAAATGTTTTTCTTGGGCAGAGGGCAGGTAGCCTGGCCTGTGCCCAGTTAAAAGATGGACACAGCCACAGCCAGACTTCCTGCCTTCTGCCCAAGAAAGCGAGCAGCACCAAAATATCAACCATGCTCCCGCGCGCAAAGTTTTTGGCAGAGTTCCCTTTGTTTTTACATAAACTTTTAAAAAAAAACCATATCATGTATACGCCTCCTACATTCTATCCATGTAGGATCTCACATGAGATTTAAGGCCAATGAAAGACAACCGTACCAACTGAAAAGCATAGCCATAACTTAAAAGCATAACCATAACCGGCTATAATCACTTGATCAAAACCATAATGCAGATAACCATAACCATAAACAAAATTAACAATAACCATAAGCATAACCATAAAGAGAAACAATAACTGTCTATACAATGACAATGACAATAATCATAACCATAAGGGAAACAATAACTGTCTGAACACTAACTATTTGTACAAAAAAGAGACACAGAAGCGTGTCTCTGTCTCACAAAGCATATAGATGAAATCTGGTCCACTAATACTAGGCGTCGCAACCTGCACATAGGACAACTCACAAAATTAGTATTGATATTACTCCACATATACTGATTTAATTAAATCAACTCACATATATGAACGTCTCACCTCAAGCGATTAGCGAGACTGTAAGGCCTCCCAGTCTACAGGCTCTCCTAAAGCTTCAAGATCATTCAGTACTTCATAGATACCTCTGCGATATCCATTTGACTCCTCCTCGCGTGATGGAGCTCGATGCATCGCAAGATTCTGCGTTTATACAAAAATCAAAGTAATAATAATACATGATTCATCGCATTTTAAAAAACGCCATAGTTAAGATTGGATTAGAAACTCACAAACTCATAGCGAAAGGTGTCGAAGCCTCCGCTGCCAAGATGAGATGTCCCCCTAGTCATTTGTCGTACCTGCGCGGCCTCACGCTGTTGTCTGAACCGCATGGCCGCTGTCCGCTCATCCTCCCTAATCTGCAGCCACGTCTTGTGTGGGATGCCCGAAGGCTTCGGCGAGCCGGTCCTGAAAGCCTTCCGAGCTGCATCTCGTTGATGTTTGATGGTGTCCCATGCAACACCCTGATCCACCGCGCCGAAACAACGGAAGAACCCGGAGCAGGCTGGTACTCTCTTAGGATGGTCTCCACTATGTAAGTGAATTTTTCCTTTTCTTGCTGAGCCCAAGACGTCAGAATGCTGGTCGAAAACTGCAGCTCCACAAGCTAGCGAATCTGCTGTCGCATCTCAGTCCCGACTCTATCCATGTCAACAGAACCATCTCCCCGTACAGTTTAGATCTTGGAGGCACTAGGATCGTGTGCCCCCCAAGGTGTCCGAGGTGTGCCAAGAGGTGTGTCGAGAGGTGTGCCTGGGTAAGACGGGGGTCGTGGGCGAGGAGGGGTCGAAGCATCTGTGGACCCTCCTCCACAGCAACCACCACCTCCACTTGACGATCGCCGAGATCGGCGAGTGCGCCTGTGCTACGGAGATGAGGACGTACCCGCCTCTGCTCCACCCCAAGGTGTCGAAGCGGCCGTGATGGGAGAAGAAGGCGTCGTACCCATAGGCGTCCTGAACCCCATAGGCGTCCCTCGGGTGAAGCCCGGAGGCGTAGTACCCGTGCCTCTGGCTACCGAGTACTGAGAAGCCTCTGCCATCTGAGCAGGCGTCATCCGTGTAACGAAGCCCATGAATGCATCTTCACTCATGGAAGCGGGATTTGGAATCTCGTCTGCCATACTAAAGTCATGCACAAAGAAAGTAAAATAAAGCTTCAGAACACAGTTGTTTAAATTAACTTTAAGCTTAATTTTAAATCAAAGTCTTCACACAAACACTTACAGGCCTAGGCCTCGACGAGTGAGGCATCATCGATAAGATCTTGCACCGTATCATCGTCTATCTCTAATTGCAAACATAACTCTGCCCCAACTCGTTCTAGCAGATTGTCTTCATCCATTGCATCTTCATCTACAAGTGTCAATTCTGGCTCGTATGCATCATCCCTTGTATATCGGTCAGCTTCCTCTGCCATACCTTCGTCCATCTCATCTAATGTCACAGTAGTATGGACATCGTCTGACTGACTTTCCTCCAGGAGATCTTGCCCTTCAAATACTTGTTTATTTCTTGGAGCAACCTGAACCACAAACCACCATTGTCGCTCTCGAGGGTCCGGTACAAAGACCACTTGCTCGCAATGTTCGGGGAGAGCAAATGTGTCGCTCGTATCTGTCCAAGTCTTTGTAGAATCTATTTGCACAAGTTTGTTTCCATCTCTGCGTACCATTGCATTGCGACCAGAAGTAATCACGTTGAACCACTTCACATCCAACAAAAACATCTCAAACCGCCTGAAGCTTACTTTCAGGATATCTGACACCAGACCACAGTAATCCAGGTTGCTAGTGCTCTCATTCATGTCTCTAGCACTGGCCCTGCTCTTTTGCATGAAACTAACCATTACCCCACTGTCAAACGTGTTTCTTCTGTTGTCAATTTGTTGTGTTCTGAAATGCTTTCCATGCGACCACAATGCCATGTATGTATGATACTTCTAGTCACATCCAATAGCGAGCTCTTCCTCTTCTAGAGATATGGGTTCTTCGATCTGTTGAGCTGCTCTCACTGTCTTGTCCAGCCATGCCATTGTAGGGAATTCAGGTAGGGGAGCGAGATAGTCCGGCAAGGGTAAGCCTCTAGTCGTTCAACTTCGCCTGAAATCCTGTCGCTCTAGATTGCGTCTCTCTTTCTCTTCTTCGTACCTTTCAAGCCATTTTTGCATCGGCGTTGAATTTAGTATACAGAACTTCATGATCTTTTCTCGCATGGCCACGTTCATTTTCTTCGGCACCCCTTGCCCTTGCGGCTCCTCTCCCACCAGTCTTGCATCCTCCTCATCGCTCCACAGTCAAGGCATTTCTGGGTCAGAAACGGATAGAAATTCGGTCGTCAATACAAGAGATTCTTGCACCAGTCATCCTTCTGCCATGCTCCCCTCTGGACGCGCTTTTTGGCGAACAAAACCCTTAAGTGTTTTCACAAACCGCTCTAGAAATAACATCCAACAGCTGTGGACTGTACCTGCCACTGCAACCTCATCTACTACATGGACGAGCAAGTGCATTTGGATAGTTAGGCAGCTCATGGGTAGATACTTCTCAATCATGCAAACTGCCTCGATGGAGTTAGCCCTTGCGACTGCAATAGATTCCTCCCGTGTCTCCTTGGAAGAGATCCACCACACTAGCTCTGAAATCTTGTATATGCAGGTCCGCACTTCCTCCGTTAAACACCCCTTGATCGCAATTAGAAGAATGAATTGCAAGAACTTATGCCAGTCGTGCGATTTCAGACAGTTGATCGTCACGGGTGAATGCTGTCTTGAGACATCGCATATATCATGTTGGCGTCCTGAACTCTGAAATCACCCTTTTCACTTGTCGCTCTTCGTTTTTTAGCAATACCCATGGCGCTCTTGGAAGTTTTGTTTGACCAGCTTCATTCGTGAAAGGCCACAGCTCTGGCATCTTTCCAACCGACTGCAAATCATCTCGTGAAGCTCGATTGTCTTTCATTCCCATGATTGTCTTCCAAAGGAGCTCTCCCACATTCTTGAATATATGCATTGGATCCAGCAAATGGTTAATTAGTAGATCACCCTAGTACGGCAACGTATGGAGAATGGACAAACGTTTCATTCCTGCAACAGGTTTCCCCTCATGTTGCTCCCATTGGCGACGCCACTCTTGTACATGCATAGGACGACATTCGATGCGACCAAGCTGGCCTTCGCGCAAGTGATGGCCATCTGGAAGATAACGGCGGTGGCCTTGATAAATTGTCTTTCGAAGAGAGGTAGAATAGCGCACATCCAAAGACTGCCCGCAAATTGGACATGCATTGTATCCCGAAGTTGTTAGTCCTGCATATATCAAAGCATGAATCAGGCCAAGGCAAGGGCTTGCGAATAGCGAGAATTTTGTACATCAAAAACCATTACCAGAAGCTTCTCCGTATCCTGGCCAATCATGCATAGTCCACATAAGAAGTCCATGGATCCTTGCATGCTGTTGTCCTACTGGTTCAACCGCATCTGCTATGTCGATCCCATGCCATAACTCCTGGAGCTCGTCAACTAGTGGAGCTAGATAAACATCCATGTTTTTTGCCTTGAACTTACCAGGTACAATCAAGCTTAAAATCAAATGACCCTTCTTGATAGCAAGCCACGGCGGGAGGTTGTAATTGATAAGGCACACAGGCCAAGTGCTCCATGACGAGCTTCTCAAGCCAAATGGATTGACTCCATCCACTGCCATACCCAAACGCAAATTGTGTGGTTCACTCTTAAAATGTGGCCAGGTATCTTCAATGTGCCTCCAAGCCTTCGAATCAGCAGGCACCCTAAATGTTGCGTTAGTGGATCAATTCGTAGAATGCCACCGCATCAACTTTGCAATGGAACCACAACGAAACATGCTTTTTATCCTAGGAATAATAGGGAAATGCCGCAACACTTTAGCTGGCACTGTCTCGCCAACTGCATCTTGTTTGTAGCGCATTGCTTTGCACTTAGGACACGACAGACAATCTACAAATTCATTGCAAAAAAAAAAGCAATCATTTGGACATGCATGAATATTCTTGTAGTCCAAGCCAACTGAGGTCAGAAGTTGCTTTGCGTCTAGCCTGCAGGGGGGCATTTCATTGCCAACCGGGAGAAGTTGCTCCCGCAATAACCTATTTAAGCCACATTAAATTAAAAAGCTCTCCGAGCACATCACCGTTGCAATCGGAAAATCTCTTTTGTAAATTACGTACCTAAACAAAGCAGTGACGCTTGCATCTGACCACCCGTACACTGACTGAAGATTCAAAAACGCTAGACAAGTACAAAGCACAGATAGTTTTGCGCCTTCATAGATTGGTTGACGTGCCAACTTCCTCAACATGTCTTCAGGAGATAGGCGCACGGCTTTTGGTGCTGCTTCGTTCGCGTTCTCCTCGCTTGTGTGGAAGAAGGAATCCAGCATCTCCTCCATGCCATCGTGTTCTGTCTGTAAGCCCTTTTCTGCTTCCATCCGTGGCTCTATATTGGTCGGACCTTCACGCATAATATTTTTTCTCTCTCTCTCTCTCAGATGTAGGTGCTATGTCGGGAAAATCAATGCCTGTTCCGTAGGAGTCGTATCGTAGATTCTGTACGGTTTCTCTAGCAAACTCTCCGTACTTGTGCACATGCTCATTACATATCCTACGCTTGCGCAAGATTTGATACTTGCAGAGCATGCACGAGCATGCAATCTTTTCCTCCATGTTAGTTGATGACGTTGCCATCTACAATGATTATGAATGTTGTTTTTATAATATATATATATATATATATATATACTCCTCACAATGTAAACTACCTCGCATTCTCTAGTCTTGCCCAATCTCCGTACACCTCGGTCCAGAGGTGTACGGAGATCAGGACCACCGGTCAAAATCTCGTCTTTATTGGTCAAATCCTATATGGGTAGACACGTACGTGCACTCCCAGGTGTACATGGCAATGCATGTAGCAGACAAAACCCTTTGCTTCTTTTAGTTCCATAGTTTTTCTATGTCTACGAACCCACCTGCCTCCATTCCGAGGTAGCCTATCAGAGAAAGCTTTCCAATGCCGCACTTGATGAATCATATATTAAAGCATGACCATTTTTGTCATTTTTGTAATGTTCCGTCTGTTTGCAATTTTTTGCACAGGTTTTTCCAAGGATATTATGCCCATCACTGGTGTTTTTTCACCACATGCACAAGCCATGGAAGATCTCAACCAATGAAAGTTTTCTACCTGATTGTAAACAGACGGGGCCACCATGTCCAAGCCAGAAGATAAGTGGAGATGGGATGGCAACTTGAGAAAGATTCAGAAGCCTTGCATGATTCTTGCTCAAAAAAGCAATCTCGATCTCTCTTTCTCTCTCGATCTCACTCTCGCTATCTCTCTTTCTTTCTCTCTCTCTCTCGATCTCTCTCTATCTCTCTCTTTCTCTCTCTCTTTTCTTATTTTCTATCTCTCTCTTCTCTCTCTCTCTCTTCTCTCTCTCTCTCTCTCTCTCTCTCTATATATATATATATATATATATATATATATATATATAACTCTCTTTCTCTATCCCTCTATTTTCTCTCTCTCTCTCTCTCTCTCTCTCTCTCTCTCTCTCTCTCTCTCTCTCTCTCTCTCTCTCTCTCTCTATCTCTCTCTCTCTCTCTCTCTCTCTCTCTATATATATATATATATATATATATATAGCTCACTTTCTCTATCTCACTAGCTATTTCCTATCTCTCTCTCTCTCTCTCTCTACTTACCTCTCTCTCTCTCTCTCTCTCTCCTCTCTCGCTCTCTACTTCCCTATCTCTCTACTGATCGAACGAGCAACTGAGCTAGGGAGATCTAGACGTCCACGACTACAGAGGACTACACAACATCGAGAGAGGCTGCATCAGAGGATCTAGCTAGGTCACTTTGGCTCGACATGCATAACGCCCGGTCAGACTACTGACCATGGAGGAGATTGATGAGATCCACCAGCGACAGCTGCTGGATCTCCTATGATCTACCTATCCCAGCTAGATGGTTTAGCCATTTAGTCCATACCCAGCAGTTGAGGATTTCATAATATTTTAGTTTGTCATCTTCTTACTCTGACTTTGTATCAGATCCATCACATTGTAACTTTCTTGTCTCATGTCTCATAGGTCACTTTGGCCTTTTGAAGACGTTAATATAACATTTCATTTCATTTCTCTCTTTAATTATTTTTCTTTAATTTTAATTTCCTAAGCATACATTAATTCTCTCTCTCTCTCTCTCTCTCTCTCTCTCCTACAGACACACACACACACACACTCTCTCTCTCTCTCTCTCTCTTTCCTACACACACACACACCTCTCTCTCTCTCTTTCCTACACACACACACACCGCTCTCTCTCTCTCTCTCTCTCTCTCTCTCTCTCTCTCTCTCTCTCTCTCTCTATTTCCTACACACACACACACACACACCTCTCTCTCTCTCTCTCTCTCTTTCCTACACACACACACACACACACACACACTCTCTCTCTCTCTCTCTCTCTCTCTCTCTCTCTCTCTCTCTCTCTCTCTTTCCTACACACACACACACGATGTAGAGAGAGAGAGAGAGAGAGAGAGAGGGTTGGGGGGGGGGGGGGGGGGGGGGGGGGGGGGGGGCATAATATCTGCGTAGCAGGTGGAGGCCAAGATTTGAGCAAAGCGCAGACAAAAATGGCCCCTGCTGCTTGCGGGTTCGCTTTTTTCCCCCAAATTTTTTTGCGTCGATATACGCATCGCTATACACATGGGAAATAAAGCCTTTCCACGTGTATATCGACGCACATTGCGACGTGTATATCAACGCGCATATCGATGCCCGCTAATTTCGTCGATATACGCGCGTCGATATCTCCATGTTGTGTTGTAGTGAAAAAGAATTTTTTTGACAAACATGTGCGCACTAAAGAGTTCAAAATAGGTGATTACGTACTTGTTTATACCTTGAAGCAACATGCCAAGAATCTTAAAAAGCGAGGGATGGGACCCTTTGTGATTAGTGATCTATCAGAAAGTGGAGCTGTCAAGCTTGCTACATTAGTAGGTGAAGAAATGCCGAACTGGATTAGTGGATGTCGACTGAAGAAATATCATCTACCACTCACACAGGAGATGCTCCAACAAATTCATCAAGGGAAACAAAGAATGAAGGAAAAACAAAGAGTACGAGAAGAAGCTCAAGCAGAAGCAAAAGAAGAAATTGCAAAAAGAAGACTTCTATGACAACAACAACAAAGTGGGTGACCACCATTGTGAATCAATGTCATTTGATTGACAAATTTGGATGAAGACATAGTGGAGCCGATAATTGCAGTCAAAGTGGGCAGCAATCAAGTTGAATTGACGGCATTGCTAGATTCGGGAGCTCAAGCAAATTTGATCTCTTACGGATTATAAACAACTCAAATTCATGGGTCCACTTCATCCTACTCCTCAAGTGTTGGAAAGTAGCACATCACACCGTTGAAAACATTGGAAGGAATATATTGCATGTACAGATAATCAATATATTTACCCACACAAATTCTATGTGGTGGAGGATGAAAGCACACGACACCAATGATGTTGGGGAAACCTTGGCAAAAAAAGAGTACAATGTGCAGATAGATTGGAATGCAAAGGTAGTCAAAATTTAGCATGCACATGAACAACATGTGATAGCCTTTGCTCAGCAATTCCAGAATAATCAGCTGCAAGCCATGCAATCACTGAAAAAAAAAGCCACAAAGCAAAATGCCACCAAAGAAACATTGATACCCGAGACAAACAATTTTCTGTAAAGGCCAAAACATGCTAATTACAAAACATACTAAGTCCACCAGCCACAATGCAAAGATCTCGCTTACCAAAACAAGGGAAAAAGTATGGATGCGGAAGGATAGAAATGACATGGCAACAAACAACAATGCAACAAAGGAATTCCAATGAAGCAAATGGTTCAACCAAAAACCAAGGGCCTGAAATAGGTATGGATCCCTAAGAAAATGCTTAGCCATAACCCAAATGTCACTCGCATTTGGATACCAAAGAAAAAGCAAAAGGAACTCCTTCAGTACAAGCAACAACAGAAGGCAAACAACTGCACTTGAAAAAGGAAAACCGACTTATGTGGATGCCAATCAACAACAAACTAGTGGCCTACAGGAAGTGCCACAACATCTTTAAAAAACCAGCAGAAACAAAATACCAATGGAAAGAAAAGAATTTATGGCCCACGGCCATTCCGACCCAGCCAATTCTCGACCTAGAAACAGCTACGGCTCTATCAATAGTTTCTGCAAAGCAATTGCCTTTTGCAAAAAAGACAATTAAACAGAGAGCAGTAGAGTTAGAGCAATTACTTTCAAAGAAAATAGGAAACTCAATGGAGAATGCCAATAAGCATCTTGCTTATTCCCTTCTCTTGCACAACATTAATTTTTCATGCATTGACCGAGTATGCATAAAATAGGGCCACATTAATCGGCCAGGCATTAGCACAACTTTTTTTCTAACCTATGCACGACACATACTCCGAGGCGATACCTTGTCGTCCGGGAGGACTCCGGCTAGGAGGGGGGGAGGCATTCTCAAATGCGGAACCAATAACAGAAACAACAAAAAAGGGCATGATTTTCGACTATTTTAAGGGTTGTTGTTTGATTGCGAAATTTTTTGGAATAACCGAAGTACATATGCCCTTATACAGAATGTATCTATAGGTATATGGGACCAAGCCCCAAATCAAGACCCTAGATGTGTGTATATAGGTAGAAACAGCCATTTTTCGGGCAAAATATTGGTAAAACGGAGAAATCCGGCCATAAAAATTGCATGTGAGTGTATATAATGTTTTGCGGTGATGTTTGTGATTTATTATGATTTTGGGGATTTTTTGGGTTTGATTTGCTATTTTCCTTTTAATTTTGCTAATTTTCGGCAGAAAAACTTCAAAAATACAAAAAGCAGGTGAGAAATAGTCGTAATGAAAAACAAAAAATATGGGGATGATCAGTGACTATAGGACAACCTATGGTATGGTGGGGGTGCAATTATGAGACTGGAGCGGAAAGCGTGTTTTGGCCAGGCTTTGACCGAAATGCCAAATTTATGGTAAACAGAGCAAATGGAGTCCAAATCAAGAAATTTTTGAGCCTAAACCGCATTTCGCAAGAAGATAGGAGCACATGTCAAATTTCACGAAAAGTGGTTCGGGGACCTCCATTATAAGAAATTTTCACCTCATTTGTAGCTCATTCTCTCTATTGACTTTGTGGGGAGAGCTTCTGCCACCTAGAGCGGACCGACCTTCCAGCAGCTTCTACGACGTGCACGACTACTCGACGAGCTCCAGACATGAGAGGATGTATGGCAGCTGCGAAGTCACCGACAAAGAAAAAAAAAATGACCATCAAGGATTACCTAGAAGAAGTGGAACCCTTCGTCATTCCAGAAGGAACACTAAAGCCCACCAACACATGGATACAAGAAGATCTACTAGAGTCCAACGACCTAAAGATCTACCAGGGAGCATTCAAAGACACTGAAGGCAATGTCATCGAGCTACCAATGCTTCCGCGAGAACTCAATGAGTTCGTACGAAGCAAGATGGCCGGATACTTGGAGAAGATTGATCTTGACAACTACTTTGAAGCAATACCGGCAAGGGTGGACATCAAGAGAGTCTGGGATTTTGTGACAACCATCAAAGAGGATGGAGTGGCCAAAGTAAAAGATCTACAAGGCAGGCCAGAAACAGAGATAATCATCATTGAGCAGGTTGTAGCAGATGCCCTAGACCTCTCCAACGAGGGGGATAGTGTAACTAAAAGAGGGGATGAGGTCAAGGTGTACAATGAGAAGAAAGGGAATTACAACTTTGAAGATATTGCCAACCCAAGAGTGGCAATCATGAGCCAGCTATACAACCAGTACTTCCACATGTGCACGAAGAGGCCATAGAAGTACAGAATGCCGCCAGGTGCAATTGCCATGACATTCACTTGGGCAATGATGAAAGGCACCCAAAAGATAATCAATTATGTGGCGTATATACGTGACAACCTAGTAAATATGGGTAACAAGAAGCCAACCTATATTGTGACAGGAGAACTAATCACCAAGGTGATTTATGGAGCACTACACGCAAAAGGAAGGTGGCCTGACCCTCCGTCTCAGAACGACTGGCTGAGGCTAAAAGAAGACAAAGAAGACGAGCCTCAAAGAGCACCAAGGGTGGCTACAAGACTGAAAAGACGGCTAGAGACAGTTCAAGAGGAGCAGCTTGAGCAACAGAAAGGGAAGAAGGAATTTGCCCAAGTGCCTGCCAAAGAAACAGGGTCACAGAAAGCGGCAAGACTAGAGAGGCTGATGGAGAGCTTCTGAGCAAAGAGAGCCCTCAAGGGTGATTTAAGTGAACTCTGGAAGCCTTCTCTAGAGTCTATGTCAGGATCGTCCCGA
This sequence comes from Adiantum capillus-veneris, assembly GCF_014529385.1. Taxonomy (NCBI): domain Eukaryota; kingdom Viridiplantae; phylum Streptophyta; class Polypodiopsida; order Polypodiales; family Pteridaceae; genus Adiantum; species Adiantum capillus-veneris. The sequence goes on along the minus strand of NC_140934.1, from coordinate 31,469,404 downwards.
AGAGTGCAAAGGGACATATTTGAGGACTATATCAAGAATTTTGAGATTTTTGATGCCGCATCAGAGAATATACCACATGTCCCTTTCACAAAGGAGGAAGTATAGCAAATACGGCAGAAACTAGATGAGATGAGCAGAGAGTCAAGAAAGAGAAAGAAAAACTAAAGCAGATAGGGATTTAAAAGGAAATCCTACATCTCTACCGGCCAGCCCTAAACCCAGCCCACAGCTGCAAGAGCAGAGTTAGGAGCAAAAGCCAAAGGAAGAGGCTAAGCCTCGAAGTGAGCAAAAAGAATTAGAAGATGCTTATTACGCATTTTTGGACCTGCTAGCTGCAGGATACATGAAGGAAGAATCCTCCACAGTCGCATTTGACTTGGCGAGGACAAGGCCTAAAGAACAGATGCAAGGCATCAGGCTAGTGGAATTAAAAGAAATTGCCACAGATACAGTGGACCTGCACACCCGCCCTCCAAGGACTGGGACGTGGTGATGACAAAGCTAACCGGGTTGAGAGCGCAATCCATGGCTTCAAAAAAAGAGATGACAGCTCTCAAGGCCACTGAAGTAAAGATTAAGATGAAAGTAGACACTCTACAAGGACAAAGCCAAAGGCAAAAGGAGAGGGAAGCTGAGCTACAGGCCAGCCTAGCAAGGGCACTACAAAGCTGCCAGGCAATGGAGGAAGAAAATCAAGCAGCCGTAAAAAGAATGCAAGCAGTTGAAGAAGAATGTCAGCAGCTCAGCAAATCACTGCTAGATGCCAAGAAGGAAAGAGATAACCTGACACTATAGCTGGCGGAAGAATCTAAAGAAGTAGAAGCCATGAGAAACGCCAAGGAAAGGGCGGAGATAGATCAAGAAGCAAGCTAGGATGAGGTCCTTGAGCTCAAGGACCAACTCAAAGTAAACGATCAAACCATCCAGAGGTTGTGAGCATCACCTGCCAGAGTCAGAGCTAATAGCTTGACTCAAATCACGACTGAGAGTCAACTCTATGAAGAACAAATGCAAGAACTTCAGAAAGAGCTGACTCTAGAGAGAAAAAGCAGAGATTGATGATGGCAGAAGGATCTATCGTCATGCAAACAAGAATGGAAGAAGGCCAAAAAGCCCTGCAAGAGGAAGTAGAAAGCATGAAGAGAAAGCTCGAGGAAGCGGAGAGAATAACCGCCGAATTAAATGACCTCCTCGTGAATATGGGCGAAGAAGCAGAAACGGAAAAGCAAAAACTCATGAGGTAAATTGAGGAGTTGAAAGAACAGAAAGCAGGAGAGCCAGAGAGCACAGGGCCAGCAGCCAATGAGGGCATTGACTTAGAAAATGTGGCAGATCCGATGGACCGCCTGAGGAAATCCTAGAAGGATCCTCTCAAGAGCCACAGGATCTAACACAGGAAGAGGAAGAAAAATTACGTAAAGCAATAGAGGTGGAGCTCAGAGAGACAACAAAGGAAGCCTTGGAGTGGGAGCAGATGGTTTTCAAATCTATGACCATTCAGAAGATCGATGCCAACAACCTCAGGCGCGAGTGGCTTCAACCCTCTCTCCCATATCCATGGCTAAAATATGAGGCACATTAGGAGATTTCGGAGGTCTTTTGGAGGGCCTTTTGGTAGAGAGAGGAAAATAAGCTCCTGCAATGAGAGAAGAGCCTACGTTACGTAGAAAAATATATTGATATTAACAAAAATATAAAAGGTGTCCCTCTCCTCATTTAATAATCTAGTGGTCCTTGAAGACGAGCACTCTCTTTTATTTAATGCGAGCACCTTTTTCAGAAGGTAGATGCGGTGCATTTGATATGGGATACGTCATCACTAGAACTCAAAAAGTCACAAAACTATCAAGTGGTGGAAGATTTTGAAACTTTTGATACGGCCAATGCGTCCGGAACACACATATCTCCTAGAAATGAATGTCCAATTGCCTCGCTTAGACATCCAAAGAGGCCAAAAATGTCAAACACCCCTAAAAGAACATTTTACTAACGGCGCGCGAGGGGGCATTTCAAAATTTTGGAATGCCTCCTCGCGCGCCGTTAGTAAAAAGGCCCTTTTTCCCTCTTTTTAGGGAGCTTTTTGAGAGGAAAATGTCCAAAAATCTCTAAAAAGGGGCTTCTTGGAAAGATAAGTGTCCAAAAATCACTAAAAAGAGCTTTGTACTAACGGCGCGCAAGGGGGCATTCCAAAATTTTGGAATGCCTCCTCGCGCGCCGTTAGTAAAAAGGCCCTTTGTTCCTCTTTTTAGGGAGCTTTTTGAGAGGAAAATGTCCAAAAACCTCTAAAAAGGGGATTTTTGGAAAGATAAGTGTCCAAAAACCCCCAAAAATGGGCTTTGTACTAACGGTGTGCAGAGGGGCATTTTAAAATTTTAGAATGCCTCCTCGCGCGCCTTTAGTAAAAAGCCCATTTTTGGGGGTTTTTTGACATTTTTTGCCTCTCCGGATGTCGGAATGAGACAAGTAGACATTCGTTTTTAAGGTATTTTGGCGTTCCGGATGCATTGGTGGTGTCAAAATCCTCAAAATCTATCACTATTTTACAGTTTGTGACTTTTCAACTTTAAGTGATGACGTAAGCTGCATTGAATGCGCCGCACCTGCCTCCTGAAAAAGACGCTCGCATTAAATAAAAAAGTGACCGCTTTCAAGGACGATTGGGAATATAAATCTACTTTTCAGAGTGTTTGGTTGTCCTTTTGGACGTACTCACAAGGTGCAAGTGCATTTTAAAAAAAGTTTCTAGAGAGAGAAATACAATTTCTTACAAGGCCCTCCAAATGACCTCCGAAATTTTCTAATGTCTACCATAAACAAGCGGATCAGAGAAGAGCCAACCGTACCACTTTACAATGCAGATACCTCACAACCAGAAGGGGTCAGGCTCATTGTTGATTCTCAGCCAAAGTGGAGGAAGGCCTGGCTTACAACGTAACCACAATACCTAATCCACTTGGTAGAGGCACCGAAAAATATCAGAGACAACCTCAGCTTTTGTCCTCTACCAAGGATCAGGACGTGGAAAGCGCAGCGAATCTTGCAAAGGAGCCAACCCACTTGGTTGAACTACCCTAAGCTGCCGGGCTTGAAGGCAGGTGAGAGAATAAGTGTCCAATATATGGTGAAAACCCTAATGAGCGCCATCAAGTTGTTCACTGGCTCACCTGACCTTACATGCATTATGATGAAGAAAATCTGCAAAACCCTCTTAGCAGTGTTTGAGACTTTTAAGCCAGGCCAGGTGACCGACAACATATTTTTCTTCCAGGATACTTACAGATGCGCTTATGATCTGTCTGGTCATACTTTCAAGGAGGTGATACATGAAATGTATCAAAGGATAATGTTTCTACCATCCTATCACCTCCAAGCTTTTGAAGAAGCGTTCTACACAGGCTTCTTCACAATAAACACTGACATTTTTGGCCCGACAATGATGAACCTGCATGCAAGATACGAATCATTGTTAAAGATGTGAGAAACGATACGATGAAGAAGCAGATCAGCAGCCATGTCGGGGATGACATGAGCAAGGAGGGGGGCAGTGTTAGAAGCTAGACACACCCCACGACAACTAACTACACGGAAGATCATTATTTTTGTAATTATTCATTCATTGAGGAAAACCGTATTTTTTCACCTTGTAAATATTGGGACTTACAGAAGTTTCCAGATTGTATCCCAGTTTTGATAGTTAGATTGAGTAGATGGTTGATTTTGGAACTTTAGGGTTTGAGAATTGTAAGGTATATATACCACTTTTTGACCTTAATGAAAGACCCTTTTTGTCATTTTTAAAACAAGTTTTGAAGTCTGTGAGTGAGCGTACTATGTACGAGAGAGAGTGTGAGATTCATCTTGATGCTACGTGTGCACGGTGGTCGGAATCGAGTGCGAAGAAGTGCAGCATGTTGCCCCCGGCGAGAGCTACCCGCCAATACCTACATTGCGCACGTACGATCTGTTTTTGCGAGCTCCTTCTACGAGCTTCATCCGGTGTTTGGGTGAGCATACGTTGTTCGATTTTGCATTGCAGCATATCCACGCGTTCACATTGAGTAAAACTACACATTAGGCACTTTAGATTTCGGAAACGAAGACCTACAGATTTCGGCCAAACATCCTACGTGATTTTGCACCATGTGTTTTGGGTTGGGATTTTGGTTCACAGACCTTAGGGAGCAACCTATTGGTGTTAGTAGGGTCTCTTCAAGTTCTATGGTGTTTCGAGATTGTTTGATGGGTGTTCGGCTCTAGAAAGCATTGTAGGAAGTTTCCTCTTATGCACTCTTGAAGGTTGTGACTTAGACAATTGGTAGAGACCTCTTTAGGAATTAGTTAGGAGTCGGTCGAGTGTAGGTTGACACCTTATGATTGCTTCCACGCGCCTGCGGGTCGAGCTTCATCCTTAGCTGACATTATATGTTAGGTGAGTTCTCGTTGTGCTGATGTCCGTCGCGGCGTATCTGCCAACAGATAATTACCTCGGTGACTTGAGTTACCCGATTCTTGAAGTAGAATAGTGTTCATTTTCTATTGTCCATAGCTCCCTCCATCTTGTTGTTGCGGGTTGGTTGTAGGTTGTGGAGATGGTCTCCACTTCCTCTTTCTTCTCCTTGGCACCCGGACTATGTATATCCACTTAGTCTGGCGTGTTGGTTGACTCTCCCACTACAAATTGATTACTGTTACACGTGGCACTCGAGCTTCAATGGAGATGCGAAGTTTGTCTAGTTTTGCTTGGAGCTCTTCTTCTTCTGTCATCCAATTAGCGAACCCTGCTAACCATTCATCCATCCAAAAAAGTTTAGGGGTTTGATTCTTGTAAACTGGAGGGTTTCTTGAAAGGATCCTCGGTGGTGGTGCCAAGAAAATGATGGCTAGAAATGACATGCCATATGGGGTGGCCTCTACAAACACACATAGCCTGAACATCCCCAAGCATCATCTCAAGGTAGGAGTAATCCTATAGGTAGAGAGGGGCACCACCTAGCATAAGTTCGGCTAGGACACAGACATACATGACCTAGGGTAGCAAAAGTGATATTCCCTCTAGGTCACCAACATTAAATGGTGATACAACAAACTTCCGCATGTAGAAAATGGCTAGTCAACAATCAGGAGTGTGTGTACGAGAGAGGTATGTGACAAGGTCGGAATGGAGCATACTGACTGACTGCAAAGGCTACACGTAATGGAGCACAAGTAGAGTGATATACAAGAGACGAAACATCCCGCAAATGTGGGAAAACAAAACTAAGGAGACTAGAGAATGGACTCCAAAGACCAAGATAGCATTGCACCCTTTTATTGGCGATGATGATACTTACAAATGGTGGTCTTGACTGTTACAAACCTGGCTCTCGACACTAGGGGTGCATGATGGAATGCGAGTGCCATATGGTGCATGGCGAGGTTGGAATTAGCGGGAAGGTTAGTTGAGGGAAAACATCAAGACGATGCAGCCACCGATGACATCAATCACCAACATCAAGAGAGACCCAAGGTAGTATGGTGTGGATGTATTCACTCCTAGCGTACTCATGTTGCCTTGTGGGGGAGTAATGACTACCTTATGTGTATGGAGTGGTCGTGACTAGTAACTCAACCATGGTGTAGTGGATAATGGGGAAAATGGTGATGTTGTCAATGCTAAAATGCCCAAGCTTGCAACCAAACATGATGCCATGAGCTCTCTAGCTTGGGGTGCATTATGTGCTTAGTGGTGCTGAAAATGTAGAGTGCATGGAGCTAGTGTGTTCCTCTTTAATGTTGAGATGTCGAGCTCTACACCTTGAGCTGGCATCCACTACGGGTCTTGGCCGCTTACGGCATTTACTCACTGGCGCGTTAGGTGACCGACACGGAGGATCTCTGCCAGTGATTCTACAGCTGGACTACACTTATAGTGCCATCCTAGTATGCTTCTAGCGAGTTCACACTTAGTGACCGCATGTACATATGTGCTACTTTTCAGCTTTAGCACTTAGTCATTTTTGTACTCTCTTTTCTGTGAAGAAGAAGAAGAAGCTTTCCATCTCTGTGTGCTTTGTGCTTGTCTTCTGTAGCTCTCTTGCATCCTTATTCTTTACATGGTATCAGAGCCTGGTGCAAGCAAGAGAGGCTAAGAGAGCAAGAGCATCACAATCCCTTCGTTCGCAATCCACGACCAGGTCTCAAAAGTGCAGTATACAGAGATTTCTGAACAGGTCTCCAAAGTGCAGTATACAGAGATTTACTGTACAAGTACAGTGGTTGTATGTACGCTTGATTGTGGACACTCGTTGAGTGTAGAAAGCGTTATAGGTACCACGATAGCAGGTTCAGCAGATTTGCAGGTTTTTGCAGATTGCAGCTATTTTGTCTTAGTGCTTCAAGATGTCTAACGGTTTCAGTCAGATTGTTACTAAGAAGCTTGAGAAAAATAACTACCTTGCATGGAAGTTCAGAATAACAAATTTCCTAAAAGGAAAAGGTTATTGGGACTATGTAGAAGGAGACAATGAAAAGGAACCAGAGATTCCCGAGGCAAATGCTACAGCAGAACAAAGGAAAACTTTGAGGGACTGGCAACAAGGCCAGAGCAAAGTGATGAATTGTCTTTCTATGAGCATCACAGATGGCATGATGGGCTATCTACAGGATGCTGAAATCCCTGCCATTGCATGGAGAAACTTAGGCAGAGTGTTCGAGGTGAATACCAAGGCCAGGAAGCTTCAACTAAAGTCGGAGCTAAATCAGGTTAAGAGGAACAACCTCTCAATCAATGATTATGCCTTGAAGATCAAGAGTATCATTGAGGCTCTTGGATCTATTAAAGTCTCAGTGGAAGACAATGACATTGTCCGTGCATGCTTGGATGGTCTAGGAGATGAGTATGTACATTTTAGGTCTTCCATGAATACAAGAGACGACATCCCTGTGTTCCAAGATTTGATTTCTATGCTTATTCTTGAGGAGAAGAACCTTGACACATCTTCTTTATCAGGGCAGAAATAATTCTGAACAGGCCTTCTATTCTAACTCCAACAGAGGTAGAGGTAGAGGTCGTGGTCGAGGCCCAAGGGGTTGCAGGGGCCAATTTCTGGAAGGTCAATCAAATCAAAACAATACAGGTGGTAGGGGAAACCAGTCTCAAGGCAGGGGGAGTCAAAGAGGTCGTGGTGCAGGATCAAGCAGGCAGCAACATACTCCAGATAGCAGAGAATGTTGGACTTGTGGTGAAAGAGGTCACATGTCACGTGACTGTCCAAAGGGAAAAGCAAGTGGAAAGAGAGAACATGGCAACTATGCATCTACTAGCAGAGATGCAGATGACAAGAAAAACGAGCGCATGTTTGTTATGCAGCATGTAATGAATACAATGACTACAGATAATTCCACCCAAGATGATGTTTGGTATGTGGATTCAGGTGCCTCTAATCACATGACGTCTCGTGGAGAGTGGTTTAGAGATATGTGCAAACCAGATGTGTCAGGCTATGTGCAGACAGGAGATGACACAGCTCACCCCATTGCTCATGTAGGGGACATACCTCTAAATACGAAGAGTGGGAAATCAAAGTACTTAGCAGATGTACTTCATGTCCCAAACATTACAAAGAATCTTGTTTCTGTTGGACAAATGGTTGAGCAGGGTTTGCAGGTTCGCTTCAATCCAAATGGCTGTTATGTAGAAGATTTCCAGAATGGCTGTAAGCTGATCATAGAGGGCAAATGTGTGGGCAGAATGTTTACACTGAATGTAGACGTGCCTGAGGTAAAAGCTGCATTATTTACACAGGGAACAGGTGTTGTGGCTGATGTTGACATTTGGCACAAACACATTGGCCATGTCAATGAGCAGAGATTGCGCAGCATGCAATCAAAACAGACTGTAAAAGGTTTGCCCAAATTCAAGGTGGATGGTATGCATAAAGTGTGTGCAGCATGCCAGTTTGGAAAACGGTCAAAGGGCTCATTTCCACATGAGCGCAATGTATGTAAAAAGCCACTTGAGGTGGTGCACACAGATGTTTGGGGTCCAACCGATACTGCAAGTATACATGGTTGCAGGTATTATGTCTCTTTCATTGATGACCATACAAGGAAAGTATGGGTCTACTTCATGCGTAACAAAAGTGAAGTGTTTGGTCACTTTCAAGACTTATTATTGAGAAGGAGACAGATATGCAAATCAAGACATTGAGGTCAGATGGAGGGGGAGAGTACTTCTCCAATGATTTTTCAGATTTTCTGCGAATGCATGGTATACGCAGGCAGTTTACATGCAGATATACTCCACAACAGAATGGGGTCGCAGAAAGAAAAAACAGGCACATTGTAGAGGTTGCACGTGCATTGATGAATGAGAAGAACATGCCTCATCATTTCTGGGCTGAAGCTGTAAATACAGCTGTGTACATTATGAACAGGACACCTACAGCTGCGGTGCATGATGTAACACCTGAGGAAAAGTTTACAGGTACAAAGCCTGATTTGGCACACTTGAAAGTGTTTGGCTGCATAGCTTACGTGCATGTACCAGATGAGTTGCGTAGGAAATTGGATCCTAAAGCAAAAAAATGTATTCTTGTGGGATATTCCCTTGAACAAAAGGGGTACAAGTGCTACAATCCTACTACACGAGAATTACAAGTGAGCAGAGATGTAGTCTTTGATGAGATGAGAAGCTGGTACAGTAATGCACATGGCACTATTGGGACTGATGTAAAAGATGATGTGGTTGTACAAAATGTGAGGCCACAGTCACAGGTTTTGAGTGGACCACAAGAGTCCTCTTCTCGTGGCTCTGTTGAGAAACCATGGAATGGTAGACTACGTATGCAGGTTACTCCACCAACAGTACAGGGAATGTATCACGAAAAGGAAAGGAAAAGGTTGATGAACCTCCCTTTATGGCTGATGCATCATCACGTTTTTCACATGTAGACATGGATTCAGATGGTTCTGAAGAAAGTCTTGATGAGGAATTTGGAATTCCGGGTGTCAGGACACCTGGTGTAAGGAAAGTACAAGAAGATGCTAGAGGGAAAAGGAGTGACCCAGGACCGCGCAGATCTAATAGAGTCAGAAATCCAGTTCAGAAATTGACTTATGATGGGTATCTAGCGCATCAACAAGCCTACATGGCTAAGGTAATACAGGATGTGGAGCCCACATGTTTTGAGGATGCAGTTGGCAATGTGCATTGGGATGATGCAATGAATGAAGAGATGGCTGCATTGGAAGCAAACGACACATGGGAGTTGGTGCCATTTCCAAGTGGCAAGAAAGCTATTGGTGTAAATGGGTGTATATAAGCAAGCATAAGGCTGATGGTAACATTGAGCGTCACAAGGCAAGGCTGGTCGCAAAGGGTTATGCACAGACGTATGGCATAGACTATGAGGAGACCTTTGCTCCAGTGGCAAAGATGACAACTGTGAGAGCTGTCATAGCAGTGGCTGCATCTAGAGGATGGATTATGCATCAAATGGATGTAAAGAATGCCTTCTTGAATGGTGAGTTGCAAGAGGAAGTGTATATGGATCAGCCACCTGGTTATGTCGATCCAGGTTACCCAGATTATGTATGCAGACTTCTCAAAGCTTTGTATGGTTTGAAGCAGGGCTCTAGAGCATGGTATGACAGGATTGCCAAGTATCTTGTCTGTATTGGTTTTAGGAGAGCTCATGCTAATCATTCACTCTATGTACGTGAGAGTGATGTGGGGATTGTGGTCATTACCATATATGTAGATGACCTTATTATTGTTGGTGACAATGCTATGGAGATTGACCATGTGAAGGGTCCTCTCAAACAGGAGTTTGAAATGAAAGATTTGGGCGAGTTGCGCTACTTTCTTGGCATTGAGGTGATCAGGACTCCAGAGGGTGTATGGCTATCACAGAGACAATATGCTTTGGACATGTTGTCAAAGTATGGTATGGCTGATTGTAAGACAATTTCTATTCCCTTGGATGTGAATGCAAAGCTGAGTGCAGAGAAGGGTGATGTTGTTGAGGATGTCAACATGTACAGGAAGATTGTGGGTAGTCTAATCTACTTGACTATCACGAGGCCAGACTTGAGCTACACAGTAGGCTTGGAGAGTCAGTTCATGCAGCTTCCGAGGAAGCCACATTTGGATGGAGTACGACGCACACTTAGGTATGTGCAAGGTACTCTTGACTACGCATTGTTCTATGCAGCAGATGCACCATTAGCATTGTATGGGTATACAGATGCAGATTGGCCAGGTAGCATTGTTGATAAGAGATCTACGAGTGGCTTCATGTTCTCTTTTGGGAGTGCTTCTGTTACTTGGAGTAGCAAAAAGCAGCCTACGGTTGCTTTATCGAGCACAGAGGCCGAGTATAGAGGTGCAGCAATTGCGGCGTGCGAGGTAGCTTGGCTACGCACATTACTTGAGAACTTGGGAGTGCAGGTGGACCAGCATATTTTCATCCATTATGACAACCTCAGCAGCATGCAGTTGGCTAGGAACCCAGTGTTCCATGCTAGGACCAAACACATAGAGGTACATTACCACTACGTTCGAGAGCGAGTATTGGCGGGCGACATCGACTTGGTCTACGTCAGCACAGAGGAGCAGATAGCGGATATCTTTACCAAGGCCTCAGAGCTGAGAAGCTTCGACGTTTTCGGACTATGCTTGGACTCTGCGACATGCAGAGCTCGAGGAGGAGTGTTGAGATGTCGAGCTCTACACCTTGAGCTGGCATCCACTACGGGTCTTGGCCGCTTATGGCATTTACTCACTGGCGCGTTAGGTGACCGACACGGAGGATCTCTGCCAGTGATTCTACAGCTGGACTACACTTATAGTGCTAGCCTAGTACGCTTCTAGCGAGTTCACACTTAGTGACCGCATGTACATATGTGCTACTTTTCAGCACTTAGTCATTTTTGTACTCTCTTTTCTGTGAAGAAGAAGAAGAAGAAGCTTTCCATCTTTGTGTGCTTTGTGCTTGTCTTGTGTAGCTCTCTTGCATCCTCATTCTTTACACTTAAGTTGTGCCTTCTTTTTGCTTAGCGGGAGGCCTCTTTATATAGGCTTGAGAGGTGGTCATTACCTAATGGTCCTTGCAAATATCCACTGGTCACTATAGGTAGCCTAGATGCCTCTTGAGTAAGAGAGATAGAGAGGAGAGAGAAGGTAGATCTAGAGAGAAGAAAAAGTGGGGTGGGGAGAGTTTTTTTACAATCCACTAGCCACTGGCTAGGTTATTAGGAAAGAGTGGAGTTCAGGGCATTTACAACGGGTTTTGTTGATGGTTCGGGTGGTCGGTGTGAGGTTAAAGGCTGCCAGAATTGGTAGTTGTTGCGAGAAGCCGAGATGCTACGTGTCGCTTCCTCTCGCTGCCGGCCGGGGCCGGCGCTGCGCGAGCTGGTCATCTTTGTCGATGGCGTTGATGTCGTATTTTTCTTTCGCCCTTTTTTATTATGCGTGTGTATATGCGTGCGTGCTATGTGTGTGTATATAGGTGTGTTTGTATATAAATGATGCGTGTCGGTGCTCATAAGTGCGTCTATGTGCAAGTTTGTGTAGACGTTGGTGAGCGGGATGAAAACACACACAGCGCCTCTATAACGACCCGACACACACTCTTGGGAAGATACACACACACACTATGGGGCACCACTCGGCTTACACAACACACCTGGCCGAGACAGGGAACACACCTCTGGAGTGAGGAGAGAGAGACTATCCACTTGCCCACTCCACACAGACACACACACAACACACACACACACCCAAAAAACTCAGCTCAAAAGAGGAGAATTTCTGATGTTTCGATACAATTGAGCTTGGGCCAACACCAATGGGGCAAATAGCTCACACACTATGGGTGAAAGAAGCCAGATACAATCACAAACTGGAGCAGAAACTTCGCTCATAGGAGGAACTTACACAGAAAAACAGCAGGAAAAGAGTGAGGAATTTGGCAAAATGGACAGCGCCATCGCGTCCGGAACGGCCCAAAAACCCAGTCTACAATGTCAAAGTGCTCAAATCCGACCTCGGATGAGCAGTTTTCGGCCAAAAACAGGCTCCAAAATGGGCAAAAACACACCTGCGGCTGTTCCTCCTCTCTTCTCCACGTTTTTTTCTGTTGGTCTTCTCTCCTTTTTTTCAGTTCCCACACTTAGCTTTTTTAGTTGGGCACCCTTGGCCTTTTAGATGATCTCAAACGGACCCCGAACAGGCCAAAAACTGACCTCGCAGTGCATAGTTGTCACCTTTTTGCATCATTCGCACACCTGGCACTCAGCTTTTTTCCAATAATGCATCTCGCCACCACGTGAAGTGGCCCCAAAAAAAGGTCCTCATGATGACCTTTCTGCATAATTCTCACAACAAACACCCACGTTGTGTCCGTCCTCATCTGCGTGCAAATATTGACCTCGTTCGCCCTCCTGACGCCACTAGATGCCATCTGACGCACCTGCTGACCTCACGTCGTCGGCCCGCGGATAGCTTCCTTGAGAAGTTTTACGCGCTACCAACTCCTCATTATTGTATAAAAAACACACTGGTACTGGTAATAGTGAAAATCGCTGCACTATGTACATGTTGTCCTACCTGTACACATGTGGGCCCCACGTAACCACCTGGCTCTGGAAAATGGGAAATCCTTTATTCGATGCACCATGCATGGATATGTACATATGCACAATTCGTTGCTCCAAAAAACTCCTGACATAATTTGCCCATCCCCTAGCCTGCTAGATCATTCATGATCAGCAACAGCAAAGAGAGATATGAGACTCGCCGCATCACAGGTCTCCTCATCCCTCACAGACATCACTCGCTCTTCAGAAAACTCATCTTGCTCCACCATCATCAACCTGGCATGATACAACTTAAGACGCAACCCATTTACCCTTGACTTATGTAGAACACCATCCAGGTTAGCCAGCTGATATGTGCCATTTGGAAAACACTCTACTACCTTGAAAGGGCCCTCCCACTTAATTTGAAACTTCTTTTGGAAGGTGCTGTCCAGCTTACTGTTGTAGCGCAAAACCAAGTCATGTTTCTTAATACCCTTACTTTTGACCTTTTCATTTATCTTTGCCAAAGCCTTATCCTGCATCTGCCCATAATGCTCCAACGCGCTCATCCTATCCAACTGGACCTCTTGTAACTGCAAGAGCCTCTCTTTGAATGCATCGCTAGGCGGCCCAAGCAACTTCTCTAACATCTTGACCGCAGGCAACTCTACCTCCACAGGCAATAGTGCTTCCTTTCCATACACCAAATGAAATGGAGTAAACCCTGTACCTGTCTTCACTGAAGTACGGTAAGCCCATAATGCACTAGGCAATTCCAAATCCCAATTCTTTCCTTGGTGCTCTGTCACTTTCGAAAGAATCTGTACCAACTCACCATTGAATCTTTCATTCAAGCCATTACACTGCGGGTAATAAGGAGTGGTATGCTGGTGCCTAATCTTCATCTTTGCACATAAAAAATCTAGCAGTTTAGCTCTAAAGCCAGGCCCCTTATCTGAAAGTAACTCCAGTGGCACCCCAAACTTGCAACATATTTCATCATACACAAATTTTGCCACATCCTTTGCAGTGATCTGTTTTACTGCTATAGCCTCTGCCCATCTAGAGAGATAGTCCACTGCCGTCAAGATATAGCTTTTGCCCCTGCTTGTGATAGGTAACGGGCCTATTGCATCAATCCCCCACTTTTCAAACACATCAAACGCCATAATGGTTTTTCGTAGCTCTGGCTTCAACACTCTCTTCCCAAATGCTTGACACCTATTGCAAGACCTACACCAATGGTGAACATCCTTGTGCAAACTAGGCCATACATACCCCTCTTGCAAAATCTTATGCAAGGTGATCTTTAGAGCAAAATGGCCACCACATGCGCCTTCGTGATTCTCTTCCAACACTCTGTAAAGCTCCTCCCGCCAAGGTACACGTCTCAACACGAGATCAGCCCCTTTCATGTATAAGACATCACCAATCAATTTGTACCTGTATGCTCTACGCACAAAGCCATACTTCTTAGACTTCTGAATCTCCTTTGGAATGATTCCTGTTAGCAAAAACTCCTCTTCTTGAGCCAAACTTTCCCGGCCATGATAAAGAGGTAAAGTGGTCCTCAACACAAATAGCTCCCCAATCATGCCTTGAGCTGCTTCATGTGCCTCTCCATTTAGAGCACGTTCAATGTGTCTGATACTCCATGCTTCAAACTTTTTTAACAGGCCTTTAATTCTGAAGCACATTTCCTTCAATGAGGTGTTCTTGCTCTTCCACACACCCAACACTTGCTTCACCACTAACAAGGCATCACCTTTTATGCTCAACCTTCGAACCCCATGCTTCAAACAAATGTGTAATCCGGCTTCCAATGTAGCATATTCAGCCTCATTGTTACTATGAGCATCCAATTTGAACCCTCTCTTGCATACTAGCTTCCCCTCTGGATCATAAAGTGCTATACCCCCTGAAGCTGCATCATGGCTCTTTCTGTATGAACCATCAAAGAACAACACATGTGCATTGCTGATCTGTGGCACTTCTTCAACTACCTTTCTCACCACCTCTTCCTTAACAATAAGGGGATTCTCCTTGTAGGTCAACAAATCAGCTAGGGTAGCCCTTGTACTATCTTCCACTAGAAAAGAGAACTCAAACTCTTGCAGCTCAATTACCCATTTCTTCACCACATTTGACATGTTAATACCATTAATTAACTGTGGCAAAAAGGCATAACTCGTCAAGAAAACAAAAGGCCGTGGTAGCAAGTAATGACGAAATCGTCGACAAGCAAATATTACACTAGCCATCACTAGCTCTACTTCCGATAACTTTCTCTCCGCTACCAACTTCACTCGGCTTGCACAATACACTGGCCTCATATAATGGCTGCCCTTCCCCTTTTGCAATAGCATGGCTCCAATGGCATCATCCCCACTGATGGATTTACATAAAAAACTTTCTCCCAATCAGGAGCCTGCATGGCTGACAACCCCCCTAACACCTCTTTCACCTCTTGAAACACTTCTTCACACTTGTCATCCCATTGCAATGGATCATGCTTTGCCACTTGCTGTAATGGATAAAGAAACTGCGAAGACAATGGAATAAACCGTGCCATGTACTTCACTTTGTGTATAAAGGTTGCCAATTGCTTCGTACTCATAGGTGATGGAAGAAGAATAATAGACTTCACCTTATCTGGATCAGCCTCAATGCCATTTTCTGACACCATATGGCCCAATAACTTCACCCTTGGCTGTGCTAGATGACATTTCTTTGGATTTAGTTGTCCTCCACATTCATCATATCGAGCCAATACCATCTGCAGCTTCTCATGGTGTTCAGCCCTACTGCTATAACACAGAAGTCATCCATAAAAGCCTTAACACAACTACCAATGAATGGTTCCAGCACCCAATTTGCCCTTTCTTGATAGAAAGATGGTCCATTTGACAACCCAAACGGCAACACTGTGTAGCAATAGCAGCCCCATGGCGTAATAAATGTTGTTTTTGTGCGGTCTTTAAGAGCAATCTTCAATTGAAAATAGCCTGAAAAACCATCACACACACTGTACCTCTCATAACCTGCCACTGAATCCAAGATCTGATCGATGAATGGAAGAGGATATGGGTTCTTCTTAGTGGCTGCGTTTAAGGGTTTAAAATCTACACAAATTCTCCACTTCCCATCCTTCTTTGGACTGACTACTACTGGACTCACCCATTCTGTGGTCTCCACTGGAACTATGAACCCTGCCTTCAATAACTTGTCCACCTCTACCCGCAAGGCTTCCATTTGCTCTTGACCCATCCTTCTTAGCCTTTGCCGTACTGGCTTAGCACCTTCTTTCAGCTCTATATGCATCTCTTCACCCTTGAACCCTCTGATCTCTTCATATGAAGTAATGAACAAATCAGGAAAACTAGCCAGCATATGCAAATATATATCCTTCTCCATAGCTGAGAGGTCTCCACTGATCATTTGTGTCATCAATTCCTGCTTCTTTGACAACTCAACCTTGGTTTGCATCAGCCCTTCAATCACTTCATAAGGCCCTTCACTTTCATCCTCAACTTCCTTCGCAAATGCGACTAAACCAATCTCCTGGATTTCTTTGTCCATCAAAAGAAATGCAACATCAGCATCCTCATCACTGTTGGTAGTGCTATCACTATCCTCATCTGTCACCGTGGAAGAGTCTTCATCACTAGACTCATCCTCATCTTCATAAAGCTCCTCTAATCGTTTCCTTGTGTCCATATTATAAAGCTTCTTGGTACCTGTCTTTCCATAGAGGCTAATTGTACCATGTCGCCAATCTTGAACAGCTCCCACTGCACGTAACCATGGTCTGCCCAGTATAATAGGATATGCTCCCAACCCTGCTGGCATCACATGAAAATCAACCACTGCCTTTGCATCATATGCCTCCACTTCTAAGCTCTTTACAACACCCAAGCATTTTACTTTTTGATGGTTTGCCAATCTGATCCGAAAACCTGACACCCCAGCCACTGTGAGACCCATCTTCTCAACGCATGAGTGTGTTATGACGCATATTTGGGCTCCGCCATCCACATAACCTTGTCCCAAATTTTTCCTTTTATGCCACACATCTACTATTGGACAAATGTCTGGTAGCTCGTCCATTGCCAACACCTTCACTGAACCTCTCTCTGGCTCTTTCTCCATTGGGTTAACCATCCTCTTCCACTGTCGCTTTAGCTTAGGCACCATCTCTATAAGCTGCCCAAAAGTAACATCTGCCTTCCTGCTCGTCAGATCCTCCTTCAAGTCATAGCTTAATTGCCCATCCCCTAGGGGAAAATCTGAAACATGAAACTTTCGACGAGCTCTCCTTTTCCTCTTGGCCTTGACATCCTCGCCTTCATGGCTCTTTCCTTTCTTCTTACTAGGACCTGGGGCACTTCTTCCTTCCTTATCCTCTGTGGTCCTCTTCCCAATAGGCATCACTAATGTATCCTCTAGCTTTGATGCCTTCTCCAAGGTGACTACACTTAGCACTTTTGTCTTTCCCTTTTCCTCCTGGATCAGTCCACTGGTTCCTTCGTCTCCCTTAATTTCGATGCCATAATCATTTGATCTAGTTAGCACCTGTCTTGGCAATGGATACATGTCTCCCCCCATCCTTGGTGGCTTATCACATTGCGGGCTGATGTGACCCAACTCTCCACAATTATAACATGTGGGCGTCTGCCTCCAAAACCTACTATTACTTTGTCCAGCACCATTCCTAGGTCTTTCTTCACCTCCTGGCTGATTTGCAAACCGCCCTCGACCTCGATTATTTCCCACTTGACCTAGCATGTTTAGGCTGAGATTCTTCATCAGATCAACCACTTGCCTCATGTCTTGCCTTAGGCCATCATCTTGCACTGCTGTAGTGACCACTGCTGGCATAACCTGAGTAGTAACAGGAACCACTGGTTCATGATGAACCCCTGACATGCGCCCTTGTAAAGACTCTATAGGCTGAAATTCAGACCTCATTGGCAAAGACTCCACCCCTAACTGGCTCATTTTCCTCAGCTTCCACTCTTTGTTCCTTGCTACCTCTAGTGCATCTTCATATGTCCTAGGCTTCTTTAGCTCCACTCTCCAACGTATATTCTCCCAAAGACCAGCCAAGAACCTGTCCTTCTTCATCATGTCAGGCGGGGGTACCTGTGGTGCTAAAGCCTTGCACATTCGCTCCCATGCCAATGAAAACTTACGTATGTACGCATCTACTGGCTCACCTTCCTTCTGCACCAAACCTTGTACTTCTTGCCACACTTTGTCAGGATCTTCTATCTTCACAAACTCCACTTCCAATCCATGCCTTAGATTGTCCCAACTCAATCTTATAGGTGGATCTGCTGCACGCAACTCCTCTTCAAATGCTTTGGACCAAGCTCGTGCATCACTCTTCAAACAAATTTGGAGAAGGCGTAACATTTGCGTAGGGTCATGAATCTGGTTGCTAATGCAGGCAACCTCCATCTTTTCCAAAAATTCTTCCACATCTTCATCACTTCTTCCATGAAACTCGGGATAAGAGAAAGCCATGGCTACCCAAATTATGATGCTTTGAGAACCCCTTCGAACACACGTGCAAGAACCCAAAACTTTTCACTTCCCAATCCCTAGAAACTTCAATGGAGCTCAACTTTAGATAAGGACAAACACATGCACATCAAATGAGTTTTCATAGTTGATCATCGGAATGACAACAGGCAAAGGACATTCCAGGATCTCTCTCAATCTTCTTGGCCCAAACATAAAGACTATGCGCTGCTGGAAAAAGATCTTCCTGGACACATGAACATTAATCTGAATTCTTTGAGTTAAATGAAAAGGAGTGAACTGAGGGCCATTTTGATCATCCATTAAAGCCAACCATGAAGCTCCCAAGAAGGCACACCTGACTCAACCTCTGATTTTGCCAAAATTTCAGCAGCATAACAGCATAAATGGCTCAAAATACCAAAAAACCAGCCATCATAACTTGGGAAAATTTCGACAGAGTTTCCCCAGAAGTAGAGCAGTAGGAACCCAAAATATAGACTGTCTATGTATGCATAAACTGTCAACAATAGAACCCGAGCATCAAGTAGGACTCACTAGTACATAGCCTATGGCGAGGTCACGAAAAGGGTGCTCCAGCTACCTGTATCACCGAAAGGATCTCCACATTTGAGAATCCCCCAGCTCAATAAAAACCTCACGCTATCGACCCTCACACGAAGGCTAATGCAAATCGTGTATAGTCAAGTCTCAGAAATGACTATCTTCCAGACCAAGTCTCAGAAATGGCTGGGACTACCAAATAAAACCATATATGGCTCCACAAAGGCGTACAATGGCAGTTTCCACAAGTAACGTACAATCCAACAGACAATGCGCTCAAATAGGCGCCAAGTGATGCATTCCCACAACAACTGCAAGTGACATCACTGTACTCCAGCTACCTGTACCTGTGTGAATCACCTGTACCTGTCCCTGTCCCTGTTCCTGTAACCTGTAACCTGTAACCTGTAATCTGCAACCTGCAACCTGTAATCCCGAAGCTCGAAGCTCGAAGCTCGAAGCTCGAAGCAAAAGGTACTCGAAGAAGATCCTCCGTGGGGGCGCCAAAAGAATGGTGAGCGGGATGAAAAACACACAGCGCCTCTATAACGACCCGACACACACTCTTGGGAAGATACACACACACACTATGGGGCACCACTCGGCTTACACAACACACCTGGCCGAGACAGGGAACACACCTCTGGAGTGAGAGGAGAGAGACTATCCACTTGCCCACTCCACACAGACACACACACACACACACACACACACCCAAAAAACTCAGCTCAAAAGAGGAGAATTTTTGATGTTTAGATACAATTGAGCTTGGGCCAACACCAATGGGGCAAATAGCTCACACACTATGGGTGAAAGAAGCCAGATACAATCACAAACTGGAGCAGAAACTTCGCTCATAGGAGGAACTTACACAGAAAAACAGCAGGAAAAGAGTGAGGAATTTGGCAAAATGGACAGCGCCATCGCGTCCGGAACGGCCCAAAACCCCAGTCTACAATGTCAAAGTGCTCAAATCCGACCTCGGATGAGCAGTTTCGGCCAAAACAGGCTCCAAAATGGGCAAAAAAACACACCTGCGGCTGTTCCTCCTCTCTTCTCCACGTTTTTTTCTGGTCTTCTCTCCATTTTTCAGTTCCCACACTTAGCTTTTTAGTTGGGCACCCTTGGCCTTTTAGATGACCTCAAACGGACCCCGAACAGGCCAAAAACTGACCTCGCAGTGCATAGTTGTCACCTTTTTGCATCATTCGCACACCTGGCACTCAGCTTTTTTCCAATAATGCATCTCGCCACCACGTGAAGTGGCCCCAAAAAAAGGTCCTCATGATGACCTTTCTGCATAATTCTCACAACAAACACCCACGTTGTGTCCGTCCTCATCTGCGTGCAAATATTGACCTCGTTCGCCCTCCTGACGCCACTAGATGCCATCTGACGCACCTGCTGACCTCACGTCGTCGGCCCGCGGATAGCTTCCTCGAGAAGTTTTACGCGCTACCAACTCCTCATTATTGTATAAAAACACACTGGTACTGGTAATAGTGAAAATCGCTGCACTATGTACATGTTGTCCTACCTGTACACATGTGGGCCCCACGTAACCACCTGGCTCTGGAAAATGGGAAATCCTTTATTCGATGCACCATGCATGGATATGTACATATGCACAATTCGTTGCTCCAAAAAACTCCTGACAACGTGTGTATATATGTGAGTGCGTGAGTGTGAGTATGTGTTAATGTGTTTTGTGTACGTGCATATGTGTATGTATTTAGGGATTGTGTGTGTACACGAGTGTGTGTCTGTGGGAACGAGAGAGAGGGGTATTATTTTTATTTTTTATTTTTTTCATATGTTGGCTCGGTTATTACACAGTGGACGAGAGTGGGAGAGAGGGCATGAGTGAGCAGGTGATGGGATAGAGGGGGTGAGAGAGGGTGTGTGTGTGTGTGTGTTAATGTAAGAGAGAGAGAGAGAAAGTTCTGCTATTGGTTTGCGCCTGCACAGGCCTACGGAGGAGAGAGAAAGAGGGAGAGAGAGTTTTGAGCTGCTCCTGGCCGACACAGAGAGCGAGGGAGGGAGTGTGAGAGGGTGTGTGTGTGTGTGTGAGGATAAGAATAAGAGAGAGGGGAAGCTCTTCTGGCAACTTCGGGCTTGAACTGGAGCGGGGGAGAGAAAGAGAGAGAGAGGGGGGGCCTTCGACTGCTCTTGGCCGACAACGAGCGAGCAAGGGGGGGGGGAGGGGGGGGGGGGGTTATTGAGGGTCAAGGGGGTGGGGTAAGGGTAGGGGATTATGAGAGAGAGAGAGAGAGAGAGAGGAGAGAGAGAGAGAGAGGAGAGAGAGAGAGAGAGAGGAGAGAGGAGAGAGAGAGAGAGAGAGAGAGAGAGAGAGAGTATTATTGCTGGCCTTCGGGTTGTTTACACACAGAGAGAGGGAGAGAGAGAGTATGAAATAAAGAGAGAGATTATATGCTACGTGACCCGCCGGTGGAAGGAAGATAGGAGGGGAGAGAGGGGTGTGTGTGAGGTCAAGAGAGTGTGGACGAGAGGAGAGGGTGGTTGAGGTATGGTGGCCCTGTCAGTGGGAGAAAGACAAGCAAGGAGGGGTAAGAGAGAGAGAGAGAGAGAGTGTGTGTAAAATAATGAAAGAGAGAGGGAGGGAGACTTTGTAAAAGCACGGCGGCCCGCTATAGGGATAGAGAGTGTGTGATATTTTGTTCTTCCTGCAGGGCTTGGTGGAAGAGTGAGAAAGGAATTTTTTTAAAAAAATGAGAGGGAGTGTGAAAAAAATGCTATCTTTTTTGTGGTTCTCTTTACCTTCGGCTCCCCAAATGGGTTGATTCATGCGGTCTCAGCTTTGAAAATTGAGAAATTTAAACTCTTAGGCCGGGCTAGAGGGCGGTGAAGCTAACTCCGTATCAAGAGTAAGTCAACTCTCTCACTTTCTCTCCCTATATTCATTAGGGGAAAAAGTAAGTAAGGGTGGTTTCCCACGGCCACTTGGCCTACACCCAACAAGTACCACACATTATAATATACAGCAACTGACATACATGCATTTATGGTGATTCATTCCAAGTCAGCACCATATCACCCTCAAGCTAACGGACAAGCCGAGAGCACAAAAAAATTTATATGCACTGTGCTCACAAAAATTGGCAGCAAATCAAGAGCAAATTGGGAACAAAAACTACACTCAGCTTTATGGGCATATCGAGTATCATACAAAACTCCACAAAATATGACACCTTTCAATATGATGTTCAAGATAAATGCATTACTACCCATGGAATTCTTGATTCCAACACTGCATGTTGCACATGAATTAGGATGGACTGGACATGAGTTGTCTAGTAGACTGGAATAGCTAACCTAGCTAGATGAGTTGAGACTCAAAGCGGTCACAACCATCTACAACGCACAAAAACTGCAAATAAAAGAATTTCATGACCAACATGTGATAAGCAAGAAGTTTAAAAAAGGCGACTATGTATTAGTCTACACCTTGAAGCAGCACTCCTCGAAATGGAAAAGAAAAGGTGGTAGCCCATTTGTGATCAATGACAAATCACCAAGTGGTGTCATAAAACTTGCAACATTGGAGGGGAGAAGTGATGTGTAACTGGATCAATAAATGCAGACTAAAAAATCATCAACTCACTCACCAAGAAAATGTTGGCGAAGATATACCAAGCAAAAGATAGGAAGCAAAATCCCCAAGCAATTTAAGAACATGCAAAGGAGGAAGCTCAATTGCATATTTTAAAGCGCAAAGAATGACAAAATCCAAGTCCACTACAGCAAGTTGAAGCACCTTCTCCTGCTATTGCAGCAGTCCAAATCAAGCAAAATTGGCTAGGAGAAATGGATGTACGCATCAATGTCCAACTCGTCAATGGAACGATAGAAAGAGAACTTGTAGATATTGGCGCACGTGTTAATGCTATAAGGGATTCTACATACCTCAAACTATCAAGCTCCATGATTGAAGCGACCAAAATTGAGCTAGAGGCATCTTATAAAGGAGCAATGGTTAGTTTGGGACAATCCATTGTCTCAATTAACATTGACGATAACCACTGCCACATCAATTCCAGATCATGATTGATAAGGATCTCAAGGAAGAAATCATCTTAGGAGTTTCATGGATGCGCATTCAAACAGCAGTACCAGATTGGCAGGATGACACTCTCAAGTACAACCTTAAGGGTACATCATACATTATATCCTTGCCATAAATAGATCACATTTGGAATGTACATTAGGAGTTTGAAGAAGTAGAGCAAGAGAAGCCATATTTAGCTATCCAATCGCAATAGTCTACAAGCATTTGTGGAAAAAAGGTTCAGCAAGTCTGGGTAAAAAAGTAAATCATGGAAATCAAAACGCAACAAATATGGATACTCAAAGCCGTGCTTTCCAATGCAATTTCCACCTCTATCAAGCCATGTTTCCAAGTATCAAGACCACCTCAAGAAAATTCAACATGATGGAGGAAATCCAACCAACAACTCAATCCTTCATTGTTGTGCTTTAACAGGTACGAATGGATTTTAAATTTCACTTGGAAAAAGCCAACAATCGCCAAAGCACTGACATGGAATTGGAGATCAAAATTGTCAAACTGCAAAACACCCTCATAGTCTCCAAAATCTATCTTGAAGTGGGTACCTAAAACTAGGACAAGCCAAATCAAAAACCAACTCATCGTAGTCACCAAACCAACCATCAAAGAGCGGACAATTTGTCTTAAACAAATTTTCTTTGGAAAATGAAGCATTTATGAAACCTTGTTAACAAAAACCACTGAACAATTGGTTCAGTACTCACATCTTGCACAACATCATGTTACCCATACATCTCTTTGATCAACATGATAGTGCTTTTTTTTTAATCAGATAGAAATTAAAGTCTTGTTAGTGCTTCATTTGGCCATTTGCGCTTATGTTGTAAATAAGGATGTAGGACTTATGGTGAAGCTATCATGAATTTTGTTTGTGAGTTTCTTTATCACTCCATTTATAAAATGAGTACCATTTTCACTCACAATCTCAAAGGGACAACCAAATCGCGGAATAATGTTTCAAAGAGAAACTTGGCAGTTGACCTTGCATTAGCCTTGCTTATCGCCCTGGCTTCCGTCCACTTTGTCACATAGTCAGTGGAAACAATAATATATCGAGATTGAGTGTTATGAGCCGTCGAACTAATCAGGCCTACAAAGTCTAAACCCCATTTTTCAAATGGTTGAGTCACTTTAATAGGATGTAAGGGCATCTTATCCTTTTGTTGTGTGACCTTGTAACGTTGGCATTCATCACACCCTTTTACAAAAAGTGATGCATCCTTGAATAAGGTAGCCCACCAATAGCCTGATTGAAACACCTTTCTAGCAGTTAGTTCTCCTGAGAAATGTCCTCCGAGTATACCCATGTGGGCTTCTTGCAATATGTATAAGTACTCATCCTCTCGGACACAACGTCTAAGAATATCATCCTTCCCTAACTTGTAGATAATTCGTGCAATTAGAGAATAAGGTTCACATTCTTTTAACAATTTTAGAGCTATATCCTTACAAAGCTCTTTGGGTGGAAAACCATTTACTAAAAAGTTCACAATCTTCTCACTCTATTCAGGCATGGTCTCGACCCAGGAATAAGGAAGTATCGGGCAATTCATCATCGATTCCAATAGGGGCTTCACCATTGGGTATGCAAGATAAATGATCCACCATGACATGTCTTTTACCAGGTCTCACCACAGAGGTCAAATCAAACTCAAGAAAATTAACAACCATCGTGTAATTCTTCCCGTGGAACAAGGTTTATTCACTAGATACAACAACGCTTGATGATCAACATAGGAAACAAATTTGTTGGCAAGAAGGTAGTAGTGAAATTTCTTCACTATGTAAATCATAGCTAAACCTTCTCACTCTATAGTGGTGTAGTTCCTCTCAGCATCATTTAATTAATGACTTGCAAAGATAATGGGATAATCCAATTTATGTTCTCCTGGTTGAGCTAGAACACACCCAATAGCAAAGTCCGATGCATCAATATGCACATGAAAAATTACATTCCAATCGGGCACTCATAGAATGGGACCACTTGTCAAGGTATTTTTTGATAATACATAAGCATGGTCACACTTTGCGGTCCAGTGGAACTCAATAAGAAGCTTGTACAATGGGCAAGCTATCTCGACAAAGTTTAAAATAAACCGCCGGTAATAACCAACATGGCCCATGAACCTTTGAACTCCTTTATAGTTTGTAGGTGGTGGCAAATTAAAAATGGCTTTAATTTTGCTCTCATTTGTGGAAATCCCATTTTTGGACATTATATGCCCAAAAATGACTCCATGTTTAACCCAAAATTGGCATTTGAAATGGTTTAATGAGATGCGATACAATCTGCACTTTTCAAATACTTTTTGTAAACATGATAGATTTTCTTTTCAGGAGGAATAAACACAAAAGTCATCTAAGAAAGCTTCACAAAACTCCCTCAAATATTCTCTAAAAGCAGTGTTTATTAATCTTTGGAAGGTAGCAGGGGCGTTAGTTAAGGCAAAATCCATAACACGAAATGCGAGCACTCCAAATTCAGTTATAAAAGCAGTTTTTAGCTTGGTCCTCTAGTGAAATTGTGATTTGATTGTATCTTGAGTACCTACCTTAAAAGCTATAAGCTTCCTTCCCTGAAACTCTTTCCAGCACATGTTTCGAATATGGCAAGGGGTAATGGTCTCTCCTAGTGGCGGCATTGACCTTCTTGATATCCATGCACATTTTCCAGTCTTTTTTGGCACAATCACTATTGGAGACACCCATTCCGTGTTCTCAATAGGGTATATGAATCCGCATTTAACAAGCTTTTCAGTCTCTTCTTGAACAATTTTTGCATACTTAGGATTCATTGTGTAGGGTCGTTGTTGGACTGGTTTAGCCGTGCTATTCATGGGGATTGTGTGTTGCACCATGGAAGGTGGAACACCTTTCATATCATGATATGTCCAATCCTTGAATTCCTTGAGAAGCTCCTTAAGTACATATTCCTCAGTCTTTGTCAGATCTTGGGCAATGAAAATAGATTTAGACTCCTCACTTGGGTCTGCTAACTCTATTTCCTTAACTATCATGGGACCATCATAGACTTCATTACTTCCATCGATAGGTGTTCTCCGGGCCTTTGTATACACAACCTTACGCTCCTCCGTGGTGTAAGATTTAAAATACTCCTGTGCAGGGTGTAAATCTGTGGGGTCTTGTTGTTTTGTGGACTGTGATTTCTCTTTTGCTTCCTTTTGTTGTTGAGCTAGCTCTCACTTTTGTCATCTCCTTATAGTACTTCTCAACTTTGGCTTCTCTATAGCATCTAGTTGTGCAATGTCAATGCGTGTTGGACTGCACAACATGAAGCTATCGTCTCGGTTAGTGTGCCATCTAAGAGTTTTGAGCTTCATCCAGGTTTTGCAATGCGGGAGTAGTAAGTGCTTGAGGAGTATCATGTCCGGGATGTCATCTCATGCACTGCTTGGTCGATAGTAGTTATGATTGGCAGTGCCTGGCTAGCAAGAACAAAACTCTGACACTCTTTAACTGGATGTGATGGGAAGGCCTTACGTCAAATGCAATCACCTATACTTGAATCTTGAGGGCATGTGGCACTATCCAAGGAATTGAGATGGGTGATAAAATTCACAATGATATGGTTAGTCAAGGGCTTATTGGGGATGTTATTGGCATGTTACGCAATGCCTTGGACCAATCAAAAGCACAAAAAGTTGTTGATGAGCTCTTTGTCCGAAATGGCATCTCCTAGAGCGTGCTGATTGCAGGATTTACCCAACATGGCTATGGGTGAGAGGATTCATGATGAGATTGCTGGATAGGGCTACTGGAGAAAGATGTTGTTCTTGGAAATGCTTTGGTCGATGCGCATGCCAAATGTGGTGCCTTTATCGAGCAAAGGGGCTGAATGGCCGCCCAATAGGGTAAGTGAGTGTAAAGGGAGGAAATAAAAAAAATAAAATGAGAAGAGAGATGGCGACAAGCAGCAAGGATGATTGCAGGAAGGGGGAGATGAATTCGTAGCAGCTCATAGAGAGCTCGAATGGCGACGAGCATGAAGGCAAATTTGCCTCGGCTCACTGTGGCACCCCAGTTCGGCCCTAGTCCCACTGCGTTTGATGCTGATGCGAAGGAAGGCCTACCACGTCACCACAAATGTTCACGCACCACATCAATCGCGTCGCCATGACTAATGGGCATGAGCTAAAGAAGGGAAGAGGGAATCAATGAGGGAAATTGCATGATGAGAAAGGACGAGAGGGTGAGCAAGGGACTCAACCAAGGGAAGGAAGGAGAACTCTTTTTCTCGCTTTCTCTCTCTCATTCTCCCTCTCTCTTGATCTCGACCTCGACTAGGTGTGCAAGTGAGAGGAGAGGAAGAAGATGGAAAGCATTGGATACTAGACTGGCAAGTGGGGAATAAACAAAAGATATCAAATCTCTCTCTCTCTCTTGCTCGACTCACTATCTTTCTCTCTCTATATCTTTCTTATAGAGAGGAGTAAAAGTGAGCAAGAGAATCAATAAGGCAAGTAAGGAGAGAGTTTTGGTGGTTAAGCAAGAGAAGAGTTGAGAAGTAAAAGGAGGAAGAGGAGAGCTTGGACGAGGTTAAGCGGGGCTCACAAAGAAGACACTCAAAGTCAACGACCAAAGCATGCTCTTTTTCTCGTGTATAAGCGAGGAAGAGACTCGAACAAGGGAAGGTATTTGACTGAGACCAGGGATAGCAAGCTAAAAGTTTCAAACTCTCTCTCTCTCTCTCTCTCTCTCTCTACCTTGATTTGGGAACATTAAAGAAGGGAAGTATGAAGATTATTTAGAGTAATTGAAAGAAGCAACGGAAGGTGCAGAGAGCTCATGAGGGCAGTTGAAGGAGGTAAAGCGACATGCAAAAATTTCCATTACCGTCATCAGTCCAAAGATTAATTAATCATCTTATTAATCCTCGGTGTCTTTAATGATCCGGTTAATCAGTAAAGGGAGCTTAAACTCCTATATACCAGCTAATCCAAGTGTTGGTGCTTCTAACCGCCCGCCTTGGCTAAGGATTAAGTTGTACTCAAAGTTTGACTCAATTAATTGAAGTTTATGGTGATTGCTAGAGCCATTTTCCTTTGTTGTTCTCGTCCTCTCTCCTTCTCATCTCTCACAGCTAGAGGCCACATGCCTACTCAGCTCACGTTTCAAACCCATATCTCCCGATAATGGACATTTTCGTGATATTGTCCCGTCTTATATCTCTTACTCCTCTTGTCTAATTTTTGATTATGGCCTTACTCTAGTGAGGAGTCACTAGATGAATTGATACTTGTGTCTTCTCCTCTCCATAGATTGTCATCTACGGTTCCATAGGGCCCTGAATGGGTTTTCCCCACATTCGAACCAAGATTTAACTCAAATTCTTCGTCCTCAAAGTCAATTTCATTTGACAAATTTGAATCCAAATCATGTGGGTTATAGACTTTTGAGACGCTACTGGTTCCAACGTTAGTCAAGCCTTCATCTCGTAGGTCATCATAAGCTATATGCATTGCTCCTATCATATTTAAAGGTACGAGTTGTGGCATTTCATCCCCCTCAACCCACGTTGTCCCCCTATTTCCCCAAGTGTCTATGGTTGCTGCTAGGTGGACCCAATCCACATTGTCAGACTCAGCCATCCCAGGTAGAACATCCAAATAAGGAGAATCTTCCCCAACACCAATGTCCTTTTTACATGTGTAATAATACAGCTATGGGATCGAGTGAATTGTGGTGTCATATCTATGATCAATTATAAATTTGTTTCCTAAAGGATGTGCTCGATCAGTCACAAGATCAACTCGAATGATAGAGTCTTGGAACACCAAGTAGACATGGTTTTTAGACCAGCCATGCACCATTTTTGCTTCCCTCATGAAAGGACGTCCTAAGATCATCTTAGATGACATAGTGTGCTTGTTGGAAAAATCCATAACAATGAAGGTATGCCTTATTTTGTGTCCAAAGACCTTGATCTTGAGATCTTCTAGGATCCCAATAGGTTTAACAATATTCCATTGGCCAGCTTTACTACTATTTTGTAGTCCAAGGTGAGGTCTTCCCATAGATTCCCATCAATTTTTAGTTACAATGCTAACCCCCACCACCATCAAGGATTACCTTCATAGTTAATCCATTGGTAGTGATTGGTATGGTTGCATTGGATTCAACGCCTTCAACGTATTGTCCCTACTTGTTATTCTTATCTAGGTTGGGTTGTGGATCTAAATGTTCCTCCTCTATCGGCACCTCCCCATCTCCATCCATCTGTGCAAATTGTGGTAGCCCGACTTTCAATTCTCCATTGAGGAAAGCTCAAAGAGCCAAGAATACCTCGGGGTCTCCATATAGTTTAGACATAATGGTGGTTCTGACTTCTGAAGCCATGAAATCCATCAATTTGGCAATATTTAACGGCACTTTTGGGCTTCAATCCCTTGACGACGTGGGGAAGATGGGATCTCCATTTCTTAGATAGGGTTATGTAATCCCTCTTTAAACATTCTCTCCAACAAGAAGGGAGTACGCCCACTTTCCCATGACTTAAAGTCACTTTCTTCTTGGATGACACTTGGTATGGCTAGTGGTCTATGGACTTTGTGAGGTTGCTTTTGCGTAGGGAACACAGTGTCTGTAATTTGGATCTGCTTAGGTATTGGCTCTAAATCCCTTTGGGTCTCTTCTACCAAACCCATTGATTGCTTGACTTGCTCGATCTCCTCTGTAGGGTTTGGGTAAGTTCCTATCTTCTTCTTGGATCCTGGCCATTGTGGCTCATGAGGACAATCTTCCTTGTTTGTTTCTTTTCTAGTGGTCGTTTTAGTTTCCATGGTCTCACCTGAATCAAAATCCTCTTCAGCATCGTTCATATATACGGTGTCGTGCCACTTTGCGGGCACGGGGTGAAAGACGTAAATCTGCATACATATCCAAGGTTTTTGCCAAACTTATGAAACAATGATAATAGTTGTTATGTCAGTAAGAGATCAGAGATGTATGCTTTATATGTTGGTTTCTAGACCAAGATGGGGTGCAGGTAGGGCCAAATAGGTTGAAAGGTGAAGAATGATTGAGGTTCTAGTCCTTGGCTTAGATGTATAGAGCTTAAAGTGTTGAAGGAGCCTACTGGTCTTTTCAAATCGACAATCGGAGCTTTGGATGACAAGTTATCAACAACGGTTGAAGTTTTGCCGGGGCTAGGATTGTGCAGGGTTAGTCCCAGTATTACTAGTAGTAGTATTATCAGTCCTAGTATTAGTAGTACCAGTATTACAAGTGCTTGTATCACCAATATCAGTATTATCAGTCCTATTATTACCAATCCCAGTATTATCAGTACCAATATTACCAGTCCCAGTATTACCAATACCATTATTACCAGTACGAGTTATACCAGCCCCAGTATTACTAGTCCCAATATTACCAATATCAATATTACCAGTACCAATATTACCTATACCAGTTGTGGAACTTTAGGCAAGCTAAAAATAGCATCTAAAAAAGGGACGATGCACATGAGAAGGGTCCAAAAAATAGGAAAAGCAGGGGGCTAAAAATATTCAAGTCCTCAATCGCCCATGGGGCTCGCTTTTGCAGTTTTGGGGACAAATTTTTGAGGATTCTTTTTTTGGGTGAGAGTTTTTTTTGGTGGAGTGAAGGAAGAAGAAGAAAACGAAAGATTGTGGAGAGCGGATGGAGTCGAAGAAGAACAAGCAAGGTTGTTTTGGGGAGAGCAGGAGTAGACGAAGAAGGAGAAGTGTATTGATTTGGCAAGGGAGAGGAACATGAGGAAGAGGAGAGGGAAGCATCTAGCACGGGGCTCAAGAGCAAAGAAACATTATACGGTCAATGTTTCCCTTGGCAATTACGAGTTTCTTCCAACGGGTTTGGGTTACCGAAATAGGGAATTTCAAATCAACATGCATACTGATGTTGGCATATGCAATTGATTCGTATCAAGGGTTCCAGATATCTATTTAATGGAAACATCTTCTAATTGCCAGCTCAATTAAGTGTTAATATCTGTTCCAAGTTGGATTTTAGCCGTTAACTTTGTTTTGATTTGTGATATTCTCTTGCAATTCTCTCTGAACACCTTTATATCATCTTATTAACACTAAATTGACTCTAATCACACTAGTTTCCCTTGGTTTGCATCTAGACTACTTCTTCGTCTACAGCCAGCCAGAAGCCCAGCGCTTTCCCAGTCGACCATGGAGAAACGTGCACTCCGACAAATTTGGTGAATCCGGTGCAAAACAAGACTAGGGTAGAGGGAAGCAGCGATGTCGGCAGGCCAAGATAATGGTATGCAACAGTTAACGCAGCAATTTGTTACACTTATGCATCAACAACATCTGCACCATCAACAGATGATGACTCAAAGTTCGAAAAGAGAAATGGAAACTCAGATTCATGAAGCCACACAAGCAGTGACAGATAGATTGGGGCGCTTTGAAGGTCGTGACATTTCTAAATTTGCAAAGTTTATCAACAGGTTATGGAAGACGAGGGAGCAGAGGAGCATGCTGCAATGGAGAATTTTGTACTCGTTGTCATTCCTGAATTACATGCACAGATTGAGGAACTGAGAACTGCACATGGTGCTACGTCGGCATCGTTTAAACAAGCTCTCAAGGATGAATATTTTCTTGAGGATAAGGAGCACGTTACAAAGAAGAGTTTTTGAAGTCAGTGCAGCAGCATAATAAGGGGCTGCCTTCTCTTGAATTGTTAAGAGAATTTGAAAATAGATTTGCCCAATTGTCTCGCTGTAAATTCCAAGGCAAGTGCAGAACAGTAAATATCACCATGGGAGCTACAACACTAGGATCAACGCAACCAATCTCACCTAGTTGGAAAGCAAAAGACTTCCCATGCTTCTTTAACATTTCTCAAAAATGTTCTATCTCTTCTCGATTTAGAAAATCTACATCACCAATCTTTAATTCTTGTAGAGTTTCTTCAGTAAAAACGAGTGCCCAATTTTACCTGGATCTTGGAGGATAGGTTGTTGAGACACTTTCTCCATTACTATATCACTCTCTTTTGGCAATGGAATGGCCACTGGTTTGACTTTCTTTTCCATCGTTTTGTATTTTGTATTCACTTGTACCTCTTCTGCATCTAACTCTTCTTTGAATTGAAAAATAAAATTATACATGTTAAGAGAGTTTACCTTAACCAGATTTATCCCAGCTTGATCATTAGATTGTATGACTATATCCAATTCTCCCATTGTATCCACAAATGTGTATTCTTAAAAAATACCTGAAATTGCTTCATCTGGGTCCAATATTTCACATCCTTGAAGTATACCTTGGACATTACAAACATGTTTACTTTCCCATTTGTGCAAATCATTGAATTTTTTGTAAGATACTGAACCCTTTGAATCCAATCCCAGAAATGCTGAAGAAAAAGTCTATCTGTAGACATCTATTGTCAGCGAGAACTTCTCCTCCAAACCACCATCGTAGTCCCGCTTTACAATGGCACTTGGAAAAAATCCTAGAAACCCCTGTTCTCTTTAAACTCTATCGTCAACTCGATATGGATGATTTCTTAAGGTATCCATGTTCCTAGCATGGTCCACACAAACAGTTAGAAATTGAACTGCTTTCTTACCATCACGACTTCTGATTCTAGCATACGCAGATCCATCATCCAAAACCTTGGTTTCCATCCTCACCATCGTAATGTAAGGCTGCCCTAAAATGATTGGATATGTAGAGTGATCCTGTTCATCGCTTACATCCCCTATGGTTATTTTAACATTAGGGAATGCACCATACAAATCCCTTGATTGTGCATTGGCAGCTTGGATACGCCACCCATGTTCCATATCAACATGCCACTTCCCTTTCAAGAATAAGCTCTTTGACATAAGGTTCACTTCTAACCCATGATCTACAAATGCAACAACCGGCTCCTCCAAATCACCTATCAATGATTCCGTGGAAAATGGCTGTGAGGTACATCTTCTCCATACTCATCCTCATGAAATCTAACATGCTTTACCCCTCTTGGAAGCTCATCTGGGTCCCCATTCATCTTCACCTAGTTCTTATTAAGTAACACTACCCATAATAGCTTCAATTTGTTCATAAATGCTTTGCACCCCTGTGTCCTGTTTGGGTTGTTTTTAGGCCCATACAATATTTGACGCTTCCTCTTCATAAGATCAATAATACTGTTATGAAATTCTTGTTTTGCAATACTTAAGATCCCACATAGGGTGAACTCCACCCTACTATTCAGAATACGTTCCTCAAGTACCTTCCTCACATCAGTACCCTGTTCAATATCAGATCTCAGCTTATATGAAGGCCTTGTGCTTTTCCCACCTTTTTCTCCTTCTCAGCCTCATCCATTGAGATATTGGGCAGGGTAGGAGGTACCCCTGAGCTAGACTCTTTTCCATTTGGTACCCCTGATCTCGTCGTCCTCTTTGAAGTTCCTGCTAGATTCTCTTTCCTCTTTCACTTCTCTTCTACAAAAGCCTCATTGTTTTGAGATTTATCTATGTATGCATATACTGAGAGGGACTCTATAGGGTCTTCCCACCCAGTAGTCTTCCTAGTACAATTTTCCACTTGACACAACTGTTGATACACAACTTTCCCTTTTTTGCTATTGTCATAGTATACGGCCAGAAGGTCCCATTTCTGCTAGAATCTTTAATTGGCTTTTTCAGTATTTTATCCTCAATCTACACACCATAAGTCAATGCTTCAACTACACTCGCATGGTGTTCTTGCAACATCTCTTCCATGCTTTTCTTCATACCACCTCTTCCATATTTGGTCTTTAGAGGCAAACTTATTTCCCGCAAGTGCATCAGGCCATCCATCCAACAAACCACATCTTTATGCTTGGCTTCAACAAAATCCTCGCACTCATTCGTGACATGATTCCACGAGTATAGATGCTTGAGTGATTATCTTTGAAGGTAAAGAGGAATAGCAACTAGGGCTTGAAGTGCCAAACTACAAGTAAAAATTTACACCTAAATTTTGCTAGTATAGCTGACAAAGCCAATGGTAGATCCCACACCAAAATAATGAGGAAAAAGTGAGTCTCCTGCCATCTCGGCCGAGATGTCTCCACAAAGATGTCGGGCAAAACTCTCTCCAGCACCACCTAAACGGAGAAGACCATTGCATACTCCTCTTCACCATAATTCAAAGAGGGAAGAGAGAAAAAAAGAGAAGAAAAAGGCAAGAAAGAGGTAACCCTCTTCTCCATCTTCTTCATCCTCTTCTGAAGAAAGTGATGGTGCAGACAAGGAGGAACAAGGGAAGAAAAAGGCAAGAAAGAGGTCACCCTCTTCTCCATCCTCCTCAAACTCTTCCTCTTCTGAAGAAAGTGATGGTGCAACTCTCAAACCACCCAAAAGAAGAGGCATAGGAAATCCTATGCCGCCTGGAAAAGGTTGTCCAAGCTCAAAAAGTTCAAAGAGGGAGGAAAGAACATATCTTTCCTTACCTACGATGGCACCTTTGGTTCTACGGACGAAGTCTTGGCCTTTATCCAACAATTCAAATGCGATGTTTGGAGATGAGGGCTTCACGGAGTCCTCTACGCTAGGTCATGTAGCTATGCATTTTCAAAAAGTCCGTTGTTCACCTCTCTCTCGTCTATCCCTCATGGGAATTCAGTCAATTGTGCCAACAATGCCTCTTATCGAGTTCAGGGAGTTGGGAAGATCATGCTTACTGCTGCAAATGGCAATTCCTTCATACTTGTTGATGCACTTTATGTACGTGGGATCAAGAAGAATATCTTGTTTGTATCCGCCCGCACTTGCTAGACTTAGACTTGTTATCAAATTTTTGGATGACAGATGTATAGTTCATGATCTCAGTTTTGGTGATGAAATTGTTGCATCTGGCCTTTTGTGCCGTGGGCTGTATAAGCTCACTTTGTATGATAAGTGTGGGAAAATTTTTGCAAACGCTGTTGCAGATTCAAGGGGTATCTCAAATGCAAAACTTTGGCATGCACTTTTTGGTGATCTGGATTTTGCCAGTTTGCTACGTTTGTAGAAATCTGATATGGTTGCTTCTTTGCCGCCTCTTGAAGCACCTATCAAACATGTTTGTGAAGGCTGCATTCTGAGTAAAATGCAGCATTCTAAGTTTCCAAAGATGGTTTGGTCACTGCAATTGAGGAAGAAAGCAAGAGTTAAACCTTGAATGAACCCAAAATGAAGAAAACAAGGCAAAAAAGGAGAGTCACAATTGTTTTATGGCTCTCCAGAGTATTTCAAATTCGATAATGATCCATATAACGAATGCTTAAGAACACAACCATATCAACAAGATAATCAATTGGCTAGAGTCTTTTCTTCATGTATAGGAGCCAAGTATGAGGATGCTTGTTGAAATTGCATCACCACAGAGGATTTTGGAATGATGTCAGATTTTATGACTTTAATCAAAAACCTAGAAGGCAACAATGCTATCCGAAGAAAAGAGCCTTAAACATGGCCAGAGAAAATCTGATGACAAGAGTAAAAGGTAAAACACATTTCCTAATGCTTGTGAGGTCTTGTGTAAAGGAAAAAATCTCATGTCAATTCACAAAAAAAAAAAGGCATTAAGATCTTGAGGAAGCAAGTTTATAAGACTGAAAAAGAGACGAAATATAATAAACCAAAAGAACCAGGAAGAATGGATGAGTGTTGGGAACCAAAATGGACCAGGTAGAGCGTAAAAAAATACCAAGAACTCAAGAGAACATTAGAGAATTATGGACAATGGAGATAGAAAGCAAGGAAGAAGAGAGCACCAAAAAGGAAAGGATGGATGTTTCTTCCACTATCACAATCCAAAATTCACAATGGTGGGTCATCTGGATTTTGCCAGTTTGCTACGTTTGTAGAAATCTGATATGGTTGCTTCTTTGCCGCCTCTTGAAGCACCTATCAAACATGTTTGTGAAGGCTGCATTCTGAGTAAAATGCAGCATTCTAAGTTTCCAAAAGATGGTTTGGTCACTGCAATTGAGGAAGAAAGCAAGAGTTAAGCCTTGAATGAACCCAAAATGAGAAAACAAGACAAAAAAGGAGAGTCACAATTGTTTTATGGCTCTCCAGAGTATTTCAAATTCGATAATGATCCATATAACGAATGCTTAAGAACAAAACCATATCAACAAGATAATCAATTGGCTAGAGTCTTTTCTTCATGTATAGGAGCCAAGTATGAGGATGCTTGTTGAAATTGCATCACCACAGAGGATTTGGGAATGATGTCAGATTTTATGACTTTAATCAAAAACCTAGAAGGCAACAATGCTATCCGAAGAAAAGAGCCTCAAACATGGCCAGAGAAAATCTGATGACAAGAGTAAAAGGTAAAACACATTTCCTAATGCTTGTGAGGTCTTGTGTAAAGGAAAAAATCTCATGTCAATTCACAAAAACAAAAAAGGCATTAAGATCTTGAGGAAGCAAGTTTATAAGACTGAAAAAGAGACGAAATATAATAAACCAAAAGAACCAGGAAGAATGGATGAGTGTTGGGAACCAAAATGGACCAAGGTAGAGCGTAAAAAAAATACCAAGAACTCAAGAGAACATTAAGAGAATTATGGACAATGGAGATAGAAAGCAAGGAAGAAGAGAGCACCAAAAAGGAAAGGATGGATGTTTCTTCCCACTATCAAAAATTCACAATCCAAGATAGGAAAATAGTGATGACACAATCGATAAGGGAAAAAAAGGAAATGAATCATATGATGGCCCAAAAAATGCAAAACAAATAGACCTGGAAAAACTTGGAGAGGACGCAAAACTGGTCTACATAGCAATAGATTTGAGCACAAAAAAAGAGGATCTACTCATCCAACTCCTCAAGAAGTATAAAGATGTTTTTGCAGGGTCATATAAGGACCTCAAAGGAGTGGATCCATCAATATGTTAACATACGATCCCCTTGAAGCCTGGTGCCAAACCTTGCATGTAACCTCCCTATACCTATAATGACACATTTTCCAAATGAATTAAAGAAGATATTGACAAGCTCAAGGAGGCAGGATTCATTTATAAGATTGAACACACTAATTGGGTCACCCACTATGGTTGTCCTCAAGAAAAATGGACAATTACTTGTATGTGTAAATCTCAAGAAAGTGAATGTTGCAACACTAAGGGATAATTATCCTTTACTAATCACGGAGAAAGCAAGCCTACTCCTTCCTATACGGATTCTCAAGGTACAACAATTGGCTATCATGGTAGAAGACCAATACAAAATGGAATTCGCCATGGAATGGGAAATATATGCTTATAGGGTGATTCCTTTTGGCTTAACCAATGCACCTGCCACATTCAAAAGGCTAATGGTGCACTTCTTTAAGGAACACTTGATAATAATCTTAGAGATATACATAAATGACCTTTGTGTTTACTCTATCCTTAGGATAGAACACATTGAGCATCTCAAGAAGGTATTCCAATAATGTAAGACTCATAGCCTATATGCCTATATCCTAAAAAATGTGTCTTCATGGTGGTAAGACAAGAATACCATATTAGAGAGTTTGAGACTTTAGAGCCAGTTTGGCAATTACCAATGTCTCAAATATTTGGCCATATGGACAAATCCCAAAATATTTTTCAAAAGCCAAAAGGTAGTACTTGAAAAGCTCTTTTCAGCCATGCTCTCAAAACTTTGGCTAAGATTACGTTTTCTCCATTATAATTTCTGTGTTCTCTTCACTACTTACAATGAGTAATACATCTTTCATTAGTGATAATCGCAAGTTTCACTTGAACATTAATCTCAGCCAAGAATATGCTACTACGCGAAGTGTCTATCAAAGACCAATTACAAATGCAAATGAAGCACAACAACTTGTCAAAAAGGGGAAGAAGCACATTGACCTATGGACAAATGGGAGCTTGTATCCACCGGATCCTAGAACTGGAAGGTATCCATATTTTCACACACCTCATGATTTGATGAGATTTTTTGGAGATGGGGTTGATGGCTTACTAGGATATAGTTCTAGGCTATCTCAATTACACATTAATCATACATGACGTTCAATCTCCAAATTTATTTGTCTTTGAATGCAACAAGAATTTTAGAACTTGAAAACCAAATAGCCTTTCTAAAACAAGAAAATCATCAGTTTTGGAGACCTTAAAGGAAACTCCAATAGGATTAAGAGCACAAGTAAAACGAATGAGAGATGTAGTAAACTTAACAGAAGGATCTAGGACAAAGAAAAAAAGGTTAAAAATTAGTAGAGAACATGTGAACAGCCTCTTAAGATTTGATATGTCCAATGCTCAGGAAAGGGTGAGATTCTTGAATGAGGTAATGAACATGAGTGACATTTTGAAACTTTTGAAACTCCCCAAAAATTGAACCCAAAAAACATTGGTATTTCAAAACTTACTGAAAGATATGAATTTATTGGTCCAACCTTCTCAAATGCAAGAAGTTGGTGACATAGTGAGAGTGAGTAGAAGGGGTTATAGGACCATCTATAAAACCGAGTTCCAGGTCCTTAATTATTGCAAGATTAAAGCTTTTGGGTTGCCTAGGCCTCACAATGTCGAGAAAGTAAGGACTCTGTTAAATAAAAAAATACCAGAATATTTTGGTGAATACTATCATATAGAGGGAACGATGCCATACAAAAAACAGAAGAGGGAAATATTATTTTGAGCATAATGTTTTTAATAACATTTGGATGAGTATTAAAAACGTTCAATTTGCTATGAGATACTATAAAATGTGAGAAGTAGATTGTGAAGGAAAACTTATATTTGTCATGAAATTGGATGAGACTCCAATTTAGAAATGTCAAAAAATGGACAGAGTATCTATATCTCTAATGAATAGAGCATTGGACTATAGCCATGGTAAGCTAAATTCCCCATACCACAAAACTCAATAAAAAATGGAGCTATGGCGGATTGGAGTAGCTCAAATACCAGTAGAAAACATGGTGCATTGATATGGCTCTTTTTGTAGACCGACATCCCTTCTGTTATACAAGACAAAAATGCATGTGAACAACTCCATGTAGATGGGATGGGTAACTTCATTGTAGAATGGCACTTGAGTGCCGACCTTAAGGCCTTGAATTGCATGTTTGCTATATATGGACGTGCCAATACCAAGTATTCATGTCTGTATTGCATGGCAATCACTAGAACGAAAGGATGGCTTGCATAACATGAGGTTGGGAAACGATCATTAAGGAATAATGTGAACGTCGTTAACTACCCATTGTCTTCTATGATTGGGATCCAATTCTAGCAATTGATTTAAAAAATGTACATTTATGTTCAATGCATGCATAGATTAGAATCTTGGACAAATTTCTTTGACTCCATCTTGATTATGCATAATCTATGAAGCCAAGTACACTTTGCAAAAGAGTGCATAGAAAAATACGACGCTTTTCTCTCTCAAATGGGTTTCCATGGTGATCAAGTGAATCTAAAAAAATATCCTACTCTTTCTAAAGGGATGGGGATGTTTTGCAAGATGTTTCAATGGGAGGAGCAAAAACCAAAATATTTTTTAGCAACCATGACAGCAAACAAGTCGATGCAATGTGGAATTGCTAGAAGTATCTCTGTGTCATAACAACCATTGTCAAAAGTAGACCACATGTAGCCAACAAACGTATAGAAGTGTAAAAGAAGGTCAATAATTTTTTGAAAGTCTTGAGACAACAAGTTAGCTCAACTACTTATGCAGATGACTTTAAGAAAGCAATAAAGCTTAAAAACTGCTATCACAGATGTTTGGGGAAAAAAAGGCATCACATATTACTTGGTGAGTATTCAATTACTTCTTAAAGTCTGGATAGTTTTTCACATTGCATCCTATGAGTTCAACTAGCAAATTTTTTTATTTTTTAGCATATTCTCTACCTGCATGGACCATATTTTGCAAAACAAGGACCCCTTGTAACATGGAATACTCAAGGAATGGAAAAATCTCACTATCAAGTGAGGACTTCATTTTCAGATGTACAAGAAAGGGAGGGGGGCAAAGAAGAAGCAATGCACTAAAGGAATTATTCAATTGGTTCTATAGGAGGCAATTACAAAGGATGAGATCAAACAACCATACAACTCAACCACAAATGGAGACTTATGCTTCACTTTGAAACTATATACCTCTTTCTAAAAAGATCCAAATTCAAAAAATATATCTTTACGCAAAAATTGTTGATTTTACATCAGTGTTTCATTCTTTTGGTATCATTGTGCATGTCACCCCTGTATCTCAAAAACTTTCTTCTTCTATAGCCCCCAAGGAGGTTGACATTTGTCTCCTCAATTGCAGCTCCATAGCTAGAGTAGTAGAGAAGGTATCCTGCTCTTGATGCATTGAATTTTGTAGCGTACTCAAATATTCTAAGTGCTGCAACTCTCTCAAGTAGCATGGCCTTGTTTGCCTTGATTTGAAGGGGAGTGTACCCCACATATCATGACAGTATAGGGAAAATATTGGCAACTCGAGATCTTTAGAATACTACATGTGAAAATCACAGAAGGTGGCACTATCCAATGTAGGCAAGTAGTGCATGAGGGAGGAGGCATCCCTTCTAGAAGTGCCATTTGTTTCTTTCCCTCTGGAGTCTTTATCTCTCCCAAGAAAATTGTCCTTGTCAAGGAGTTCAATCTACAAAACAAGAAGTAATAAATAAATAACAAAAACTTGAAAAAAAGAATAATGTAGGAAGGGAGATTAGAGTAAACCTGAACCGACCTTTTGCAACTCATCCTTGGCAGTGACTTTTTCTTGAAGGATATTGCATGATCCATTCATCTCTCTTTTTTCAACGTCCTTTTCTACCTCCTTTAACTTAAAATCTTTGCCAAAATATTGGATACCAAGCTCAATGAGCTTCTTCTCAAAATCCTCATCTTCAAGAGTAGGTTTCTCCTCTTCCACTCTTTTCATGCATAGAACAAGTGCATTAGGAACAAAAAGAAATAAGTTATCAGATGTCTGCAGATCAAGTACCAAAAAATCCTCCTTTGACTCTTCTTTTGTATCAATGAAGTATTTGGACACCTCAGAAGCTTCAAAAATGGTTGCAATACAGTAGTCCTCCCTGATATTAAGTAGGCATTGAATATGGTGGAGAGGGATATACTCTTTTCCATTGATATAAAAGAAGGGAAGGCTTGGAATAGTAAGAGAGGCCTCATATAACTCTACCTCCTCTGTGGGCTCATCAATCACAGTACTACATCTAATCTGAGCAACATCAAAATTTGAACTCTCTTGCTCCTCAGCTACATCATCAATTTATTCCTCCTCTAGAACTTAACTTTTCTCAAGCTGCAGGACCGTGGAGACATTTGTATATGTTCCCTCTTTGTTTGTATCTTTCACTTCATCTTGACCTTTGCCTTGCATGTCAGCTTTAAGGAACAAATAGAAAATAAAGGAAACTTCCTTTGGAAAAAGGTTGCAAGGCTTTGAATAGACATGACAACAAATGTTCGATGGGCAAACAAAAGAAGACTTCTTGTAAAATCTTCCTAATCTCCTTGCTACTTTTTCTTTCTCAATTGGGTTGGTAATAAAATGAGTTAGATGACAATAACTCTTGGCCATCCAATACAAAACAACGACCCTCAATTGTCTCTTCAAATTCTTTGACCTCCTCTGGTAGAAAATATTTCAATTTGTCTAGCATAATTGCAAGATCAAATTTAGGACTGAGTATATCATTTGTCTTTATGTACAATTCCATGTCACCACCATCCATGACAACAACCAACAACTTCTCACTTGGGCTCTCTTCCAAAATCTCCTCCCGGCCCTCAGTAATCAGAACTCATTTTTTTGTCTTTGGAGAGATGGTCTCAAGAGATTACGGTATTGAGTGATCAAACCCAAACGATGCAATACGATAGGGAGATAAAATGTACAAATATGCAAGATCACATCATGTGGGTATGGGAGATGGCGTCGGGGGTGGATGAGGAGAGCAAATATTTGATGGATGGGGAGTGAGAGGAGTTGAAGGATGAGGTGGGATAGGAAGTGATGAATGGGATGGGATATGAATTAAAAGATGAATTGAGATAGGAATTGATGGTCTTGGAAGTGAATGGAGGGAGAGCAAGGGGAAGCCTAATCGACGCATTAAGAGGGTATGCAAGCTTGTGGATCAATGCACTGTCATCCTGTACGGGCTGAAATTGACAAACTCTTAAAGGCTAATGTTACTAGGGGATAGGAAGGGTTGCAAGAAATAGGGTGGACCGGTA
This sequence comes from Adiantum capillus-veneris, assembly GCF_014529385.1. Lineage (NCBI taxonomy): Eukaryota > Viridiplantae > Streptophyta > Polypodiopsida > Polypodiales > Pteridaceae > Adiantum > Adiantum capillus-veneris. The sequence goes on along the minus strand of NC_140934.1, from coordinate 31,427,435 downwards.
TCGTGCCATGCGAGAGAGTCTGCAAGGTATGGGGTGTGTGTGGAAAATGGAAATTAAAATTATATATGGAGGAAAATTTTTATCGTTAGTGACATGTGTTAGCCATGCATGAGTTCCATGTGGCAAGCCCCCAACAATCAAATGTACGGATGTTTGGTCATATATAAGCTCCATGGCATGTGCACATTAGTGACCTCACCCGCGGCTTGCAATCGCATCGTTTTGGATGTTTTCATCTATTTTCGTGCAAATTCTCCCTACCTCAAAAGGCACAATATAGCCTTGTATTGCATGCTAGAACCCTTTCCTTTCGCGTCATCTTGTGCTCTTAGTCATTATGGCTTAATCCTACACGATGCGATAGAGGCTACTCCCAGTTGCTCACAAGGTCTCCCCTTGCTTTGTTTGGGCAATATGCACACATCAAGGAAAAAGTCCCTCCTAATGTCCCACATGACGTGCTAGAACGGGGTCGGCGAAGTTTCAAGTACCCGTCATTGCTTCGTTTGAGCATGTTTTTCTAAATGTTGTGACATCTTCTTGCCATCTTGTAGGATGCGATTCGAGATGGTCTTCAACCTTTGGATCACATATCATCACTCCATTCAGGCATTCTCATGTGCCATCACAACATCTTCTTATCATCCTTCACGGTGCAATACCGCATGCTCGAAAAAGTTTGAAGCCTATCCTATCTCTTTGTTCTGGCATTCTTATCAGCTAGCATGGAAATAACAAATTAAATCACCCGAAAGGATTACAAAGTTCCAGAAGAGTCAGAGAAACATAATGAAAACCAAGAGGAATGAATTGCCAAGCCAAAATCAGAGAAGAATGAGGAGGAGTAGCCAGTTCCAACAAAACCTTGTCAGAGGCCCACTGCGAGGAAGACAATGAATTATCAAATGAAATCTTTAAGGGAGATAAGGAAAGCAAAAAAATCTACTTGTATTCTTATCCCTATGCTACCCTTCATGAGAGTTCTCAAGGAGATATCAGACAGATTGGTTAGCATGATGAGAAGTAAAACCTTTGTTTAACTAAGGTGGCAATCTCAAGCCTTGATGTGTTTTCATGAGGCTGTTGAGGATTTCTTAATAGACGTTATGAATGATAGCTACCTTGCAGCTGCATTTGCTCACAAGGTCACACTAAGAAAAGATTGTTTTCTCTTGTCTGGATGAGGTACAAGTTTGATAAGGCTTTGGAGCCAGTTCCTAGTGAGGATCTTAGGGCCTATAAAATTTTAAATATTCCTCCTTCCAGGTAGCAAAAGAAGTCAGGGCTTGTCATTGCAGATGTTACACATCAAAATGACACAAGAATGGCCAAGGATATCAAAGCAGGCAAGAAGGCTGAGAGGGAGCAAGACAAGATACCAAAAGATGTTATCCTTATAGAGCAAGAAAAATTTTTAAGAGCATCCAACTCCCTCCTTTATGAAAAATTTATAGGCAAAATGGTTGTGGATGTCTCCATGTATGGGGAGGATGAGGTGTATTGTGACATATTCCCTCAAGACACAAGTATGCTTGTAAACCCAAACATTGAGGCTGGTGATATTGTGCTATTTATCTATCTCAGGTATGTGTTGGCTCTTTGCTAATTATTAGTGCATGCCTATAAGGGCCTCATTGGGGGATGTATTTCCTTTGACTTCACGTGTCTTCTGAGGGATCTTATAGAGGCTATGGCTATGCAAGTATCCACACTTGATCCTCTAGTGACACAATGCCTATTCCACAAGCAGGGAAACCTTTCAGATTTTCTAAGAATTTTATATGCTGACATGCAATTACATAATATACCCCTATGTTGAAGGGTAAGTTTTAATTCATAACAATTTTTATATTTTGTGGTATTCCTAGATAATTGTTATTTTCTTGTAGAGGCCATTGGAGTCTTATTATCTTCAATCTTTTGGAGAAATATGTTATATTTATGAATTCACTGTCAAGTATTCATGGGAGAAGTAAACTGTAAGTTTGAAGTATGATCTCTTCAGTCATAGAAAGTCTTCTATTAAGCCACATTGTCTTTGTCCTTTGCAAATTCATTGTTTTGAAACATGCCACAAAGGCATGTATAGGCAAGAATCATTGAAGCTTAATCCTTCTTGAAATCCTACTGGGAGACATATCTTTAAGGATGTCTTCTTTGATCTTCGATTTGAAGCTTGATATAGTACATGTATTAGGGGATTCCCAATCAAGTGATCTTATGGTGGGAATGGATAATTGATGTAGTTCTCCATATGCACCTTCTCTTGAAGGAATCCTATATCCTGCAAAATAGACAAACAAATCCATTGTTTTGTAAAAAGAAGGTGGCATGTCAACATACATAACATCTGCAATTCCCTTATGTATTGCTTTGAATTTTCCATTGAGCCTCTCCACGAGCTGCCACTCCACACCTATTGAAGGAAAGATATTGGGAATGGAATCAAAAAATGAGAAAGAACAATGGGAGAATGTTAAATTCATTGTATCAAATCGATAACATTTTATATTCCTTATAGTAAGAATGGAGTGTAGGATGTTCATCCAAGTTTAACACCATATCCTTGGCCATGTACACATGTTGAACTTTAGCTAGCCATCCATTATCGATCACTTTGAAAGCAAGAACACAACCGTTCCAATGGTTTTTTATTTTATCTGGTTTGGTTCTCTTCACTCTATGTACACCTTTGCATGAAGGAAGCATTGTTACCCAACTATTCACACGAAAAGACATGGGTTTCCAAAGACCATCCTCTCTAACGTTATGAAAGTCACAAGAACTTATATTACGAGAAGGGTGATGTGTAGAAGATGCCATGGAAACTCAGAGATTGGAGAAGAAAATTGAAAATACAGTGACGAAAAGAAGCAAAGATCTCACTAAACTTTAAAGTGTTTTACTTATGTATTCTACCAATGGGGCAAGTCACACACCATGTAAGTCAGTAGAAATTCATTATGCTTTTTCATTAGAACTTTCTACAAAATGATCCAAAAAGGACACTGTAATGTCCGGTTGTGGTACCAAACTAGTGTTAATCCTTAGATAACAAACAAGCCTTTTTTAACCGTTTGTGGCCATAATGCCTACTTCATTGCAGCTGAAGCAGTGATTTTTCTTTCACACTTTAACATAACTCTCCTTTTTTTTCAATTCAGACTCTCGTTTCTTTTCAAATAGTTGTAATTTTTTAGTCCAATGACCACCCTAAATGCCCTGCTCAGTCCACTCCCTTGCGTCTCACGATGGAACCCCTTTCTTTTAAACCCTGAATCCTTTTTCTTGTTTTCCAACCCTATTTGTCCCATCACGTGCAACACGATGTTTGATGTCATCGTATATCTATGCGGGCTTGATCCCCTCAGATAAGTCCTTTGGTTGAAGAGCGATATTGGCTTGGCCTCCCGTAATCACTCATAAGGCTACACATGCTCGTGTTGTTGGTGCCCTCATACTCCAAGGAAGAGAAGATTCCACTGAAGCGGTGATCAATGCATCTAGACGTATGGAGATGCTTTGCAACATCATGACTACATCATCATGTACTTTTTCTAAGGTGGTTGACCTGGCATTGAAATAGGCTTGAATATCCAGCTAGAGAGCTTTGTTTGTGTAAGGATATTGGCAAGATTGGCCAGGTCATAGTCATCATCATCATCCTCCAAGGATTTCTCGTCATCTCCCTTGGCGATGTCCGTCTCTGTAAACTTTGGCTCATCGTTTGAGAGGGGAATGGGGGAGCACACCCAGCACCACGACAAATGCCTCTATAGCTCAGGGTATCCACAACACCCCTATCCTCTCAGAAAACACTTTCAAAAACACTCTTTACACTAGCAGACCGCTGCTTGATCTTTTTCCAATTCTTACACACTCCACAAGTCCACCACACAGTGCATACCTACTGCCACGGTCTATCTCCACCCTTGTACACACACACAACCGTTCAATCTCACTCTCTCACGCAAAACACCGACGGTCCAGGGGGAAGCACACACATCCACACTGGTGGCACCACGGGGAAACACAAGAGCAAGAGAAGGAGAAGTGGGGAAGGGGAAACGGCAGTAAAATAGGGCAACAATGGCTTGATTATGCTTCAAAAGGCATGTACAGAGCTTGAAATGCCATCACAATGGCCATTTTCAAGAGAAATTACAAAGGGATTTGACACGCACACTCTTCTGCCAAAGAGCTCCACTCTGTAGGCTTCCACGGCACAAAAAAAGACCCATTTCATTAAAAAAATGGCTATTATAGTGGGGGGTCTTCACCTTTGGAAACTGCTTCCTAATTGGCCCATTTGGCACCTTAATTTGGCATTTTTTGGAAGGAGGGAGCCGCCTCATTTTCATCTGCTCTCTTTTGCTCTCTTTGGGCTTGTGCTTGAGAAGGGGGGGCACTAGCCATGTCGCTAGTGCCCCTTGGCTTTTTTATTTTTTTACTTTTTATTCATTTATTTTTCCCCCCTTTCGGCCTCTGCTCACTTGCTCCTCATCTGCCCACTTTGGCCGTCTTGCCTTTGGAACCGCCTTTGGACTCACCCTTTGAACCGCCTTTGCATTGTCCAGCTTGCCTTTGGACTCACCCTTCGAATTGCCCTTGCTTGGTCTTCTTTATTGGCCAATTTGGAGCTTCTTGGATGCCTTTTTCCTGGCTTGGGCCCATTCTCTCTCACACCCTCTCTCTTACTTCATGGGACACGTCCCCTTTGTTTCTTGTCTACCCGGAGTGGCTTTCCCTCTTGCCTTAGAACTCTCTCTCTCTCTCTCTCTCTCTCTCTCTCTCTCTCTCTCTCTCTCTCTCTCTCTCTCTCTCTCTCTCTCTCTCTCTCTCTCTATGGGACTGCCCCCTACTTCATGTCGGGGAGGCACTACCAATATCGCTAGTGCCCTCCTCCATTGCTCTCAAAAAAGGGGCCTTCAAGGGCCGCGAGATTGAGCCCTTACGGCTTGCCACATCACTAACTTCATGTCCGGGAGGCACTACCAATATCGCTAATGCCCTCCTCCATTGCTCTCAAAAAAGGGGCCTTCAAGGACCGCGAGATTGCATGAGGAGGCAACTCCTACGCTTATGATGAATGCTGAGGCTTTAGAGGGTAGTTTTCCTAAGGGTGCAATGGATGAAGATTTACATGCTAAAGATGTTTTCCATTATCAAGCTAGAATCCTAAGTAAAAATTTCTCTGATGATACAGGTCCAGATTGTTCCAAGGTTCTTTGTGATGGCTATAAATCCGGAGGGGGTGATGATGCTAATTCATCATGGGTACTGCAAAAAGTGCACAATTTTCTTCATTGTCTTGGGCAATATGCCAGGTATGGTTGGGTTTGGATTCTATTTCTAAAGATTCTTATGTCAGTGATGTTCTAGATGCCAGTAAAAGAGAGTCCGTGCTCTTTAATGCTTGCTGGTAACGAGCTATAGTTGCCAAAATTTTATGGGATATGGGTGTTGCACTATGCTTCAGGTGAAGCTCTAGTATATTGTGGGGCCCTCCCACAAGACTAGGAGCCCAAGGTGGCCGAAAATTGAATGACACATGCAAACTCAAGCTAATAATAGGAAGGGAAGTCCGAGAAAAGGAGGAGACACACGTCCTTAAGGGCCCAACCTTTGGCAATCAGGAAGGGATTTTTTTTTCGAGCAAGATAGAAGAACAAGCTCTCGACAATGGAGGAGGGTCTGCAGCATTGGAAAGGGAGAGAAGAGAACATAATCATCATCAAGATCATCGAGTACATGAAATTTTCAATCTTTTTCTTTATTAATAGCCGAGTTAAGTCGGGTTAACCCATTGTAAGGAGCTTAAACTCCTCAATTAAAACTTAACTTAAGTAACAGTGCTGTTAACGGCCCGCTTTGGGTAGTCTTTGGAATCTCGTTTAAGCTGTCAAATTCAAGTGTTAAAAGTTCATCAGCATGAACAAAGTGGTTGTCGATTGAGTCTGTTGTTCTCTCTCTCTCACCTCTCATAGATAGAGGCCCCGTACCTTCCCGGCTCACCTTTCGAACACATCCCCCAACATCGCTGCTTTGGACGTTTGACGATTGAGAATGGTCGCTTAGGGACCATCCCCTCATTAAATGATGGTTTCCGACCTACGTCGATCGCCAAATAAAAACAAGGAATGGTCACTAAATGACCATTCCCTACACCTTCTGTGTTTGTGAGTCTTGAGACCTTACTTTTTAGTCAATGCAAAAAAAGAAAGGTGGCAAAGACAAGATACACGTTAATTTAAATTTGATTTCCTTAAAAAACACAAAAAAATAATGAGCCAAAAACAAAAGTATTACAGAAGGAGAAATAAAAATGAAAATGGATACACTAAATGCAATTTTGAAATGTATTCTCTAAAGGAAGTCAAAAATAATGTGTCTCAGTTATTTTGATGACTATCGAAACACAAATAAGTAATGAGCGAAAGAGACTCAGATTTCGAAAAGAGAGAAAAATAACAAGTGGCACACAAAAAAACTCCTAAAATATAGGACGACCTTTTAGATACGGTAAAGACATGACAAAAAGAAAAGAAGAAAATTCTCAATATATATATTTTTATATTTATTTATATATATATGTTCATTTTTGAGAAGTCAACAAAAATTTTAAGACACATAACAGATGCAGTTAGTTTGCAAATGGATACCCAACCAAACAATGTGCCGTTTGGCAACCTAGCACCACCTCCGTATGCAACTGCAACGTTCTTCCGCAGCATATGATGATCCTCGTCACTTACAGCTCTATTGGAGTTTCTACGCTAGCATCCTTCATTTTGATGCTCTTGGGCATGCAACTTCTATGGAAATGCATTTCTAGAAGACCTTGGCTTTCATACTAATTCTCAGCATCCAATCGTTAGCCATGGATGAAATGACATCAGATGTAGTAGCTTGTGTCGCAATGCGCTTGCAGCAACTCGAAACGGGCCAGGCCACGTAAGGAGCAGAGATGCAAGTGCTATCATGGAGCTGGGAAGGGCTGGAGCGCACTACCTGTGTAAGATTGATGATGGCAGTGACAAGCAATCTACAAAATGTTGCTTCCAGATCGCCTTCTCAAGTCATGCTATTAGCTCTCATTTTGCTTTTAGCAACGATGCTAGGCAAGGCAATTTACTTATTCTACGCATCATTTTATGGAGTAACTTGTATGAATGGAAGTATAATACTGTTTGGATTCATTTGTCTCGATCGCTGGCTGAGACTAGCCATGTGTGATAACCGACCCCTTTCATCGCTTTTGTTTGACACCCATCCATTCTACTGGCGCCGAAAGGTCATGAATTTTGTGCTTCACCTTAAAGCAGACCCGCATTGTCCATTACATCCCATCATTTGGAAGAAGATCATCTTTGTTCTCAAAGCCACAAACACCATTTTAGATGAAATGGGAAAATCCCACAACTTTGGGACTAATTTCAACGCCTATGGATTCCTATTTCCCATTAAATTTGGAAAAATTTCATTTAATTTGGACAAAGAGATAGATTCTCAAGAAAATGGTGGTGTTGAGAAACACCTTTTAAAATTTTTATTTTTATGTGGGTGTTTCAAAACACTTCATAAAAGAGATAGATTCTCAAGAAAATGGTGGTGTTGAGAAACACCTTTTAAAATTTTTATTTTTATGTGGGTGTTTCAAAACACTTCATAAAAGAGATAGATTCCCAAGAAAATGGTGGTGTTGAGAAACACCTTTTAGAATTTTTATTTTTATGTGGGTGTTTAAAAATACTTCATAAAATCATACATTAGCTCGGGAAATAAAACAATGAGCAAGATAGAAATGCTATTCAATTTCTCCTATTAAGCTAGCATGTGCCTTCTCCATGACATTTGATGGGATCTTGATTGTTTCCGCAATTCTTCCACCCATTGGAGTCCATGACCATACAATTGTATCAACACACTCCCAGCGCTTTGGGTCAGCAAGATTGCAGCACCAACTCTTTTTCCAACAATCCTCATACTGTTCTTGGATTGTGGGATTTCATTTTCGATGTTTTGGTGCCCAATACTGAATCAGAACTTTCTTGTAGTTAGGAGATGATTTGTCTACTTCAACGTTTGACTCTTCCACTCCTAGCCATATCGGATATTGAGGATGTGCGGGTCTCACAAGAACAAGATCCCCTTTCCTTACATCAATTTGAGGCCTAAAGGCCTCTTGTGGCCTTGCACTTTGAGGACCAACATAGTGATCATTCAATTCTTCATATCCTTGAAACTCATCTCTGTCTTCCTCTATCTCTTGCATTCTATGACTCCCTATAGTCTTTGGCCAAAATATTGTATATTCACCAATGTGTTTATTGGTTGGTTGTTCAAGCTCATTGATTATGTTTTGCCAATAAGTGATAACAGGCTCCATGTATTTTGTGGAGTCATGGTCCTTTCCCTTTAATAGAGAACATCTTTTCCAAAATTCAAGATATGACTTAATCCCTTGAATAACAAGCGGACTATCTGTCACATAGTCTGCTATAGGTACCACATCTGGACAGCCTGTTGGTAATTTTGGTTTTCCCTGGTCATCTTTTTTCCACAACTCAATTCCCGACTCCTTTGGCATCCAATCAGGTGATTTGGGATGAATTTTGTACTGCATGACTGGGACTTCACCTTGCATATAGAAATGAAATTGAAGTGGCTTAGAGTGTTCGACTAGAGCATCTTGTCCGTCACACATGTATCCTTGCACAAAGGATTTAAAGTTGGGAACTTGTGTCATCAAAAATGGTGCTGGAGCTGAGCTTTCACATTTTTGAAAATGTTCCATCAGATGTGGAAAAGTGAATGTCATTCCGGTTCGCAATCTTTCTGAGAACCTACTAAACATTGCATCTATGTCCTCATGTGTATGACCCACCATTAAGAATCCCAAATGCACGGTTTTGAAAACTCCTTTTGCTACTAACAAGGATAAGTATGCAAACAAATACTGATTTTTATTCTCTCCTGCACAATTATCTAGCTGTAGCAAAATATTCTCATGCAATTTTTGAAATACAGGAGTGGATATGGTATCCACAACACATTGAGAGGAAGTTCATTGTATGTGTACAATCTCTTCATTACATCCCTGGATGGCCAATGGTGGTGTCATTGTTGATGCATTCCTCTCATGCTCTTGCTTCATTTTGTTTTGGATGTCTAGAGCTCTCCTTGAGTTCGATGCATTGAATGACGTTACATTGCTGTGTGGCATACTGTCATGGCATAAATCTCCTTGTCCATGGTTTTCTGTTCTTTCCAGATTCTGTAAGCATAATGCAAGGGAACCAATTGTAGCATTGGGATCTGAAGGCCATAGACCATTAAGTGAGAAGTGACCATACATTCCATGACCATGTCCATGTGTTATCATACCTGTTAATGATACTTGCAATTGATATGCATTCGCATAATATTTTGAGTTCACACGCAACCTAGGTATTGCTATCTTTTTTTGATCCATTTTATCATGTATAATGCATAAATACTTATCCTTTTGCAAGTGGGAGAACTTACGCCAGGTGTAGTACACATTCCTACAACTTTGTTGTGGAAACATGTAAATTCGACGTTCATCCTTCAAACATGCAATTATCTCGTCATCCTTTGTTGACGCTAGTTGAGACTTTATCCGACTACACACAACACATTTGGAGAACTCACTTGTTTTTGACAATGTCACATTAGCAAACTCTGTATTCCAAATCCTATTGAATGTCGTGCTAGACATTGGCTTGAGACTCATACTGTCAAGTGTTTTATTGAAATCATGTAAAATGTCTACTTGCTTGTACGTGTTTGGTATTGCAAGCAAAGTTTCCTTAGTACCATCTTCCATGGTTCTACTCTTATGTGGCATTCTCTCCGAGTTTTCATCAACAAAAGAGCGCATCAATGCCCTTCCCATTTCTATATGGTCTCTTCCTTTTCTCATGACCCCATCATTACCATGCACTGAGCGTCTAACCCCATTCTCAAAAAGTTCACAAAATTCTGTTCTATTTTGCAAACTCTGTCCCCAAAATTCATTGCGCATAGCCATGAACTTATTTCCATTGGCATATTGACAACACCTTTTGGAACAACAATCTATGGTTGAAACAAGATGGACAGATGCTAGAGATCCTTGATTGGATCTCTTAGAAGCTTTCACTGACATTTTTGGCTTCCTATTTACAAAGCAATATTTCCGCTTTTTTGAAATAGGCTCTACCAAATAAGATGATTCAATGCATGTGATTTACGTAAAGCATAACAAGTATGTATGTGGGTGTTTCATGAGAAGCACCCTGTGGCCTGAAGGTCATAGGGTTCCCTCTATGCTACTAAGAATCTCTTTGTGCTCTACGCTCTGTCGTCTATGCTCTATGATCTATATTGACTTCCTATGGCCCCTAGACCACAAGGCGCCCTCATTGTTTCAAAAAAACCCTCATTGTTTTGCTATGGCCCTAGGGCCATAGCTCTCTATGTCGGTATAAAGCATATTTGCTCTATATTAGCTACCTAAGGCTTGAAGGCCATAGGGTTGTCCTTGAGATCACCTCAGAAAGTTTCATGTCAAGTATATATACATCCTATGTCCTTAGGGCCATAGGGAGTTTCATGTCAAGTATATATACATCCTATGGCACCCCATGACTCTAGGGCCATAAGATCTCCAAATGAAACATACGACAATGTATGGCCCTTGAGCTTATACATTGCAACCCCATGACCCTAGGGCCATAGGATTTCCAAATGGAACATAGGGCAACGTATGGCCCTTGAGCTTATACATTGACACCCTATGGCCCTAGGGCCACAAGACTTAAAAACATACAAAAAGACAACCTATGGCCCTAAGCCCAAGGGTGTGAGCATTGACACCCTATGGCTCTAGGGCCACAAGACTTCAAAACATACAAAAAGACAACCTATGGCCCTAAGCCCAAGGGTGTGAGCATTGACACCCTATGGCCCTAGGGCCACAAGACTTCAAAACATACAAAAAGACAACCTATGGCCACGATGTCAAAGGTGGCCAAGATATCAATGCAGCCCCATGGCCCTAGGGCCATAGGATCTCTATATGGAACATGTGTCACCCTATGGCCCTTGAGCTTACACATTGCCACCCCATGACCCTAGGGCCATAGGATTTTCAAATGGAATATAGGCAATGTATGGACCTTGAGCTTATACATTGCCACCCTATGGCCCTAGAGCCACAAGATCTCACAACATACAATAAGAGAACCTAAGGCCCCTAAGCTCAAGGGTGCAGGTTCAAGGGTGGCCAAAATATCAATGCAGCCCCATGGACCTCGGGCCATAGGATCTCTATATGGGACATGTGGCATCCCACGACCCTAGGGCCATAGGATTTCCAAATGGAACATAGGCAATGTATGGCCCTTGAGCTTATACATTGCCACCCCATTACCCTAGGGCCATAGGATTTCCGAATGGAACATAGGCAATGTATGGCCATTGAGCTTATACATTGCCACCCCATGGCCCTAGGGTCGTAGAATCTCCATATGGGACATGTGGCACCCTATGGCCCTTGAGATTACATATTGCCACCCCATGACCCTAGGGCCATAGGATCTCCAACTACAAAGTAGGGAAACGTATGGCTCTTGAGCTTATACATTGTCGTGGACCTAGGGCCATAGGGTCTCCAACTGGAACATAGGGCTATGTATTGGAGCTTATCTATTGTCGCCCCTAAACCCTAGGGCCATAGGATTTCCAAATGGAATATAGGGCAACTTATGGCTCTTGAACTTATACATTGCCACCCTATGGCCCTAGGTCCACAAGCTTTCACATTGCCACCGTAGGGCCACAAGGATCTCACAAGATAGAAGAAGAAAATCCTAGGACATAGGATTTTCAAATGGAACTGAGTGCACGCTTTGATCCTTGACCTCCAACATTGCCGTCCTATGGTGTGAGCCCAGGGGTGGCTGAGGTGTCTTCATAATAATTTCGGCCATTCAAGGGATATCCACAAGTGGCATAAATTTAAAAAATAATTAAAAATAATTAAAAATTAATTTTTACGCTACGACAAACTTTGTCATAATGGGTTTTCAAATACACTTAATGATATCAGACAAAAAAATAGCGCACAATTTTTGGGATAAATTTTTTAAAATTTAGCTATTTTTCGTGTATTTTTTACTATGCAGATTTTGATTCTGAAGTCAAATTTTACTTCATGGGTGTCGTTCCACTCGTACTACAAAGATATGGACATTGACAAAGCCTTGCACCAACTTTTTTATTTTATTTTTAATAAAGCTCTTTCAATTTCGGAGTCGACGAGCTATGTCTCATTTTCGCACAAAGCTCAGAACTCTAGTAATCTCGACTGCAAACTCGTGAGAACAACCCCTACATTAAAAATTCGAATTTTGAATTTCTAACCTAACCTAACTAACCTTATCTCTCTCTTTCTCTCAAAACCACAAATTTTTCCGCGCTGTCGCTCTCTTTCTCTCTCTCGTTTCTTGCTCGAAACCTACACAGAAACGTGCACAGAGCTTGTCTTTCTCTGTCTCTCTCTCCCTCTCTCCCTACGCATACAATTCTACGCCATCGTTGCGACGCGCACACAGATCTACGCGAAGCCATCGCCACAACCTTCAACAGAAGGACTGCTGTCACGACCTCCCAAACACTAATCTGTTACCATCATCGTCGTGGCCTCAACACACCTAAGTTATTGCTTGCTACTGCTGCAGCCGGTTTTCATCAAACACAGATTTACTTAGAGGTAACCTGTAGAAACCCTAATCTTTTTGCTTAATTCGGTTTTATTTGTTCTTAATCTAATTAAGTTTTAGCTAAGTTTTGAATCACCTCTCTCTAGAACAATAAACAAAAAATCATTAATTACATCTCTAAAACTGTAAAACTATAGACTGTAGAACTATAAAACAGAAAAATCTCTAATTAGAGATCTAAAACTATAATACAGAATACTCTAATTAGAGACCTAAAAATATAAAACAGAAGACACTAATTAGGGACCTAAATTTGTAAAACGAAAAACTCTTATTAGGGACCTAAATCTGTAAAACAGAAAACTCCTCATAAGTGACCTAATACTGTAAAATTGTAAAACTCTAACTGCAAAAATCTCTAATTACAACAAAATATTATAAACCTACAAATGCAAAAGACAATAACTACAAAAAATATTGAAACTATGGATACCTGTAATTGGGTTGTGGGGTGTTGGGCACACGTTGTAAGAGGACAAGTAGATCACGCTCTTGTATGAGGATGGATTAGGGTTCAGTTGTAGGAGGAAGGGAAAAAAAAAGATTCAAGAAGGTGGGAAAGAAAGTGTACACTATATGTGCTTGTAAGATATGGTGTAATATAGTTTCTTTAAATTCATGTGTAGTCACTAAAATAAAACTAGACATTGAATCTTTAGAAGGGCAGGCAGGGTGTGGCTACATAGGGTTTCACCTCATACTAAAGAGTAACATATGGCCCTAAGGCACCCTATGACCATAAGGCCATAGGGTGCCAATGTACAATCTCAAGGGTCATAGGGTTCCCTATGTTCCTATTGAAGATCCTATGGCCATAGGGCCATAGGATCTCCAAAATATATATGGCACTATGGACATAGGATCACATGGTGCTCTATGTCCGATCTAGAGACCTTGTGGCCCAAGGGCCTTAGGGTGGCAATGTACAATCTCAAGGGCCATAGGGTTCCATATGTTCCTTTTGGAGATAGGGTGGCACTAGGGCCATAGAATCTCCAAAAGAAATATAAAGAACCTAGGGCCATAGGATCAAAGGGTGACCTATTGGAGACCTTGTGGCCCAAGGAAAATGAACATATGGCCCTACGGACATAGGATCACAGGGTTCCCTATGTTCCTTTTGGAGATCCTCTGGTCCTCGGGCCATAGGATCTCCAAAAGGAACATAGGGCCCTACGGACATAGGATCACAGGGTGCCCTATGTCCCATCAAGAGACACAGTGGCCCAAGGGCCATAGGATGGCAATGTACAATCTCAAGGACCATATGGTTCCCTATGTTCCTTGTAAAGATCCTATGGCCCTAGTGCCATAAAATCGTCAAAAGGAACATAAGGAACCTATGGCCATAGGATCAAAAGGTGCCCTATGTTCCATCTTGAGACCTTGTGGCCCAAGGGCCATAGGGTGTATTTATACAATCTCAAGGGCCATAGGGTTCCATATGTTTATTGTGGAGATCTTATGGATATAGGGCCATAGGATCACAGGGCTCCCTATGTTCCATCTAGAGACCTTGTGGCCCAAGGGCCATAGGGTGACAACCTACAATCTGAAGGGCCATCGGATTCCCTATGTTCCCTAGGGTCACAAGGTGCCCTATGTTCCATCTGAAGACCCTATGGCCCAAGTGCCATAGGGTGGCAATGTACAATCTCAAGGGCCATATGATTCCCTATGTTCCTTTTGGAGATCCTATGGCCCTAGAGCCCTAGGTGCATGGGGCTGCCATGGTGCCCATTAATATGCACCATGGTGTACCCTATGTATGTAGGCCACCCTCGGGCCCTTGGATTCCTTATGTCCCATCTAAAGACCTTGTGTTCCAAGGGCCATAGGGTGACAATCTACAATCTCAAGGGCCATAGGATTCCCTATGTTCCCTAGGGTCACAAGATGCCCTACTTTCCATCTGAAACAATGAGGGCACCTTGTGGCCTTCTGGCCATAGGATCAAAGAGCATAGAGAGCTTCTTACTACCATTGAGGGAACCCTATGGCCTTCAGGCCACAGGATGTCAATATAGAGATAACAGAGGTTCTTAATAGCATAGAGGGGACCCTATGGCCTTCAGCCCACAAGGTCTCCTCAATATAGAGAAAATAGTGTTTTTTACTGGCATAGAGAGCACCCTATGGACCTGGGTCCATAGGTTGCCAAAAAACTGTCATGAATGCTTTCTTTAAGATGTGTAGATCATAGAGAGGTTCTTACAAGAATACAGGGGACTCTATGGCTTGAAGGCCACAGGCTCCCAATATGGAGCATAGATTGGTTCTTACTAGCATAGAGAGACCAAATAGTGCTTCAAACATGGGGCCTTAAGGTGTCAAAACAATGAGGGACCCTTTTTTCCTTGGCGCCATAGGATGTCAATTTAGAGCATAGAGCATAGAGAGATTCTTACTACCATAGAGGGAACCCTATGGCCTTCAAGGCACAGGGTCTCAATATAGAGAAAACAGAGGTTCTAGCATAGAGGGGACCCTATGGCCTTCAGCCCACAAGGTCTCATCAATATAGATCAATAGTGTTTTTTACTGGCATTGAGGCGGTCTGGGGCGGGCAACAAGAAGAGTGGCCTCCAAGCACTCTTCTAGGCTCCCATGCTGCTCAATTGGGTTGGGGTTGGAAAAAACAACAAACACACACACAAACCCGCAACCTAACCCTACACAAATTTGGGGCACCACCTAGTTTTGGATGCGAACTAGGACGCGTAGAGAGAGAGAGACAGAGAGAGAGAGAGAGAGAGAGAGAGAGAGAGAGAGAGAGAGAGAGAGAGAGAGAGAGAGAGAGAGAGAGAGAGAGATAGTGCTCGGGCTGCTTTGAAAACGTATCGGCAATGATCAAGCAAACACAACTATATATTTAAGAAAGAGAGAGAAAGGGGGAGGGGGTGCTTGTTGCATTAATACCTTCTTACAAATCTGTCATGACAAATCAAAGTGAGATTAGTATTTTTTCAACATAGCTTGCGTAAATTTCACCACAACACATCACAAGAAAAGCCACCCCAATCACTGTCTTAAGGCCAGAGAAGTCCTCTCCACCCTGTCGCCCTCTTACAGTATGTGGGATTTATGGCTAGATTGATGACAACACCAGAGACAAGCTATCAAGAACTTAACAAAAAACACCAAGACACTTACGCATCATTGTTGTCCATTACTTCACGTTGGAAGGGAGACAAAGTATCCAAGCTTAGTCCAAATCCACCCTCCTTGATTCAGCAATTGTTGGGCTTACACTAGTAGGAGAAATGATAGATTTCCTACTCTCAATTGAACGATCACTCTCTCTCTTACAATGGCATAGAGTTCCCTTGCTAATCCCCTATTACAACACATGCACATGCATAAGACAATGAGCTTCCACTCAAGAGCTCCTTCTAGAGAGGTTGAGCTTCGCTTCTCAAGCTATAGCATAGTGCTCTTGCTTATGGTTCCCCCTTTTTGTGCTAGCTACACCCTCCTTTTATAGCAATTTTGAAGGCTAGGGTTACTCCTCTAACCATGGTTGGGTTAGATTCTTTTGAATACCTCCAAGAGAGAGCCCTCCATAGTGCATGTATGCATGCCACCTACCCTTGACCTTATTTGGTAGGTCTATAATTGAAGATATTGTTGAGATCATGATATAAGTGAATAGTACAACTAAGAAAATCAAATATTGAGGGGTCTAAAAAATATGTACATGTCAAATATAAATAATATAAGTGGAAAAAATATAAAGGGGTCAAAAGAAATCTCTCTCATTATGAGGCTACCATAAAAAAATGAATATTTTTTATGGTCTAATTTATGAGAGTAATAGAGAATAGATGTAAGAAGGAAAAAAATCACAATAGTGAAAAAATATACACATAAATAGAACTAGTTTTTTTGGTTTTTTGTTGGGATGGAGTTACACCAAAAATAAGAGAAGGTTACATGAAAATATTTCTATATGGAATAAAGAGTATGAAAAATGGTAAGAAAAATTGTGGTAATGGTGAGGCAATGTACAGAGCATAAATAACACACACCTAGGTAGAAATATTTAAATAAATACCAAAATAATTATGAAAAAATCTTTTATTTAGGCCCTATATACAAAGAAATATTTACATACGCATGGGCCATAATATACTTATATTTTTTATATTTTTTATTTCTTTTGGCTCAACTAGCCCAATGACTAGCTAATTGAGGGTTTTTTATTTCAGTAAGGAGATATGGGAAAAATCCCCTATCTCACACGCATCTATATACAGTGAAATGGTAGGGATAGCCATAGCGTTTGGGTGAATTTGGTAGGGTGGAGTAACTTACTATGGTAATTATGGAGAGTCGAAAAACGGCTATCATTAGCCCTCCCCCAGGATGATGGTATATTCATGTACCATCATAGAGCATCTTTTCCAAAGAGAGTGCTTCAGAGTCCTTGACGAGATCTTCATTGTTTGGCCCCTCAGAATTTTGGCTGGAGTTACACTCATGCTTCATGTAACAATACTTACATGAGACAGCGGCCTTTGGACAGATCTTTGGTAGATCCTTTGGTAGAAGGCGACTCAAATAGGGCTTCAAGCGATACCCGTTTACCTTCCTGGAGTGCTCTTTCCCATTCAAGTCCATAAGCTGATAGTAACTTGAATTGAAAGCCTTCTTGAGTATGTATGGCCCTTGCCATCTTGTTTCAAATTTGGCATCAAAACGATTATCGAGTCGATTGTCATACCTTAGCACAAGATCTCCTTCATTGATGCCTTTGTCCTTTAGTTTCTTGTCAAGCTTCTCCTTCGCCTGCGTAGCTTTCCTCTTGTAGCACTCGTATGCTGCTTCTCTTTTCCACTCAAGCTCAGCTAAGGTAAGAAGTCGATCCATCCATGCTTCTTGATCATCTTGTGCTGCTTTGTCATGAAGTCGCATTGTTGGAATGTTGAGCTCAATTGGTTCTAAAGCCTCTTGACCATAGACCAAGTGAAATGGTGTAAACTCCGTGGCTTTCCTATATGTGGTTCGATACGCCCACAAGGCACCATCCAAGAAGTCATCCCACAACTTTGTCTTGTTTCTCACCATCTTTCTAATGATGCCTGCAATGACACCATTAGCTTTTTCTACCAAACCATTTGATTGGGGATAGTAGGGTGTACTGTGACGATGTAGAATGTGAAGTTCTTCACAGACTTCTGTGAGCAATCCCTTTCTAAACCCTGGACCATTATCAGAAACAATCTCCAAAGGTGTGCCAAATCTACAACAAATGTGAGTGTAGACGAATTTGCTCACTATCCTCTCATTTACCTTTGCCACACTTTGAGCTTCCACCCACCTAGTCATATAGTCTACAGCCACTAGAATGTAGAGTTTACCATTTTTTGTCCTAGGCAGAGGACCCATAGCATCAATGCCCCACTTTTCAAAGGGTCCATTTGCAAGCACGATTTGCCTTGGACCATAAATCAATCTTCTATTCCCATTTACCTGACAATTGTGACAACTTTTACACCAATGTTGGACATCCACATGCAGACTAGGCCAAACATACCCCGCAAGCAAAATCTTCTTCACAGTTAATTCTTGGGAAAAATGACCACCACATGCCTCTTCATGCAAACCTTTTAGAATGGCTGGATTTCCGCGATAGTTGGTACTCTTCTGCACACTTTATCCTTCCCTCTTTGATAGAGGGAGCCTTCTAGGAAGAGATATGTGCTTGCCTTCTTCATGAGTCTCCTCTTCTGAGCCTTCGTGAAGTCTCGCCCTCCAAAATGTAGCTAATAATGGGAGTCAATGACTCCAATCCCTGGTATCTCGGTTGCTTGACAGTTGCTGCCACCATGATGACCTGCACTTCTTTCTCAACACATGTAACTACTTGCTGTGCAAGTAAATCGGCATCTTCATTCTGTTTCCTAGGAATATGATATAGTTGCACTTCTTCAAATTGATTAAACAATCTACGAATGGCATGAACTTTTGTCCGTAAGCTTTCATTCTTGCATGCCCAAATGCCTAAAATCTGTTTAACAATGAGAAGTGCATCTCCCTTTACCATGAGGCGTTGTATCCCTTGGCCAATGCACATCTTCAAACCATTAATTAGTGTGTCGTATTCTGCTTCATTGTTGCTAGCTGAACTTGGTAGATTGAACTTCTCTTTCATGACCACCTCTCCACTTGGGTTGAGCAACACTAGCCCTCCCCCTGCTTTTCCTGTGGCTCGACGAAAAGCTCCATCAAAGAACAAGGTAAAAGCATTAGGAATACTTTTTGGTGGTGGTAATGGTAGGGTCTTTACTTCAGGCACCTTAATCTCCTTTTCATGCACCCTATAAGTGAGAATCCTGCCAATTGTGCACGCACACTATCTTCTACCTTGAAAGAGTATTGAAACTCTTGCAACTCCATAATCCACTTTGAGATCCTAGTACTAAGATTCATTTGAGATGACACCCAAGGGAACAAATTCTCTGCAGTGAGAATTACAAAAGGTTTTGGTAGCAGGTAGGATCTAAACTTTCTCACCGCAAACATGAGAGAAAGCATCATGAGTTCTGCTTCTGTGTAGTCTCTCTCCAAAGCATTCATGACCCTACTAGCAAAGTAGATGGGTCGCATCCTTGTACTGTGGGGATCTTGTTGTAGCAACACATCACCAATTGTTTCCCTTCCAACACTAGAGCTAACAAAGAATGTGTACTCCCAACAAGGAGGCATGAGTGTTGGTAGCTCTGACAAAATGACTTTAATGTTACAAAAATACTCTTCAAGCTCATCAGACCATGCAAATTCTACTTGTTGTGTCAACTTTTGCAAAGGATGAAGCAACTCTGAAGCTAAGTGAATAAAGCGTGACATATACTTCACTTTTTGAATGAATGATATGACCTCTTTGAGATTCTTGGGTGAGGGGAGCTCAATAAGAGCCTTTGCCTTTGAAGGATCCACCTCAATGCCTTTATAGGAAACCTTGTGACCAAGCAAGATCACTTCATCCTCAGCTATGTGACACTTGTCGGGGTTGAGTTGACCTCCCATGTCATAGAGCTTCTTTAAACCTTCTTCTACCCTTTGTAGATACAATGATTTTGAGCTATAAATGCAAAAATCATCAATAAAAACCCTAATGGACTTTCCAAAGAATGCTTGAAACACCATGTTCATGAAGTGTTGAAAAGTTGCAGGAGCATTTGTCAGGCCAAATGGCATGACTCTAAAAGCATAACAACCCTAAGGAGTGATAAAGGTTTTTTTCAATTGATCCTCCAATGCGATACCTATTTGAAAGTAACCCGAGTAGCCATCACACACAGTGTACTTCTCATGACAAGCTACTTCATTTAGTATTTCATCCTAAAATGGGAGGGGAAAGTGATCTCTTTTTGTTGCCTCATTAAGTGGACGATAATCCACACACACCCTCCACTTGCCGTTTTTCTTAGGAGTGACAACAACGGGAGAGACCCACTCTGAATTCTCCACTGGATAAATGAAACCTGCTGCTAGAAGCTTTCTTACCTCCTTGAGTAGAGCCTGCTCCTTAATGACTCCTAGCCTTCGTAGCTTTTGAGCTTTAGGTGTGGCTTCAGACTTTAACTCAATCTTGTGTTGAACAAAATCTACCCCACGCACGTCGGTGTAGTCTTTAGCAAAAAGCCTAGGAAACTTCCTTAGCACACATTTGAACTCCTCTCTTTCATCCTTTGTAAGTGTTGTTGATAGCATACCTTCCAGCATCCCTTCATCTTGAACACCTTCGTTCTCTTGAGGACCTACCTCCTCCAAGCCTTGACAAGAGGTCTCTTGGTTGCTTGGCTTAAACCTTACCCCCATGACTTCGATGGAAGACTCCTCTTCAGTAATGCTGCCGCTACTTTCTTCTTCTGAAGTGCTATCGGTCCAACCTTCTTCCGTCTCACTTTGAGATGATTCTTCATGGAGCTCCTCTTGGCGTTGCTCCTTCATGTCAAAGACAACCTTCTTATGATTTTCATTCCTGCAAATTAATTTCCCACCCTCCCAATCCTGCAAAGCTCGCATTTTCATTAGCCATGGTCTTCCTAGGATAAATGGATAACCACTTCCCTTGGTCGACATAACATAAAAATCCACCGCTTTCTTAATGCCAAAGGCCTCTACAAAGACATTTTTACAAATGCCTACACACCTAGCCTTGCTATTGTTTGCCATCTTGACTTTGATTTCAGGTGTCTCATGGATGTGCATGCCTAGTCTTTGCATGAGTCCCTCTGTCATGATGCAAATTTGTGCACCCCCATCCACTAGACCTTTCCTAACCAATCTTCCTTTGATGTAACAGTCTAGCACCGGTGTAATGTCCTCATTCATTTCAGCTTGTGCAATTTTTCCAACAGGCACACTCTCTTTTACCTTTCTCCTAGTGCTAACTGCCCTTGTTAAATCCCTCCTTACTTGTGGACATAATGCAAGAAATTGAGGCCATGAAATATCAGGACCCTTACCTCTCATGTCTTCCAACAAGTTGTACGGAGCCATACCATGTCCAAGAGGGAAGTCTTGGAGGTTGATACGACGTCGAGTCCTCTTGGTTTCCTTGGTCTCCTTTGCCTTTTTGCCTTGTCCATGGTCACTCTGTGATGTGACTCCTTCTTTCTCTTTACCTTTCCCTCGGCCACGCTTAATGCCATTGGCTTCCATGTCAACCTCATTTGAATTTGTCACCTCTACCACATGCACATTTCGATCTGGCAAAGGTGGAACTCCTTCTACCCCTTGTGTAGGTGGTCTTGGTCCATTTGGCCTTTGTAGAAGCCTTGGTTGTTGACCAGCTCCTTCTCCTGCATTCATCACTGGGTA
This sequence comes from Adiantum capillus-veneris, assembly GCF_014529385.1. Taxonomy (NCBI): domain Eukaryota; kingdom Viridiplantae; phylum Streptophyta; class Polypodiopsida; order Polypodiales; family Pteridaceae; genus Adiantum; species Adiantum capillus-veneris. The sequence continues at coordinate 31,405,818 of NC_140934.1, read as the reverse complement.
ATTCAAGTTAGGTCTCCCTGGCTCTCCACGGGGCCAAGGACAATTATACATCCCATGTCCAGACTCTCCGCAATTCCAACATTGCAAGACTCTCCTAGTTTGTGGCTCTCTCTCTTCTGACTTCTTTGCTTGTCCCTTTGGACCTATAGCTTGTGCAAGGTGAATTGACAGGCTGCTTAAAGATTCATTTAACTTCTCAATCACTTCAGCCGTTACCTCAGGAAGCTCCCTAGATGTTGATGCTTGTGACTTACCTTTGGGTCTAAGACCTTCTATTGGAACCTCTCCCCTTAAGCACTTGAGTTTCCTATACTTCTCAGCAGCCCTAGTTTCCGCTGCATCAAAAGTAGCAGGTGCACCCGCCTCAACTTTTACCTTAAGATCAGGAAAGAGTCCGGCTATGAACCTCTCCTTCTTTAAAAATTCTGCACCATCACCAGGGTTAGCAACATTTCGTATCCATAGAGCCCAAAGACGTAGAAACTCTTGCTTGTACAAGTAGTAGTCATCTAAGTCTTTTTGCTTATGAGAAACAATGTCTTGCCATAGTTTTTGAGTGTTTTGGGTATCAAAGAAGTATCTCTTAAAATGATTCAAAACTTCTGTGTAATTCCCCTTAACTTCCTCAGGCAAAGAGTCAAACCAAGTACTAGCATCTTTCCTAAGGACCACCTCAAACATTTCTACACGTTCTTGATCGGTTACTATCCTCTTGATACGGCAAGACATCTTGAAATTTGCTAAAAATAATTATGCATCCTCTCCAGGCTTTCCAAAGAAAAGAGGATATCCAAACATTTGGCGTTGGCTCTCCATCATTATGAAAGATTACAACACGAGTTACAATAAGGGATACAATAAAGATTTAGAACCACTCGCCTGCAAATGAAGAAGTAAGAAAATACCACTCTAGGTTTTCTTCTTCAGCTATCCAAGCTTCAATCAGGTCTCGATTTGTTTGATCAAAACAAAAAGGTAGACTATTGATGAGCTCTAAGAAGGGTTGAAATTCTTCAAAGCTAAGGCGATAAACATAAATCTCTAGAACTTCATTTTCTGGATCCAAAAGAGCAACCACGTCCCAAGTGATAAATTGCACTTGCTCTACAATTCCCAACGCACAAGCGGTTTGTATAAAAACTAGATCTTCATGCTCGTCGAAGGCCGTGAGAAAGTAGCAATTGACTAGGAGCTCCTTTCCTTCGAGTTCCACACAGTCGGAGTGAGGCAACCTTCTCACAATTTCATAAAGAACATCCTCATCAAGTCCAATCAAGTTTGCAAGATTTAAAGACTCCACTTGTGCTACAAAATTCCTGGACAAAAACTCCTTAGGATTATGGTTAAATCATTCAAAAGCATAAAGAGATTTACAATGTCTCTATGAACAAAGTGTCATAGAAAGTAGAGAAGGATGAGAATTTATACAAATTTACAATCTTCTCTATGCTCTCTTTATTAAGACAAGCTCTGAATAGCTCCCTATCTCCTTTGTTGAAAGCGAAAGGAAGACTATTAATAAGACACAAATGAGGGAAAATTTCACCAAATGTGAGTCTATGAAGCATGAACTCTGGCCGCAAGTTTCCTGAAGAGTTTTCCTCAATGGTGAAATGCACTCGCCAAATGCCAAATTTCACCCTATTTACCAATCTTAGGGCACACACTAGTTGGATGAATGCGCGGTCTTCCTTAGTGCCCAACAACAAGAGGAAAATGGAATCCACGCGTAGGACCTTCCGTCTTAACTTCACCACCCTCTTGTTATGAGGGAGACGCCTTACTACTTGCTCCTGCAACTCAATTGGTAATAGAGCTAGATCTCTAAGGATTGAACTTTCACTGCACACACATTCCCAGTTAGAACAAATGATCGTTTTTTTGTTTCTTGTAACAACTTGGACAAAGAAAAAACAAACATACACACTATTTTGCCGGGCTGCACTTCATTTTAAAATAAAATGAACACATGTACATCAAAAGAAGTGTGGTAGTTGATGAGAGGTAGAATGACAGGATTTGGTGATGCAAGAATTTCTCCTACTCTTTGGGCACCAAACATGAACACCATTCGTTGTTGAAAATGGATCTTTCTACTAATTGAAACGTTTATTCTAATGTGTGGAGTAAAATGAAAGGGAAAAACCTCTATTCCTGGGCCATTATCCATGGCCTATGCATGCCCTAATGCTTAAAATAACACAAAAATATAGACGTCCAAGCTAATATCGTACCTAATGAGAGGCAAAATAAAAGGATTTACCGAAGTGTTTATCTCGGCTAACCTAAGAGGACCTAAAATTCTACGAATTACTCGCTGAAATTGCAACTTAGTACTAGCAATTATGTGTACCTTTTGCCTTGCAATGGGAATGAAGGGATCATACAAATTCTAGTGATTCATGCAAGCTACTTGATTATGCTAAAGGTTGAGCCTTCACAAAACATACACAAGCTTGTCCTCAGTGGGGGCACCAATTTGAGGCGGTCTGGGGCGCGCAACAAGAAGAGTGGCCTCCAAGCACTCTTCTAGGCTCCCATGCTGCTCAATTGGGTTGGGGTTGGAAAAAACAACAAACACACACACAAACCCGCAACCTAACCCTACACAAATTTGGGGCACCACCTAGTTTTGGGTGCGAACTAGGACGCGTAGAGAGAGAGAGAGAGAGAGAGAGAGAGATAGTGCTCGCGCTGCTTTGAAAATGTATCCGCAATGATCAAGCAAACACAACTATATATTTAAGAAAGAGAGAGAAAGGGGGAGGGGGTGCTTGTTGCATTAATACCTTCTTACAAATCTGTCATGACAAATCAAAGTGAGATTAGTATTTGTTCAACATAGCTTGCGTAAATTTCACCACAACACATCACAAGAAAAGCCACCCCAATCACTGTCTTAAGGCCAGAGAAGTCCTCTCCACCCTGTCGCCCTCTTACAGTATGTGGGATTTATGGCTAGATTGATGACAACACCAGAGACAAGCTATCAAGAACTTAACAAAAAACACCAAGACACTTACGCATCATTGTTGTCCATTACTTCACGTTGGAAGGGAGACAAAGTATCCAAGCTTAGTCCAAATCCACCCTCCTTGATTCAGCAATTGTTGGGCTTACACTAGTAGGAGAAATGATAGATTTCCTACTCTCAATTGAACGATCACTCTCTCTCTTACAATGGCATAGAGTTCCCTTGCTAATCCCCTATTACAACACATGCACATGCATAAGACAATGAGCTTCCACTCAAGAGCTCCTTCTAGAGAGGTTGAGCTTCGCTTCTCAAGCTATAGCATAGTGCTCTTGCTTATGGTTCCCCCTTTTTGTGCTAGCTACACCCTCCTTTTATAGCAATTTTGAAGGCTAGGGTTACTCCTCTAACCATGGTTGGGTTAGATTTTCAGCAATTTATCTAATTTCTTTTGCTTGGAATTATCAAGAAGTTGGTGGGGAAAGAAAGAAGAGAGAAATGGAGGTGATAGGACTTTTCATAGTGGATTAGTGTTAGTAGAGTTAGTATTAATTTACAAATGGAATTGGATATTTACAATGGGAGTATCCATGTAGGATACAAATAAGGAAGAAAAACTCTTAAGAGGTAAGAAAAGGTGGATTTCTTACAAGGTTGATGCTCCAAGTGTCTTGAGTAGGGCCAATTTTGACGCTTGTTGACGGTCCACTAGCTTTGACGGTACATTTTTTCTCCACTCTTGACCTTCCTTGAGAGACAAGGTAATTGAAGCTGAGTAATCAACCACCATGATGCTGTCTTTTAAGAGAAGAGGCTGAATTTTGTGGTTTTTTTGATAGATATGGGTAAATTGGAGGAGGAAAAATGAGACTAGGTGGTCAATTTTGGATTGGAATTGCGTGTGGGAGGTAGGAGTTCACCATGGTTTCTCTTATTCTTCAAGGTTGAGGAGAAGGTGAGTAGGGTGCAGAGAGGAGTGGTGAGAGAGGTGGGGATGATGAGTGGAGAAGTGTGTGTGAAAGAGGAAAATGATAAAGTGGAAGAAAGAGTGTGGCTGCATAGCATGGAAAAACTGGGTTCCACTAATAAAATCATAGCTCACAGCTCGTAGCTCAAAAAAATATGAAAAAATTTGAGACAAAAGTTCAGCCCACGAGCTACAACTTTGGTTTGTATCACCTTTTCAAATTCGGAGAGCAAGTGAACTTTAAAAATTCAGCAAAACCGACCGTTTTTTTCCACTGCACAAGGTCCTTGTGGGGTCCTTCTTTGGATGATTCTTTTGAATACCTCCAAGAGAGAGCCCTCCATAGTGCATGTATGCATGCCACCTACCCTTGACCTTATTTGGTAGGTCTATAATTGAAGATATTGTTGAGATCATGATATAAGTGAATAGTACAACTAAGAAAATCAAATATTGAGGGGTCTAAAAAATATGTACATGTCAAATATAAATAATATAAGTGGAAAAAATATAAAGGGGTCAAAAGAAATCTCTCTCATTATGAGGCTACCATAAAAAAATGAATATTTTTTATGGTCTAATTTATGAGAGTAATAGAGAATAGATGTAAGAAGGAAAAAAATCACAATAGTGAAAAAATATACACATAAATAGAACTAGTTTTTTTGGTTTTTTGTTGGGATGGAGTTACACCAAAAATAAGAGAAGCTTACATGAAAATATTTCTATATGGAATAAAGAGTATGAAAAATGGTAAGAAAAAATATGGTAATGGTGAGGCAATGTACAGAGCATAAATAACACACACCTAGGTAGAAATATTTAAATAAATACCAAAATAATTATGAAAAAATCTTTTATTTAGGCCCTATATACAAAGAAATATTTACATACGCATGGGCCATAATATACTTATATTTTTTATATTTTTTATTTCTTTTGGCTCAACTAGTCCAATGACTAGTTAATTGAGGGTTTTTTATTTCAGTAAGGAGATATGGGAAAAATCCCCTATCTCACACGCACCTATATACAGTGAAATGGTACGGATAGCCATAGCGTTTGGGTGAATTTGGTAGGGTGGAGTAACTTACTATGGTAATTATGGAGAGCCGAAAAATGGCTATCAGCATATAGAGCACCCTATGGCCCTGGGTCCATAGGTTGCCAAAAAAACCCTCATGAAGGGTTTCTTTAAAACATACAAGGCACCTTGTGCCCTTAGGGTCATAAGATGTGTAGAGCATAGAGAGGTTCCTACTAGCATAAATATAACCCTATGGCCTGAACGCCATAGGGTCCCAATATAGAGCATAGATCGGTTCTTGCTAGCATAGAGAGACCAAATAGTGCTTTATACTTGGGAGCATAATGTTCCAAAACAATGAGGGTTTTTACAAAACTGTGAGGGCACCCTGTGGCGTTGGGGCCATAGGATGTCAATATAGAGCATAGAGCATAGAGAGCTTCTTACTATTATAGAGGGAACCCTATGGCCTTCAAGCCACAGGGTGTCAACGTAGAGAAAACAGAGGTTCTTACTAGCGTAGAGGGAACCCTATGGCCTTCAGCCCACAAGGTCTCCTCAATGGCATAGAGAGAATCCTATGGCCCTGGGTCCATAGGTTGGTAAAAAACCCTCATGAAGGGTTTCTTCAAAACATATAGGATGTGTAGAGTAGAGGTTCTTACTAGCATAGAGGGGACCCTATGGACTTCATCCCACAAGGTCTCCTCAATATAGAGAAAATAGTGGTTTTTACTTGGATGGAGAGCACCATATGGCCCTGGGGTCATAGGTTACCAAAAAACCCTCATGAAGTGTTTCTTTAAAACATTGTGGCCACCTTGTGGCCTTGGGGCCATAGGATGCCAATGTAGAGCATAGAGAGGTTCTTACTAGCATGCAGAGGACCCTATGGCCTTCAGGCCACATATTGCCATATGGTGTTGGTGTAGAGGCTCTAAAGGGGAATTTAGGCCATTCAAGGGATACTTCTTTGAGGGTCCTCTAATGTCATAAGGGAACATTAGATCACACTACCATAGAGTGGCCTAGGTACACTTGTAGAACCATTTTGTTGGCACCCTTTGGACATAGGACCACATGGTTTAACATAGAGGTGACTCTATGGCCCTAGGTCCATATGGATGTAATAATATCCATCTTGTCTAAATATATGTCATTCTTTTTACAAAAAATGTCTCAAAAGAGAAAGTCAAAGTCAATTGATGCAACAGGCTCAACACCAAGTTCTTGGTATCTAGATTTTCACTTACCAAATGGTGGAAGTGATAATAAAGTCCACTTGTTCTTTCAAGATAAAGAGCAATTGCCCTTCAAGGACTGTGGTATTGTTAAGGAGATAAAGAAAGATTGTTCAGATCTTGAAATGTCTCCATGCCTTGGAGTAAAACTACTCAATGGTGACTCCTACTTGTTGGAGCCTGTGGCCTTTGCTCAAAAATTGGTGAAGGTTGATTATGAAGGAGTGACAATGACAAAAGCAGGGTGGGTGGAGCTTCAAGACGACACTCGAAGTGAGAACTTTATAGACTTATATATTGAGGGCTTTAAGAAAGTCAATCAATATTTAGGTAAATTGAGCAGCAAAAAGAAGAATAAGAAGCGAAACATAAGAAGACACAGGTACAGCAAATCAATCTAAGACGCTCAAGGAGAGTCAGACTCCCTCACTTGGATAAAATAGTGGAAATGTGGCCGAAGAAAATCTTTCAGTTATACCCTTACAGACTCAAGAAGCAGGAGATTCTAGTGGACTTGCAACCCTAACAGTTGGAACCCCCTCAGTGGCAGTGGTTGTGGACTCAGCATCCTTAGCTGTGTTGGACTCTATTATACAGCCCAAAGAAAAAGATCTTGATAAAGAAGTTGCCAAAACTTCTATGAGTGGGCTAGATGGATACGTCGGAATTGAACACTATTTTAATTTGGTGTACAATTTACCCAATTGATCCCAGTTGAGCAATGCAACCTTGCACCAGAAGGCTATAGATGCAAACCATTGTCAGATGTATATGTGAAATATCTCTTGAAGCAATTTGCAGGGCACTCTAGGCCGGTCTCCAGTGCAGCTGACTTGATGCCGTATAACCCAATTACAAAAATGCCTTTACAAATAGCTGAAGTCCATGGAGACAAGCTATCAACATACCACTATTGGATTCTAGCTGGTCAGCATTCCATCATAGCGGCTAGAGCTTTTTTGCGTAACAACAGCACTAAGTATGCTTTGAGAAAAGAGTTCTACAAGTTTAGAACTGCAAGGATAGTGGTAGATGCTCCAAAAGATGTTGTTGTTCAAATTTCCAGATTGGATAACATGGAGAGAATAACAGCAATGAAACACGAGCCTTATGTGGAGGTCTTGAAGCATGGCCATAGTCAATTGCTTGCATATTCTAAACCAACAAAACCCAAGGCAGGTGTTCCTGTCGGTCATCCAAGTCGAGCAGGTTGGGATGTAAGTTCCACTTCCCTATGCTTGTTTTTGTTACAAATATGTCTTGAAATAAAGTTAATTTTATTTTCTTTATTTTGAAGGCCTTTGCAAATGTGGTGAACATCATGTTCAACCATAAATCATTTGCCAACAGAGAAGCACACATGGTCATGTACGATGATGAAATCTATGATCAGTGGATAAATGTCTTGGAGTAGCATCACACATCAACTGCTCGTGGGTGACAACCAAGCATAACAACCTTTAGATGCCTAAATGGTTTAGAAGATAATGATGTCAAGCTACTACAACAGGAGCTGAAAGATGAGAAGATCTGCTTAGTGAAGCAACCACATAAAGCGGCCATGCTCGACCTCACTGCACGTGCAATGGTCTTAAAGAATACCAGGGTTTTTGAGCCTCAAATGTTGATGGAATTTAAAGAGATAGATCCATCAGCAATAGTAGTTACTTCATGGGATAAATGTAAGTCTCATTATAACATTACAGATGAGATTTACAAATCTCTCTTCACGAGTTGTACGCAATCTCTAAATCTATGAGATCACTAGGGGATATGTGCAGTGGATCATTGCACAAAACAATGGCACTTCTAGTTTTCAATTCATTTTACCATGGACAATCAAGTGTGTTGGAAAGAATTTGGAAGGCATTGAGTTTCTCTGTAGCAGTGAGAATAGCTCTAAAATTCGTGTTGGTGTTTGCATCATAGACAAAACACACAAAAGTCTTACATCTAGTGGTTGGAGTGCTGCCCAATTTGGTAAAGTAATTGATGGAGTATGTGGGGTAGCACATCAACCATCAGATTTTTTAATTTCCGGCTTAGTCAAGTATCAGCATGCTGCTTCCCTAGAGCTAAATAGTATGAAATGCATGTTCTACCTTTGAGCTCCTTAATGGGATCAGAGACCATCCAAACATGTGCTCTTCGCGAAGTAGTTTTTGGGGTTTGGGCATTTTTCAGTCAAGGAGAGCAGTACACCAACTACTCTAGTGTTAAAGAGTCATTGTTGGAGCCAATGCATACTCTCTGCATCAATGACGACGAGTATGATGCTGTGACCACGGCCAAATCCTTTTTTGTACATCGTGCAATCAAATGCATCTGTCTCAAAGAAGATGATCAAGTGATAGAAATCTTCTCATTAGGCTATGGGACTAAAGAGGCACTACAACAACAGAGAAAGGTGATATCAGTTGCATGTAGTAGTGATCAAATGACACAATTGGAATCTCTTTGCCATTCCATAGTGGAAGAAGACCTTGATCTTAGAAGGTGGGCAGGTGTGGATAACACAGAGAAAGTCAATGCCAAGGATTCAGAGGAAGAAGAAATTGAAGAACCATTGGATGCAAGTGCTGGGGCCAGTCTAGAAAGTCTACAGGAAACAGGTTAAGCTAGCCACCCATGATATTACATTACTGATATTTAGATTATTATTGTTGTCATTTTATTTTATTTGTCCCATCTCAAATATTCCCATGATGTTGAAAACATTGATGTTTGGCTCGTTATTGTTCTCAATTTATTTTCTTTGAAAAAATGTGAACTTGTGAGTTTGAGTTTTTTCACAATAAATGAATTATACTTAAGTGTATGATATTATATGGACATGTTTTGGTAAATAGAATTCTACATTTATATATGGTCATAAGATATATATTATGTAATACTTTAAAGTTAATTGATCATATGAGATTTGGGAAGAATACACTATGACTTGAGGATCATAGAGTTCTTTGTAGACATGACACCCTATGGCCCTAGGGCCATAGAATCCCCCAAAAGAAAATGGGATACCCAACAACCTTACAGATGTAGGGTGATTACACCGAGTCTCTAAACGGGCACATAAGCATCTGGGTTACTCTATAGCCTTAGGTCCATATGGTGTCAACATAGAATCCCCCAAAAGCATTTGGCTACCCTACAATCTTACGGATATAGGTTGATTACATAGAGTCTTTAAAAGGGCACATAAGCATTTGGGCTAGTCTATAGCCTTAAGGCCATAGGGTGTCAACACAGCTATCCTACAATCTTATGTATATAGAGAGATTACATAAACTCTCTAAATAGGCACATGAGTATTTGGGCTATTCTAGAAGGAAACATAAGTTATCCAAGAGCATTTGGGATACCCTAAGGCATTAGGGCCATAGGGTGGTGACATAGAATCTCCATAGGGGCACTTAAATCACCCCATGGATGCAAATCACCTACCGCTTATGGACACATCTTATAAAACATCACATGACACCCTATGGCCTTTAGACCATAGGTTGGTTATTCTAGGTCACCTAAAGACTCTTTAAGTGTTTCAAGAACAGTTTTCATTGGCCTTATATCTTGTGTCCATATACATTAGGGACATATATTTCTTATCTTGTGATTAAGGTTTAATATTCTATTGAGAATGAAATAAGCTAGAAAAAACTAAAAAGTATTTAGTCCTCAAAATTCCAAAATGAGAGTTTGAACAATTGGTGTATGATCACTTTTTGTTGGGTGTAAGTTCTTCTATTGTGACTTGATGGTGTAAGCGTTTGAAATAATTATCTTTGTGTTGCAACTAACTAGATTAAACATATTTGCTTTGAAATAATTATCTTTGTATTGCAACTAACTAGATTAAACATATATTTAACATTTGTTGTAAATGCCAATTATTTGCTTAGATAGTAAACATCGAGTATAAATGGTTATTGAAGCATTTGTCCTTTGGATTATGTGAAGATCTAGCTCTTTGATTGTAACAAGATTCTATTCAAAGATATAAAGTGCGAGTATTTTGTTCAAAACTATGATTTTGTTTCTCTTCTAGATGATGTAGAGAATTGGAATTTATATCTTGAATTTTTTTCAATAGAGAGAAGCTAAGACTAGTAGAATTTTTTAGCTTGTCATGTAGCAATCAGAACATTGCATCAAGGTTTATTGCAAAGAAATGATTGTATAATGTATAACCATTGTTTAAGTTTGTAAATTGGAAGTAGAAGGCAATGCAAGTTCCAAAACATGTGCAATGCCATAGGGAGAATCCAACACAAATACTTTTGCCCCTCAAGATTTGTAAATCAAAGTGCATGGTGAGCCAAACCTTCCATCCACCAACAGATCAATGCATTTGTGAATTAAAGTACTTGAAATTTTGAGTTAAATGTTTGAATGTTCTGATGATATTTGAAGGCAAAGACCCCTTCAACTGTGTGGTAAAGCAACAAATGTATGATGTATGATAATGATTCAATTTTGTATATCGTGTTGCATATTTATCGCATTTTTTAGCTTACATATTTTGCTAGCATACAGGACACCCTATGGCCCTAGGACATTAGGATGCCATCATATCCCATGTACAATTTCTCTTTTACCATAGAGGACATCTTATGGATCTAGGGTCATAAGACGCCAACATAGTGCATAAATGACTTCTTATAAGTATACACGTAAACATAGTGCATAGAGGGAATTTTACTAGCATAAAGACCGCCCTATGGCCTTGGGACCATAGGGTGCCAACATAGAGCATAGAGGGCTTTTTATTAGCACCTTGTTGCCCTTGGGACGCCATAGTGCCATAAAGTGGTTTTTGTATATATAGTAGAGAATTCTCACACACATGATACCTTGGTCACTATCTATCCCTTGGACCTCCTCCCTCGCCTAAATCACCACCTCCTCCCTCGCCGAAATCTCCTCCTCCTCCTCCTTCTCCATCAAACAAAAAACCGCCACCTCCTCCTCCTTCAACCTCGCAAAAGGAGTTTATACCTCGTACGGAAGCAATCGGATACCACGAAGCCTGCCAGGCTATTGGTTTTGATTACAGACAAGCTTTAAAGGAATTAGAAAGACAGTTCCAGTTCTAGCACGTGGTGCTGAGAGAAAAGGAAAAGCAGGTACAGGAGGCCTAACAAAAGCAACCATCTGGTGTTTTAGGGCAAACTACTCCCCTGTTCATGCTCACAAGCATGACACAGAAAACATACTTATCATCCGGTGACACGACTAACCCGTAGGTTCACAGAGGCAATCTCGTTAGCTTGTCAAGCTGAGACCAACCTACACATATGCACTTCTATGATGCATCAATCACTAATCCTTGTTAACTTCAACCCACTCTATCCCTAAACGCTCATAACACTGTTTACACATCAAATGAACTCGGAATCGTTTCAAACTTGCTAGGCACCATCCTCTCACAAGGATATACTTACCTATAAGTCTAATATCACCAGATTTTAACCCTAGTTATCTCGAATACAATTGCGATAGACTCACAGTTCATAATCTAAAAGTGTGCGAAACCTAAGTCTATGAGTATCTATGCGTAGCTAATCTCTCCCTCATTCCATAAAGTACTTGATTGTTGAAAACAGACACTGTTTGTGCTACTTACAAGAAAAACAAGCTCGTGGAAGGATCGCTCGCGAACAGCTCGAAGATGCGAATGCGTGGCGTGGGCGCGTAGCTCTCGGAGAGGCTACCGCGATGGTGTGGTCTCTTCGTGAATCCGGTGAGGGAGATGCGCGTAGCAAAGAGGATAAGATTACACTCTCTCTCTCTCTCTCTCTCTCTCTCTCTCTCTCTCTGAGACTCGTACAACACATGATTAATCATTCAAATGTTATTTAAAAAATGGTTATAAGGTGACCTTTATACTGTAGTCACCTTAGCTCAAAATGTACATGGGGTTTTAATTGAGTTCTACTCATCATAATTACAAAGTGAAAATGCATCTAGGTCCCGGCTGACTAATTAATCTTTACATAATCCAGACAAGTGGATCAAAATGATAAGACGTCTTTGACATAAAAATAATGGGAATTTGATAGGCTTTACAAGGTGGTCTCATTACAAAAGTTGGACAAGTTGGGCTCCAACACTCCCCCCCTCCTAGTTCATGTCTACCACGACATGACTGGCTTTGTCTTCAATGTCTTTGTATTTCTTCCTGGTTTATTTGATGTAGAAATGCATCGTATCGCATAGATTCGCTCGCCGTTAATGGGCAAATGTTTTTTGACTTGTACATGAAGAAGCCGATGTAAAATGCTTCTTCGAATGTTTGGAGATGGTAGCTGGGCAAAAACATAAGCTGTCTAAAGTATGCGTACAAGACTGGCTCTGTAGGTGGCCAACTTAAATCATATGATAGCTCCGATATGTTTCTTTCCGTATTCATGAACTCTGAACTCCAGCTTTTTGAAAACGCTGTGAGACAGGCCAAAAACGTCCGAGCTATTTTACAAAGCATTTTGCAGGACAGGTCGGGAGAGCCTCCGAATTCCGCAATGGCGCCCTAAAGGGTTTTCACCATGTAAGAACCAGATATTCTCTCTCCTTCGTCCGGTCCTGGCAAAACTGGATAGTTTAGCCATGTGGGATTTCTGCTTTGTAAGGCTTCATGTTGGTTGTAAGTATAAGTTCTGGGTGTTGGGCAAAAAGTTCCATCATCTCTGAGCTCAGGTGGTGCATTGACTAAATGGATCAGGTTGTTAGGATGATCCAAAAGCCACTGACGCCTCCACTTTGGTTGGCTATCTACTATTCTGCTTTGCTGTTCCCGAACCTGTAATTCTCCTTCAAATAGTGGCACTTGTTCTTCCTTTGCTAGCTGCCGTTGATGTGTCAGTGTTTCATATTTCAACAGAGCATAGGGTAACATCGGGGCATTCCACTCTTCCGGTAGCTCTGTTGTTGTCTTGCCTGATCTGGAAAGTGCTTGTAGCATCTCCTTCTCTAATTTCATGACCTTGTACCACATCATCTTTGATTGCTTTTCCATTTCTTCGGCCAGCTTCTGCTCTTTACGTTTTGTGACTGAATCTTCGTCTTCTCCTTGGTTGTTGGAGCCACCTTGATTATTCTGTGTATCTGGGGCCCCGTGGTCCACTGATCCTTCCTCATAGTCATCATCACCCCCATATAGTTCTGCCAGGCCAGTCAAATCCGTGGCCGCTTGCATCATGTGCACCCGCACCTGCCCTTGAGGTTGCTTTGCAGTTTGGAGACTTGCAATTTGTGTAGCCATTGTTCGATTATTGATTTGGAGTGTTTGAAATTCCATCTCCTTTTGGTCTACAACCTCTTCTAACTCTTTTACTCTGTTGTGCAGATTCTCATTTTCTTCCTTGATGGACTTGGAAACGAGGCTTTCTATTTCACTGTCATGAGTTGGTCCTTGTTGTTGTTCACTTTGTAAATCCAAGATTTGCCTTTGCAACTAATCCTCATCTCTAAGTGCACTTTCGGCTATCATTAACCTCTGTTTTCTTTCCAATTCCAGCTCTCTCTTCAGTGACTCCACGTCTTCTTGCGGTTGGACCACCGGTGTTGTTGGTAGCAGCGTGTTTTGTTTCTTTGCTCTTTCTATCTCTCTGGCCTGTATGTCTGTTACTCCTCTCAAATCCTTCACTTCAATTTGTAACTCATCAATTATGACTTGTAAATTTTTGATTGTCCCCAGGGAATCCTTCTTTTCCACCATCAACCTTTGGATTTTTTCATCTCTGTCATTGACATCTTCAAGAAACACATTGATTGTATCTTCACAAATGGCATTGAAACTTTCTGACTCTTGTAAATTTTCTTTGAGGAGGTTTACTTTGCTTTTGAGACCCAAGATCTCAGCATCTTTAATGCTGATCAGATTAAGGTTGTCATCTCTTTGCTCCTGCAACTTCAGAACCTCTTGATGGGTTGTTTCCAATTTCTTTTTGTTTGCCCTGTTCTGATCGGCTAACAACCGACTGTGCAGTCTTGTTTGGTTTAGTAGAGTCTCCATTGACGTAAATCCAGGTCTATAGTAGCTTCCAACTCAATTTCTTGAGAGGAGGAAGCTTTTTCTCTTGTCAGATCAACCTCTATGTGCTTGCCTTTATCAATGTTTGATACTCTTATAGTGTTTAGATGGCTATCTGTCCTTTCTTCTTCTTCTCCATTGGGTGGTGTAGGAACTCTCTCATCACGATGTGAGATCTCTGAATGCGGAGGAGAGTCAACAAGTGGAGTTGATTTCCTTTCACTTGTCTCTAGCTTTGGAGATAGAGGTGGTGTTTCCTCATCTCGTGTAGTTGGCCCCAATTGATCTCTCAAGGTTTGGAGATCCTCCTCTTCAAGTGGCAGTTCTGGCTCATCCGTAGCATTCCTCTCTTGGATGTATCTCTCAAACCAGTCCAACTCAAAAGCTGGATTGTGTTTATTCTTTGTTCTTAATGTGTAAGTGCTACTAGAGGGTCTCCAAGTGCCGCCTACATCGCCTCGTAGAGATCTTTCTAGTACAAAGCCTTCTAGCATTCTTTCCATCTTTGCTACCTTTTGCAATCTGGTGTTGTTCTCAATTTCCGCTTTCCACTTCTTTAATCTCAAGTTCTCTTCTTCAACTTTTCTTTCTTCTTCCATCTTTTCCTGTGTACTTCTGGTGACTCTTTCCAGCCTGCATCCTCCAATGGTGTTAGTAGAGGGAGGTACTCGCCTTTGTGGTCTGTCTTCAATATTCTCTCGTAGCACCGGCCAGTCGTTCTGTTGAGGAGCAAGTGGTAGCTGATCTGCCGCTCCTATGGCACGGTATATCATTATGGTGAGTACTTCTTCTCCTGCAATGTAATTTGGTTTGTCGTGATGTAGCTTTGTGAATTCCTCAAATAGATATGATGCATGATCTATATAGAAATCATGTGTCATTCCCATAGCCCAGGTCATTGTTGTTGAGATGACCCCGTGAGGTGTAGTGTATCTAGGAAGTCTCTTGCTGTAGCTCAACAAACATCGAATGTATACCTAAGTCAGTTCCCTCACTTATGGGTTTGCTATGAGTTCAAAAGACGGTAGTTTGGATCTCTGCAAGTAGACTGTGAGATTCTTTCTCTCATGTTGGCTCCCTGATCAGACAATTTTAACGCTTCTTTGATGATTTCCTTGGTGATCTGAATCTCCATCATCTCATTATCCATGCCTGCAACCCTGCAAGTTCCGTCTTCTTGGATAGTCTCAATTAGTTGTTGTACCCTCTTGAAATCTATCCCCACTGGTGGTAGTGAAACAAAGTTCCATAAGCCGACTTTCTTCAGCCATGATCTTTGCGGTGATCTTTTCAGGTAGTTTTCTACCTCCTTGGGGATCATTACTGTATCCACTAAATTTCCTTTGTCATCCACATAGGAACCTTGGTAGAGTTGGAAAGCTGCTGCCTATTGCACGTCTACAGATATCCATGTGGTTGCTGGCTTTAATGAATTGTGTAGAAGTGTATAGGGTATTGCATCCTCCGTTGCCAGGTTCTTGCCTTTTCTTTTTCCCGGAGAAGCTTCCATGGATCGTGTATTTACAAGTAATGGTTAATGTACAAACATAGTACATCTTTTATAAATTGATTATCACTTACGCATGCATCTAGGTGAGCCCTCTTAGTCCCAAGATGAGTTAATGAAAAATGTTAGCAGATAGACAAGTTCTTTCAGTGTCTGACTCCGACGGCTTCAAATTAATGCTGTCGATGAAGGAGAACGTGTCCAAATGCTTTGAAACGTTGTGTGGTACCTGTGCATATGGTTTCTAAACTCTCCATATGGTCACACTTTCATAATCAAGCCAAGTTCACACCCTGCCGAGTCTATCGCGATAGACTCAGTATCTTCTAGGAGGGGAGTTATTTTTCACATGTGACTTCACACTCAGATTCCCCATGGATTGTATATGAACTGATCCCATTTCCATCTCAAATGGATGTCAACTGATCCCCTTTTGGATCAACTTTCCATTTACCAGATTCCCTCCGAGGAGATGTTGGTCTATCTCCCTCATTTTGTGTTGTTTTGGTCTCAAACTTAGTGGGTAGCCCTCTTGCATCACGCTGAAGCCAACTGTTGATTCCAATTTTTGATCAAATGTCCCTGTGTCATTCTGCTTATTCTATCGCGATAGACTCAGACTTAGTGTCATTTTGTTATATTTTTGCTCTGTAGTCATCTATCTGCCTTCTCCTAGTTGATGTAAGGTCCCTTGACCCCTCACATGTGAATTTAATTGTCTGTCCTTGAGGTGTCTCATTCTGACTCTGAGCTGCTATCAAGTCTATCTCTTCTTGTCATATGAGTCCATCTTGTCTCAAAATTGGTGTACTGCCTCCATATGCTTCCCCAAGTCTATCCTTGTGATAATTTTTGAAAATCCCCCCTTAAAGATAAGAGTAGTTGGTCTATCGCGATAGACTCAGACTTAGTTAAGATAGAGAAAATTTTCACTTTGATTTGATATCTGGGGTCATAAGGCCTTGTTAGTACCCTTTATGAAGTCACAATCAAAATTTTATGTGTCTATGTGTATGAGCAAGCCTATCACGATAGACTCAGCATCTAGTCATTTTTACAAGTTTTTTTGATGTTAGTTAACCACAATGATGTTAGTAGGCACTACAAGAGGTTATTCATATTAGCGACGCTAAAAAAAAAATCCTGGCGTCGCTATGAGCGTCGCAAATTTACAAGTAAATTTGCGACGCTCATAGCGACGCCCGCTGGGCTAAAAAAATAAGAGAGAGCGCCCAAAAACTTAGATCTCAGATCTGAGTTTTTCGGCGCCCTCAAGCAAGGAGCAGGTAACGCTCTCCCTCTCTCTCTCTCTCTCTCTCTCTTTCTTCTCCACACACACACACACACACACACGAGGAGAGGGAGGAGAGCCAGGTATGCTCCTTCCCTCTCCTCACTCTCATGTTCCCTTCCCCTCTTTCTCTCTCCCTCTCTCTCTCTCTCTCACACACACACACACACATAGTGTTTTTGAGAGAGAGAGAGAGAGAGAGAGAGAGAGAGTACAAACATAAACAAAAACGCACACACACATACATAAACAAAGAATGCACACACACATTGAGAGAGGAAAAGAGAGAGAGAGCATGCATAAACAAAAAACGCACACATTGAGAGAGGAAAAGAGAGAGAGAACATGCATAAACAAAAAATGCACACATTGAGAGAGGAAAAGAGAGAGAAAACATGCATAAACAAAAAAACGCACACACATTGAGAGAGAAAGAGAGAGAAACTAATTTAACGTCGTAGGAAACTAATTAAAATTAAAAGACCTAAACATCTAGCCGACGAGGAGTTAACTCAAGACCTATTATTCAAGAGGGAAATGGCATAACCAATCTATCATACTTGGCATGGGTGATAGAAAGGTTATACCATTTATCTCTTTTTATTGGCACACACATCCACACACGCGCACACACACAAGAAGAAGAGAGTTATAACGTCGTAGAAAACTATCCTAAAAGACGTTAAAGATTAGGTTAGATGTAGACTTACGTTAAATTAGATTTAGGTTTATTTAAGTTAAATTAGATTCGATTTAGGTTTATTTTTAGTTAGATTTACGTTTATTTACGCTAGATTTAGATTTATGTTATATTAGATTAGATTTAGGTCTCCATAGACTGCGATGCCTGCATGAAGTGGGTGAAGAAATCCCTCAATGGAATATAGGGTATTACTGCCTTCACTCATGGTGGGCTCCGTCAATGAAATGTCTTCAGAAGATAGGGAAGAAGGTGGATCTTCAGGGCGGCAAGAGTCACTACATCCCCGACAATGACCATCTAGACAACCTCTAGTCATTCAACAACAACTTCAAAGTTAGTAACAAGAGCAAGAACGGTCCAAAGGGCCAATTGCTGTGGTCAGATGTGGATGGAGATGAGGCAGCGTCACCGCCGGAAGTTAACTCTCACATCTTTAGTGATGAGAATGCCAACTCTTGCCGAGTTATGTGAAAAATTATGTGTTAAATCAGTTTTAAGGTTCTTATAATCCCTGTTAGTTTAGTTCTTTGTTTTTAATATAACATAATTTACGTTAGATTTAGATTTATGTTATATTAGATTAGACTTAGGTTTATTTAGGTTTACCCACACACACACACACAAGAAGAAGAGAGTTTTAATGTCGTAGGAAACTATCCCAAAAGACGTTAAAGATTAGGTTAGATGTAGACTTAAGTTAAATTAGATTTAGGTTTATTTTTAGTTAGATTTACGCTTATTTACGTTAGATCGAGTCCACGCAAGAATTACTTACGGTTTAGGGTTTAGAGTTAGACGAACAGTGAAAAGATGTTAAGATGCTGTGAAGTGCTACAGCTAGAGAAGAGGCAAAGGGGTTTTGTCCACTACATGCAGTATCATGTAGACGTGGGTCTATAGATTTCTTGTACCCACAAATATAGGTATTGACCAATAAAGACGAGATTATAACCCGGTGGTTCTGATCTCCGTGCACCTCTAGACCGAGGTGTGCGGGGATTGGACATGACTAGAGAATGTGAGAGAGAGAGAGAGAGAGAGAGAGAGAGAGAGAGAGAGAGAGAGAGAGAGAGAGAGAGAGAGAGAGATAAGACGAAGAATGCCAATAGAATATTAAATTTGTTGTCCAGGTTATAAGATTTTTATCCTCATTATGAGTAGTGACGAGGATGTGGGACCGTCCAACCGAAACACCTATCTCTCAACGAGGGTCTTATGTCCTTGTAATCAATGCAAGAATGCTGTGCGACGGACAAGACGTGTTTCTTTGCAGCACGTTCGCGAATTTGGCAAGTTCGATCCATCTATTATAGATCGAGTTGTTTCCAATTATAACTCGTCGGACTCTGACACTGGCCAACAAGCAGCAATCTTGCAACCCAATAGACGTGTTCGCAGGCACTTTGGTCAAGCAGCATATGTGAGGCCACAAGATGTAGCCTCTGACAGCTCGGGGGATGATCATGCAGAGCACATTCCCAACGAGGCAACGTTTGAGCCCGAGATTGATGAAATGATCGAGACGATCATGGATTCAGAAAGGCTTATCTATGATGATATGAAAAGTGAAGCTGATACGCCATTGTATAATGGATCATGTATGTTTAGATTGAAAGCACTCCTTGTTCTTCTCAACATGTAGGCAAAGTTTGGATGGAGTGACACTAGCGTCACAACGC
This sequence comes from Adiantum capillus-veneris, assembly GCF_014529385.1. NCBI lineage: Eukaryota > Viridiplantae > Streptophyta > Polypodiopsida > Polypodiales > Pteridaceae > Adiantum > Adiantum capillus-veneris. The sequence continues at coordinate 31,386,400 of NC_140934.1, read as the reverse complement.
TTTTCAGGTGATCTATTACAATTAGTTTACTTTAATAAGACTCTAAATGTATAATGATCTGATAGATTTTTACGCGACTGTATCGTATTTTTATGTTGTGTAGATTGCTCAGGTGATCTATTGACACTCCTCACTCAGACACTGTGAATCTTGTGTTTTCCCATAGTTGATCTATTATCATGTGTATACATGCAGGGCTTCAAACAAGCGGATACAGAGCATGTGTCACATGTGGACCTAGACTGAATGCACGTAGGGCGCCCTCACTGAAGAAGCAAATCTATGAAGGTCATCAAGCGTATCTTCCAGAGAATCATGTGTTACGCGACGGCTTTTTGGGAAGAGAGCCACCAAGGATGTCTGCACAAGCATGGTTAGAGCAGAAGGAGATGTGCGATGACGGATTGCCTCCAGGGATGAAGAGACTATCTCTATGGTACGAGTTACCATACTGGCCCCGACTCATGATCAATCACTTGCTCGATCCAATGCACATATTCAAGAATGTGGGTAATCTACTATGGGACCATCTGGCCGGCAAGAAAGATACTTTGGGAGCCAGAGTTGACCTTAGAAATGTGGATCGTATGGAGCAATATTGGCCGCAAACAGCGTCTGATGGATCGATAAAACTCCCTAAAGCACCATGGATTTTCACAGGAGCCCAAGAACGCAAAGTAAAAGAGACCATTCGATCTTTGCGGACCCCCACTGGCGTAATGCACTCGCTTCGAACGTGTTTTACTAAAGAAGGAAAGCTTACCGGTTTGAAGTCACACGATTGGCATAAAATGTGTCAGGTACGTTCATAGTGGACTTTAATATCATTGCATAAAATGTGGACTTTAATATCATTGCTGCAAATACTTTACAGTTTATTTTACCGGTTGCCATTGAGGGATGTTTGTCTCTCGACATCCGTAACACAATCTACAAACTTGCAAAGCTGGTGCAATGGATCTCACAAAAGGAGATCAACGTAGACTCCATACCTGACGTCCGTACCCCCATCGACACGCTGCTAGAGACCCCTGCCGAGACACCCAGGTTCACGCGTCACCGGCCAGAGGGCTTGCCTTACTCCGTCGACTTCAGCGGCGGCATCATCATGGATGATGACGGCAAGAAGGTGATCTCGCGCATGCGTGGTCTTTGCTCTCAGCTGTTTAGACACTACATACTAAACAAATGGAGTGAAGTACCAAGTGATTTAAAAAACAGAGTCATCAGCATACTTCATGATGAGTTTCCCGTTCCAACACGGGATCAGCGCTTCAATGAAGACCTGATGAAGATTCGAATGCGCGAATACTGCAAACACAAGCATTCCGAAGTGCAAAAAGCAATCAAGCATGGGTGGAACAGGCCAGATTGGCTGGCCAAAGAAGATTGGAAGAATGCAAAGAAAGCAGCGCGCGAGAATCCCGACAAGTGGAAGCAACAAAAGGATGCAGCCAGAGCGCGAGTAGAGGCAGGGAGCTCGCACCACTTGGGGAGCGGTGGATGGGCATCATTTGAGGCCGATTTTGTAAGTGTTTTCGCATTGCTCTTTATGTTCGATAGTTTAGGGTTTATGAGTTTTTTAATTCTAACATAATGAAATCTTTGTATGTTTTGACATTGGTCGATGACAGGACGTGATCCCACACCGTACGAGCGCGAGTACGCAGGCAGGAAGGGCTTAAACGCCCTGATGGAAATTCTCAGTTCTCGCGGCGGCATGGTTAGTATTAGGGTTTACTCTTTTCTATTTTTTGTATTGTTTTATAAATGTCGTTATATGTTTATACTTACTGAAAGCTGTCTTATTGTCTTTTTTTGCAGAATCCGACAAATATGCCGCTTGGACGCGATGAGACGTCTGACTAGACGACGTCAGTTTAGCCGTAGCTAGATAGCATTAGTTTAGGGTTTCTCATAGCTTATGTATCATGAGACGGATTTAATACGTCTTTTTGAACCATGTATATTATTACATTTGTCACCGCAGTTTATTTTGCCAATCAATTCTTTATGCCTATGATGTTGTACAATTGTCATTATTACATTTTCCAATCATTTTGCCTATGATGTGTACAATTGTCAATTTTACGCTTGTCAATTTTGCAAACAATGCGTCTTGTGGGCGACTATTTTGGGTCTATTATCTATCCTTGCACTTTTTTTAAAAAGTGAACCAAGTACAATATGCTTGATAAGTGGCAGGGCATTCAATGCCCTGTCACCCAAAAAAAATTCTCTCGGGCGTCGCTATTTATGGCTCTGGAGTGTCGCTATAAGCGTCGCTATAGACTTCTGTGTAAACGTCGCTATGATCGTCGCTATGAACGTCGCTATGAGCGTCTCTATATAGCGACGCATATAAGCGACGCTCTCGTAGCGACGCTATTAGCGACGCCGGGGGTTATAAAAACCCAGTGTATTTCCGTCGCTAACAACGTCACAAGAGCACACAACCTCTTGTAGTGAGGCTCTCCTAGACACACATTAAGTTTTAACCAATTTGGAAAAGTGTACTCCCTGTTGGCAACACTTTGCTGTTTCTGGAGTCGGAGTAGACCACTTAGGTGATGGTCGTCGTACTTTCTGGTCATTGTATGACTCAGGCTGACTTTCCTTTCCTTTTGACCTTCTGTCGAAGCAGTCGGTTGTCCTTTTGGTGCTTACATCACCAAGGACGACCATTTGGACGTCTTTCTGGCCTGTTGCTGGCGTTTGCCCTCGTGGAAGTGCTTCTTCTTGAGTGGCAACATTCCAACTTGTAGTTGATCTCCTTTGGATGTACCCTGTCAAATTTGGTGTCATTTGGTCACTTGGTCGGCCTATTAGAGTTCCGTGACGCTTTGTGCAGTTTTCATCAGATAGGGACTTTAGGCTCAGCTTTGACTGACTTTTTCATGGTCTAACCATTTAGTTGGTTTGTCGAGGTTATTGGCTTGCTGCATATGAATTTTGGCTCATTTCCGATCACTTTGGGTCAGCTGCCCTTCTGCAGGCCCTATGAAATTAGGGTTTTCTGGGAGTCTTCCTTTGCGCTTTTTGAGGTCATAGGCTTGATCCCTAAGCTATAGGCATTGTGTCTTTCAATTTTGGTTCCATTTGGTGGTCTCTAGGTCTTCCTAACAACCGGTCTACAGTATGTGTGCACATGTTGTGATGGTGGTGCTCGAGGTTTTGCGACTAACTGAAGTAAACAACACTTAGAGTCAGTGTTGACGAGCATACCTCTCATATCTGATGTCAATGTGGTGACCGTGCACGATGGATGAGCTCCTAGAAGTCTCAGATGCTGTAGGGAGCTCTCTCTCTCTCTCACACAATGGAAAATGACTCAAATGAGAGATTTCTTGCCTAGCCTCCCTATATGTGATCAAGGCTCTGACATGGAATTTTCCCATCTTTTACCTGTGGCCATAGCTTTTCGCGAGATGCGGTTTAGGATCAAATGTTTTTTGATTTGGACCTCGTATGCTCCAGTTCTACAATTTTTGCAGATTTCTCGTTTTGGAGGTCCTATCATGACAATGGCCATTTTTACCCTGTCACCTTCGCACTCCATATTTTTTATGTGTCTTCTTTACCTTGCTCTGATCAGGCATCTCTTCTGTTGTGTTTCCATCTAGATTATGGATTTTTTTCTATATTTTTTTGCTAGAAAATGGCTAAAATAAAGCAAATAAATCCCAAAATAACCCAAAAATAGCAATTCTAACCTATAAAAATATCAATAAGTAGCAAAACACTTTGTAGCTCACTTTTCTCTCGTCTATGTACATTCTCGCTCTCAATCGTTAACCCTCGCCTATTTTTTTGCTGTTTTTCGACGTTTTTTGGCCAATTTTGACTTGCTTTACAGTATATACACATCCCTAGGGGCCCATATATGATCATTTGGTCCCCACTCTCGATTAATTACGAAGGAATATTCTTTTCCCAAAATTCACAAAAATGGTTGAAAAATTAATCACAAACATTGCCCTCTAATATATGACGTGAGTCCGCATTTGGAATGCCTCCCCCCCTCCTGGTCAATGTCCTCCCGGACGACAGGGTATCGTCAAGGGTATGTGATGTGCATGGGCGTTAACTCGTGCTAATGCACGCATTGTAAAGTAGCCCTATATGCATGCACAATAAATGCATTTAGAAAAACATTATGGGGTGTAAGAGGAAGGTATAAGCGATACACTTATTGACATTCGTCATTGAGGTTTCCTGTGGTAACTTGAGTTGGCTGGCAGATTTTCTTGGCGATAAGAAGTTGTAATTTTGCCGCTCTTTGTTTGATGGTCTTCCAAGGTGTATGAACTTTTGATTGTGCCTCCGCTGAAGTCAATATGGTTATATTGTTTGTTGCATCTTCTGGTTGAACTATCTTTCATTTCCATATCTTTGTGATGACTTTGGTTGTACAGATCCTCGTGTTTGTTGTTGTGGACGCTACGTGTTTCCGCATGATGGCTGTATGGTCTAGCTTGTCATTGACAGTTGTAGAAAATTGTTCGTTGGTCTTCTTCGGCATCCATACCTGTGTTGTTGGCTCGTTCTGAATTGGTAATTTTGGACGCCATATCAATATAGTCCGTTGCGGATTCGGCTTGTTAATAATTGTTCTTTGAAGCTTTGCTGGCTTTGGGTGTTTTGTCTTTTCTTCCGTCAACTCTTTTACAGGAATTAAGCTGTCTTGCTTGAGCCAAACTTGATATTTCCGCCCTTGATGAAATTTTTCCTCGGCTAGATCCTTACGTCGTACCCAAACTTGCCTGGTTCCCTGCATGATTGTTGGTTTTTGATAATACATTTCTTACCATCCAAACTTTGATTGTTGTTGATTAATGCGTTGCGGATGTATTGACTCCTGTCTCCACATTGACATATATCTATCATATGATAAGAAGGGTTCTAAAAAGTTTTGATTTCTGAACAGTGCTTCATTAGTATCCAAATCAATGAATACCCTGTTAGCTTTCATCCACAACACTGCTAAGATACACGGCGTTGCTGATCTAATTGGTGGCAGCACATGGAACTTATGAGTGTACATGTGCCCCTGCACTGTGATTGGTAACATAATAGACCACAACGTGGTCACCTCGTCACTCGATGCTACTTTCAACCTGTGTGTATCTGATAATTTTTTCATTGGTCCAAGTTTTTGAAAGAGCTCAAAGCTGATGACATTCAATTTCGCTCCAGTGTCAAACAATGCATAGATTTCTACTTGTTCTGTGCCTGCATATGCTTTTATGTAAGGACTACACCACGTATTTTCTAAAGTGTCAATGGTGCTGTCGTCCTGAGCCATAAAGTGTGTGATTGTCTTTGCTAATTCTTCGCTTTGTATATCTGCTTCGATTGTTTGGAATGTTGGAAGAGGATATTATTCAGTCATCATTGGTGTGACCATGTTTATTGTCCTTCGAAACTGCTTTCGCTTAGCAATGCGTTCCTTGGCTTCTTGTTGTGCTTGGTCATGCACTCGTTGCTGTTCCTCTCTATAGGCTTTGCCATAATGCACTTGAAACAACATCTCAGGAGTTAGAGGTAGATGATACTTTTTCAAACGACACCCACTAATCCAATTCGGCATTTCTCTTCGATCTAGTGTCGACAGTTTTACTGCTCCGCTAGACGAGATTTCTTGTATTAAATAAGGCCCCATTCCTCTTTTCTTTAGCTTCTTGGCATGCTGTTTAAGGGTGTATACCAAGACATAGTCCCCTGTTTTAAAGTCCTTGTTTTTGACATGTTTGTCAAAAAACTTTTTTTGTTGCTTTTTTTTTGCAAAAATGGTTGCTACCGGATTGAGTCGTAACTCATCTAGTTTTTCTAGGTCATCTAACCTTTCTGAAAGCTCATGGCCCATCCAGTCCGACCGTTTAGCTACCCTTAGCATTGGAATCAAAAATTTAATAGGCAGTATGGCATTTAACCCATACACCATATTAAATGGTGTAGCATTGAGTGTTGTTTTATATGCAACTCAATAAGCCCACAATGCTGAATATAGCATTTGATCCTAGTCCATTCTTGTTTCACTAACCAGTTTCGTAAGAACTGTGAACAATATTTTGTTGGTCGCTTCTGCTTGGCCATTGGCTTGTGGATGGTAGGGTGCAGATTTGCGATGAATTACCATAAACAAGTCAAGAGATGTTCGATAACTTCATTTACAAAGTGCATCCCTCTATCACTCACCAGCTCAATTGGAAGGCCATATCGTGTAAACACATAGTTATATAAGAATTGTGCCGTGGTTCTAGCATCTGCTTTCGTTGTGGCTTTTTCTTCCACCCATTTGATCATATAATCAATGGCCACTATGATGTATTGTGCTTGTGAACGATAAGCTGGTGGAGTAATAGGACCAACAAAGTCCAATCCCCATTTAGCGAATGCTCGAGCACTCATCATTGGTCTTAAAGGCATGTCGTCTCTTTTAACTGGCACCTTAGTGCGTTGACATTCATCACACCTTTTCACGAATTCTACTGCATCTTGAATCATGGTCGACCACCATATTCCTGCAACGATAATGATTTTTACGGTTCTCTCCAGTGAAAAATGACCTCTTGCTATGCCTGCATGAGCTTGCTCCAATAATGAAAAGTAGTCATTTTCATGAGGAACTAACCTCAACTGGTCATCAATTCCTCTTTTATACAATTGGTCATTAATGATGGTGTACCTATTCGCTTCGATTTGTAAAGCCTGTTGTCTGGCTTTAGACCAATCTCCTGGTAACTCCTTATTAGTTAAATATTCCACAGTAGCATGACTCCATGCGGATGCTATCGTCACTTGGTATAATGTGGCATAATCCAGAGTGGTATTGGTTGTGCAAAAGTTGCATTTTTTGATGTAATTAGCTACATCGCCTGCCATTCCTGGCCAATACACTCCAAGTCTTCTTAATCGTTCATAGGTTATTTGATTTCCTTGATGGAATCCCCCTGTCTGTGTATGTGCCTACTCTAGATACGCGTCGTACTCCTCTGGGCCTATGAAAAACCTTAGAATCCCATCGTTACCATGATGATATATTCTTCCCGCAAGCATAGTGTAATTTTGTGCTTGTCTAACGTCTTCATTTTGGTACCATCTCTATATTAAATAGGTATGCCTCTGGGAGATCATCATCTACACCAATAGCCTTTTCGCCATGTAGTAATCGAGAAAGGTGGTCTGCTCTTTGATGAGTTTTTCCTTTCTTTACTACTACCGTAAAATCAAACTCCAACAACACAATGAACCATCTTACAACTCGTCCCGTGTTACAAGGTTTGTTTACTAAGTACAAAAGTGCCTGATGATCCACAAAAAATGTGAATTTGTTCGCAAGCAAATAATGAAGAAATTTCTTTACCTCGTATATCATACCCAATCCTTCTCTTTCAGTGGTGGTATAATTCTTCTCTGCACTGTTGAGTTGTCTACTAGCATAACTGGGGAAAATCTGTATTACCCTCCCCTGGTTGTGCTAATATACAGCCTATTGCAAATGTCGAAGCATCTACATGTACATGGAAAATCTTTGACCAATCTGGTGCTTTTAGAATTGGTCCAGATACTAGTGCCTCTTTTAATTTCTGGAATGACTCCTCACATTCGTCGGTCCATATGAAAATCGTGATCAGACTATACAAGGGTTTTGCTATTACAGCATACATGTAAATAAAACGTCGGTAGTATCCACAATGTCCCATAAATGATTGTATCTCTTGTACAGTGTTTGGTCTTGGCAATTCTATGATCACCTTTACCTTGTCTTCATCAGTGGTAATTTCATTAGCCAATACTATGTGGCCTAGGATCTTACCTTGCCGTACCATGAATACACATTTTTCTGGGTTGAGGCAAATCCTATACGTTCTGCATTTTTTTAATACCTTTCTAAGATGATCTATATGGTCTTCTCTCAATAGAGAATAGACACACAATTCATCCATGTAAATATCCAAGAATATTCGCAAGTATTCTTTAAAAGCATGTGTCATTAATCTCTGAAATGTGGCTGGAGTATTGGTCAAGCCAAATGGCATTACCATAAACGCATGCATGTCCCATTCTGTTGCAAACACTATTTTGTATTGATCTTCTAGTTTGACATAACCAGAGAATTCATCCATAAAGCTATAGGCCTGCTTGCCTGCTACTCGTTCCAAGACGTTTTCCGTGATAGGGAGAGGATAATTGTCCCTGATTGTTGTTGCATTTACCTTCTTGAGATTCACACATACTCGTAATTTTCCGTTTTTCTTATGTACCACCACAATCGGCGACACCCAGCCAGTGTGCTCTATCTCATAAATAGATTCAGCATCCGTAAGTTTGTCTATCTCGTCCTTGTTCCTTTTGGTGAATGTCTCATTGTACGTTGTCGTGCTGTGACACGTACATAGTGGAAACACATGCTACAAGATCTATCTTGTAACTTTTTAGATATATAATTATATTTCCTATAATGTACATATGCGTATGTAAGTATAACAATAAGCTTTCTATCTCATCCTCTTATTTATCTCAAGGGTAACGTATTCTTACTTTACCATAAAAAAGTACTATGGGAAAAGCGTCAATAGATTTGCCTCTTTAACTTGGGGCCAAAAGCATTGATTCTTTCTTTCTACCATCTCATTATTATCTCACACCCTATCTAGATCCTATATCTAGGGGTTCCCTTCACCTATAAAAGGGGACCTCTTCTTCCTTGAAAACCACTCAAGCATTCAAGCCATTGATGAGAGGAATTCATGAGGGAGTGAGTAGTAATGCCAAATTGTACTTAGCCATTAACATAAGCCTAAGCCTTACACTTTCTCCTAGAGGAAGACTAGCCATTTTTGCATGCTATCCTTGGAAGATCAACTCTAATCAAAGAAGGTCTTGGACTTGGCGTATCAATCAAAGTTGAATTCTCCCCTCTTCTTCTCTCTCCATCAATAATGGTGCCGAAGGGTTTGTCGAGTAAGATGTGTTCTACATTGATGTTTTCTTGATTTCTTATTGTTTTATTTTTCATCTCTAATCCAACATATATATATATCTAATCTCATCTCCTTAACCAAACCTATCTCTTTCACTCTTAGTAGTTTATCCTCTCTACAAATTTTAGGTTCTCCTTGCTAGAGGTACATCTCTCCCCGCAGTATCCTTATTGCCTACGGGTAAGAATAGGGCTTGGGAGGGAAACTCTCTTCTCTTCTCTTCCCTTCTCTTCTTTCATATCTACATTTACACGTACCAGAGTTATCCTATATGAATAATCCACATGATGATAATTTCTATCGCTTTCACTCTGTACGATCTATTAGAATTAACGTGTGGATTAGTCGTAAAATACACTTTCAACAATGTATAGTGTTTCTCTTTGGCCCAAAAAGGCTCAATGAAATACTTCTATCACCGGATCCCATTATACTACCTCTCATAAACTATAACTTGTCTTTTGACGTAAGCGTAGTTATCTTGCTATGAACCAAGAGGCATTAGGAGAAATATGAACCTTGCATGGGCCTTGTAAGGAATCCTAATTTTTAGGGATTAAGGCTAATGTTGTGTGGGGTTTAGGGGGCAAGGGCATTGAAGAAGGTAGTTTTGAGTAGGCTTTTCTAGCCTTTTTTTAAGACAAATGTAGGATGTGGACCTAAAGGGTTGCTTTCTCTCTCTAGCTTTTTTTAAAGTGAAGGAAGCATAGGGGTGTGTCCACATTAGCAATTCCGTGGGTCAAAAAGAGTGAAAATTTGACTTTTTAAAAAAAAATTCATTTTTATTTTTTTTTACTTAAAACTCCCTCCCAACATATATACATATCCAAAAATAATTTTTTGACCCATTTTTTAACCCAGAAGCTTAGAAAGTCCATTTTTTCAAAAATCTTTTCCCCCAAAAAGTAATAAACATTTTGTTCTCTCCTCCTCCTCCCCCCTCCCTCCTCCCTCTTCTCTCCCTCTCCCTCTCCTCTCCCTCTCTGCCCCTACCTTCCTCCTCCTCCCCAATCTCTCCCTCCCCCCCCTCCCTCCTTCTCTCCTCCCATCGTGCTCGGCCTCTCTACCCTTCCCCTCTATCTTTTCATCATTTGCTTCCTCATGCAATAGCTTCCATGGTGCTCACGGACATCACAAATGGTTTGCTTCCACCACCGCGTACTCCGCACACCAAAAGCATACATATTCGCTTACCCGCGGCATTTGTACCGAAGACCACTAGTGAGGGTGATCAAAGGTCATCACAGGAACGTCGCATCGCTTGTGAGACCAATGTTGAAATTTGGGTGGATGGCCATTTGTACCCTTACGATCCTATAAGTCGCTTCCATCCACCGTTTAATAGACTTTCCACATTTATTCAATTTCTTGGGAGGGGAGAAGCAGGCTTGTTAGGCTATTGCAAGCGGCTGTGTATGGGTGCAGGTGCTTCTTTGCATATGTGGATGCACGAATGTCAAGCTCTTCACCTCAAGACGATGGCATTACAAGAGAGTGTTGCCTCTTTGGAGAGGGTAGTTAAAAGTCTTGAACAACAAATGCAAGAAAAGGAGTCCCACATCCATAAGCTTACCAACACCATCACATACTTGAAAGAAACACCCCTTGGTGCAAGGGAACACAAACGTCCGTATTCATCCATTGAAACTCTTGCACATTCCGGAGGAGCACGCAAACGACGAGTTACAACCACAAGGTGATTTGGTCTTTACTTGCATGATGCATTCTTACTTCACACTATTTTCTAACATTTATGTTTATTTGTTGCCAGAAACTTCATCCAGGAGGTATGCGGTGGAGCAAGCCAAGATAATCGAGTCAACCTTCTCACTAGTTGTCTCAATACCAAGGACGTGATTTCTATCTTACAATTACCTGGGGGTAAGCACATTAAGGATGCAATCACCAAGGACCTTATGCGTAAATTAAGAAATGTGGTTAGTGATGATGATGTTCAACAAGCTTGTGATGAGGCTGGAATAAGCACCAAATCCTATTAGGCTATTTTTCAACTCCTAAAGGATGCCCTCAAAGAACATGGCATTGTGGAAAACCTATTTCCCGTTCCTCACAAGGTCAAGCTCGCAAAGAAGGCCACAAACGAAGATGTGTTCTCCCGCATTGGGACATACCTACACATTGAGGACACAATGCCAACTTCCCTTTATGCTTCGTGCGCAACAAAGACAAGGGGAAAAGGTAAGAAACAATCCATAAGACCTTCGGAGAAGGGCTTTACTTACACAATGTGGAACAATATTTTCGTGGATCTTAGAAGGCTTCAAGAAGCCATGCTTAGATTTTACGAGTTACCTGAAGAAGGTGCCACACTTTACTTTTTTCTTTGGTATTATTCTTATCATAGACGCTGAAGTTTAAGGTCTTAGCAGTATTTATTTTGTAGTGCTTGGCACAAAAGTCGCTTTTGTGCTGAAACTCGATGAGTGTCAAATAGTGAAAGGCCGAAGGTTAGAGAGGCTAAGTGTCACTCTAATGAACGAGGCCCTTCTGCAAACCAAGCAAAGGGATTCAGTCGAGCCATATCCCACCCTATCTTTTAGCGTGCAATCAAAGAAAGACATTTGGTGGTTGGGTGCTATTGAGGTGCCCAAAGAGATCAATGGAGTACTTTCATGGATTTTTGAGAGAACTCCATGGATCAGAGAAGTAATACACTCCCAAATTGCAGGTTAGAAGTTGGAGATTGAGGGCTTTGGTATTTATGATGTGGAGTGGCACTTAGGTGGGGATTTAAAGACCATAAAGTGTTTGCTTGGATGCAAACAAGGGGCTTCTTCTCTCAAGCCTTGTCCATTTTGCACTCGAGGGTACAAACCTAATGGAAAAAAATCACATAAGAGCACTGCAAAGGCCGGTTACATGCTTCCATAGCAAGGGCATGGAGAACAAGGGTTAGATTGTCGTGATGCCGGAGATGAAGGTAGAGAATGGGAAGCGTCTATTTTGAGATGTCCCATGCTCAATGCCCCAGACTGTGATCAAAAGGACCACGTTTGGAATCCAATCTTTCGATTTCCTCTATCGAATGTACATTTTTGTACATTACACGCATTCATGCGCATTTTTGATAGGCTATTGAAGCTCCACATTGGCTATGCTTTCACAATGAAACCGTTGGAAAAGTCCCAGGATGCGATCGAAAGAGTGGAGGTACTCTTGAATTCCATTGGCTGTCACGGTGGAAATGTGTCTATAGTTGCTGCAAAGAACACAAGGAAGGCCCATGAAATTGCTCAACAAGTGTCAATGAGTGGACAAAAAGCTAGACACTTTTTGAAGAGGGTTTCCAAAGGAAAGCCAAGTCGATATGATGCTCAAAACAGCTCCAACCAGCACGCAGGTAACCTTTGGGAGCTTTGGAAGGAGTTATGCAAAGCTACTACTGACAATGATTCAAATGGCGAGCTTGCAAACAAGCGCAAGCAAGTTTGGGCCCATTTTGATAAAATGGTCAAGCTTATGGGCCTTAACATCACAACAGAAGAACAACGTCAATCATTTCAAGAAGCTTTGGCGGATTTTACCAAGGTCTTCACCCTTTCTTGGGGTGAAAATAACATCACACATTACATGGTAAGTCACTCATGGTGTATTCATTACAAGGGATTGTTTTTATTTAATAATGTGGATCGTTTACTCATGTGAACAACATATCTTGTTTGCGCATGGTGCATTTTTTATGCACAAGTATGGATCGGTTGAAATTTTTAGCACTCAAGGCATGGAGAAGTCCCATTATCGAGCAAGGGGAGTATACTTCAAAAATACTCGACATGGTGGTGGAATGGTGCAATCCAATTATTTGGAGGAGATGTTCAACTGGTTTTTTCACACAACATTTGCTCGTAAGCTCACAATGGAGCATGCGCGACAATCCAAGATTGCTATTGAAGTGCGCAAATGGAGTCGTCAAGAGCATAGCAACAAGTGCCAAAGGTCGCAAGGTCCCACCAAGCATGCTGCATGGCGGTGATGCAGAGTGCGACAAGGATCAAAGTGGATACTACGCGAGTCACTAAACGTGAATGCAGGGTCCAACTCTTAGCAACATGTTTATTTAAAAAATAATACTTCTTTTAAAAAAATTAGTGTGAACAGGGCCCTTTTTAAATGGACCCTTATAAATATTGCTTGCTCTCATAAATCACTCATTTGTTAAGAACAGGTGAGCTCTTACCAACGAAATGGCGTGCACCAAACAAACCGCGAAAGAGCATCCACCTGCCAACAAAAACACCCTCCAAGGATGTGAGAAGCCGTCATGGCTTAAAGGCACAAGAAAACGGCCACGAACACCTGGCCGTTCCAGGAACTCTTCTGGTAGTGGGCATGGTGGTAGGCCATGAGAGTCATCAAGGACTGTTGAATCTCCACCTCCTCAAGATATAACACCTAGAAAGAGAATGAAGCAACGTGCCCAACGCTGGAGAGAAGCAGAGGGCCAGCAAACATCAGAGTCCGATAGGGAGCAACCGTCGCGCCCCCAATCACAAGCAGGACCATCCAGGGCTCAGGTGGTCCATACAGACACCGAATCAGAGAGTGAGCCACCATGGCTGTGAGAAAAAATACCGCGGACACACTGGGTGGCTGTTGGGGGGAAGACATTGCCTCAAGGCCGGGAGCTCTCCCCACATGACAAGATCGGCAACCAAGGGAAGAAGAAGAATCAAAAGAGGCTGCAGAACCAGTCCCTAAGCATGTAAATAGGCACAAGTCTAAGTTTTTCAAGAAGCCTAAACGCCGCCCGCCAGCAAATGTGCAAGTTCCCCCAAGACAACCACAACGGCGCCGAAAAATAGCAAGGGTATTTGCAGAAATCCGCCACTACTAGAAGATGACGGAGCTCTTGATTCGACGCGCCCCCTTTGCTCGCACTGTGAAGGAGGTGCTTCAAAGCTATGGAAATCAGTATAGAATGCAAGCAATAGCGCTCGAAGCTATTCAAGAAGCTGCAGAGGCCCACATCATTTCAGTGTTGGAAGATACCAACCTATGCGCCATTCATGCAAAGCGAGTGACAATACAGCCAAAAGATATGCAGCTTGCACGTCGATTGCGACGAGACTTCGAGTTTTAGCCAAAGTTACCCCTCTTTTTGTATTGCACACCCTTATCTTTGTAATGATTTGACTTTCCAATGACAATATGATCAACAGTTGTGTTTACTCTGTCTATTATCTTTGTAATTTCAAGTTCTGTATGTAATTGCAGTCAATTTCAGTAAATTTGTGCATTTTAAGTACCCTTGGGGATAGATAAGCCTATAAGGGGCCAAAAAAGCATGGCCACAAGGGCGCGCAAATGGCCCATCCAAAACTGATGGATGGGCCATTTGCGCGCCCTTGTGGCCACGCCTTTTTCTGCCCCTTTTAGGCTTATCTACCCCCAAGGGTACTTAAAATGCACAAATTTTCTAAAACCTATTGGTTTTGCATCAATATTTTATATGGATCCTTGTGGACACCTTTTTTTGGTCATTTCAAGCTTTGAATTCCTTATAGGATATCAAAACAAATAACATATTGTGAAACCAAGTGTCTATGCAACATTAATTTTGATTTTTCAAATGTCCAATGTAATTGGACTTTTTGGTGGAGGGGTGTACTAGGTAGAGCTAAAGCAGGTGATAGTGTGCTGGAAAATTCATTTCATAATTGATTTCAGCTTTTCTAGTGTCCTTGAGTCTGAACATATGCTGGAATTGCCATAAAAAGGGTGCATTTAAATGAATGATGCAAAACCAATCCATTGCAGTATATTTGTGCTTTTTAAGTACTCTAGGGGGTAGACTGGCTTATAAGGGGCAAAAAAATGCCTGGCCACAAGGGCGCGCAAATAGCCCATCCCAAACTGATGGATGTGTTATTTGCGCGCCCTTGTGGCCACGCCTTTTTCTGCCCCTTTTAGGCTTATCTACCTCCAAGGGTACTTAAAATGCACAAATTTTCTAAAACCTATTGGTTTTGCATCAATATTTTATATGGATCCTTGTGGACACCTTTTTTTGGTCATTTCAAGCTTTGAATTCCTTATAGGATATCAAAACAAATAACATATTGTGATACCAAGTGTCTATGCAACATTAATTTGGAATTTTCAAATGTCCAATGTAATTGGAATTTTTGGTGGAGGGGTGTACTAGGTAGAGCTAAAGCAGGTGATAGTGTGCTGGAAAATTCATTTCATAATTGATTTCAGCTTTTCTAGTGTCCTTGAGTCTGAACATATGCTGGAATTGCCATAAAAAGGGTTCATTTAAATGAATGATGCAAAACCAATCCATTGCAGTATATTTGTGCTTTTTAAGTACCCTAGGGGGTAGATTGGCTTATAAGGGGCCAAAAAATGCCTAGCCACAAGGGCGCGCAAATAGGGCATCCCAAACTGATGGATGGGTTATTTGCGCGCCCTTGTGGTCAGGCCTATTTTTGCCCCTTTTAGGCTTATCTACCCCCAAGGGTACTTAAAATGCACAAATTTACTAAAACCTATTGATTTTGCATCAATATTTTACATGGATCCTTGTGGACACCTTTTTTTGGTCATTTCAAGCTTTGAATTCCTTATAGGATATCAAAACAAATAACATATTGTGAAACCAAGTGTCTATGCTGTTGAGATGTAGAGAGAAAGAGAGAGGGACGAGACAAGAGACACACCATATACGCTCCCAAAGACTGATTCATATTGAGGACAAGATACAAATATATAGGTGAGACCAAGTTCAGTAGAGTGAGCCATATATAGCTCCAACACCCCCACTCAAACAAAGGTCTCTAGCTTTGGATGAAAAAACCCTTGGGGAGTTCAAGGGAAAAACCCAAGCCCCTATACAATGTGAAATATGAACCAGCGGTGATGATGTGAAAGTGAATTGTGCATCTATGTACAAATATTCAAGTGACTTAGATATCACAAGGTGCAAATGTGGAGTGTGCATAGTGCATGGTACCTAAAAGATTACAATGTCATATGTAAAAAGCTATTACAATAGAAAAGAAGCTAATCTAGAAAGAGTGAGGCCGAAGCAACTCCAAGCTCCGAGCGCAAGAGGATGAAACGTGACTCATTGAGGCCTTTGGTCAAAATGTGTGCAATCATCTGGGCACTTGGACAGTGTTCAACCATAATGGTTCCCTTGCGTACTTCATACCTGACATAATGATAATGGACAGCAATGTGCTTTGACTTATTATGTTGAACATAGTCTTTTGCAAGACTAATAGCACTTTGGTTTTCACACCGCAAGGGTGTGCTAGAAAGAGGAGAGTGACCAATATCAACCAGCATTTGTCG
The DNA here is from genome assembly GCF_014529385.1 of Adiantum capillus-veneris. NCBI lineage: Eukaryota > Viridiplantae > Streptophyta > Polypodiopsida > Polypodiales > Pteridaceae > Adiantum > Adiantum capillus-veneris. The sequence goes on along the minus strand of NC_140934.1, from coordinate 31,370,093 downwards.
AAGCCAAATCAACTCACGAGCTGCAAGTGATGCCGCAACATATTCTGACTCAGTCGTAGAAACTGCAACACAACGTTTTTTCTTGCTGGTCCAAGAAATAAGACAACCATTTATAAAGAAGCAATTTCCACTAGTAGATCGCATAGATAAATGTGAGCTTGCCCAGTCTGCATCTGTGTAACCCAAAAGAGAAAGAGATTGCATAGAATCCGATGTGAGTTGTCGTCGATAGACTAAACCAAAATCTGTAGTGCCTTTCAAGTATTTCAATACATGCTTTGCAGTAGACCAATGCTTAAGAGAAGGACATGCAAGATGTTGTCCAAGATAGTTAGCAGCAAACAGAATATCAGGACGAGTGTTCATGCCAACAAACTGAAGACATCCAATCAAGTTAACATAAGGTTGATTTGTGACAAGTTGACTGCCATTGTCAGAAGTATTATTCGTAGAGCTCGCAAGACAAGGTGTGTTGGCTGAATGTGCAGATTCCATACCAAATTTTTGAATAGTATCTGCAATAAACTTTGACTGTCGAAGGAATAAAATACCCTTTGTACGGTTCCGTTGGATTTGAATGCCAAGACAAGAGCGAATCTCTCCAAGATCCACCATATCGAATGCAGAAGACAATAACTTTTTCACTTGCTGAAGAAATCCCAAATCATTGGAAACAAGGATGGTATCATCCACATAAAGAGCAAGAATCACAAAACTGCTACCTTGGCGTTTTATGTATAAGTTGGGGTCTGACGAGCAAGAGATGAATCCTTTAGAGGTGAGAAAAAGATCAAATTTTGTATACCACGCTCGCTAAGCTTGTTTGAGACCATATAGTGCCTTATGGAGTTGAGCAACAAGGTCTTCTTTACCTGGAATAACAAACCCTTCTGGTTGTTCCATATAAATTTCCTCTTCCAAGTCACCATTAAGAAAAGCAGTTCGCACATCCATTTGATGAGCTTCTAAATCAAATTGAACAGCAAATGCCAATAAAACTCGAACACTTGTAATGCGAACAACTGGTGAAAAAGTCTCTTGATAATCAACACCAGCTACTTGGGAGTAACCTTTTGCAACTAAACGCGCCTTGAACTTGTCAAAAGATCCATCTGCTTTTACTTTTGTTTTATACACCCACTTACATTTAATAGCTGTACGACCAGGAGGTAATTCAGTTAGTATCCATGTACCTTTAGAGATAAGAGAATCGTACTCTGCTTCCATAGCCTCTTGCCATTGATCCTTTTGTGGTGAAGAGATAGCTTCATCATAAGTAACGGGATCTTCAGAAGTAGAAAAAGCATTATCAGCAATATCGTCATCATAAACATGACATGAGCCATGTTCAAAATCAATAGGCAGATCAACAAAAATATCAATATCATCATTGGCAACATTTGGAATGGATGGTTGTGAGGAGGAAAGTTTCTCTATAGGAAGAGTTTCATCTTCTGAAAGAAATGGAAAAGCCTGAAGCAATGATTTAGTATCATCAGAATCATCCATGGACCATGAGCCTCCCATAAGCTGTTCGTTAAAAGTAGCATCACGATTCACAATTACTTTCTTGGAGGAAGGGTCATAGAATTTATAGCCTTTGGAAGTGTCAGAATATCCAATAAAAATAACTTTAAGACCAGGAGCATCAAGCTTTGTTCGTGTTTCTTTGGGAACATGAATATAAGCAATACATCCAAAGGTTCGAAAATGAGATACAGAAGGAATGTCACCTGTCCATGCTGTGATGGGTATCTTACCAGAGGGTGCAGTAGTAGGAAGATGATTCTGAATAAATACTGCTGTCAAAGTAGCTTCAGCCCAAAAAACACGAGATAAGCCAGAATGAATCAGCATACATCTTACAACATTGAGAATAGTGCGATTCTTTCATTCAGCAACACCATTCTGTTGAGGCGAATATGGAATAGTGTGTTCATGATGAATTCCACTGTCAGTACAGTAACTCACAAACTCTCGAGAAACATATTCGCCTCCATTGTCACTACGAAGCTTCTTAAGGCGATGACCAGTTTGAAGTTCTGCAGCCTTGTGGAATTGTTTGAAAACAGATAAGGCTTCAAATTTTTTTCTAAGTAGAAATACAGTCGTATACCTTGAGAAATCATCAATGAAAGTAATGAAGTAGCGATATTGTGATCTCGAAGAAGGTAGAGGTCCACATATATCAGTATGAACAAGATCCAAGATGTCATGAGAATGAGTTGTATTTGAAAGAGGAAAGGGTTTACGATTGTGTTTCCCAAGAGCACAAAATTCACAAATTCCCATATGGGGATGGGCTTTAAGATCCATGCCATGAACAAGATCACGACGTTGAAGATCAAGGAGTTTTGAGAAATCAGCATGAACAAAACGGTGATGCCATACTTTGCAATCATGAGCACCTGGAGCAGTGACAATATTTGCTACAGCATCGTTGAGAGAGAGTTCAAATAAATTACCGTTTCGAGGAGCAGTGGCTATAGTCTATCCATCTTTCTCAATTCGGCATTTGGTATAATCAAATCCAACAAAAAGACCAAGATCAACAAGTCTAGCAACTGAAAGAAGATTACGTTGAAGATCTGGTACATGTAATACTCCTCGCAAAATTCGAGTGGAAGAAGATAAGGTACCAAGATATAAGTCTCCAATACCCTTTACTTGACAAGTAGTATCATCAGCAAGATAAACAACACGTTGAACTGGCAGTGGATGATAGTTATGGAGTCACTTAGACTGATATGTCATATTTCTTGTAGCACCAGAATTGACAATAAAAAGTGATCCATCACGTACATGAAGTATTCTGTCTGGAGCAACTGAACATAGGACGCAGCTTGTTTCTGGTACAATGTTGTTTTGATGTTCAGTAGCATATGCTCTATTCCGATCTGTGTCGAATCGACGCTTATAGCACATATGAGTGGGATGATCAGATCGTCCACAATATTCACAACAAGAAGAAGAAGAGTCTCTAGATAAACGTGGTTGTTTTGTGGTAATATTGTGTTCTTCATCATATTGACGTGACCAACAATCATCTTCAGTATGGCCATTTCTATTGCAGTAAGAACATTGCTTATTAGGAAATTTGAGACGAGAGAAAATATTACCGCGACGGCCACCTCTGCGGTTTCCTCGTTGAAATGGACGCCTTCGAGCATAAAAAGCACGTTCCATCTGTTGTGACTCAGTCTCCTCTTGTGAAATCATAGCTGTATCGTGACCAGCATTCCGACGTTCTTGACATTGAGAGTATTCAATTAAAGACATGCAAGCTTAGTCGAAATCAAGACCATCTTTATTAGAGAGAATAGTAACAATGTTATCATAAGAAGAGTCCTTCACCGTATCAAGGAGAAGTGTAATCACTTGCTTTTGTGGAACAGGATCACCGGCAGCAGCAAGTTGATTAATAATAGATTTGAAAGACTCAATATGTCCCGTCATGGCAGTACCAACTTCATATTGTAACTTGTTAAGCAACCCTCTCAAATAAAGTATTTCTGTAACAGATTTCTTCTGAAAGTTTGCAATAAGGTACTTCCATACGTCATGGGAAGTAGGCAGTTCATACATATCAAGCAAAAGGGAATCAGTAAGAGCAGAAAGAATATACCGACGAGCTGCTTTATCACGTCGTTGCCAATCCGTATAGGCAACATTCCAATCTTCAAATATAGGTCCTTCAGTGATAAGCACGTTATCATTATCCGTATCAACAGGCTGAGGCGGACAAACACGATTTCCAAGAACAACATCGGAGAGTTCATCGCCTTCAAGAATTAACAACATCTTTGCTTTCCAGCCTGGAAATCCTTGACCTTGGAAAGGAGGAACAGAACGTTGGCCAGAAGGAAAGCCGTTGACGAGAATATTCATAGCCATATCTTGTTGTGAGAAGACGTATAAGATAAGATCGCAAAATCTGCACACCATATATGGTGAAGGCCGCAATTGAGAATGAGAGAGATATGAGTACTGCGTTCTGTCAACGATAAACGTAAGAAGGATGCTCAAGGAACGTCCAAAGATGTGAGAGACGTCACCCAAAAAAGATAGGGTAAAGGAGACGTTAATAATAAACGAGTCCTCAAAATAGAGTGGCGTGAGACGCAAGATTGACGGCCACAATACGAATAGCAAAAAGCTAAATCTTCTCGAAAAAGTTAACGCCAAAATAAGAAAAACGATCGCGGACGCTTCACGAAGAAGTAGGACGAAGAAAGCTGCGTCAAGCTCTATTGCAGTAAAAACAGCATAACTTTCTGCTGCGAACTCCGATTGACGCAAACCTAGAACTCAAATCGAAGAGCTCGAGGAGACGAACAAGTTTTGGATGAAAAGTGCCATTGCGCTATGCTCCATCGCGCTTTTCCCGTTTCTCCAAATTTTGAGCAGAACAGCAAGAAAAATTGAGATGAAGTTCAGGGTGTCATTAACAAGAAAACGTAATCAACGATTAGATTGATTATAAATAAACGCCACATAAAACACTAATCATATTCTTCTTAACACAAAACAACCACAGTTAACAAGAATCATTGCTCAAAAATAAAATTTGTAACAATTTTGAATCTTACATGCGAATCGCATACACATACTGTTGTCACCATGAATTGAATCGGCGCGTGATCATTACCGCTCTGATACCATGTTGAGATGTAGAGAGAAAGAGAGAGAGACGAGACAAGAGACACACCATATACGCTCCCAAAGACTGATTCATATTGAGGACAAGATACAAATATATAGGTGAGACCAAGTTCAGTAGAGTGAGCCAAATATAGCTCCAACATATGCAACATTAATTTGGATTTTTCAAATGTCCAATGCAATTGGACTTTTTGGTGGAGGGGTGTACTAGGTAGAGCTAAAGCAGGTGATAGTGTGCTGGAAAATTCATTTCATAATTGATTTCAGCTTCTCTAGTGTCCTTGAGTCTAAACATATGCTGGAATTGCCATAAAAAGGGTGCATTTAAATGAATGATGTAAAACCAATCCATTGCAGTATATTTGTGCTTTTTAAGTACCCTAGGGGGTAGATTGGCTTATAAGGGGCAAAAAAATTCTTGGCCACAAGGGCGCGCAAATAGCCCATCCCAAACTGATGGATGGGTTATTTGCGCGCCCTTGTGGCCAGGCCTTTTTCTGCCCCTTTTAGGCTTATCTACCCCCAAGGGTACTTAAACTGCACAAATTTACTAAAACCTATTGATTTTGCATCAATATTTTACATGGATCCTTGTGGACACCTTTTTTTGGTCATTTCAAGCTTTGAATTCCTTATAGGATATCAAAACAAATAACATATTGTGAAACCAAGTGTCTATGCAACATTAATTTGGATTTTTCAAATGTCCAATGCAATTGGACTTTTTGGTGGATGGGTATACTAGGTAGAGCTAAAGCACGTGATAGTGTGCTGGAAAATTCATTTCATAATTGATTTCAGCTTTTCTAGTGTCCTTGAGTCTAAACATATGCTGGAATTGCCATAAAAAGGGTGCATTTAAATGAATGATGCAAAACCAATCCATTGCAGTATATTTGTGCTTTTTAAGTACCCTAGGGGGTAGATTGGCTTATAAGGGGCAAAAAAATGCCTGGCCACAAGGGCGTGCAAATGGCCCATCCAAAACTGATCGATGGGCCATTTGCGCGCCCTTGTGGCCAAGCATTTTTTTGCCCCTTATAGGCTAATCTACCCCCTAGGGTACTTAAAAAGCACAAATATACTGAAATTGACTGCAATTACATACAAAACTTGAAATAACAAAGTCACCAATCAAAAAACAATTCATATCACCAATTGAAACAATTTTCAAGATTGACAAATCAGATTCAAAAGAATTTGCAATATAGAGAGACAATTTCAAATATTTTTTAATCCTTCCAGCACGGTGATTTTACATCATGTATCTGAGGAGTTCATAAATTTTTTGACCATTTCCTGGAGCCTATTTTGCGCGTAAGGCAACTCCCCAGTCAAGAGAGACTGCGCTATGGCATTTGGGTCAGTTGAGCCAATGGAAGCATGTATCCCTATCTGGGCAAGCACTTTACCACGAAAGCCAGTGCCAAATGCTGTGCATACAAGGGATCTATGCACTAGGAACACTTGATGCGCAGTTTGAGCAATGGTGCTCAAACACAAAAACTTGCTCAAAGCTTTTAACGACCAAGTCATAAAATGGGCTTGGGGAGTAAATTCATTATGGATAATGGCCACATCGCCACGGGGGAGTTGTCCTAGGTAATGCGCAAGGGAAGCTTGTGGCATAGGTATCCTAGCAGCCTCAACCTTGGCTTGCGTGTCTTGGAAATCTTCATCAGCCACGTGCAACTGCTCTGCTGCCAGGACCTTCGCACATACAACTGCAATAGTGTCAGCAACAGAGTCCCCATCTGGCAAGAGCTTGCTTTCTAGGGCATCTGGCGTATTGTCTAAGGGACATTTGCTGCTGTTGCATAGCACGCTCAAGCATTCATCCATGCGCAGGACAAATGCTTTTTCCAAATCATGCAGGAACACATACTCCTCTCCATCCACTAACACTGAGGAGAAGAGACTGATTTCTACCTCTGGGATTGCCACATCCGTCAGTGGTAGTGGCACTAGAGTGTCACTAGGGCCAGCCGCAACTATGGATTTCTCAACCACTTCCTCAAGACCCCTAGGGTACTCGAGCCGGTGTGCTTTTCCTTCCGCTGCAGGGTTCATGGGGAGAACCTGCTGCTCCTTGGTGTCCTTGATAAAGGACCCAACTTGAAGGTGTGGTAAGCGGAGCTCCTCCAAATTAGGTTCCTCGCTCACCAAGAAGATAAATATTACGAGCCGAGAAAGGTACTCCACCCCCAACTTGCGCTTCTTGAGCGCTGACACCCCAGGGGCTTGCTCGTCCAAGTAATGGCCTGCATCGGTTGCAATTTCTTGGAATTGTTGCAACCGCTTGGAGAATGGGCGATCACCTTTGTGTATATAGCGCAAAAGATCGCAAGGCACCCAGGTCCCTGCATGTGGGGGGATAGATACAGAATATTTTATGATGTGCTCCTCCATGAACGCAGAAATCTCCTCAAATGCATCCATGTGAAGGGCAACTATGGCGTCAAGGTCAGGGAGACGAGTAAAAAAGGTGTGGAGGTCCAACTTCCCTTTGTATTTGGTGTCCTCGAGGAAGAGGATGAAGCGTGACAAAGGGGTGGATGTGGGTGCAGATGCAGAGGCCGTGGCAGCATCCATGTCTAGCCTGGGGTGTGTATAGAGAGTGGAGGAGCTCAAGAGTTGCAAAAGTGAAAATAGTGAATGAGTTAGGTGGCCCCCCTTTTATAATGGACCCTTTTTTTAAGACATTAAAAAAAGGCACTTTCACCAAAAAATGATTTCTCATCCCAATGCAAAAAATTATATTCAAAGCCATGATTTGCCGAAGCAAATCATGTTGATTACAGCGGGGATCAATATGAAAATTGCAAGAGTTACAAATCTATAAGATCGATAGCATAGTTCCATCTATCCCCCAATCCTCCTCGACCTTCAATTTGTCTTCCAATCTCCTCCCAATCTGCGGACATTCATTACAATAAGCATCTAATGATCAACAAACCATGATGTATTGAAAATGTGGTGGAAGGATTCTCACCTTGTGACCAGCTTGTAAACGAAATTGTGCTTGTTGAAGGGCCTTAAAACCCATAATAACCAAATGTTCTCGAACATTACTAAGAGTCCAATGCTTGTTCACTTGGACTGCCTCCAAAGCATCGTTGGGCATCTTCACTGCAATGTCAAAGCTTGCAATAGCACCGTCTACACTCTGTAAGGGAGTCCACACTCCAAGCTTGCACATCCAATGTCAAAGCTTGCAATAGCGCATTCCAATACCTTAAGCTTCAACCTTACAACGGTACCGATCCCGGTTGTGCATGCCCTCCACAAAACCCGAGTCCTCTTCTAAAAGCCTTCCTAATTCCTCGTAATGGGCATCTTTACATACAAGCATTGTGGTAGTCTCCACAAATCCAAACTCTTTAAAAATGTGCACAAAACAATGAATAGGCAAACACCAACTCAAGCCCACAGACCTAGAAGCTTTAGAGTATTTCAAAGAGTTTTGGACATCCATTATCATCTTTTGCTTGAAAGATGCTACCGACCACAAATATGGGACCGGCCACTCCATACTTAATAACGAAGTTACTTTGATGGGTTCAAGCGTTCCAAATGCTTGTGTAGAAGTAGGGACAATATAGGAGTGAGAATAGAAGAAAATCCTTCTTTGAACCAGTTTGGTTGGGCAAAGATGTGGGAACATTATTGCTCCAATATCCGCATGTATAGCATTGAATGTGCCAGAGAGACTATGTAGTGGCTGCTCCTCCACCAACGTGGATGGAAATATGACTATAAATGCATGACAAATGTTAAGTATGAATCCATAAAAACATTACACTGTGATTTCACACCTAGCTTTGTATTCTGAAAACATGTACTTACAATGTGTTGGAAATCGAGGTGGTTGTTGCAAGTGCATGGTTGACATTGAGAAAACATGTTGCACAATGGCTACGGTCCCCTTGTCTTTGCGGTTCTTGAAGCCAAGGAGCTTTCCTTTCCAATGAAGATCCAAGTTTGCACGATTCCGCACACGATGAGGGCCAACAGCAGATAGTTGCATGTATACCCAAGCACCTTTGGTGAACTCTTGTGGCACCCACTCATCATCTACACCTCTAGTGTTGTGGCATGCAAGTGTTGTGACCTCATCCTTTGGCCGCCTTTGCGAAGTAGAGTTGGCCATGGTTGAGCAAAGCAAACTAGGAGGAGGAGAAGAACCTTGCTTGTTGCTACAATGTAGGTGGGATAAAGTGATATGAGAAAGTGGTTAACCCTTGTGGCAATGGGAGGAGAAGGTGGACAACCCTTGCTTGGTGTGGCACTGGGAGGAGAAGGTGGATAACCCTTGCTTGGTGTGGCAATGGAAGGTGGTAGGGGAGGAGAGAGGAGCTTCCCTGCTGCAGCAATGGAGATGGTGTAGAGAGAGAGAGTGTTGGAGTAGAGGATGAGTGTGATGGTTGCAACCAAGGAGGGGTTGGAAAAGGGGTTCTAGAGAGAGAAAATCACTTTTGGCCTAATAACTACTTTTGAGGGAGCTCTGGATAGCAAAAAAAAGATTTTTTAAAAGTTTTTTAAAAATTTGAATTTTAGGGTTTTTGGATGCATGTTTTGACTTTTTGAGATCAAAAATGCTTTTTTGACCATAAAATAGTTTTAGGGGGGTTTTCAAAAGATGAAATTTGAGTTTTGAAAATTTTAAAAAATTTCAAATTTTTGGGATTTTTTCAAAACCGGATAAAAAAGGAGGGAAGTTGGAGGTTCCATATGGTCCACCCCCCCCCCCCCCACCTTCTCACTAGGTAAGAGCCCATTTAAGAAGTGTAAGACTACTTTGTCCCTCTACATTTTTGAGGGCATAGAGTGTGTCCACCACCCTCTTCTCATTGGCTGGCCTCTAATTAACCTTAATCTCAAAGGGCCCCTAGAGGGTTCATATTTTTCCTAATGGCCGATTTGTACACACGATTAATCCCAATCACTGGACAAATTATATATATTATGGTAAGCACAAAACTTCAATTCCAAAGAACAATTCGTAGCCTATTTGGTCAGCCAAGATTGAATTCCATTAACTCATCTATTAACCCTTTCATATTACCCATGAAACGATATGACCATACCCTTGATCTTTTCATCTTTGTGTTGTTTTGACACTCTCTTTTGTGTTCTCTCTTTCTGTGTGTGAGTGCAAGAGAGAAAGAGCGGGGCTTCTTTGATTGCACTTCTTTCCAAACCCTAGTCTTCATGGCATCTATGGTTTAACTCCTTCATATAGTTTTGGAGTTCTCTCACAAACTGTCACAGCCAAAAGCCCGGTGCTTTCCTGGCAAGACCGCAAATTTCTCGACATATTTTTGGTGAACCCGATGCGAAACTGCCAGGGTGAGAGTTTGTGGGTAACCATGGGTGATCATGTTGAGCAACAGGGTATGCATTTTGACCCAACAACAATGCAAATGTTTCAAGCATTTGCAATGTTCATGCAACAACAACATGCCATTGAAAGAAGGGAGATTTCAGCAACGAAGGCCATACAAGCGGTTGTCAACAAAATGGATCAATTCAATGGCAAAGATGTAACAAAGTACCTACGCGAGTATGTGAAGGAGATGGAGCTACATCGCGTGTCAGCAGGTGAGATGATTCAAAGCTTTGAGCTAGTTCTTGCTCTAGAAATTAGGGAGCATGTAAGGGCAATTAAAGATGGGCATGGGAGAAATTGGGAAGAACTCAAAGTAGCTTTAAAGGAGGAATATTTTATGGAGGACTCGAAGAGAGTGACCAAAAGGACATTCTTAGAATGGGCAGTCAAGCCAAAGCAAGGACTATCAATAACAGAGCTGCTTAGAGAATTTGAGCGGCGCTATGCACAACTCACCAGGACAGAAAGGGCCACACTAGATGCAGAGAAGATGGATATTTTCTTACAAGCCGTAGGTAAAGAGTTTCAAGAAAATTTGGAGCTTCTTCTTGAAGATAAAGATGCTGAGCAAGGACTAAAGATCGACTGGAATGAGGTTGAAGTGCTGTCTCACTGCTTGCCAAACGACAAAGAAGAAGGGACAAGATGGTAGTAAACACTACAAGTCCTTCCACCTCAACTCCTGAAAAAATGGTAAATCCTACTTTTATTGCTCCGAAGTTTGATGAGTCCATGCTAGATGAGCTTGTGAAGGGAATGCGTGATGTGAAGGTGAAGCTTGCAAAGCTTGAAGAAAAAGGCCAATGGTTAGGTCCACTTTCTAGGCAAAGACAACAGCCCAAAGAAGGGTTTGTTAATAGATGTATTTGGTGTGATAGTGAAGACTATGTAAGAAGGGATTGTGATGATTTTTGTGATGCTTTGTCAAAAGATGTTGTCTTTTTTAAGGATGGTAAAATCCACTTAAGAGAGACATGTCTACTCTTGAGAACTAACTTTGGGAAGGGGGGAATGCAAACCTTAGTTGAAGATATGGCAACTAAGCATGCCACCTCTTCAGTTGAGGCAGCTACTTATGGAGTAAAAATTGATCATTTTTGTGATGAAGAGGTGAGTGACCATCATGGTCAAATTTGGCCAAATGTCATGCAGTTAGCTAAAAAGGGAAAGCTTACAAAAGAGATTCTACATGAAGCAGGTGATTGCATACGTCTAGAAACAGGATGGAATGATCCAGTGGACTCATTGTCAGTGCATGCCTACATTACAAAATGCCAACAAAATGAGGCAATTGTAGAAGAGAAGCGCAGACGTGAGAATGCTGATGAAGGACCATCAAAAAGAGCTTCTAGAACTGGGGGAAGAAGCGACTCAATGCCTTCTCAAACACCCTCAACACAAGGAGCATCTCCACTTGAAGTACTCATGGAGGAGTCTACAACAGGAAAGAAGAAAGAGCCAAAAAAAGGTAAGACAAAAGGCCCAACTTATAAACTACAATCTGATATTGAGGTTGCTATAGATTTTAAGAAAGTCTTGGAGGAAAGGATCTTGAATAGAAAGATTGAGTTTACTCTGGGAGAAGTTCTTGGCATTGCAAAGCGTGAATTCCATGAGGAGATCATTGACATCATCAAGAGGAAGAGGCAAACCCTTGTTGAAGTTTCTCGTCCACAGGTTGAAGGGGAAATCTTGAAGACACAAGGGATGCAACTGTAAAATAAGGAGGATGATGGAGCTCTGGTAGGATGCTACCAATCTAGTGGAAGAGTGAAGCAAGTGCATTTCTCAAATGATGATGAAGAAATTCAAGATATTCTTAGGAGCTACTATTCACGAAGTCACTGGGCAAGGGCTACTACAGAAACTTTGGTCAAGGTAGGTGACCTTGAAGAGCCATTTGTTGCCTTGATTGACCATGGTTCAAAAATAAACATAATGTCAAAGAGTCTCTACAACAAGTGAAAATGGCCAATGGACACAGATCATGGTTGGATGGTGAAAGTGGCAAACAATTCATCTGGTGAATTGTATGCAGCATGTCTAGGTGTGAAGGTGACAATAGGTGATGTAAAGATTGACCAAAACTTCTTTGTACAGGATACATCTTCATGTCATCTCATCCTTGGACAACCCTGCATTGTGGGAATTCGAATGGAAACAAAGGTAATGGATGATGGTTCAGCATATGCTAGAATACGTAGCAAAGATGGTAAACGAGCTGTCCAATTTCTCACAATTTGTGTAAACCATGAAAGAAATCGTGACAACCTCAGATAACATCCTCTACCAAAGGTGAGCAAAGAGTTTCATGATCATAGAGAGATGATGGGTTTTGGCCAAGTACCATTGGAAAGCGGGATTGCAGTGGTACAGAAAGAAAAAGGGTCTCACCTGATCCAAAAATAGGTGAAACTTTCTCAACGAGCTCCTTGGTAACAAGGAATGGATCAGTATGTTTTACAAAAGTTGAAGATTTGAAGAAATGTGAGAGGCAATATGTGCATAATGTACAAATAGGCATGAAAAAGAGTGGGTTGCTAGAGTCTTCTGAAATTTTTTTGGGTTTGTGTGAACAAGTTTCTTTCGTAGATACTATGGGTGAGCTTGATACTATAATGGGGTCTAGTTTGCATCTTGAAAATGAAGTTGTGGAAGTTTGCTCTATGGAAATGTATCAAGTAATAGAAGCCTTTAAAGAAAACCAAACAGGTGGCCCAAAAGTCCATGTTGAAACTAAATACAAGAGTGTAGCAAAGAAGGTGAAACCAGTAGCTTCACCCTTACCACCCAACAATAGGGAAAATATTGAGCAGGCTTCTTTACAACCAAGTTTGAGGAATACTAAAAATATTGGGCATACCTTCACAAAGGAGTCTTTCCAAGAGTTGCAGATTGGTCGCGAGGAGTTTCTAACACAGGAGGAGACAAAGTGCTTCAAAGAAATTATTTCAAAGCATGGTAAGGCTTTTGAATTTGAGCCACATGAGATGGGATGTGTTGATCCTTCTATTGTAGCTCCTATGGTAATTTTCACAATACCTCATGTGCCTTGGAATCTGTGGCCTATTCCGGTTCCAAAGGCTCATTTTCCAAGCTTAGTAGAGCTACTGAATGAGAAAATCAAAATGGGAATCTTGGAGACTTCTTGTGCTCCATACTCAAACAGGTGGTTCACAGTTCCAAAGAAGAATGGTTCTCTACGCTTCATCCAAGATATGCAACCTGTGAACAAGGTGACAATTAGAAATGTAGGTACAGGTCCAATTGTGGATGAGTTTGCAGAGGTGTTTGCAGGGAGGGCAATCTACTCAATGAGGGATCTCTACTTAGGGTATGATCAATTTCAGCTTGCAATCGAAAGCAGAGACTTGACAACCATGAGGACACCTTTGGGTTTGGTAAGGATATGTACCTTGCCACAGGGAGCAACCAACTCGGTTGCACAGATGATGAATGGGATGAATAAGGTCTTACGTGAGTTTATTCCTCAAATCACAATGCCTTTCATTGATGATTTGCCTATCAAAGGATGTGAAGAAAGTGACAAAGATGAAGCTTTCGATCTCAAGGGATGTCGCAGGTTTGTGGTAAATGACATAAATGATTGTGATAAAATTTTGTCTAGGTTGGAAGAAGTGAATCTTACATTGTCAGGGAAAAATTCTATGTTTGGTGTCAATGAAGTGCTCATTGTGGGGCACATGTGCGGGCCATATGGTAGGAAACCTTGTCCAACAAAGGTAGATGCCATCCAAAGAATAAAAGAAATGTGCACTAGCATCACTGAGGTTAGAAGGTTTCTGGGAGCATGTGTCTTCTATGTTATTTGGATTCCACATTATGCACATGTAGCTTATCCTCTTTATCAGCTGCTTAGAAAGAATCAAAAGTTTAAATGGACAGAAGCACATGTAAAATCCATGGAAAAGCTAAAGGAGTTGCTCCAGTCAGCAACGACTTTGAGAAAGGTAGACTATGAGTGTCAAAGGCCAGTAATTGTGACAGTAGACACCAGTCCTACAGGGATTGGATGGGCAATAGGGCAAGATGACAAAGAAGGACACATGTATGTGGTAAGATTTGGAGCAAACGTACTAAGTGCTCACCAAAGAAACTATCCACAGATAAAGAGAGAGTTATGGGGTATGGTTACAGCCTTGAAAAGTGGGAAAGAGTACCTAATTGGTGCATGTGTGGTTGTAGAAACAGATTGTCTACCACTTCTTGGGATGATTACAAGTTGCTCAACGCCAGACATTGCTATGTTGTGGTGGATTGCCTACATTAAGTCCTTAAATCCCGAGTTTAAGCACATTGCAAGTAAAGACAATATAGTGGAAGATATGCTATCAAGGGCAAGGTATGAAGATGAGTCACAAATGATTGATGAGGGAGATGATGTAGGCACAAAGTTCTATTCTATCTCTCATGTCAAAGGTAACAATGTCTGCACAACTAATTCACTTGAATTGTTCTTGAAAGATCTTTATGAAGGTGATTGGATTTCTATTGGAAGCTACTTGAGTACTCTAACAAAACAGGATGATTGGTCTGAACAAGAATTCAAGAGGATACGCAGGAAATCATATGGGTACTTTTTAAGGGATGGTTACTTGTGGAAGCATCCTAAACAAAAGGGTGCTACACCACAACGGGTAATATGTAAAAAAGAGACTCAAGTAAAACTCATGCAAGAGTTTCATGAGAGTCTATGGGCTGGACATAGGGGTGTATGGCCAACCTTCTCCAAGTTGAAAGAAAAATATTGGTGGAAGGGTATGTATAAAGATGTATCTCAGTTTGTAGAGTCATGTGTAACTTTTCAAATGTATTCAAATGTTCGACATCGTGATGGATTGCACCCTACATATCCACTAGCCATGTACTATAAATGGGTTGTGGATCTAGTCAAAATGCCTTTAGGACTCTGGCAGATGAGATACTTGGTTCTTGCACGAGAGGACCTAACTAATCAGGTTGAAGGAAGATCATTAAGAGCTAAAACCACAGAAGCTGTGTGCAAATTCCTTCTTGATGAGGTGATTTGTTGTTATGGTTGTGTGGGAAAGATCACTGCAGATAGAGGTGATCTAGATGCCGAAGAAGCAAGGGAGTTTTTTTCTAGATTAGGAATCAAGATTTCTCTTACTACAGCTTACAACCCTGAAGGCAATGGAAAGAGTGAAAGAGGACATCCTCCTATCATTAAAGATTTGGCCAAGGCTTGCGAAGGAAGAGTTGGTGAGTGACCAAAATTGTTACCATATGCTTTATGGGCTTATCGTACAACACATAGCTCAGTAACTAGCTACATGCCTGCGGAGCTAATGTATGGTCAAAATCCAGTGATGCCAATTGAAGTTACAATTCCCACATGGAATGTACTACCTTGGCAAGAGGGGCTTAGCAGGGAAGATCTCCTTGCACTGCGTATAAGGCAGCTAGTGAGAAGACCTGGAGACATTGAAGCTGCAAAAAACCGACTCAAAAATGCAAGGATGAAAAACAAGGACTACTTTGATAAGCGACATCGACTTAGGAGCAAAGCAATTGACAAAGGTGACTGGGTTTCAGTGTATGATAGTAGCCTTGATAACCAGCACACAGTCATGCGTAAGTTCTCAAAAAGATGTTTTGGACCGTATGTTGTAAAGCATGTGCATGAAAATGCTACTTACAGCTTGTCTGAACTAGATGGTACAGAAGTAAAGATTCCCATTGCAGGAAAAAGGATCAAAATGTTTAAGAGAAGAGGTGACAATGATCCATAAAATGTTGACGAGGAGGAAGAGCAAACCACATGTGAAGATGAATCTTTGGGATCATCTAGTGAAGAAGAAAGCAAGGAAGATGTACAAGAGGACCGATCTTACAACAAAGAGAAAATGTGGCACATACCGGAGGATGTGCAGGTTTAGAGGGGGTGGATGTCGTGCTGTGACACGTACATAGTGGGAACACATGCTACAAGATCTATCTTATAACTTTTTAGATACATAATTATATTTTCTATAATATACATATGCATATGTAAGTATAACAATAAGCTTTCTATCTCATCCTATTATTTATCTCAAGGGTAACGTATTCTTACTTTACCATAAAAAAGTACTATGGGAAAAGCGTCAATAGCTCCGCCTCTTTAACTTGGGGCCAAAAGCATTGATTCTTTCTTTCTACCATCTCAAACCCTATCTAGATCCTATATCTAGGGTAATTTCCAATCTATATATATTCCATGTATTTTTTATATTTTTCTTATATTTCTTTCTAAATAGCTACTAGGAGGGAATCAAATCCTAGTGGGACACTAGGTGGCATGATTTCAAAGATACACTTATTTTAATGCATTATTGCAAGCATGATTATAAAACTTTGTCAAGGAGAAATGTAATGCTTTCATATGGCATGAGGTGTCCATTGGAATCAAATAAAAGTCTAGGCTAAGGGGACCACAAGAAGACTTTTGCTGCCAAAACTGTACCCTATTTTGATGATTTTTTTACACAAGGTTCCAATTCGAACTGGAAAATTCATATAAAAAGGAAGTCATAGGTAATGAGCTGAAGTTTTTGCCGATATTTTTATTTTTTTATTTGGAGCCACGGTTGAGGAGATATGATCAAAATACTGGACCCCAATCTACCCACATCATGCAGGGACAGCTCATTTCCAACTTTTCCAATTTCTATTCACACTGGCTACTCTCTTCTTATGTAAACCCTTGGGCGTTCCCTTCACCTATAAAAGGGAACCTCTTCTTCCTTGGAAACCACTCAAGCATTCAAGCCATTGATGAGAGGAATTCATGAGGGAGTGAGTAGTAATGCCAAATTGTACTTAACCATTAACATAAGCCTAAGCCTACAATTTCTCCTAGAGGAAGACTAGCCATTCTTGCATGCTATCCTTGGAAGATCAATTCTAATCAAAGAAGGTCGTGGACTTGGCATATCAATCAAAGTTGAATTCTCCCCTCTTCTTCTCTCTCCATCAATAATGGTGCGGAAGGGTTTGTCAAGTAAGATGTGTTCTACACTGATGTTTTCTTGATTTCTTGTTGTTTTCTTTTTCATCTCTAATCCAACATATATATATATATATCTAATCTCATCTCCTTAACCAAACCTATCTCTCTCACTCTTAGTAGTTTATCCTCTCTACAAATTTTAGGTTCTCCTTGCTAGAGGTACATCTCTCCCCGCAGTATCCTTATTGCCTACGGGCAAGAATAGGGCTTGGGAGGGAAACTCTCTTCTCTTCTCTTCCATTCTCTTCTCTCATATCTACATTTTACACATACCAGAGTTATCCTAGATGAATAATTCACATGATGATAATTTCTATCGCTTTCACTCTGTACGATCTATTAGAATTAATGTATGGATTAGCATTAAAATACACTTTCAACAACGTATAGGGTTTCTCTTTGGCCCAGAAAGGCTTAATGAAATACTTTTATCACCGGATCCCATTATACTACCTCTCATAGACTATAAATTTTCTTTTTACGTAAGCGTAGTTATCTTGCTATGAACCAAGAGGATTTGTACACACAATTAATCCCAATCACTAGATAAAATATATATATTATGATAAGCACAAAACTACAATTCCAAAGAACAATTTGTAGCCTATTTGGTCAGCCAAGATTGAATGCCATTAACTCATCTAGTAACCCTTTCATATTACCCATGATACGATATGACCATAGCCTTGATCTTTTAATCTTTGTGTTGTTTTGACACTCTCTTTTGTGTTCTTTCTTTGTGTGTGTGAGTGCAAGAGAGAAAGAGTGGGGCTTCTTTGATTGCACTTCTTTCCAAACCCTAGTCTTCATGGCATCTATAGTTTAACTCCTTCATATAGTTTTGGAGTTCTCTCACAAAATCTCACAGCCAAAAGCCCGGTGCTTTCCTGGCAAGACCGCAAATTTCTCGACAACGTGTACGGACGTTGTTTGCTTGGCTTTGCATCCAACTTCAGAGGGATCGAATGTTCACAAATGTTAGGATCCACCCCCTTCAAATCTTTGTATTACCAGGCAAATACATCACGAAATTTTTTAACACTAGGTTGGTAACCTAATAGGACATAAAAGTGTCCTTTTATGGTTTTGAAAAAAACCTTCAAAACCATAGTAGATCCACTCATTTTGTAAAATCCTTTCATGAGGTTATAGTTCAAGGCCTACTACACATGGAAAAAATAAGAAACTTGTAAAATTTCTCATCTTTTGGTCACACCAAGTCTCCAAAGTGGATGGACCAGTACTTTTTCATCAAAACAGACATTTCTTACGTTTTGTTGCATAAAAATAAGATTAGGGATTTTTGTAGGACTTGAGATAAATTCCCTAGTTAACTTAAATGGGTTGGTGATCAGAACATATGATTGCTTCTCACACACTATTTTTTGTTTTGCCAAAAGAAATAGGTACAAAAAAGTTTATTTTTTACCATTCTGCAAACCTATCATCAAAGTTTCTATAGCCACGCTTAATACAAATAATATATGCATGTTCTCTTAGTTCCTATTGTCCTTTAGGTTCATAAGGAGCCATGGAGCATGTCAAAAGAATAATACATCTCTTACCAAGGGGAATCTTGGGGACAAAGATGAAGTGCTAAATACAGCAAACATGAAAAAACTTGGTTCAACATTATGAGTTGTAGAATCCCATAGAAACTATTCAATATCTAGCCAAATTTAATCCTTATGACTAGATATGGTTACTACCTACAAAATGCATGTAGTTGTCATAAGAAACTAACAATATTGAAAACGCTATACTTGATATACTAGAATGTTTCGTTTTCTTCTATAATTGAAAAAATCAACCATCGTTGTCTACTATGCAAAATAGGGTATTAGGTGCCCCAAAACTCAAGGAATATTAGCTTTATGTTACAATATGCGACATAGAAAATCAAAACTGCATTTGGATATCATAAAAGCCACCAAAAAAATCATAGAAAACTAATATTGGCTAACAAACAAGATTTGACAATTTTTGTAATTTGGTCATAACTTACAACTTTAACAATTATTTCTCCCTAGAAGCATCAGGACATGTTGAGGACTACTAAAGATAGTTCTCTAGCATTATAGACCTCACAAACATGAATTCTAGAGTGATATAGTTGCAAAAAGTTGAAAAACGCCAAAAACAAGACTCATTTTTTTACACAGTTTAGGTTGTGAAATGTTGTGCAAGGACAAGGTTAAAGATGGAATTGATATTCCAAAAAAATGTCGAGTTTTTTTCAGCTCATGAGACAACTTTCTAGACAGATAGCACCTCAAAATCCATTTTGAAACTCTTGACATAATTCAAGGAAAATGGTCACTTAGCAGGACATAAAAGTGTCCCATTACCAACCTAGTGTTAAGCGTTTTGATCAGTAAGTCCTCTTCCTCCTTGCTTAGATCTGTGGCAATGTAAGTAGGTCGATGACTTTCTCCCGGATCTGCTAGGTCTATTTTCTTGGCGTTCTCTGGCCCATCATAGGACTTGTTGGATTTAGGCTCTCTCATCGGTTGTTGGACCACCAATTTTCTCTCCTGAATGGTGTACTTACAATAGTGAGGAGGTACATCTATCTTTTTACTCCCATCACTGGGGTTCGATCCATCACTACTTTCCATTTCCGTTGTCCATACATTTTTTAGTTTTTGTTTCAAATCATTGTATTTCTTTTTCCTCTCAACTTTCGTTATAATTGGATCTCCAAAGACATCCAATATTTCCCTTGCAACTCTTTTTCTTGCCTTACTGGTTTTCTTAAGTTTTAACAGTCTTGCCTTAAAACCTGGATCTTCAGCAACCTTAAGAAATTTTCCTGACACTTTATCCTTAGCACAATCAACAACATGGATGTTCATAAGAAAATGTGTTTTGCTCCTGAACTCAGGCATAGGTCTGAGTCTAGTTGGTCGGCTGTTATGGTGTCGCCTACTCTTGTATCGTTTTTGGCGTCTGGGTGAAAGCATGTTAACCTGTCATGCTTTTTCATGTCCCGGACAATGCTAACTAGCACAATTTTGACATATGCTAACTAGTACAATAACTTGAGCTACATCTCCAAGATCTATGACATATGATATATCAATAGAAAGCACTCGAAACAAGGAATCCAAATATACAACCTCCGACAAATTTTGATATCATTTGTAAAAATTTTACTGGACGCCCAAATTTTCGAAGATGTGCTAACTTGAAACTGCTAACTAGCACAAAAAGCGAGACAGGTTAACATGCTTTCACCCGACCTCACACTTTGGTTCGGAAAGTTGTAAAAGACGTCATTGTCTTGATCCTGATTGTCGTTTTCCTCCATATTTTCCGACTTCTCGTCATTTGCATTATCTTCGTTTTCACATTGATCAGAAGAATCATAAAATTCTTCTCCATCTTGCTTGATGTTTTTAGTGGGGATGTCCACAGAACCCACTATCTTAATATAAAGTTTTGTTTCCGTTTGATTGACCCTCGTATTCTCGGTGTCTCCTTCGTTCTCGTCTTGCTCCACAATTTTGCTCAACATGTAGTATGGTACGATATCATAGCCATTCTCGTCACAAACTTTTGTGGGAGTGACTTCATTGATGCATACATCCAATGTGGGAGTGACTTCATTGACGCATACATCCAATGTAGCCAAAATTTGAGACCATTCTAGGGGTTCGAGCTTCTCTTCAGGGAAGGGTTCTCGTATATAGGCATTGTCTTCCAATACCATCTCTAGTGTCCTTTCATTGTGGTCGAATTCACTACATTGAGATGCTCCGCACATCCATATCTCCTTTTTCTTACAGAACCACGCTAAGACTTCTAATCCACTAATGGTGACTGAGTTGAATTCTTCCACCGGTGTTCTCGTGACATCATGGTAGCTATGATTCCTCATATTTACACATGTAGTGGTTTCATCATGTCTTAGATACAAATAATCATACCCCCAGTCCTGCACCATCTTGAGTTGCCTCATGAATGGCCTACCAAGGATAATTTCATAATTGTTTTTCTTGCCGAAATCTACTATGGCAAATGTATGTTCGTACTCTATGCCACATGAAGATACCACAATTGCCTCAAGTAATCCTATAGGCCTTTCTATGTGCCCATCTGCTAGTTGCAATTTCATTCTGGTTGTTCGTATTTCCGGTTTTCCCCATTTTTTCCATAGCAATTTGGTAGCAATGGCAATGCCAGCTCCACTATCAAGTATGGCCTTAGTCTCTATGCCGTTATACTTGACTGGTAGAGTAGTGTTGCCGTCTTCAACCTCACAATACTCTCTGACCTTGTTGAGAGGCACTGGTCTAGTGTTGACCCTCTTTGGTTCTGTGTCATTAAGCTCAGTTTCGAAGAACTTAAGAGGCGTCCTTATACCAAAATTTTCAAGACATTTTTCCACTTCCGTCCACATGCTTGGCCTCATTTTTAACAATTCTGCCAATGTGATTGTACACTTGACCGGAGTAGACAACAAGTCTGTCAAAATTTTAGTGTCCAATTGATTTGACCCTCCTATTCTTTGAGAAGGTACCCTTCAAATATCCAACCTTGCCTCGTAGTCTCCCATGTATGGCGGCAAAGTTCGGAGTGATGCTGGTCTGCTATCTTCGGATGCAAATGAACCATTATCCTCTTGAAATGATTTAGCGTCTAAATCCCATGGAGGCTTATTCAAGTTCAACTCCGAGAAAGGCACTGACTCGAGTGTTTTTGTCTCATATTTTTCTTGAGCTTTTATCACCGTTTCCCATAGCTCTTCAGGCCAATTTTCTTCCACAATGGGTGTATATGGGGGAAAATATTTCAGTGATTCATTAGTGCTATTAGGCACGATTATTGCATCCTCTACATCAGGCAAGGATTTAACGTTTTCTATCTTGTCAGGTACCCTTTGTTCAGTTTTGATAGGTGTTTCAATATTGTTTGGTGGTTTGATTATTCTATCCCTCACTTCCATAGGTGGAGGCTCAAGTAAGGCTTGTGCAGTTTCAATCAACTGCTTGCACATCTTTAGTCTCTGTTTTTCTATCTCTGGATATGGATATGTCATCCACCTTTGCTCTAGAGTCTGTTTGTTCTTCAATCTTGCTTCATATGCTTGCAAGATTGCATCTAAGGGTTCATTGACCTTATCTACAAATACAGACCCTCCTGAGCTTGCACTCCTTGGTCCCTCCGTCGATTTTAGAGAGTCAGACTCTCTTTGCTGTTTAAGTTGCTCTCGAGCCATTGTTAGCTGAGGTTCTATAGCTTTCTGTTTTCGCTCACGTTGTCAGGAGTTTTTTGGAGCAAGGGATTGCGCATATGTACATACACATGCATGGTGCATCGAATAAAGGATTGCCCAATTTCCATAGCCAGGTGGTTACGTGGGGCCCACATGTGTACAGGTAGGACATGGTGTACATAGTGCAACGATTTTCACTATTATCAGTACCAGTGTGTTTTTTCTACAATAAGGAGGAGTTGGTAGCACGTAAAACTTCTCGAGGAAGCTATCTGCGGGCCGACGACATGAGGTATGCAGGTGCGTCAGATGGCATCTAGTGGCGTCAGGAGGGCGAATGGGGTCAATACTTGCACGCGGAGAAGTATGGACACGACGTGGGTGTTTTCTTGTGATGCTTATGCAGAAAGGTCATCATGAGGAACACTTTTTGGGGCCACTTCACGTGGTTGTGGGATGCATTATTTGGAAAAACTGAGTGCCAGGTGTGCGGATGATGCAAAAAAGGTGACAACTATGCACTGTGAGGTCAGTTTTTGGCCTGTTCGGGGTCCGTTTGAGGTCATCTAAAAGGCCAAGGGTGCCCAACTAATAAAGATAAGTGTGGGAATTGAAAAAACAGAGAGAAGACCAGAAAAAACGTGGAGAAGAGAGGAGGAACAGCCGCAGGTGTGTTTTTGCTCATTTTGGAGCCTGTTTTGGCCGTAAACTGCTCATCTGAGGTCGGATTTGAGCACTTTGACATTGTAGACTGTTTTGGGTCGTTCCGGACGTGATGGCGCTGTCCATTTTGCCAAATTCCTCACTCTTTTCCTACTGTTTTTCTGTGTAATCTTCTCCGGTGAGTGAAGCCTCTACTTAACTTTGTGGTTGTATATGGTGTATTTCCTCAATACTGTGTAAACTATTTGCCCATTGGTGTTGGCCCAAGCTCATTTGTATCTAAACATTAGAAATTCTCCTCTTTTGCGCTGAATTTTTGGGTGTGTGTGTGTATGTGTGTGTCTCTGTGTGGAGTGGGCAAGTGGATAATCTCTCTCCTCTCACTCCATAGGTGTGTTCCCTATCTCGGCCAGGGGTATTGTGTAAGCCGAGTGGTGCTCCATAGTGTGTGTGTGTGTGTGTGTGTATCTTCCCAAGAGTGTGTGTCGGGTCGTTATAGAGGCGTTGTGTGTGTTTTCATCCCGCTCACAACGTCTAGCTTTCATTTTCTCTCTTCGTTCTTTCCATGGATTATCATGACTGACGGTAGACTTGTCAGTCTTGATTTCCTCTTGATTTTCATCGTTGCTATTGGGCTGATTGTCATTTTTCCTTGTTTGGGCTCTCGTCAAGACCTTAACAGGAATCGTAGTTTTGTTTTCTGACCCTCCACTGGAAGGAAGTGCTCTCGGCATATTCAAAGTAGTCTTTGCTCCTTTGCTTAGGTTCTTAGGGCAATCAGGAATCAAGTGAGTAATTCCACACTCGCTGCAATATGCGTTTACCCTAATGATTTCATCATGAGGACAATCTCTTATCCAATGGTCTCCACCACACTTGTAGCATGGTCCCTTAGGCTGTTGAGGTTCTCCTTGAGCTCCGCTTTGTTGGTGTGCATGCCTCTGCCTGCTCATGCCTCCGTTGGCTATAAACCACAATGTTCATTCATCCAAGCTATATCTCCCTTCTCCTGCTGCCTGTGTAGCAGTTGGTGGTCTTGTATTTCCTATCATGCTCCATGGTTCTGGTGTGGAGGGTTCCTCCGGTGGATAATGGACAAGATTTACAGTATATCCATTGGGATCTTCATAATATGCATGCATAGGCACCAAGGCCTTTTCTTTTGATTCAGTTACGGTTGGTGTGTATCTTATGCCGACTGGTCGTAATCCTGGTAGGGGTGGTTGTTGCCCCAACACTAGCCGTGGTCTCTCTACACCTACAGGTCCTGGTAGGTTACGTGTTTGATATCTAGGCATCGGTGGAATTTGAGGAGATGCTACCTGAGCTTGGGGGGCATATGGTCGTTCTCTCACACATCCCTTGTTATAATAACATTCCTTCGTCCCATGGTTTGTCCATTTTTGTTCAATCGCACACCATTTTGGCTATTTAGCCTGAGGTTTGGCATACAAGTTAATCTTCTTTAGCACTTCATCTACAAGCTACTCCTGGCTTACAGCTATTTCTCCTTTTTGTGTTGTCTTAATGGACTTGCTTCCACTTTGTTGTGAGGATGAATCGTCGTCAAGATCCTTGAATTCACCCTCTTTATAGACCGCGCAATTGTCTACAAGGTAGCCTGGAAGATCCTTGAATTCACCCTCATGAATCGTCATCAACAGAGCCTGTAAGACCACCCATAGAGCGAGTTCAAAGAGATGAACCATCTCTTGCAAGAACTGTTAGAAATTATGGCTTAGGAGCACCACTGGGAGAGGAACCTGGCCACTACAGAAGACCAAAGGAGGTATATCGACTAGAACGTGGAGATCCAATGATGAGATTTGTAGACCATCGTAGAATTAGACCTTCTCAAGTGCAAAAATGGGTAAACAAGAAATACACGGGAAACAGAGATCCAAGGGATCATGTAGCAGCCTTTGTGCATGTAATTACAGCTGAAGAGGTGTTAGACTTCCCTACCCAATTTGTAGGGTACGACTCTATGGAGCGAAGAGACTTTGAGTCTATGGAGGAGGTGTTTGACGAGTTTATTGAGGAATTCTCACAAAGGGGAATAGCTCACAATACTGTCTCACAAATCCACAAATTCAAACAGAAAGAAGGGGAATCTATGAGAAAGGCAGCCCTAAGACTAAAAAGATATGTTAAGTTCTGCCCCGTGGAAGAACTGCCAACTCAGTCCAGACTTATGCTTATATTTATTCAAGGACCGAGGAATGCAGATCTCCAGAAGGACTTACATATGAAGAGGAGCACGACGTTAAATGAGTTAACTAAGGAGGCTCTTTAACTTGTAGACAATTGCGCGGTCTATAAAGAGGGTGAATTCAAGGATCTTGATGACGATTCATCCTCACAACAAAGTGGAAGCAAGTCCATTAAGACAACACAAAAAGGAGAAATAGCTGTAAGCCAAGAGTATCTTGTAGAGGAAGTGCTAAAGAAGATTAACTTGTATGCCAAACCTCAGGCTAAACAGCCAAAATGGTGTGCGATTGAACAAAAATGGACAAACCATGGGACGGAGGAATGTTATTATAACAAGGGATATATGAGAGAATGACCATATGCCCCCCAAGCTCAGGTAGCCTTTTCCTCAAATTCCACCGATGCCTAGGTATCAAACACGCAACCTACCAGGACCTGTAGGTGTAGAGAGACCACAACCAGTGTTGGGGCAACAACCACCCCTACCAATTACGACCATGCGTCATAAGATACACACCGTGAATAGAGTGGTGGTTCTTGTAAATCCCTTATCCCTCGTGCGGCTTGATAACCATCTCGGTTTCAGTCTTGTTCTAATGTTGCACTTTGTCGAAGCCATGCCTGCAATGATGGCTGGGTAGCTGGTTGGATCTAGCCTTGCCTAAGTTACACTCTCTTCAGTGGACGTGGTGCTTACTTGACTTTTGACACTTTTAGCTCCTGACTTAAAAAATGCTCCTGACCTTAAATACATAAGAATCAAATCTATATTGTAAACTTAAAGCTTACCTGGACTCCTTCTTCCTGTGCGGCTCTGTGATGATCTCCTTCTGGGATCTACACAAGTATACTTCGTCTCTTCACAAGGGTTTTCCTTGAACCAGGAAAAATCTTTCAATTATGTACAACAACCACTTTTTTTATCACAACTGGCCAGTCGTGGTCCAATTTCAAATGTGAAATGATGGCTGGGGATCTATGTGAAGAGTATGTCCTGGCAGTATAGTCACAAATTGAAAAAAATTGTCTGAATCACCCCTTTTTGAGTCTATCGCGATAGACTGGCAGATTACTCAGCATAAGTCAATTTAATATTGCGACTTTACCTTTGAGTTCCCTTTACTCTCTAGAGTTTATCCCTCAAGTTTTATGAAGTTTGGACACTTGGTTTGTGTTTTGGGACAATTTTAGTGTTTTTGTCAGAGCTTGATTCTCTATCTGGGCCTTAGATTCACTTTCAGTGATCTAAACACCTTGAACTTTGGTGTGTGTGCTATTTAGGCTCTGCTTAAGCTCTCCCTAGGAGTAATTTAGATCCCTAGCCCCTACTTCCCGAGTCTATCGTGATAGACTCAGCAATTTCCTTAGTGTTGGTCTTTTTCACAAGTTCTCTCCACTGCTGGTTTCCCCACTCCCTGTATAGTGCATTGACAAGTTTGTGCACTGTTTGGACATTTGGCCAAAGCCTTCTTGCCACACTCTCTCCGAATTCAGACTCTAACATGAGTCTTGAGGTTTGGTGGTCAAGATGGTGTTCAAATTCACTCAATTTTTGTGAGCACCCTTGTATGGATGTGTTTAACCTGTGGTATAAAGGTTTTTTCCAGATTGTTAGTCTATCTCCAAATCACTAGTCTATCGCGTTAGACTCGCCAAAGAGAAATTGGGATGTGATTTTTTTACTATTTTTGGATAGTTGTGTTCCCTGTGCCCATATAAGTCTATCCCCTGAGTTTCACTGAATTTGGACTTATTTTGACCTTGGACTCAAACACTTGACAAATTTCACTTTTCTATGGCAATTCACAACTCAAATGCACTTAAAGTGATGCAAATTTGATAGCACTTCATCTTAAGCTTGTGAATATCAGTTGTACCTCATGACACAATCAGTTTACCCCAGGCTAGTGGTTATATCTCTTCTTGGCCTCGCTAGGTTCACTTAGTGTTTTCTTATGGCAATCACTTGTTTCTTTTTGTTGGTTTTGGTCGCAATTTTAAAGTTTTCTCAAGCGTTGGATCATAAATTCAAATGTCTACTCCTTTCACACCCTTAAAGAGTATATGGTGTGGGTTTTTCTTTCAAGGAAAGCAAAAAGCCTTATTGTTTCTTCTTTTTGTTTGTTTTGCGTTTTTACAGCATTTTTCTACACTATTTCTACACAACCATAACAAGCACTCAAAACCATAAAACCATAACTCCACATTATCCTACCTAACTAAATCCAACTAGTCACAGACCTCGGCAAGACACAGGCTTCCTGGCTATCCACTAGACCTCAGGATACCCCTCTTGGATCTTGTTCTAAAAGTATAAGCTCTCTCTAGTCAAAACTAAAGTAAGCTAACCATCACACGAGTGACGTAGATCTCCCTACTTAAGGTCTTGTGTCCCCGGAAGCGGCGCCAATTTTTTAGGGCTGACTACTCCCCTGTTCATGATCACAAGCACGACACAGACAATATACTTATCATCCGGTGACACAACTAACCCGTAGGTGCACAGAGGCAATCTCGTTAGCTTGTCAGGCTGAGACCAACCTACACATATGCACTTCTATGATGCATCAATCACTAATCCTTGTTAACTTCAACCCACTCTATCCCTAAACACTCATAACACCGTTTACACATCAAATGAACTCGGAATCGCTTCAAACTTGCTAGGCACCATCCTCTCACTAGGATATACTTACTTATAAGTCTAATCTCACAAGATTTTAACCCTAGTTATCTCGAATACAGTCGCGATAGACTCACAGGACATAATCTAAAAGTGTGCGAAACCTAAGTCTATGAGTATCTATGCTTAGCTAATCTCTCCCTCATTCCATAAAGTACTTGATTGTTGAAAAGAGACACTGTTTGTGCTACTTACAAGAAAAACAAGCTCGTGGAAGGATCGCTCGCGAACAGCTCGAAGATACGAATGCGTGGCGTGGGCGCGTAGCTCTCGGAGAGGCTACCGCGATGGTGTGGTCCCTTCATGAATCCGGTGAGGGAGATGCGCGTAGCGAAGAGGGTAAGATTACTCTCTCTCTCACACTCTCTCTCTCTCTCTCTCTCTCTCTCTCAGACTCGTACGACACAGGATTAATCATTCAAATGTTATTTAAAAAATAGTTCTAAGGTGACCTTTATAATTTAGTCACCTTAGCTCAAAATGTACATGGGGTTTTAATTGAGTTCTACTCATCATAATTACAAAGTGGGAATGCATCTAGGTCCCGGCCGACTAATTAATCTTTACATAATCTAGACAAGTGGATCAAAATGATAAGACATCTTTGACATAAAAAATAATGGGAATTTGATAGGCTTTGGTGGGCTCATTACAAAATTTGGACAAGTTGGGCTCCAACATCTGGGCAAGAGGAGTTAGAGATCCTGAGGGCGCGACTAGAACTCACAACGGAGGAAAGAGACCTTGAGCGACAGCAAGCTCAGTCTCTGATTAGAGATTTGGTGGATGTCAGGACAGATTTGACCGCCAAAGAAAAAGAATGCCAAGAATTGACGGCAAGAGTACAGAAAACAACGGAGCAGCTTGCTTATGAGAGCGGAAGGTTTCAAAAAGTTAACAGTTTGTACACTGTCAAAAGCACTCTGACAACCTTGATGGAAAACCAGGAACCTGTTGGAGCATTGGTCTCCACATCGGACAATGCCACAACAGTGAACACCATAGCGGCACTGAAATCGGAGCTAGAGCAAGAAAAGCTTCAAAGACAGCTGCTCTTATAAGGAATGATGGCCCAGACGGTGGCAAATGAGCAAAAGATAAAAGAGCTGGAGCAGCAACTTGCACAAGCAAGCGCCGAATTAGAGACTCAAAAGCAGATCGATGACACACTACTGAAGGAAAAGGAAGATCTAATTTTTCAACAATAAATCAGAGCAAAGAAATCCCAGAGTCAACCGCAACTGCTGTCCTGACAACAAGTGCCTGATTTGCCTAAAACATCACATCAAGGGGAACAAGAGCACGAATTTGCAGAGCCAGATATGGATATTAGTGATGAGCTCACTGAGAGCATTAAGGACATGCCAGAGGGACCAACAAAGGATTACATGCTCTATGAAAAGAAGATAATGGAGTTAGCGGCCCTGGCCTACTTACAGCCAGAAGAGAAGGTGGAAGGTTTTGTCCATGAGTACCTACCATTTCCTCTGTTATGCCATGAAGCAGTTCTGTGGAAGGAAAAGATGTGGCCAGCCCTGCCACGAAACAAAGATGGGGGCTACAAAGGCATTGGACTGACAACGGAAGAAGCCCAGATACTTGTCGACGACCACCCAAAGTGGAGGCAGAAGTGGTTGGACAAACAGCCACAGGATCTAACTAACTACCACAACGCTCCTCATCATATACAAATAGATCCTACTTTCTGCCCAGTCCCTAGAAGACGCACGTGGAAGTATTTTGCCACATGGAAAGGCTCAAGGCAACAAAAGCTAAACTACCTAGTCTTGACAGCGCAGCAGCCTCCTACAGTAGCCTACGTGGTCAACACGTTGAATTCGACAGTCGCCTTGCTGCGGGATGTCCCCGACGTGGCTTGCCAAATGCTAGTAAAGATAGCCCGGATGATCATCACCTGCATCCAGGTGTTTAAAGACACTGAAGGTGATGAGCATTTGTGGAATCTGTTCTTGGAAGGGCACAGAGGGATTTGCTCGAATCTCCAGGATTTGCCGCCACGACACATTTTGATGGCAATGTACTCCAGGATAATGTACCTGCCTTCACACTACTTGTAGACATTCGAAGAGGCCTTCGTCACAGGGTTCTTCGAAATCGACTCAAGGATTTTCCATCCTATGGTGAAGGACCTCAGGGCACGATACGTAGCATACCAACACACGTTAAGTGAAAATCCTTTCAGACAGCATCAAGAAGCCCTGGAAGCTGTCCTTCAAACAAAAAGCTTTTCAGCAACACTTGCTTCATTGGAGCCACATCAACGGCCAAAGCACTAAACTTGCATGAGGGCGTGCAAGGATAAGGAAGGGGTGAGTGTTTGGCGGACGAAGCGACAAGCGGTCATTTCCAGAGAAGGGTCATATTTTTATGAGAAACCTTTGTAAAATTCTTTTGTAAGAGAGCATCTCTAAGCTGAGAACTTGTCAAAGGATTTATGATTATTCTTTTGGGAGCAATTGTATATTAGAGAGCCAGTTAGAAGTCTAGGAGCTTTTGGCCGGACAATCCATTTGTAAAGACCTAAATTATAAAGGTCATTTTTTGTAAGTTTGAACATGATCTTTTTGATGGGAAACTGAGAAGACAGCGTACGTTTGAGAGCTCCTTCTTGCTCCAACTTGTAATCTTCGCCATTGTGGCTACGGTAATCCAAATTCAAATTCATTTATTGCATTGTGTTCCTCTTACCTTGCTCTTCCATTCAAGTGTAATCATTCAAGATTCAATGTAGGTTTTTAACTACGAGTTTGAGACCTTAAATTGATGTTTTGAGTGTCTATATGCGTATTTTATGTTGTTTTGACCCTAGGAGAGGCTTTAGGGACCCTAAAACGACCCATTAGAATCACCTGTTTGTTGTTTTTGTTGACTTTGGGATGAACTATCGTGATATTTGTACCTCTCTAGAATGCTCTGACAGTGATAGGATACGATCCTGATAGTCCCCTGTAGCTTCCCTTCAACTTTCGTGCGATTCCGAATAGATTTTCATGGTAAATGGGCGTGATGACTGTAGAGCTGTGTAGAAGGACATAGTCAGATTACTTAGCGATAGTGCGTTTGATTTGCTTGTAGAGTTAGTAGATGCATCTCATCGAGTTCACTTCATTAGGATTAACACCCTAGTGAGTTTCCATGCCTCATCCTCGTCTCTTCCCTTGTATTGATAAATATGTTGATGCTTGAGAGCTATGCTATGGACGTCTGTCACGGCGACCCGCAAACAGTCATCATAATTGTGTTCTAACCACATGATTGGCTTCTTGAAGTCGTTGGCTTGCTATCCGTGACGTTTGGTCCATTTCTAGTCGGCCGCACTTTTGGGAGCCCTGTGGATTTAGGTTTTTTTGGGAGGCATCTTCGGCACTGCCCAAGGTCATAGACATGTTCTCTAGGGTCTAGGCATTGTGCTTTTCAATTTTGGTATCAATTGGTGGCCTATGGGTCTGCCTAGCATCTACTTTATGCTGGTCTTGTGTGTGTCGTGATGATGCTGTTGGCGAGGTTTTGCGACAAACTTGAGTAAACAACTCCTAGAAGTAGTGTTGATGAGCATACCTCTCATGTCTGATGACATATGGATGGTTGCATGCAATGTATGGCTAGAAGTCTCTGCATGCACGCAACTAGCTCTCTCTCCGCAAGGTCACAAGTCACAAATGAGAGATTCTTAGGTGAGCTTACCTATATGTGCTTGAGGCCCCGATATGGAATTTTCCCATGTTTACCTGTGGCTATAAATTTTCATGAGATGCAGTTTCGTCTCACAAATTTCCTGATTTGGACTCCGTTTGCTCAAAATCCGTCATTTTTTGCACTCTAGCCCTTTTATAGGTCCCATCATGACGGTGGCCAAATTTGCATTGTCTTATTTTCTCTCCATATTTTTTCTGTGTTTTCCTGGTACTGCTCTGCTAAGCATATTTTTTGTTGCATTTTCATCTGGATTATGATTTTTTTCTATATTTTTTGCTAAAAAATAGCTAGAATTAACCAAATAAATCCAAAATCAATCCTAAAAATAGCAAATTAATTCTAGAAAATTCAATAAATAGTGATATACATCAACACTCCCTCTTCTCATCTCCTATGTACAATCTCTCCCGCAAACGTCATCTTTGGCCTATTTTTTAGTGTTTTTGTTGACTTTCTGGCCAATTTTGACTAGAATAACTCATAATGAAATAAGTATATAGTATATACAAATCCCTAGGGGCTCATATATCATTGTTTGGTCCCCAAATCTTCTTAACTATGAGGGCATATTCTTTCTTCTCCCAAAAATCGCACAATAAAACGCAAAATTGGTTGAAAATCAATCATGGAATGCCTCCCCCCCTCCGAGTCGGAGTCCTCCCGGACGACAAGGTATCGTCAAGGGTATGTGCTGTCCATGGGTAAAACCATGTGCTAATGCTGACCTTGTATTGCAGCAATATCATGTATACACAATCAATGCATGGAAAAGTTTGTGCGGTGCGAGAGAAGGGTATAAGCGATATGCTTATGGGCATTTGTTGTTGAGGTTTCTTGTTGTTACCTTTGTCGGATTGGCAGATTTTCTTTGCGATGATAAGTTGTAAAACTGTCGCTCTTTGTTTGATAGTCATCACAAGCTTTATGGGACTTTCGTGGTCTTCATCCAAGGTTGTTCTATCAATTGTTGTGTTCGTGAGTTTTTGTTGACATTCTTTACGTTTCCAGACCTTTTGGACAGAAATAGTGTTGCGGATAGCATAGTTTGTTATCTAAGGTGTCTTTGGTTGCCATTGTTGCGTCTTTGCTATTTGCTTTTGAATGATGATGACCGATGTTTCATTGGCATTGCCAGTCGGCTCATTTTTTACCTTCTTCGGCACCCAAATCTGTCTTGTATACCTATTTTGATAGGGTGCTTTGGAGCGCCATATCTGTAGATTCTTATTGGTGTGACCATTGGATGTCCTTGTCAATTTAAGCTTTGTTGGCATAGGTACTTTTAGATATTGTATCTCAATCTTCTGTTCTGAAATCAAGCTCTCCTTGCGGAGCCATACTTGATATTTACATCCTTGATGAAATTGTGCCCAAGACAATTCTCTAGCCGCATGCATCCACACTTGCCTGGTTCCCTGCATGATTTCTCACTTTTTATAATATGTTTCTGGCAAATCAAACTATGGTTGTTGTTGTGTAGTGTGTTGAGATTGTAGATATTCCTGTCTCCACATAGACACATACTCATCATAGGACAAGAATGATTCCGAGAAATTTTGATTCTTGAAAATTGTTTCATTAGTATCCAAATCAATGAATACTCGATTGGTTTTCATCCATGGTATGGCTAGGATACATGGCGTTGCAGACCTATTAGGTGACAACTACCCTTGTATTGTAAGTGATAACATAATAGACCATAGGGTGGTTACTTAATCTCCCGATGCAACCTTTAACCTTTGCGTCTCTAGTATACGGATTACTGGGTCAAGCTTTTGGTAGAGCTCAAAACTAATGACACTGAGCTTTGCTCCTGTATCAAGTAAAGCATAGGTTTCCACTGCGTTTGGACCTGCATAGACTCTTATGTAAGGACTAGACCAATCTTGGTCTATGTCTTCTATGTCAGTCGCGTCTTTTTGCATGAGATCCGTTATCATCTTGGCAATCTTGTCACTCTCGGTATCCGCTTCGATTGTTTGAAGTGTAGGAAGAGTATGCACTTCTTGTTCCTTGTCATCCGGTTCATTGATTTCAATCATGTTGACTGTTCTTATAAATGTTTTGCACCTTGGAATGCGCTCTTGGGACTCTTGTTGTGCTTCTTGGCGAACAGGTTCCCGTTCCTATTTATAAGCCTTGCCATAACTTATTTGAAACAACATATCAAGGGTTAGAGGTAAATGGTATTTCTTTAGTTGAGATCCAATTTGGCATTTCTTCTCCATCTAGTGTATAGAGTTTCACTGGTCCACTAGAGGATATGTCGTCGATTAAATAGGGTCCCATTTCCCTCTTTTTGAGTTTCTTTGCATGATGTTTAAGTGTATATACAAAGATGTAATCCCCAATCTTGAAGTCTTTGTTCTTGACATGCATGTCAAAGAACTCTTTTTGTTGTCTCTTCTTTGTGTAAATGGTTGCTACTGCTTTCACTCACTCATCTAATTTATCTATGTGATCAAGACGTTCAGAGAGTTCATGCCCGGTCTACTCTAATTGCTTAGCAACTCTCAATGTTGGTATCAAAAACTCAATTGGTAGTATTGCACTCAACTCATACACCATGTTGAACAGTGTTGTGTTAAGTGTTGTTTTATATGCTACACAGTAAACCCACAATGCTGAATGTAGCATTTGATCGCAATCTATTCTCGAATCAATAACCAATTTTGTTAAGATTGTGCCATTAGCTTGTGGATGATAAGGTGCAGATTTCTTATGAATTACCATAAACTCATTTAAGAGATGTTCAATAACTTCATTCACAAAGTACGTTCCTCTATCACTTACTATCTTTGTGAGTAGTCCATACCGTACAAATACAAATTCATACAAAAATTGCGCAGTGGTATGCGCATTTGCATTTGTTGTGGCTTTAGCTTCAACCCATTTTGTCAATAATGCATGGCCACAATGATATATTGTGCATGCGAGCAATACGTTGGTGGAGAAATAGGACCTACAAAATCCAATCCCCATTTTGCAAATTCTTTTTCACTCATCATAGGTCTTAAAGGCATCTCATCTCGTTTCACTGGCACTTTAGTGCGTTGACACTCATCACACCTTTTCACATACTTGTGTGCATCTTATATTAACATGGGCCACCAAATTCCTGTTGTTAGTACAATTTTAACCATTCTTTTTGCAAAAAATGACCTCCGTGATAATAAGGGAACATACTCATTTTCAGGAGCACACAACCTTAGCTTATCATCAAGTCCTCTTCTATATAATTGATCACTTATCAAAGCGTACTTGTTTGCCTTGATTTGTAAAGCCTTTCTCCTTGATTTTGACCAATCACCTTGGAGTTCTTGCTTTGTGAAATATTCAACAATGGCATGACTCCATTCTGGTGCTATAGTTACTTGCTACTATGTGGCATAATCCACAGTTGTTTTAGCCATGCAGGCATTGCATTTCATGATGTAGTTTGCTACATCTCCTACCATTCCAAGCCAATCCACTCCAAGTTTTTTGATTCCTCTATGTTCTTTAATTTCTCATATGTTCTTTGATTCCCACAATGAAAACCCCCCGATTGTGTATGTGATTCCTCTAAATAGGCGTCATGTTCATCAGGTACTAAACACAAATGCAGAATTCCATCGGTACCTATGTGGTATACCCTTCCAGCAAGCATGGTGAAGTTCTTTGCTTGTCTAATGTCTTTCATAGTATGTTTTTCATCAAGATTCATTCCATAAGTCAACAAGGGAATGATCTGGGCTGACCATCATGGCACCATTTCTATATTGAATAGGTATGTATCTGGGAGATCATCATCTACGCCAATAGATTCTTCTCTATGCAATAACCTAGAAAGATTATCTGCTCTTTGGTAAGTATTTCCTTTCTTCACTACTATCGTAAAATCAAACTCAAGCAACACAATCAAGCATCTAAAAATACATCCAATATTTCAAGGTTTGTTTACTAAATACAACAGTGTTTGATGATCCACAAAAATGTGAACTTGTTTGTAAGCAAGTAGCGACAAAATTTCTTCACTACATAAACCATACCTAATCCTTCTCTTTTGGTAGTTATATAATTTTTTTCTACACTATTGAGATGTCTACTAGCATAGCTAACAGGGAAATCCGTGTTACCCTCGCCAAGTTGTGCCAAAATATAGCCTATTGCAAACGTTGAAGCATCAACATGTACATGAATTTTCTTTTCTAGTCTGGTGCTTTCAAAATTGGTGCAGATACCGATGCATCCTTCAATTTTTTGAATGATGTCTGTAGTATCCACAATGTCCCATAAATGATTGCACTTCTCATACAATGTTTGGTTTTGGCAATTCTATGATTACCTTTACCTCGTCTTTATTTGTGGAGATTCCATAAGCCGATACTATGTGGCCTAGGATCTTGCCTTGTCGTACCATGAATATACATTTTTATGGTTCTAGCCAAATCCTATAGCGCCTGCACTTCTCGAATACCTTTCAAAGGTGATCTATATGGTCTCCTCTCAATAGAGAATAGACACATAAGTCATCCATGTATATATCTAGGAATATTCACAAGTATCCCTTGAAAGCATGAATCATTAGTCTTTGGAAAGTGGCTGGAACATTGGTCAAGAAAAATGGCATTACCCTAAATGCATATATGCCCCATTCTATTGCAAATGCAGTTTTATATTGGTCTTCCAGTTTGACCCCCAATTGGTTATAACCAAAGAATCCGTCAATGAATTTGTAGGCATGTTTGCCTACTACTCTCTCAAGTACATGCTCTATGATAGGAAGAGGATAGTTATCCCTTATTGTAGCAACATCTACCTTCTTTAGATTCATGCACACTCGTAATTTTCCGTTCTTCTTAGGTACCACCACAGTGGGTGAAACCCAGTCAGTGTGATCAATCTCATAGATAAACTCAGCCTCCATAAGCTTGTCTATCTCTTCTTTGATCCTCTTAGCTAACGCTTCATTGTAAGTATAGGGATGTTGTCTGCTTGGTTTTGCATCAGATTTCAAAGGGATCAAATGTTGACAAATGTTCGGATCCACCCCTTTCAAATCTTTGTACAACCATGCAAATATATCTCTAAACTCTTTTAGTGTTTTAATCAGTAAGTTTTCTTCTTCCCGGATTAGATCGGTGGTGATATAAGTAGGTCAAGGACTTTCTCTTGGCTCTGCTAAGTCTATTCTTTTGGCATTTTCAGGCCCATCATAAGACTCATTTGGTTTGGGTTCTCTCATAGGTTGTTGGACTATCAGTTTCCTCTCTTGAATCGTATATTTGTAGTAGTGAGGTACATCTATTTTCTTCCTTCCCTCACTCACATTGGATTTATCACTACTTTCCATTTCTATAGTCCAAACATTTTTTAACCTCTATTTTAGCTGGCTGTGTCATTTCTTTTGTTCAACTTTAGTGAGAATTGGATCTCCAAAGACATCCAATTTTTCCTTTGCCACTCTCTCTTTTGTGTTGCTGGTTTTCTTGAGTTTCAAAAGTCGAGATTTAAACTCGGATTTTTTTCCACTCGTAAAAATATTCCAGACACTTTATCCTTAGCACTGTCAATTGCATTGACTTTCATAAAAAAATGTGTCTTGCCGTTGAATGTAGGCATATGCCAAAGTCTCTTGTGTAGACTTTTGTTGTTTATCCGATCTTGGTACCTCTTGACGTCTCAAACTCTTGTTTGTCTCTATCACTTTGATCTTCACCCTCAGATTCTTCAAACCTCTCATCATCAACACCTTCTTGGTTTTCAAATCTATCAAAAGAATCATAATAACCCTCTTCATTAGCAATGGCTTGTTCTGTAGGAATTTTCACAAATCCTATCACTTCGATATTAAGGTTTGTTTCACTTTTCCTTGCTAGCATGTTTTTAGATTCTCATTCATGTTCTTCTTCTTCTACAATCTGGCTTAGCATGTAGTATGGTACAATGTCATAACCATTCTCATCACAAAATTTTGTGGGAGTGGTTTTGTTTACACATACATCTAATGTAGCCAAGATCTGGGACCATTACAGGGGTTCCAGCTTGTCTTTTGGAAAGATATCTCTTACATATGCATTGTCTTCCAAAACCCTCTCTAAGGCATTCTCATTCCGCTCAAAATCATTACATTGGATGCTCCACACATCCATATTTCTTTCTTTTTGCATAACCATGCATGGACTTCAGAACCACTAACAGTTTTGCTGACTCAAAATCTTCCACATGCGTTCTAGTCACATCACGATAACTATGATCTCTCATATTTACGCTTGTCATGTTTTGAACATGTCTCAAATACAAATAATCATACCCCCAGTCCTGCACCATCTTGAGTTGCCTCATGTATGGCCTTCCAAGGATGATTTCATAATTGTTTCTCTTGCCGAAATCTACTATGGCAAAAGTATGATGATCTATGCCACAAGAAGACACCAATGTGCTGTTGTTGTCCTCACCCTCATAGTACTCTCCAACTTTATTTAGAGATACCGGTTTGGTACTTGATCTAATTGGTTCTCTGTCGTTAAGCTCGTTTTCTAGGAACTTGATAGGAATTTTATACCAAACTTCTCAAGACATTTACCTACTTCCGTCCACATGCTTGGTCTGATTTTCAACAATTCAGCCAATGTGATTGTGCACTTGACCGGCATAGATAGTAAGTCCATCAAAATTTTAGTATCCAATTGTTTGGTTCCTCCTATTCTTTGTGAACGTAACCTTTTGATTTTTGACTTTGCCTCGTAGTCCCCCATGTATGGTAGCAAAGTTCTGAGCGATGTTGGTCTACTATCTTTGATACAATAGAACCGACATCCCCTTGAAAAGATCAAGAGTCATCCTAAGGTGGTCTATTCAACTTAAGTTCGGAGAAAGGTGCCGACTTAACTGTTTTGGTCTCATCTTTCTCTTGTGCCTTCCTCACAATTTCCCACAATTCTTCAGGCCATTGATCTTCTACAATAGAAACATATGGTGTAAAATCCCTTAGTGACTCATCAGTGGTATTTGGCACTACTCTTTGATCCTCTATGTCAGGCAATGATCTCTCAATGCTCTCTACCTTCTCTTGTAGCCTATATTTTGTCTGAACTTGAACTTCTGCGCTTGGTGGTTTGATTACTCTATCGTTCAATTCCATTGGTGGTGGTTCTAGCAATGCTTGTGCAATATTGATTAGTTGCTTGCACATCTCTAGTATTTGTTTCTCTAGCTTTGGATACGGATGTGTCATCCACCTTTGCTCTAACGTTTGTCTGTTTTTCAACCTTGCCTCATATGCCTGCAAGATTGCATCAAGTGGTTCTATAATTTTCTCGACCAACACAGATCCCCCTAAGCTTGCACTCCTTGGTACCTCTGCTAATTTAAGGGATTCAGCCTTTCTTTGCTATTTTAGTTTCTCTCAAGCCGTTGCCAGCTCAACTTCTACACCCTTTTGTTTCCGTTCATGTCTAGCTTTCATTTTGGCTCTCCTCTCTTTCCAAGGATTATCACAAGTGACACTAGACTTATCAGACTTGATCTCTTCCTGATTCTCATTGTTAAATTTAGGCTGATTATCAACTTCTTTTGCTTGGGCTCTCGTCAACTGTTGTTTCATTCTCAGAACCCACAGGCGATGGTATGGAATTTACCATGTTCAAAGAAGTTTTACCCCTTTTATCCGGATGATTTGGGCAATCTACGATAAGTGAGTGACTCCATATTGATTACAAAAAAGCATTTACTCTTACAATATCTATTTTAGGAGAGTCTTCCATAAGGTGATCACCATTACATTTGTAACAAGGTCCTCTAGGCATAGGTGCACTAGCATAAGGTCTTTCGGGATACGAAGTTCTAGATTTAGGTCCTCCAGGAGCTATAAACATTACAAGTTTCTATTTCCAGTTATGTGGTCCTTCTCTCCTTGATGCTGGCATTTCAGAGGTGTTTCCACCTTCTTCCTTTCAACCTTCAGAGTGAGGCATTTCCTCATAGCTCGAGTAGCTAGGACGGTTATAGCCTCCTTGTTTCTCATAATATGATGTTGACACTAATGCTCTTTCTTGTGATTCCTCTGTAGAGGCAGCATATCCGACATCTATGTGTCCTTCTCCTGGCAAGGGTGGTTGAGCCCCAAGTACTGGCATGGGATTTTCTGCTCCTATCGGATAATGAGTCAGACTTGGTGCATATCTTGGTGGCATGAGTGCTCCTATTTGCTGTCCCATTGATTGTTCTCTCATATAGTTCTTGTTGTAAAAGCACTCCTTGGTTGTGTGGTTTGTGAATTTCTTCTCTATGTCACACCATCTAGATGATCTCTGCGGTAAGATTGGACATTCTCTCGACAAGTGGTCTCCTCCACAATTATAGCATCTTTTGGGTTTTGGCACAGGTGCCGCTACTACTACATTTACCTATTTCAAAAGCTCTTCAACCAATTGTTCGTAATTGACCATGACATCCATCTTTTTTGTAGTTTTGACCAAAGATGTCTTGCTCAAAGTTGAACTCTTCTTGTCACCACTTCTTTTTGCTTCATTCACCAAAAATCTTACAGTTATCGACCATATCTATAGCCACTTTGGTTACCTCAGCTAACACTTCTTTAGGTACAAATATTTTTTTAGAACCTCACTCCGTAAGCCTCAAATAAATCAACTGACTATCCTAGTTTCCTTAGGAAGTTCATCCACTGGACATCTCTTTACATAGTGCTTCATTCGTCTGGAAGCATCTCTCACTAATTCCTTGTTTTTCTGCTCAAAGTTTATAATCTGGGAGTAAGAGTTATGTTCTAAAGCCCTCTTGAAGAACTCTCCCGTGAATTCATCATAGAAATATTCCATGCTTGGAAACTCCACATTTTTTAAGGATTGAAACCAATCTGTAGCGTCTCCCTCTAGGGTCATTCCAAATCCTTGAACTTGCATCCTATGGTCATTGATATTTTCAGCCTCTATGACCTGCAGGAAGCTGGCCACATGTGCAAATGGGTCTCTTGATCTAGAAAGTGATTTGTTCACCTACTTAGCTACTTGTGAGGGTCTAACTCGCCGGTCTCCAAAGGTTCTACCTAGATCCGCTCCTTCTAAGCCATCATCTACTGGAGCTCCTACTATAGGTACTCTCCTTGCCGATATTCTGGCATTCATTCCATGGGATGGTGGATGTGTTGGTCTCGTATAGACAAAATGTCCACCTCTCATTTCTGATATTTTGCCTAACATACTTGAACTAGGAGTCTTTTTTTCGGGACCCCTCATGAGTTCCAGCTATTACCACTCCTTTTCGACTAGTGGTTTCCCTCTGGCTGCTTTTCTCTCGTCTTAAGTACTCACTCTCTCTTTGTAACTCATCCATGAATTCAACCTCAACCTTCTCATCACTCATAGGCTTTATAGGTTCTAGGTAAATTGTTTACACAGATACTCC
The DNA here is from genome assembly GCF_014529385.1 of Adiantum capillus-veneris. NCBI lineage: Eukaryota > Viridiplantae > Streptophyta > Polypodiopsida > Polypodiales > Pteridaceae > Adiantum > Adiantum capillus-veneris. Next base: position 31,329,106 of record NC_140934.1, on the reverse strand, counting down.
AATAATCCAAAAATTAAGAAGATCTATTTGAACGGTTTTACAATATCTTCGTCCACACTTGTCTACTATGAGGGTAGGGTGTCTTGCCTTACTTGTATCCTCAAATACGTACAAGTATTTCTCTTCAGTCAACTCTCTAGGCACAGGTTTTATACATTTGTAAAATGTGCTTCCCATTTCTAGCCTTATGCGGTACAATCCATCTCCTAAGTGGTTGGTAGAGACTTTTCTCACTAGAGTAGCGGTCTTGTATAAGGTCATAGGAATTTCGGTTGTTAACAATGTTAAATTCCTTCCTACTCACCACTATCTTCCCAAACTCGTCCACTAAGTCAGAATCTTCCACAAGACGATATTGGGCACCTTTAGTGTCCACATAGCAATCAAAATTGTAATATGCATCCACATATTCTGGTGCCATTCCATGAACATCGCCGCAATGGTAATAGTAATTTCGATTAATGTCCTGGTATATGGCTGTTGCATGTCGGTTAGTTTATTTGAACAAAAACTCAATCTTATTTTCTTCCTCAAAGATGCTAGAGGTTCCTGCCACTAGGTTACCACTCAAAATACTTTCCCTTTTCCTTAAGAAGCCATTCAAGAGGATGAATAGTCAGATGATGTACTAGATCTTTCCTTAATAGCAGTCAAGGGTTCTAAGTCATCTTGATTGACAGTCTCTTCAATAGATACCCTACTCACTTCACTTTTGACACTCTTAGCTCCTGACTTAAAAAAGGTTCCTAATCTCAAATACATAAGAGATTGAAAGCCATTCACTGTTCTGTTGTATCTACAAAAGTAAGATTAGCCTTTTTTGGACTCAAGGGTTGAATATCAATCCCAACTTGTATAATTTTTTTGTATAAAACAAGATAGACGACAAGTTGAGACTAGTACTAATTACAAACAATATCTGGTCTGTCTAACCCATGCAAATGTTATTGTCAAATAATCATTGATTCCTGCAATCAAGTCTTATATCTAGCTCCTTGCTCTAAGGTTTCTGCTAGTCCAAATTCACTTTTGAAAGTTTTTATGGACTCCTTAGAGTGTCTAGATCTCTAATATGATGTCAACTTCTCAGTTTGGCCCAGTTCATATGAGTCTTATATCGCAATATAAGTCTCAAAGTATGACTCTCGGGTCAAATTTCAATTTTGACTTACTTTTGGATTTCGCCTGCTCTTACAAGGCCTCTTGCCAATTTTCACTCAATTTAGGCACGCACTTTGGCTTCTGGGTCAATTCTAGTGTTTCCTTTCAGAAACGCAATTTCTTGAAAAGGGTTTTGGAGTACTTATATCAACCCAAATGACTTGAAACTTGGCATGCGATCTTGATATGACAAGGTCAATGTACCCCTAAAAGGGTTTGCAAAAATTCAGCTTCTAAGACCTATGTGAGTCTTATATCGTGCTATAAGACTAAAAGTGGCCATCTTATATGATGTTTCAACTGTTTTGACTCCCTTGTCTTCCTCTTGGTCTAATAACCTTAGTTATCAAGTTTTATCCCAAATGGAGTTTATTTTGTCCCTGCTTGATACTTGGTTCCGTTTTAGAATGCAAGCGTGGTCTTCTTGTCCCTTTTCAGTTGTTCCATCTTTTCCCAAAGTTGGTGTACAATCTTCTTTTAAGCTGGTAAACACAATGCAAGTGCCCAAATTTCAAAATGCTGGCCCCTTACCTCTTAAACACAATTTTGAACGTTATCTCAAGTGTTGGATCCAAATCCAAATGTATGGTCAATTGACACCCTATAAGGATGTATGGGGTGGGTTTTGCTTTCAAGGCAAGCAAATGGCCTTGTTGTTTCTTCCTTTTGTTTGTTTTGCATTTTTCTCAGCGTTTTTTACACTATTTCTACATAACCATATCCAAACAATCACAAACCAAAAACCATAACTCTACTCGACATTTCTTAACTAAAACTAACTAGTTATAGACCCTCAGCAAGACACTGGCTTCCTGGCTATCTACCAGACCTCATGATATCTTCTCTGGAATTTAAGTTGTCTCTAGCCTAAGCTAAAGCAAACTACCATCATGCAAGTGCCGTAGGCTTCCTACTTATGGTCTCGTGCCTTTGACAACAAAGCCAATGTTGCGGGAGCAACTCACACGTGAATAGTGTTGGAAACACCTCTCAACATAATGTCAATCAAGGCCACAAGTCACACGGATGATCAAAATAAATGTAATTAAAAAAGGTTTTTGGAATCCAGAATCCTTCTTTCAGTAAAAGAGACTAGGAAGTTACAAAAATGAAATAGGCTTGTTACAAGGTAAATTTGTAGCAATATCTATCGTAGTTGTCCTAGGCTGCCAACAATTTTGGAGGATAGGAGCAAGGCAGGACATCCTTTCCTCATAATAGACAAGCATGGACAAAGGTATTGTAAAATTGTTCAAATAGATCTTCTTAATTTTCACATTAATGGAGTATCTGAGTCAACGGTTTATCCAGAATCAACAAAGCCAAAGATTGAGACTGAGCTTATGGCTGAGTCACAAAGGGAGACGATGTTTATGAGGCCAGAGACAAGCAGCCAACAAGAGACCACTACTTAAAAGGAAGGAGTTGTTATAGCTGGAACGATTATGAGGGGTCCCGAAAGGAAGAATCCTAGCACAAGTATGATGGCTGAGAGATCGAAAATGAGAGGTGGACATTCAGTTAAGGTTGGACCTGTAAGGTCTCTACTTTCAAATTGCACAAAAGTTCTATTGCGCATTTGTATTTTTTTGAACCATCACTCCTTATTTAAGATATTTGAGTTCAAACTATGAATCGTAGGTTGAGAAAACCTAGAAATTAAAATTTACGCTACAAAATTCTGACATGTTTAGCTATATGAATCACTAACTAACATATTGCAAGGCTTATTTACTGATTGTAGAATTTTCTTTTACTACTGTAAAGTCAATAGAAGAATGTAAAGTTTAACTTAAAAATGTAACGTAAATTATCATTAAGGAAATAAATAAAATAATTATAAAGACAAAAGAATACACAGGGATGACAAATGAAGGCACATGGATCACATAGGAGGGGACAAAGTGGGACACACTGTCACATGAAAAAGGAGAGGCTACTCTTGACTAATCTTAAGGAGGAGGGGGTTGTGTGGCCTTATCTTTTGATGATAATGACAAAGTGGTCAAGCTCATGGGTACCACAAGGGTACCAAAAATGCGGGTATGATTTTTGGGAAAAAAAATATTTTAAAAAAAATTTTAAAAAATTTTAAAAAATTTTTAAAAAACATTTTTGAAAAAAAAGTTGGACGTTTTTCTTTCTGTTATAAATAGAGCATCCATGCTCACACTTTAGACATAGAGATTGCCTCTATAGCGCTCACGAAGTGCTGCCACTTCTCTTAGAGAGAAGGCGTCCACAAACCAGTAAGAGAGCAAAAACTCTAGTGGACTAATAAGGTGCGTATTAATTAAGCATTCAAATTAACTTTAGGAATGACGTATGTGTGCTATCTCTTACTCTAATCTGTCTAATAGATTAGTAAGATTCAATTAGCTATGTGTGTATGTGTGCTATCTCTTACTCTAATCTCTCCAATAGATTAGTAAGATTCAATTAGATATGTGTGTGTGTGTGCTATCTATTACTCCAATCTTCTAATAGATTAGTAAGATTCAATTAGCTTTAAGAAGGAAATTTCACTTGTAATTTACACACTTAATTTTTGATTAATTAAGATTAGCAAATATTTGATGTATAGAAATTAGATGTAGAACAATAACACTAAGTGTGAATCCGAGTTGGGAGGGTTCAAATTACAAAAACTCTCTTTGAAAACAAGGAGATTACTAGGGAAATTGATCAATTTAAAGTTCTAAGTGTAGTACAAAAAAAATGGCTCCAAAGCGTGCTTGAACCCAAGGCGCTAATGATCATGAAGCTGGTACAAGTAACGGTGGAATCCCTGCGGAAAATGCTATGTCTCCACCAATCGCACCAATCGGAGCTATGCTACAGGTTAGTATTGCAGTTTCAAGTTATGCATCATTGCATATGCGAGACCATAGGAATATATTATTTACCTTATGAAAAGAAACCACGGACCGAAACCACGGGGCTTCACCCAAGAAACTCGTCATATGCTTGACAAGTAGGAAAGATTGTCTGGTTAAACTGGTTGCTATAGGAAAGAATGTTTGTCCAAAACCTTCTGTATGGTTTCTCTCAATCTCTCTACTTATTAGCGTTGGTATTATGTGGCAGTTGCCGAGGCGTGAGATGACGCCCAGAATGGCACCACTGATGCTGTGGTGGGAGTACACCCAGATTAGACCAGCTGGATACCGCAATTTTGTTTTGCCGTGGCGTGAGGATGACGCCAGATTGTCACCGTTGTTGCTATGACGGGAGTACGTCCAGATTAGCACAACGAGTACTTGTCGAGCGGTATGGGATGCTCATGAGGACAAGGGTTTTTATAAATAATGTATATACGGATCGGACATAATAGCGCCAGTAGAGATTCTTGAGTGAACCTAATCCAAGGGTTGTTGGTTTAAAATTGGATGACTTCTTGTTTGACAATTGTTTGTAATACTGTTTGAAGGGTTGTTTTAATGAACCAGTATCATAAGTAAAGTAAAGGAACATGTATGTTTAAACAGTGTGGTAGTAATTAGATAACAAAAGAAGGGTGAGTGTGGTGTGGAAAGTGGGAGAATGATACCCCGACGGTATTATTCTATGGACGGGTGGACCCGATGAGTCGGGTAACTTTCCAATGCTAGTTTTTTTTTTTTGTCATAAATCTTAAAAGAGACAAACCTTGGCGGCTGTGCTTCTGAAACATGGAGAAAAAAGCGCACAGGTTGGTCACTCTAAGATTTATGCTTTTAGATATAATTGATTGTAGATAGTTTTTAGATAGGGTTATGGTGGTCACGCTCCGCCATAGCGAGATAGGACCAATCCTTCACTAACGGTTCATGCCCGTGGCTACGTAGTAGCTAAGGCAATGTCCGTTGGTTTTTCCTTATCAGGATTGGAGACCTATCAAAGGTACTCTGCTCCTCTCGACAAGGGGTAGGGACCTCACACTGGTATCAGAGCCTAGGTTAAAGCTTGGGGAGATTTTTAGATTGATGTTTGGATATTGAAGGATGCGAATGTTTGAAATAATAGAAGAACCTCGAAAAATTGTATTGAGTTTTTATATGGTATTGAAGACTGAACTTTCCTGGTACTGGAAAATGTTCATTCAGCCTACCAAAAATTCTAGGTGTTCACCATCGTGTTTGAAAATGCATGCCAATCACCGAATTATCAGTTTCGAAAAAGGGTGATGATAATTTTGGATAGGGTGTTTGCACCACCTATTCCAAGGGTGCATAGAGGTATCAACTGGAGTCCATCTGGAGGAATCTATACCATCGATGCTGACAAGATATGGTGCATGGATACCAATCTCAAGAAAATTCGTTGGGCAGAGGAGTTAAAAGTCATCGAAGTTTATCTTTTCCTTGGTACTAAGATTCCGGATGCTACCATTACCTTGGGAGGAGAAAAGATATCTCAGACTCAATGGGTCTATAACCAAGTTACAAAAGTTATCCATGGTGGTAGGATTCGACCCATATGTGTATCTCGTAGCTTTCAAGGGTCAAAAGAAACTTATTATTTTGATCCTTTAGCCTATCCTTTTGTAGTCACTAAACTCAAAATATAGAGACATTACAATCCTTGTACCTAAAGACTACCAACCATGGTAGCAAATAATTGTGTATAAATAAAGTTTGGATTAATATTATCTTTTGTTTTTATTATTATCTGATCAAGTATTGCCTTAAATTGGATTAAAATTAGAGTATCAATAAAGTTTCACTTAATCTATATTGCACAGAGTGCGGTGTACACATCTCTTCAAGAGAAAAAGCTACTTCTCAAGAAAGCTAAACTTCCTCTTTCAAAGGGGAGAAGCCCTAGTGAGCGCGATGCAGAAGTGATGGCTCGAAGAGATGGAGGATTATTTTTGTTGCTGCTGGTACTACTCCCGATAACCAAGCAATGTTGGCTATGTTTCGTCTCACGGGGGATGCCAAGCTTTGGTGGAAACAACACTGCAAAGATAATCAAGTAGCTCAAAACACTCAAACTTGGGAAGACATTAAGTATGCTGTCAAAGGACGTTATCTTCCACCTGCACACGAATCCCTTAAGATGAATGAATTCTTCAACTTACGTCAGTTTCATCTTACAGTGGAAGAATAATACTCCAAATTTGTAACTCTTAGGCGCCATGCTTCGCCAATGACCGCAGATCAACAAGTAGCCCGTTTCTGCCAAGGGCTAAATACTCTTCTAGAAGCCATGAGGCCTGTAAATTTGCAAGATGCTCTTTTAAAAGCTAAACCCTTAGCTAAAGAGATATCAAACTCTCAAAGGGTACAAAATGGAAATTTAAGGAATGTTGGAAGGAGAGGACGATCTATGACGTGGAACCAAAGGCAAGTTTACCCAGTTCACCAAACTCATCCAATAGTTGCAGCTTCAGCAAATGGAGCTCAAAATGCATATCTTAGATGCTATGAATGCAACGAGCTAGGACATTTCAGGAATGTATGTCCTAGGCGAGTCTCCGCAACAAATACACCTAATCGAGATAGAGGACGAGGCCAAATAATAAATCGTGGAGGAAGAAATGGAGGACGAGGTCGAGGGCGTGGAATGGCTGCCAGAGTCAATGCTATCATAGGAGAACCAACATTGGGAGAAGAACAAGAGGAAAGAGCAACTCTACATGCTGCAATTGATAACCCAAGAGTGCATTAGGAGGAGTCCTTACTCAAGAAGGAAGGCCTGTAGCTTATACTTCTCGGAAGCTTAGGATTCATGAAGTGAATTATGCCACACATGATTTAGAATTGCTAGCAATTATTCACGCTCTCAAGCTATGGAGACATTATCTATTGGGATGCAAATTCCAGTTGGTAACAGATCACAAGAGCCTTAAGTGGATTTTTACCCAACCTAACCTTAACATGAGACAGAGGAGATGGATAGAGCTCATGCATGAATATGATTTTGATATTAAATTTAGACCAGGTAAGGATAATGTTGTGGCAGATGCCCTAAGCCATAAATCTTTTCTGGGGCAATTTCCATGGCTAACAACCCTATTTTAGACAAGGTCTCCTATGCTGCTGTCAGAGATGCAGATTACCAGATGCTTGCTAGTATCCTACATGAAGAGAGGGTATCATCAAATCATCCTAAACCTCTACATTACTCCTTAGAAGATGGGAAAATTTACTATAGGAATCGATTATGCATACCTAAGGATTCTACCCTAAGGAATGCTATCCTATATGAAGCACATGATGGCCCAACTTCAGGACATCCAGGTTATGCCAAAACCATCAATGAAACTCTCAGAAGTTACTATTGGCAAGGTATGAAGGATGATGTCCTTCGCTATGTCAAGCAGTGTTTGTCTTGTCAAAGGATTAAGGAAGAGAGACTAAAGATGCCAGGTAAATTACATCCTTTAGATATTCCCCAAATGAAATGGGAATGTATTAGCATGGACTTTATCACCGGGTTTCCTTCTGTCCAAGCTGGCTATGATTCAATCATGGTCATAGTCGACTTGCTTACTAAAGTGGCTCACTTAATCCCAGTCAAGACAACCTTTACAGCTTCAGATATTGCTCGTCTGTTTGTGAAGGAGGTTTTCAGAATTCATGGTTTACCCAAGAGGATTTTTAGCGATCGTGATGCCAAGTTTACTTCAAATTTTTGGGTATCATTGTTTCAAGCTATTGGAACCCAGTTATGTTTTAGTACTACTTATCATCCTCAAAATGATGGCCAAACTGAAAGAGTTAATCAAGTAATTGAAGACATCCTTAGAGCCTACTGCAATAGAGAACCTCGCAAGTGGATTCAATACCTACCCTTGGTAGAGTATGCATACAATTCCTCTACTCATAGAAGTATTGGAATGACACCTTTAATGCTCTTTATGGTCAAGAATGTTTATCACCTCTTAACTTTTCTGACCCCACTATAAGGGTAGAAGCCTCAAAGAAAATGCTTAAAGAAATGGAGCTCAAACCAAAGCTATTCGAAGGGATATTCAAGTGGCTCAAGATCGACAAAAGAAGTACGCCGACTTAAAAAGATCTGATTGGATTTTTTAAGAAGGTGACAAAGTTTTCTTACGAGTAAAACCCAAAAAGAGCAATTTGTCTCTGGGAAGGTATAAGAAGCTTAGCTACCGATATAGTGGACCTTACGAAATTATCAAGGTTGTAAGTGATCAAGAATATAGACTAAAAATCCCCTCTCATCTCAAAGTGCATGATGTATTTCATGTAAGCCTGTTAAAACCTTACGTATATAACCCTGACCATGTTCTTGATGATGAGCAAATCATTTTACCTGCTCAAGATGTTCTACAACTCCAACCTAGAACTATCCTAGAAACTCGGGAGAGAAAGCTTAGGAATAGATCCATCAAAGAACATCTTATCTTATGGAAGGATTTCCCTGTAGAAGATGCTACTTGGGAAGATGAGACATCCCTTCTTAAGGATTACCCTTCACTGTTCTTGAGATGAGGGCATCTCAAATTCTAAGTTAGGGAGATTGTAAGGTCTCTACTTTCAAATTGCACAGAAGTTCTATTATGCATTTGTATTTTTTTGAACCATCACTCCTTATTTAAGATATTCGAGTTCAAATTATGAATCGTACGTTGAGAAAACCTAGAAATTAAAATTTACGTTACAAAATTCTGACATGTTTAGCTATATGAATCACTAACTAACTTATTGCAAGGAAGAAATGGAATCTCAAACCAAAGCTATTCGAAGGGATATTCAAGTGGCTCAAGATCGACAAAAGAAGTACGCCGACTTAAAAAGATCTGATTGGATTTTTTAAAGAAGGTGAAAAATTTTCTTACGAGTAAAACCCAAAAAGAGCAATTTGTCTCTGGGAAGGTATAAGAAGCTTAGCTACCGATATAGTGGACCTTACGAAATAATCAAGGTTGTAAGTGATCAAGAATATAGACTAAAAATCCCCTCTCATCTCAAAGTGCATGATGTATTTCATGTAAGCCTGTTAAAACCTTACGTATATAACCCTGACCATGTTCTTGATGATGAGCAAATCATTTTACCTGCTCAAGATGTTCTACAACTCCAACCTAGAACTATCCTAGAAACTCGGGAGAGAAAGCTTAGGAATAGATCCATCAAAGAACATCTTATCTTATGGAAGGATTTCCCTGTAGAAGATGCTACTTGGGAAGATGAGACATCCCTTCTTAAGGATTACCCTTCACTATTCTTGAGATGAGGGCATCTCAAATTCTAAGTTAGGGAGATTGTAAGGTCTCTACTTTCAAATTGCACACATGTTCTATTATGCATTTGTATTTTTTTGAACCATCACTCCTGATTTAAGATATTCGAGTTCAAATTATGAATCTTACGTTGAGAAAACCTAGAAATTAAAATTTACGCTACAAAATTCTAACATGTTTAGCTATATGAATCACTAACTAACTTATTGCAAGACTTATTTACTGATTGTAGAATTTTCTTTTACTACTGTAAAGTTAATAGAAGAATGTAAAGTTTAACTTAAAAATGTAAAGTAAATTATCATTAAGGAAATAAATAAAATAATTATAAAGACAAAAGAATACACAGGGATGACAAATGAAGGCACATGGATCACATAGGAGGGGACAAAGTGGGACACACTGTCACATGAAAAAGGAGAGGCTACTCTTGACTAATCTTAAGGAGGAGGGGGTTGTGTGGCCTTATCTTTTGATGATAATGACAAAGTGGTCAAGCTCATGGGTACCACAAGGGTACCCAAAACGCGGGTATGATTTTTGGAAAAAAAATATTAAAAAAAAATTTTAAAAAAATTTTTGAAAAAAAAGTTGGACGTTTTTCTTTCTATTATAAATAGAGCATCCATGCTCACACTTTAGACATAGAGATTGCCTCTATAGCTCTCACGAAGTGCTGCCACTTCTCTTAGAGAGAAGGCGTCCATAAACCAGTAAGAGAGCAAAAACTCTAGTGGACTAATAAGGTGCGTATTAATCAAGCATTCAATTAACTTTAGGAATGACGTATGTGTGCTATCTCTTACTCTATTCTATCTAATAGATTAGTAAGATTCAATTAGCTATGTGTGTATGTGTGCTATCTCTTACTCTAATCTCTCTAATAGATTAGTAAGATTCAATTAGATATGTGTGTGTGTGTGCTATCTATTACTCTAATCTTCTAATAGATTAGTAAGATTCAATTAGCTTTAAGAAGGATGTGTGTGTGTGTGTGTGCTATCTTTTAAGAAGGATATGTGTGTGTGTGTGTGCTATCTTTTACTCTAATCTTCTAATAGATTAGTAAGATTCAATTAGCTATGTGTGTATGTGTGCTATCTCTTACTCTAAACTCTCTAATAGATTAGTAATATTCAATTAGATATGTGTGTGTGTGTGTGCTATCTATTACTCTAATCTTCTAATAGATTAGTAAGATTCAATTAGCTTTAAGAAGGATATGTGTGTGTGTGTGTGCTATCTTTTACTCTAATCTCTCTAAGTATATCTACTCTCTCTAGTTAGTAGATCTTCACTATTAACTTATGTATAGTTAATTGAAAGTTAATACATAAGAGAACTCATCATATTCTCATTATACATGATGAAATTCTCATTCACCAATGTTATTATCAATTAGGTTAAATAGAATTTTGAATAATACTAAAAATTGATTTAGTTGAAGTATAGAAATTGAAGTTAGAATTGGATTAGAAATGTCATGCATAAAAGTAATGCATTCCTAAACTTTCACTCGTAATTTACACACTTAATTTTTGATTAATTAAGATTAGCAAATATTTGATGTATAGAAATTAGATGTAGAACAACAACACTAAGTGTGAATCCGAGTTGGCGAAGGTTCAAATTACAGACTCTCTTTGAAAAAAAGGAGATTACTAGGGAAATTGACCAATTTAGAGTTCGAAGTGTATAACATAAGTGTAGTACAAAAAAAATGGCTCCAAAGCGTGCTTGAACCCAAGGCGCTAATGATCATGAAGCTGGTACAAGTAACGGTGGAATCCCTGCGGAAAATGCTATGTCTCCACCAATCGCACCAATCGGAGCTATGGTAGAGGTTAGTATTGCAGTTTCAAGTTATGCATCATTGCATATGCGAGACCATAGGAATATATTATTTACCTTATGAAAAGAAACCACGGACCGAAACCACGGGGCTTCACCCCAAGAAACTCATCATATGTTTGACAAGTAGGAAAGATTGTCTGGTTAAACTGGTTGCTATAGGAAAGAATGTTTGTCCAAAACCTTCCGTATGGTTTCTCTCAAGTCTCTCTACTTATTAGGGCTGGTATTATGTGGCAGTTGCCGAGGCGTGAGATGACGCCCAGGATGGCACCACTGATGCTGTGGTGGGAGTACACCCAGATTAGCCCAGCTGGATACTGCAGTTTTGTTTTGCCGTGGCGTGAGGATGACGCCCAGATTGGCACCGTTGTTGCTGTGACGGGAGTACGTCCAGATTAGCACAACGAGTACTTGTCGAGCGGTATGGGACGCTCATGAGGACAAGCGTTTTTATAAATAATGTATATACCGATCGGACATAATAGCGCCAGTAGAGATTCTTGAGTGAACCTAATCCAAGGGTTGTTGGTTTAAAATTGGATGACTTCTTGTTTGAAGACCATCACAAGTTGCAAAATGGGTGAACAAAAAATTTTTAAGATCAAGAGACCCATTTCCATATGTTTCCAGCTTCCTTCAAGTTGTCGAGGTTGAGAGTATCAATGATCAGTGGCGGCGGGGGGACACAGTTCCATGGATTTCGAATGACTTAAAAGGCGATGCAGTTGAATTCATGGGAGAGTTTCCGATAGGGGGGTTTAGAGGATACTTTACTTTGAACAAAAAACCAAGGAATCAGTGAGAGATGCTTCTAGGCGGATGAAGCATTATGTGAAGAGATGTCCAATAGATGAACTTTCTATGGAAGATAGGATACTCAATAGGTTTATCCAAGGCTTAAGAAGTGAGGTTTTCAAAAAGTACTTGTACCTAAAGAAGTGAACAACCCTAGATGAGGTAACCGAAGAGGCGATAGATATGGTTGATAATTGAAAAATTTTTTAGGATGAAACAAAGAAAAGCAATGACAAGAAGAGCTTGACTTCTAGTGAGACATCTTCTGTTAAAACTACGAATAAGACAAATGTGGTGGTCAACTACAAGCAGTTAACCAAAGAGCTCTTACGTCAGGTAAATGCAATGGTAGCAGTAGCAACACCTGTACCTAAGCCAAAGATATGATATAACTGCAGAGGAGACCATTTACCAAGAGATTGTTATGTCTTACGTTAGAGAGCACCTAAATGGTGCGACATAAAAAAGAAATACATCAACCATACAGCAGAGGAGTGATTTTGCAATAAGAACTACGTCAGAGAACAACCAATGGGACAACAAGCAGGAGCACCCATGCCACCAAGGTATGCACCAGGTCCGACTCATTATCCAACAAGAGTGGAAAAGCCCATGCCAGTACTTGGGACTCAACCACATTTTCTAGGAGAGGGACAAGTGGATGTCAGATATACAACATCTACAGAGGAATCACAAGAAAGAGCATTAGTGCCAACATTGTATTATGAGGAACAAGGGGGCTATAATCATCCTAGAAACCCTGGTTATGAGGGAATGCCTCAATCAGAAGGATGGAATACAGAAGGTGGAAATGTCCTTGAAATGCCTACACCAATGAGGGAAGGAACCCATAATTGGGAACAACAACCAGTAATGTTCATAGCTTGTAATGGTGACCATCTTATGAAAGATTGTCCTAGGACAGATATCGTAAGAGTAAGCGCATATTGTAGTGAATGTGGGACCACACCCTTCATTGCAGATTGCCAAAATCATCCAAACAAAAAGGGTAAAACTTCTTTGAACATGGTTAATTTGATACCATCACCTGTAGGTTTTGAGAACAAGACAACGATTCCTGTTAAGGTAGTTACGAGAGCACAAGCAAAGAAGGTTGATGACCAGTTTAGAGTAATGATGAGAATCGAGAAGATGTAAAGACTGACAAGTCTAGCATCAGTCGAGACAACCCATAGAAGGAAAGAAGATCCAAGATGAAGGCTAGACATGAGCAGAAACAAAAGGCTGTAGAGGCTGAGCTGGCAACAGCCTGAGAGCAATTGAAACAGCAAAGGGAAGTTGAATCCTTAAATCAGCAGAGGCGTTGAGGAGTGCAATGTCAGGTTGATCCGTTTTAGTAGACAAAATAATAGAGCCAATTGAGGAAATCTTGCAGGCTTATGAGGCAAGATTGAGGAACAAACACACCCTAGAGCAAACATGGATGACACATCCTTATCCAAAGTTAGAGAAACAGAGACTAGAGATGTGTCAGTAGCTAATTGAAATTGCTGAGGCATTGCTAGAACCTCTGCCTTACTATAGAATAGAAGGAGAGGATAGTTAGACCACCAAGCAAGGAAGACCAAACCCAGACAGAAGTTAGGCTTCAAGAAGCGCTAGAACACAATGAGAGACCATTGCTTGACAATGAGGATCAAAGAATAATTCCCAACACCATTAGGGAAACTTTGAGGTCAGTTTTGTGCCCTGTAAGAAATCATAGAGAGAGAAAACGGTTTCCATTTTTTAAAATAAGGAGAAAGAGCATCGAATCTAAAAAGGAGGGTAAATATGAAAGTTTTTATCAAAGGGGTCACTTTCAAAATTGTGTTGAATATCACTTTCAAACGTGGGCGAACTGTTGCTTTCAAATCTACTTGAAAAATATCCTTCTCCGCTTCCATCTAAAACTCTCCCTCTCAATTTGAGCAGTTTCTCAATCCCTCCAAAACATTTCATTCAAAATTCAAAAGTTCAAAATTCAAAACTAATATATTTCTACACTTTCTCCAAATCTACACCATTTTTATAATTATTATTTCCATCTTATCATTTCTAATATCTAGAACTACAAAAAAACCATGAGCTTTGCTAAAACAAGTTGCTTTTATATAACGATTGGGGGAATTTTATTTATCTTCTTGAAAGAAAATAGGTTTCTGAGCTACAATAATTAAAATCACAAGAATAACCAAAACTCATAGAAGATGTCAAAATTTGGGGATATGGACACCGGCGTTGCGTCTGGAGCGCCCAAAAACCCCAAGGATGACCCCGATCATGCCTCTTTTGGACACCCGGAGAGGTCGAAAAGTCCAAAAAAGGAGAGGTTCATCCGGTAGGGGAATTTAGTGTAGCCCTTCACTGAATTTTCCTACCGGGTGAACCTCCCCATTTTTGGCATTTTCTGGACTTTTTGTCCTCTCCGGGTGTCAAAAAGAGGCATCCAAGAAGGGCTACATCAAATTCGTCTATTGGGTGAACGCCCTCTTTTTTGGACTTTTTTGGACTTTTCCAGCTCTCTGGATGTCCAAAAGAGGCATGGTCGGGGTCGTTCTTGGGGTTTTAGGCACTTTGGACGTAATGGCAGTGTCCAAATCCCCAAACTTTGACCTCTTACATGCATTTTACTAGAGCTAAGGATTTTGCTAGCTACTGAGCTACGAGAGGAAAAAGAGAGTTGAAGTGGTAGAGCTAGATCTAGCTTCTACTAGTTGGAAGGGACATCAAGGGAAGAAGGAGATAAGAGGAGGGGTAAAAAAACAATTGAAAGCAACACCATTTGGGAACTTTAGCACTTTCACCTTGTGAAAGTGATAATTATCTAAACTTTTGTCAAAAGAAAATGTCATTTTAGAAATTTAACTTGATTTTTAAATTTTCAGATTCCGTAACAGAAACTCTTCTCTCATTGGCTGAGAGCACTCTCTCTCTACATGCTAAAAGGCACAAAAATGACCTCAAGACTTCCTTAATGCATGGATGAGTCAATAAAGGACTTTCTACCTTATGTTCCTATCATAGAGGAGCAGTGGCTAGAAGAATTGTGGGAAATTGTGAGAAAGACACAAGAAAAAGAGGAGTCCAAGACAGCTAAGTCGGCACCTTTCTCAGAACTTAATCTGAATAGATCACTTTGGGATGTTGAGTCTAGATCATTTCAAGGGGATGTTGGTTCTATTGCGTCAAAATATAGTAGACCAACATCTTTAAGAAATTTGCCACCATACATGGGAGATTATGAGGCGAAGTTAGAGATCAGAAGATTGTTGTAACAAAGGTTAAGAGGAACGAAAGAATGGATACTAAACACACTTTGATGGACTTATTATCTACGCCAGTTAAGTGCACAATCACATTGGTTGAATTGTTGAAAATCAGACCAAGCATGTGGATGGAGGTAGGTGAATGTCTTGAGAAATTTGGCATCAAAAACTTGAACATTAGCTGAACAACATGGACCAACCGAGATCCAGTACCAAATCTGTACCTATAAACAAGGTTGGAGAGTACTATGAGGGTGAAGATGGCAATACGACATTACCTATTGAGTACAATGGAATTGAAACAAAAGCTATACTTAACAATGGAGTGGGCATTGCCATAGCCACTAAAGAAGTTTGAAAAAAATGGGAAAAACCAGCAATAAGAACGACAAGAAAGACCCATGGGATTACTTGAATCGGTAGTGGTGTCTTCTTGTGGCATAGAGTATGAACATTTTAAGGTCCCTCTCTAACCCTAGACCCTCCTTAAACCTAGAAAAATCTGGAAAAAGACCAAGTGTGGTAAAGAGACATGACTCAATTACATAAGACAAGAATGTCATAAGCAAGCTATTTACAAGGAGCAATGCCTCCCCAGAAATTCAGAAGAAAAATAAGACTATTTTAGAGTTTTGGTCAGAATCCGCGCATAACGGGTCTAGCTCGGGAAGAGATGGTAAAGAGTCTCAACTTGGTTGGAATAAATAAAATTAAAGTAACTAAGAAGAAACTAGGACCAATAGGAATTTGCCAAGTCTTAAAAGGATAAAGTCTCAAGAAATCAAAAAGAGAAAAGATTGGAGGAAATTTTCTTAAAGGAAAAAGATTGAAGGATATTTTGAAAAAAAATTTAGAGTAATAATCTTTTCTTCTTAAATAAAAATTTACTTCTGAAAAATGGAAATAGACCCATTGACTTTGGTGACATAAATAAGAGGAGAATCCCCAAAATATCTACTATGTGTCAAGAGAAGGCTAACCACATGTGCCAAACCTTGCAATATTCCACTCATTCTCTCTCTGACATTGGATTGAGGTCCAAGATACCCCTCTCTCTCCTAAATTCAATTTTTCCATGTAGAATACCTGGTATTTGATCCCCAAGCCTGTATACATACTGTATTTTGCCCAAATGATATATAAACAACCTTTCCCCTTTGCATTTTAGAGGACATTGCTACGCTAATGCACACTTGCCATGCTCAATTTATGCCTTAAGTAACTTCAAGGTTTCCATGAAACCTTGCCCTCTATCTCTACCTCTCTTGAAGACCAAGCCCTTGAGGGTTTTGTGAAGAAAAACATCTTTCCTCCCTCTTCAAGGTGGACACCTCCACTCTCCCTCTTCCTTGAACCTCACAACTCTTCAAGAAGGACCTTCATACAAACTTCCCTCTTGACTTAGAGAAGGTAAAAACCTCATACTTGGAAGCTTTAATGGTGACCTTTCATGCATAGGAAGGATTATGTGCTTATGTGCATGCTTCAATGGAAACCTTGCACTCATAGGAAGCTTTAATGGTGACCTTGCACACATAGGAAGGATTATGTGTTTATGTGCATGCTTTAATCGCAACCTTGCACTCATAGGAATCTTTAATGGTGACCTTGCACACATAGGAAGGATTATGTGTTTATATGCATGCTTTAATGGCAACCTTGCACTCATAGGAAGCTTTAATGGTGACCTTTCACACAAAGGAAAGTCTATGTGTTTATGTGTAACCTTGCACACCTAGTAAGTTTTATGATAACCTTATGTGGTTAGGGTTTAAAATACAATGGAAATGCCTCTTTTTAGTAAGAAAATTTATGGTTATAATCCTCACTTTCAAGCTTTAATGGAAGCGGCTTGAGGTTTATGTACCAACCCTCTTCTTAGCCAAGCTTACATGAGAAGCTTAAGTTCATAGGATAGACATCTCCTTGTTATAACTTCAATAAGAACTTGAGTTTTTTGACCAAGCTTTAAGGGAAAGATTTAGATTCTCATCGTATCTCTAAAGCAAGCCTTAATGGAAAGCTTGAAGACTCATAAATTATAGGGTTATGTCTAAATTCCCTTTGGTTAGAAACTATATTTTTAGTCACCTCTTTCTGAGAGCTTCTTTGCAAAGCTTATTACCTTTAAACTAGGGACATATGGTAGTCATCCCCCATGTCTTCACTAAGCTTCAATAGGAAGTGGTGCTAGAAATTATAGGAAGACCTTCTTTGGATCTTGGACTAGCTTCCAATGGAAAGTTAGATACCATAAGAGAAAGTAGTTGCCCAAGCTACAATGGAAGATAGTTAAAGTTTGGTATTGAAAAGTAAGTTTTAAGTTGTCTAATTCATGTTCGTTTGTAATTACGGGGATGGGGGAGCAAGGGGAAAACTTCACGGGATTGGCACCCGGGTTATTTGAACCAAAAACTCCACAAGCTTCCATGGAAATGCCCAATGGATGGAAATGGATTGCAAAAACTTGGGAACGTACAAATCGTGGGTCAACTTATAACTTGACATTTCCGCAGAAACCTAAACTACTCAAACAATTATGGAAACTCCGCTTGTTTTTGGTAATAAGCTAGTTGATAATTAATTAAAGAAAAATAGGGATTAAGATTGGTAATTCAAAGAACCCATGGAAATTACTAACTACGAGTCAAAATGAACCTTGAAAGGTGTGCCCATTGCACAACATATAATCAAACTATGAGTTTTAAAGTTTGTTTGGAAATGACCCGAACCCGGAAGGGAACTTCTTGGGGTCAATTTGATTGAAAGGCTGGACCAGTGATTAATTTCTTGGGGAACTTGAGGGAGATGGGTCCTGTTCGGCTACGACAGTGTAACCATCTTGTGAAATATACCTAGGTCATTCATGCCCAAGGAATAAGGGATGAATGGGCTCTTTTATTTTGTTGGCCCCAGCCAGGCAAAATGCCCGTGGTTTGTATTAGAAATCGGCCATAATCCGGGTTGGCCTAATGCCAATAGATGGATGAGGAACTCTTGGTCAGGGAGGATGTTGTGAAGTGAATGAAGAAATTTTGTTCGGTTTGATTGCTTAAAAAGGAATTGGAAAGTCTAGGAACCTAGGGGCTATCCTGTACAACTATCACCAGATGGTGCTATACCTCTCAAAAATGTTTAAGAAGGAATATTTATATTAAATTAGAAGAGCCTTTTTCAAACACTTAAAATCTAGAAAATATTGTGAAGGTGCTGCCATTTTGATGGCTGGTACTTGATTATCTCGGACTTGGTTCAAGTGAGATGAATTGGTTGAAACTTCTTGTGTTGCATGATTAGTTAGGAGAACTACATACCTAACTATTTTATCAGATAGAGGTAAAGAAATGAATTAAAAAGTTTCTAAATAAAGAACTAGTGGGAACAGCAAGATTAATTTCCCTTAACGAGGGTATGCAATTTGATTGCATGCTGCTTGTTGGTCTGACGTTGTCTGATAAACTGTGTTCCCTGATTTTGTAGTAATTAGTACTACCTAGGGAAGGGATTATTCATCAAATGGTTTGGTGGGTGGGTGGAATCCGGAGGGTCAGTTGGCTGAATGTTGAATTAAATCTTTAAATTAATGTTAGGTTTACGAGGAAGAAAATGGGTAATGGGGACGAGAGTAACCGAGTAGGATTTTTAAAAATCATTCTTCTTAGGGGAAAGTGGTAACTGACGTGCCTGCTAGTCAGGAAAAAGGGGTTATCACCATGAACCAAGGAAGAACAAGAAGTCAATACCAAACCTTCAAGTATAAGATCAAGAGAATCAAGACAATGATCCACGAATTCGTGTGCGAATAATAGAAAGCAGACAAAGCCAGATTATTTATAATAAAAGAGTAGAATCATCAATCAAGGGATTTACCCCTTGGGTAGGCATTCGAGATAGGCCGGGGTCCTGTCTGGGTGTCAGTCCCAAGTGCGAGGGATACCTGCTGATAACGTAGTCCATTTCCTGGAACGGTTTGGAGGACTAGGGAAGTTGGGTACGGTCGAGTTTGGGGTATGGCCCTCACAAGTGGTATCAGAGCCAAGGTTTTCAATTGGACCTCAAATATTTTAATCCTTGAAAAGTTACATTTTTTATGCACCCAATCGAAGTATCATTAGCAAAGAATTTCTTTTGCTTAAATTATTATAGAAAATTCTTGATGAAAGCTTTTTTTTAAAGATGGGCGTGGAATCAGAAAGAAGAAGAAGCTTATCAGATAATCATTGAATAAATGGAATCAACCACTTTAGAACAAAGGAGTGCTATGATGGCACATTTGGATGAACTTTTCTTTCCTAATGAAAGTAAAAATAGTGGAAATTTTGCTGATATAAAATGGATAGAGACAGAGGACGACAAGATTACTCAAATAAGTGTTTGGAGACATAAATATTTTTTTGAAAAACCTACGCCTAGTCATGATCCAGGAAAATTTGGGATTTGGACCAGAAAGATATTGTGGTTTCAAAACCTATGCCCAAAATTTAGCCAGATTATTTATAATAAAGAGTAGAATCATCAAATCAAGGGATTTACCCCCTTGGGTAGGCATTCGAGATAGGCCGAGGTCCTGTCTGGGTGTCAGTCCCAAGTGCGAGGGATACCTGCTGATAACGTAGTCCATTTCCTGGAACGGTTTGGAGGACTAGGGAAGTTGGGTACGGTCGAGTTTGGGGTATGGCCCTCACAAGTGGTATCAGAGCCAAGGTTTTCAATCCTGGACCTCAAATATTTTAATCCTTGAAAAGTTACAATTTTTTATGCACCCAATCGAAGTATCATAAGCAAAGAATTTTTTTGGCTTAAATTATTATAGAAAATTCTTGATGAAAGCTTTTTTTTAAAGATGGCGTGGAATCAGAAAGAAGAAGAAGCTTATCAGATAATCATTGAATAAATGGAATCAACCACTTTAGAACAAAGGAGTGCTATGATGGCACATTTGGATGAACTTTTCTTTCCTAATGAAAGTAAAAATAGTGGAAATTTTGCTGATATAAAATGGATAGAGATAGAGGACGACAAGATTACTCAAATAAGTGTTTGGAGACATAAATATTTTTTGAAAAACCTACGCCTAGTCATGATCCAAGAAAATTTGGGATTTGGACCAGAAAGATATTGTGGTTTCAAAACCTATGCCCCAAATTTTGAGAGAAAACTATTGCTCCTTACATTCAATTTACCCCACAAAAAGATTTGTATCCACTCAAACCCTCAAAAGTTAGAAGGACCCTTTCTGCATTCTCCTTGGAAAGAAATTGGGGAAGCTATTTGTAGCTGATCTTCTCTTTCCAGGAAAGAGCTTATATCCTTATTTCCTTATCCAGATTTCTGGATACCTTGAAACCAAGAATGTAAATCGCTAAGGATAGGTACTGGATCTTTTGTACACATCCCTTCTAATAGTAATTTTGTATACATACTTATCTTTCAAATCAAAGATTATCTTTTAAATCGTACTATCTATTGAAAGTCTCAAAATAAATAAAGTTTCAAATTTTAAGTCTCCGTATGATAAAGATCTGTCTTGATTACCAACGAGTCAATTGGTATTCTGATATGTAAAAATTAGATTGACAAAGTTGTGAGCTTTTTAGTATTGATAAGATGCTAAAAGTGAGATGTAATGTTCCTCACAGAACTAAACCATGCCTCCCAAAAGATCTACTCCTAGAGAAAGAGGAACTCCCACTCCTACTACAGATCAAGCTCCTCTTGTAGCAGAAATGGATAATTCTAGAACTCAGACTGACATTCCGAAGGAAGATTTTGGAAGAGATAAAGACCTTAGTTCACTGCTCAAGTCATTCCAACCTGAAGCTTTTTCAAGAGAAGGTCCAAACATGGAAAAAGGGTTAGAAGAATGCATCATCTCCATGGATGACTATTTTGCCTTGGCTAAGTATAATTATCTTACCCAAAGCATCATGGGTAGAGCCAAGTTAATGGGATCAACAAAGGTATGGTGGAAGTTGAACTGCCAGTCAAGAGGCATGGCAGAAGGCACCCAGAGTTGGGAGGAATTACAGCGTTGCCTGAAGGAATGATATTGGCCCTTGAATTACTCAACTAAAAAAATGAATGAGTTTTTAGCCTGTGCTTGGAGAGGAAGAGCTATTGACATCTATTATGAAGACTTTGTCAGACTTTCTAGATATGCCCCTTTGATCAGTGAAGAGCAAAAGCTCAACTGCTTCATCTTTGGTTTGGAAGGAAAACTCGCAGATAAAGTAGAGGCTCTACGCCCTGCAAATCTAGCAGATGCATTAATACAAGCAAGATTTGTAGGATGTTCTCCATTATATCAAGTGCATGTACTACTTCCTTTTATCTATGCTTCCACATTTACATGTTTGCATCTTGTCATTTGAATTCTAACAGTGCATAAAATTTATGAAGTTCTAACATTTCCAATTTAGATGCTATAAATTTTTCAAACTTCTAGTATCTTGTGTCTTCTCTTTGAGTTTGGTCTATTAGTTGGCTTTAAGTAGGTATCAAGACCTTAGGCTAAACTAGGCCACTTAATTTCTCACTTTAATTCCTAAATAGTCTATTAATTGTAGTAACTTTAGTAATGTTTTAGGCTATGAGGATATAGTTCTCTCTAGTTTTTCCACCTAAGTGTGACTTGTGTTATGGAAGCCCATGTGTTAAGCTGGTATTTGAGACCTCGAGTCTCCTGGCTAGTTTATGCTCAAGCTGGTATTTGAGACCTTTAGTCTCCCAGCTTTGAGACCTCGAGTCTCCCAGCTACTTGTAGAAACTATGACAACACAACAAAAAAAAACAAAGAAAAAAAAAAGAAAAAAAAAGGAGAAAAAGAAAAGATAAATCAAATAGCACAAACTTCCTTGTATTTTATGTGGATCACACTTAAGTGGTATAAGTGACAAGACCACTAGTCCTTAGAGCCCGACGAGCATTCCTAGGGTTAACTACTCTTTAGTTGACATTTTTAATTAACGTTGGTCAATCTAGTACTTACTTTATCCTAGCTCTTGTGTACTTCTCTTAGAGTCGACGTAATAGATCCTAACTCAATTGCATTTTATTCAGGTACTACGCTTGTTCTAGTTGGCAATGTTACAATTCATGATTTTGTTTTTGCATTTCCTAGAATATCATGTATGCATCTCACTTATTGCACACATGTACATGTTGCCTTTGAGCTTTTACAATGTTGTTTTTCTTCTGACACATGTACTTCTTCGTGGATCCTGATGTTGAACTGTTATATTCTGAGGACGAAATCTATCAGGAAGGGGGGCATGCTAACCACTGGCATCCACTTTTAGTAGTCATGGGCAGGGCTTGTCGATCCAATCCAATAGGAAAAGGGTAAGAGTGATCGCGATGAGAGGCACTCTAACATGAACATTCAAGGGTTAGTTGGCTAAGTATGGGTGTCCAGAGTGTGAATGGTGCGAGCTCATATAAAAGTCACCTAAACCTAAAAAAATCATTCGCTCATTTGTGCAATGCAAGAAGAGTGCTCTTGCTCAATAGTGTGTGTGTGTGTGTGTGTGCTTGAGAGAGAGAGAGAGAGAGAGAGTGAGGAGACGCGAGAGAGAGAGAGAGAGGAGTGATCGAGGTTGCAAGCACGACGGCGGCGAGGTGGTTGTGCGGGCGTAGCGGAGCTCCTTCTTCTTTGCGGCGAGGAATCCTCCACGATAGCAAGCGTAGAGCGGTGAGTGACACACCATCATCATCTTTGAGCTTACTAGTTTAGGCTAGTTGCGTGCTTGGAGCCATCTGTGGCTCGCCCACAGTGCTAGGCAAGGCCATTGCTTTGATACATGTGGCAAAAGCCCACAGGAAACTTTGAACACTGCATCTTACCCAAAATACAGCCTTCAAAAGGATGCTTCAGAGGTGCGTCAGGAGGGGGCAAAGAAGCAACCATATTAGATTTGTATAAATGCAACAAATTGGCAAAATTTGGATGCTCAAAACGTGCATGCCAAAGTTTTGCATCATGAATCGTACATCTGTCATCCACAAATTTCACAACAAGACTAAGTCTAGACAGTGCAAATATAGACAAAAGGTTCTTTTTGATCCCATGCATATAAAGTGCATCAACAAGTGTGAAAGAACTACCATTTGCAGTAGTTAACACAATCTTTCACCCCTTGGACCAAAAACAAGACTTTGTTGGCACAAGTGACTGTATTCCCATGAGGGACAAACTCGAGAGAGGTAAACAAGTCACGATGTGAGGTAATGTGCTTTGTAGCACCACTGTCAAAGTATTGATAGGCGCTAATGTGGAGTGTGTAGGAGTGTGAGAGAAGAGGGAATTGGGGAAAAAGGAGAAGCTGCACAGCACAGTGGGTTAGCGGAGAGGAAAGTGAGAGAGTAAGTCAACTCTCTCACTTTCTCTCCCTATATTGATTAGGGGAAAAAGTAAGCAAGGGTGATTTCCCACGGCCACCTGGGCTACACCCCAACAACCTCCCACTTGAAGGTCATGGTGGCCAATAGTGGCATCGGTATAGTTAGTCTATACAAAGTTGATGAAGCATTGCCTAGGATTCATCCTACACCCATAAGTTCTATGCAATGTGTAAATCGCTCCGAGGCTAGGCTCTTCGTAACAGCATCTCCGGGATTGTTGTCGGTGTGGTCTTTGACAAGCTCGATGCGCTTGCCAGCCAATGCATCTCGTATGACATGGTATCTGACTTCTATGTGTTTCGAATTTGAGTGAAACACCGGATTCTTTTCCAAAGCAATGGCACTCTGATTATCACAATGCAGTACTGGAACCTCTGAATGCCCAAATCTCCCACTAGACGAGCTAACCATATGGCTTCCTTGCTTGCGTCGGGCGCAGCAACATATTCTGTCTCAATGGTAGATGAAGACGTGCAATCTTGGAGACACGATCTCCAAGTGGTAGTTGCTCCAACAAACATGAACACATAGCCAGACGTGTATCTTCTACAATCCACGCAACCCGCATAATCCGCATCCGTGTAACCTACAATAGATGCATCATTGTTTTCGAAGCGTAAACACTTGCTGGTTGTACCCTTCAAGTATCTAAGGATTTTCTTCACTCCTTCCCAATGCTTCTTGCCCTAGGGTTTTCCGTCTACCTACTAACCACTCCCACTGCATGTGCAATGTCTGGTCTTGTGGCTACCATAGTGTACATTAAACTGCCAACTACTGAAGAATATGGCACTTTCGTCATTTCTTTTTTCTCAGCAATTGTCTTGAGAGAATCGTCCTTGCTAAGTTTGGAGTATGTCTGCATTGGGGTACTCAGCGACTTCCCCCCTTGCATACTGAACATTGCAAGATTTTGTGGATGTACTTTTCTTGGGATAATTCAAGAATTCCACGTTGCCTGTCTCTCTTGATTTGCATACCAAGAAAATAATTGGCATTTCCCAAATCTTTCATGGAAAACTAAGTGCTTAGCATCTTTTCCAACTAATCGATTTCATCAATTGATTTGCCAGCGATAAGAATATGATCTACGTACAAGATCAAGATGATTAAAGAACCAATGTTCAACCTCTTTGTGTATAAGCAGTGATCCTCTTGACTTCTTATGTAACCCTAAGACTGCATGAATTTGTCGAATTTTTGATACCATTACCTTGAACCTTGCTTTTTAAGTCTACAAATCAATCCTACCCGTGTTGGCTTTTGGGTGTCACGTACAAAACCCTCTGGTTGTTTCATGTAGACATCTTAACCTAGATCCCCATGAAACATTGTTTTCACCTCCATTTGGACAAGTTCCATGTCCTGGATAGCAACCAAGCCAAGCACAGTGCGATTGTAGTCATCTTGACTAATGGAGAGAAAATCTCATCAAAATCCACACCTTTTTGCTGCTTGAAACCCTTGGCAACCAGGCGAGTCTTGTACCTAGGCTTGAGATCTTCCGCTGTATACTTCTTCTTGTATACCCACTTGCAAGGTAAAGCATTTTTGCCTTTTGGTAATTCAACCAAATCCCATGTTTCATTAGCCACAATCAAATTGTATTCTGATTGCATAGCCTATTCCCACTTAACGCTATCGTCCATTTGTATAGCTTCTTTGTAGCAGGTTGGCTCTCCATCGTCAGTGACCAAAATGTGGTGTATACCTGGCTTAAACCACTCTGGTGCACGTGATACTCTTACAGAGCATCTCAATGCCTGACTGCTGGACTCTGCTCTCTCCAGAGCAATGGTAGTATCTTGTACTTCAGGATTAGGTGCAACACTATTGAACTAAGTTGGTTCGGAGGATACATCCTCAAAAAGAACGCGTCTATCCTCAAATTCTTTAATGTGCATTTTTGATTCATTGAAAATCACGTGTAAGCTACGGATGACTTTGTTGGATTCTGGGTGCTAGAGACGATAACCCATCTCTCCATTTGCACCATAGCCGACACCATAGCCGATAAAAATGCATTTGTGTGACCTGGGATCTAACTTGCAATGAAGTTCTTTGGGCACATGTGCATATGCCTCACATCCAAATACACATAAATCGTCATAGCTTGGTGTTTTCCTAGTTTATAGTTCCTTTGGAATTTTGAAATTCAAAGAAGAATTAGGTGACCTGTGAAGGGGATTGGGGAGCACCACAGACGGAGAGAGAGAGAGAGAGAGAGAGAGAGAGAAGGAGACACACACACAGATATGGGTGGGGAGACTGTGAAGTGGCAGCTCCCTCTATACAGTATACTCACTATAAGTATAGGGTAACAGTGGGCGGGCGCCCATGATCTAGGCGACCGGTCAAGGCACATAGGCCTTAACCCCAACAACCTCCCACTTAAATGCCAATGTGCCTTTAAGCAAGATCTAATAGTGTACAACTAATAGAAGGTGAGATATTCTCTCAACCTATGCCCACTGACTCTCGATGAGCTAGTGCATCCGGCTTTACTGATAGACAAACATCTCGCTGCTGCGGAAGCCACACAGAGCTAGCTCCAAGCTCTGCAAATAGTCTACAAGAGCTCATGCACTCCTGCAAGTATCGGTCCAACACCTGCAAACCTCCCCTATGCTCTATGCCGATCATCTGTCAACAAACGACTGACAACCCCAGCTGCAAATGCTCCCACTGCAGCTGCGATATCCGGTCTCAAGATCAACATCTCATACATGAGACCACCGAATGCCGATGCAATGCTAGCGGGCCCTGCTAGCTCTACGGAGCATGCATCAACATATATATCCCTGGCAATAGGCATCTTTGACTGACAAGGTGTGTCAGCCACATGCATCTCCTGACTATCCGTAAAAGACGCATCAACCTGTCATGCAACCTCAAAGCAAACCAGCTGCTCTAGATGTCTGCTGGAAGACATATCCTGCACAACTATACCCCCATGCTCACTGTCGAGCATAGAAAGGAATGACTGCATAATCGCTGGCATCTCAGTCTCCTCTACAATCATCCACTGCAAACATGACCACTCAATCTGCTGTGACTCACTAGAGCTCTCATGCTCTAACTCCGTATGCATAGACTCTTGCACAATGTCCTCCTGTCGTGACTCACTAGAGCAAGACCTCTCTACCTGTCTATCCTGCATAGAAGTATCTCGCACAACTGACTCTCTGCTTTGCTCAGTCACTAGCAAATCATGCATATCTGACTCTGCCACCTCTGTGTGTGACTGCTCAAGTCGTGCCCCAACTGTGTGCACAACGAGCTCACTACTCTGCACTCCATGCAAAGTACCCTGCAACCCATGAGCAAAAGAGACTCGCCTGCTCTCTCGCTCTCTACCTAGCTACGTGATCACAGAGACAACACCGTCTCTCGCGTGATCCACATGCAATGGGTAACCTGTACCACTCTTGGCACCTCTCGCAATCACTAGCAAACCCAAATGCATCACAAAATCTCACTCTCGTAGCGAAATCTGACATCCACAATCTCTAAGCTGACCAATCGAGATCAAACTCACTGTCAAATCTGGTACATAGCGCACATGTCGTAACAAGTAAGATGCACCACTCGGTAATGATAGTCTCACATCTCCTGCACCGGCTATCGCATGCACCGATCCATCGGTCAAACGTACACTGCCAAGCATCCCGCTAGAATAGCTACAAAACCATGTACGATGCGGCGTGACATGAAACATAGCATCTGCGTCTAGCAACCACTGCGAAGGGAGTGCACTATCCACATGTATAGCATCTTGTGCATAGCTCGAGGTAAAAGTGACATCCCCGTCACTAGTATACTTCGACACTACATGTGCCTCAACTGTCAAAGCAACTGAGTCCATGTCATCACTACATACATCTCTGAGACTGCCATGTCTCCTACGATGTTGCATACGACAAAAACAACGCCGTCTAACGTGTCCAGAATGACCACAATACCAACATGTCACCTGTCGGCGTGCTCGTGAATGTACATGTCTCACACGAGTCCGTGATGACTCAGATCTATCATACATGTCATGTAATCTACGCCAGAGTGCTCTCAAAGTAGTCTCATACATAACAAGAGCATATACAGATTCCGCAAGGTGCAAAGAGAGTGTAGATAGTGCCATCTCCTCTAGCTCCTGCCACTGATCGTAAGACATGTTTGAAGGTCTACCTACATCACCACTCAATGGTCGATGCAACCCTCGTTGTGTCAATGCATCAAGCATACACTCTCTCCATGCCACACAGTCTGACCCATCAAACACGCGCATCTGTGAGAGGTCACAATCTGATCGATCACCTGTCTCTGCCATGAGTACAAGTAGCAAGCTAGATAGCAAAACCACCTCACCAACAACACCTGGAAACTGTCTACCAATATGGCCAGAAACACAATGTAAAACCTGTGAGACACACTCCAAAATAGAGCTCCCGCAATGTCAACCAAATCAGCCCTAAACTGGCTCGAATCGCATCAACAAAAGTCTGCAAATATGGCTCAAACCCTGATGCAAACTTGCACCAATAACCGTGCAAAACCTTGCACAAAATCACAAGTCAATATGACTCAATCGTGCATAAATATCTGACAAAATTTTTGCAGAGTCTCCTTTGTAACTGGAGCAAAATCTCAACAGTAAACCTCAAAGAGACAATAATATATGCCACAATAGCCAATCCGAGAATAAACTCGACTGGAATCACCTCACAAAGTCATACATATGAGCATACCCGATCTTGCCGGAGTACCCACTTAAAGGCGACTGTGCCTTTAAGCAAGACAACCTAGTCTAAAGACTACAAAAGGTGAGAGAAAACCGCTCTCAACCGATGCCCACTGACTGGCTGTGATCGTGTGCATCCGGCTGTCCTGCTCCCGTGTAAGTCCATACACCACTAGACGTACCGCACACGTACTGCAAGTATGTACCCAATACCTGCATATCTCCCTCGTGCACTATGCCATCATCAGTCAACAAACGACTGACAACCCCAACTGCAAATGCTCCCACTGCAGCTGCGATATCTGGTCTCAAGATCAGCATCTCATACATGAGACCACCGAATGCCAATGCAATGCTAGCGGGCCCTGCTAGCTCTACGGAGCATGCATCAACATATATATCCCTGGCAATAGGCATCTCTGACTGACAAGGCGTGTCAGCCACATGCATCTCCTGACTGTCCGCAAAAGACGCATAAACCTGTCGTGCAACCTCAGAGCAAACCAGCTGCTCTAGATGTCTGCTAGAAGACATATCCTGCACAACTATATCCCAATGCTCACTGTCGAGCATAGAAAGGAATGACTGCATAATCGCTGACATCTCAGTCTCCTCTGCAATCATCCACTGCAAACATGACCACTCAATCTGCTGTGACTCACTAGAGCTCTCATGCTCTAACTCCGTATGCATAGACTGTTGCACAACGTCCTCGTGTCGTGACTCACTAGAGCAAGACCTCTCTACCTATCTATCCTGCATAGAAGTATCTCGTACAACTGACTCTCTGCTTTACTCAGTCACTAGCAAAGCATGCATGTCTGACTCTGTCACCTCTCTGTGTGACTTCTCAAGTCGTGCCCCAACTGCAAATGTATAAGGTATACAAGTCAGTGGGTGCCCAGACTCTGGGCGGCCGAGCAAGGCATAAACGCCTATATCCCAACAACCTCCCACTTAAAGGCGACTGTGCCTTTAAGCAAGAGAACCTAGTCTAAAGACTACAAAAGGTGAGAGAAAACCTCTCTCAATCGATGCCCACTGGCTGGCTGTGATCGTGTGCATCCGGCTGTTTTGCTCCCGTGTAAGTCCATACACCACCAGACGTAGCGCACACGTACTGAAAGTATGTACGCAATACCTGCATATCTCCCTCGTGCACTATGCCATCATCAATCAACAAACGACTGACAACCCCAACTGCAAATGCTCCCACTGCAGCTGCGATATCCGGTCTCAAGATCAACATCTCATACATGAGACCACCGAATGTCGATGCAATGCTAGCGGGCCCTGCTAGCTCTGATACCAATTGAAGGGGATCGGGGAGCACCACAGAGGGAGAGTGAGAGAGAGAGAGAGAAGGAGACACACACACAGATATGGGTGGGGAGACTGTGAAGTGGCAGCTCCCCCTATACATTATACTCACTATAAGTATAGGGTAACAGTGGGCGGGCGCCGATGATCTGGGCGACCGGTCAAGGCACATAGGCCTTAACCCCAACAACCTGTTGATGATGTGAACTGCTGATAGAACAGCTTCCCTCCAAAACTCTGGTGTAAGCTTCGCCATAGACATCATAGAGATAACTTACTCTTGAATTGTCCGATTCATTCTTTCAGCTATCCCATTATGTGCACGTGTGTTTGGAGCAGTAAACTGCCGACAAATGACTCTTTGATTACAAAAATCCTTGAACTCCATGAAGACGTATTCTCCACCATTGTCCGTGCGAAAAGCTTTGAGCTTTTTTCTTGATTGGTTCTCAACCATGGCAAGGAATTTTTGGAATTTTGAAAAGACCTCTTCCTTACGCTTAAGGAGATACACCCACACCTTTTTGGTAGAATCATCTATGAGCGTGAGAAAGTAGTCCCCCCCCCCCCCCCCCCCCCCCTTTCGAGTTTTTTGTGGCATTGGACCACACAAATCACTATGCACTAAGTCTAGGGGTTTGCCTAGTTTCTTGTTTAATGGCAAAGATGTTAACCTAATCTGTTTGCCGCCGTATAGACAATGATCACACAATGGAAAGTCCGTGTAATCTAACACAGGTAAGTTGCCAAAATACTAAAGTGTTTTCATTCCCTTTTGGCTAATATGCCCTAGCCGACTATGCCACAACACGGTAGATGGCAGCTCGGAAACATAGATAGAGTGTTCGTTAACACTCAAAACAAACATAGAGTACAGAGATCCGTTTTTACGACCTTTCATGATGACAAGGTTGTTCTTGGGGATCAACCAAGAATGATTATCAAAAACTGTAGTGTAGCCAATATCATCCAATTTCCATATAGAAAGCAAGATTTTTGTAAGCTTGGGCACATGTCTGACATTCTACAACACAAAAGTAGTGTCATTATGCATCTGAAGTTTTACATCACCAATGCCAATAATGTCAAGCTCATAGGAATCACCAATCTTGACTAT
The DNA here is from genome assembly GCF_014529385.1 of Adiantum capillus-veneris. Taxonomy (NCBI): domain Eukaryota; kingdom Viridiplantae; phylum Streptophyta; class Polypodiopsida; order Polypodiales; family Pteridaceae; genus Adiantum; species Adiantum capillus-veneris. The sequence continues at coordinate 31,298,258 of NC_140934.1, read as the reverse complement.
GCCATGCATGGATGCATAAGAGGAAAACCACTCTCTATGCGGTGTGACATGAAAACTTGCACCAGAATCAAGAATCCAGTTTTGTGCATAACCCTCAACCCTGTGCAGCCAAAGCATCTGCAGTAAGATCTGAAGTGAAAATGAGGACATCTGAGGGATCTCCTATCACCTCTGCATTTATCTCTTTTGGCATAATGATTATCACTGGAGGAGGAGCATTTTCTACTGTAGCGGTAGATATGGGAGACTCAACCACATTCAGCTCCTCAATCTTTACCGTACTTTTGCTTTTGCCAGATTATCCTTTTGCATGTTTTTCTGATCTCTTAGGAAAATGCGACAATCCTTTTTGTAATGGCCCTTCTTGTGGCAATAGTAACACTCGACCTTTGTGGCACTACGGTCTCTACTTGAGTTCATTTGTCTACTAGGACTACGAGGATTTCGCTCTCTACTTTTGCTTTTGTATTTGTTCCTCTCACGGCCTCTTGCCTTCGTTCAATTTCTAGCCATATATGCATCTCCCTGACTAGCACGGTCGAGAGTTTTATGTCAAATTTCTTCAGTGAGAAATCAGTGACAGCATTGAACACTAACTTACCATTCGGAGTTGAATTTCTAATGGCTGTGAAAAAGATGTCCCATGAACTAGGTAGAGAGCATAACAAGAATATAAACTTGAGTTCATCATCAAACTTCTTAAAGCCATGAGATGTCAATTGACTAAATAAGGAGTTGAACTCATTTAAGTGACCAGAAACTGTGCTACCTTCTTAGCTTCATAAGCTTTTTCATGAGAAAAACTTTTCTGGATGCACTTTTGCTCTCCCATGCTGAACATAAGCTTTCCCAAAGTTCCTTGGTTGTTGTCTTTCCTATGATAGTGAAGAACACTGACTTGACTAGATGTTGACGTATCGTAGCCATGGCTCTCGCATCCAAAAGCTCCCACTGAGATTGCATATAGTCATCTTCCTCTGCACACTCTTTCAACGGTTCTGATAGGCTTTTGTTTGTCAAAACTTCTTTCATGCGCTCTTTCCACATGGTGAAGTTGCTACCATCGAACTTGTGAATGAAATACTCCTCCTTTTCTGAAGAAGAAGCCATCGCTGCAAGAGGGCCCTTGAGAGGTGCAAAACTATGGCGAGAAGCTGCAGAAATTTTGGGCAGACTAACCTTTGTATTGGGAGTAACATCTCAACCAAAATAGGTTCAAAAGTGGCAACAATGAAAGTCACGACTCGCGGGAAGGTAATCCGGCAGAGCCTCCTTTGTATGAGGAGTCAAAACTCAACTCAAAAGACGTATAAATGTGCCAACTGCACTAACTGGGTATCTACAACACAAAACCACTGCTGTATGACCACCAAATCGGCGTCAAAAGCATATGAAATCGTCCAGATACATTTCCTATGGCGAGGGTACCGTAAAAGGGGAACTCCAACTACCTGTATCATGGAAGGTGTCTCAACATTCGAGCACACCCCAGCTCAAAGAAAACCTCATGCTATTGACCAAAGGCTAATGCAAACACAAATGGACTATCCATAGTCTTAGAAAGGGATCTTCCAGTTTGAGTCTCAGAAACGGCCAGGAAAAACTACCAAAAATAGCAAAAAAAGGCTCCATATGTAGTACAGTGGGCAGTGTCCACAACTCAACGTACACGAGTAGGGGCTTTCCAATCAACGAGCAAAGAAAATCAAGCGAAGCCATTTTTGAGCAAATATGTGCAACAACCTTGACAAATTGACGTGAGTGCAAGATAAATTGAAGAAAATACTCATGTCATTTTGATATTTTGATAATCGTTGCACAACCAAGACATCAAAGCAATTAATGTCCACCACATAATGTAAAAGGTGTTTAAGATTTTTAGTGACAATTAAATAGTAAAAAGCCATTAAACCCATGAAGTCAACGCACTTGTCAAGGAGAAAAATCCATTAGGAAATCAAACCTGACATTCAATTTAATTTTTTCTCAAAAAAACACTAAAGTCCAACTGGCCCCTCATATGTGAACCCGTTGCAAAGGTAGGGTTGTGTTCTCGGACAAGCACTCTTTGTGTAGACCTCTCTACTCAAAGTACTCTCTTTGACTACCTCTCTGTTCAATGCTTCTCTCCCATCTCGCTTCACTTGTCTTCATCTCGCCTAGCTCAGCAGGTCTTCTCTAATAGCTCTCAGATTGATGGTGGTGTCGCTCGGTCCATTGTAGCCTAGCCTCAAGGGATGTGATTCCAACAAGGAAGAGGAGCTCATAGGTTGGGATTCGGGCAGCGACCTTGAGCAACCAATCGAGAGTGAGTCTAGCTGGCAATGTGTTGTCCTCTCTCTCACGCACACACACTCGGGCAGCAGCTCGGCAGGTAGCGAGCATCTCGGCATAATCGAGCAATCAAAGAGAGGAAATGGAATTGTGTGGTGGTGTGTGCACACGCGCGCGTACACCCACACACACAGTGAGAGTAGCTTGGGGGGAGCAAAGCGAATTGCAATGAAGCGGGCAGAAGCTCGGGCTTGAGAGCATTGACAAAAGAGTAGAAGCAAGCACTTGGAGCCGTGAGCAGGGCACGAGCTTGTGAGTAAAACCCATCAATTGCAACAGGCGAAATCTAGACAGAGCAGGTCATCGAGACACACACACACGCACAGAGTCTCAAGCCGCGTCAAATCCTGCAAGTCAACAGTCTATGGAGATTAAATTGATTTTTTTTATTTTTGAACCTCAATTCCTTGTGTGCGAGGGACTTTTCCCACCATCATTGATCGATTCTGAGTCTCGAGCTGGAGTAGAGAGATACCGCCTTTGAGAGATACCGTGAGGAGAGAGAGAGAGAGAGAGAGAAGAGGTAGAGAGAGAAATTCAAAACAGTGATTGCATGTATGCACATCCGGCTTCGACATCAACATCAACTTAATTTTTGGGCATCAAGCCGACTTACTCTCGGTTTTTCGACATCGAGTATATTTGCTCTCAGTCTCCGATTTTTGACACACACACAGTGTATGTGCACCTTTTTTTGGCATTGATATCGACCTCAACCTCGGTGAATTTCCTTGACACCGGCTTTGAGCATAGGCGTCTGTGGCTACTCGTCTAGCCACTCCCGTCCGACGCTACTCGACATTCTTACACATTGCGGTGGATTCCTGGATATCCGACCTGACACAGATTTCAGACGGATGGTTTTTTCCACGATCAACGGTTGTGCTTGCCACATGCACGGGTGAGGTACCTCTACGATAGAGGAGTGACACCCGGCATTGGCACCGATCGCGCTGTACGGCATGGTTTTTGGCTACGACACCTTTGGCGGCTATTCGACTATCATATTTTTGTCCGACGCCAAAAATTGGCACATAGCGATATCGACATGCAGGTTACAAGTTACAGGGGGTTTTTCAGCCTATTCACACACAAATTCTCTAGATTACCAGACACAACGCTTTCACAGGCAAATTGGCAGTCATTTTGATAGCAAATTCTCTGCAAACAGATGTGTTGACATATGCATTTTGTTGTGAGCACACCTAGTGCTATTGAGCTCTTTTGAGAGTAGATATCCCCGTAGGATCACTTTTACTACATGCAGCAGTTATTGGCGTCTATTTGAGCGCGGTTTACTCATGGAGTCTTACCGTGTGGCGAGCGAGATTTTTCGAGCAAAGGATAATCTGAGCAAATGAATGAATAAATAGATAGATCATTTGAAGTTTTCCTTGGAAAAATCAACTATTCAAGCTCCACCTCTAGGGAGTTACACCTCTAGGGAGTGGTATATTTTGATTATATATGTGTAACTCAAGTGCGATCCAGTTTTTTTGAGTGAAAAAAAACGAATGAGTCCCTCAACAAGAGCCATGGCATCTATGGAAGGATAAGGGAATTGTGGGGCATGATGTGGGATTCTTTTAGACAGAATGGGAAAATAAATATGCTATATATGTGTCCATGGGGTGCTGATAGGACAACTATAGCCAATGAGAGAGAAGGATTATTTCTTTGCTATCCTAGGAACACATCCTAAGGCTATGTTCAAGGGAGTTTCCTCTATGTCTCTTGCTTTGATTGGCAAAGCAAGTTTATGTTGGTTGTCATGCCTACCAATTCTTGGGGGTTACATCATAAACAATGGTCTTCCATCATGCATTTGTGCAGGAAGATCGAAGTGAGAACTCAGAGCTTCGTGGCTAACAAAACAACCAATAGGAAATTTTGGGTTAGACCTTTCTATGCACCTACATCCACCCTTTGTGAGCCTTATGCCTTCATATAAACTTAGCTTAAGTACCGCTACATATCATCTTTGTTGTTCAAGATTATAGCCTACGTTTCAATATTTTTCTCATTTATAATGAGCCACAAATCTGTCATTCTCTTGCATAGTATTCACAAAAAATTGAAATTAGCATATTTTTACCCGTGCAAATGATGAGTGCTATTTCAGATGGTTGCAAAGGCTATCTCTCCATTTTGGGTTGCTGCTATTGATGAAAACCCCAAGTGGTATATTAGTCGCATTATCGTTGTCTACAATTTATCTTGTTATTTTGTGCCTTTCAAATAGTTGTGCTTTTATAAAGTTTACATAGAGCCATGTATAGCCTAGTGTTACACATATTCTAGTTAAAACAACCATAATCACCCAGAGAAAACCAACAAAGCTAGCCATTCCATGCCCCACTTAAACAACACAATCGTTCTATTTCTCCCCATTGGTCTTGCATTATAAGTCAACAAGAAGGATAGCGCTCACTTTTTTAGTGATGACATCTAACTTGGCGGATAACCTCCTATTTGCATGTGTATAAGGCTAAATAGCTTGTCCGCTAAGACGATGTCGGTGGGAGAAAGCCAAAATCATGTAGTCTTCCAAGCGGAAGGTGGGAGAGAAGGAAGCTTCTACCAGGCAGGTGTTCACAAGGCAAGGCGGAATTGCTCAAGGCTATCAGGAGCTCTTGTGTGGGTGGATGTTGGAGATTGGGTAGGGAGCTGAGCTGGAGGGCGGAAGGAACTTCGGGGGGGGGGGGGGGGGGGGGGGGGGTTTCGAAAGATCACACAAGGGTGGCGAAGAAAAATAAGATTCCTTTGCCATGACGTGGAGCAGGTTTTCAAGTCTTCCACCACCTCGTCTAAACAGGATACATTAGGAGATTTCGGAGGTCTTTTGGAGGGCCTTTTGGAAGAGAGAGGAAAATAAGCTCCTCCAATGAGAGAAGAGCCTACGTTACGTAGAAAAATAGATTGATACTAACAAAAATATAAAAGGTGTCCCTCTCCTCATTTCATAATCCAGGGGTCCTTGAAGACGATCACTCTCTTTCATTTAATGCGAGCACCTTTTTCAGAAGGTAGATGCAGTGCATTTGATACGGCTTACGTCATCACTAGAATTCAAAAAGTTACAAAACTATCAAGTGGTGGAAGATTTTGAAACTCTTGATACTGTCAATGCGTCCGGAACGCCCAAATATCCTAGAAATGAATGTCCAATTGCCTAGCTCCGACATCCAAAGAGGCAAAGAATGTCAAAAACCCCTAAAAGAACATTTTACTAGCGGCGCGCGAGGGGGCATTCCAAAATTTTGGAATGCCTCATCGCGCGCCGTTAGTAAAAAGCCCCTTTTTTCCTCTTTTAGAGAGCTTTTTGAGAGGAAAATGTCAAAAAAGGCCTCCATCTATCACATAGGTTTTTTCTTCATCATCTTAGCCTTAGAGATCATAATTTCGGGTCTATAAGAGTGAGCACGCACACCCATTGTTACAATTCTACAAAGTGCATTTTGATCACACACACACACACACACACACACAGACAGACAAATATAACATACACACAAACACACAGAGACACAAATATAACATACACACACACAGACACACACACTCACAAACACACAGACACACAAATATAACATACACACACACACACACACAAACACAAAGAGCCCCTCTCTTTCTCTCTCTCTCTCTCTCTCTCTCTCTCTCTCTCTCTCTCTCTCTCTCTCTCTCTGTACTATAGGCGCGCGTAGAGAGGCACAACCGGTGTGCATGTCTCTATGCGCGCCTTTAGTACCGTGCATCCACCAGTGTATGTGTTGATGTGTGTATATGTGAGTGTTATAGAGAGAGGAAGTAAGGCGGGGGAAAGAGAGAGAGAGAGAGTCTTTCTGTTACCTTATACTAACGGCGCGAGGAGGTGTTTTTTGAGGTCAAAACATGCTCCACGCGCGCCGTTAGTAATGGGAGTCTCTCACTCTCTCTGTCTTTAAATATGCTAAGCTATAGAAAGGAGTGGGAGAGGGAGAGCGAGAGGGAGAAAGAGAGAGAGAGAGAGAGAGAGAGAGAGAGAGAGAGAGAGAGAGACAGAGAGATAGAGAGCATGGTGCAAAAGTGCAATAGAGAAACATGGGTAGGCTTTCTTGAAAGATAATTGTCCAAAAATCACTAAAAGGAGCTTTGTACTAACGGCGCGCAGAGAGGCATTCTAGCATTTTAGAATGCCTCCTCCCGCGCCTTAAGTAAAAAGCCCATTTTTTGGGGTTTTTTGACATTTTTTGCCTCTCCGGATGTCGAAATGAGACAAGTAGACATTCGTTTTTAGGGTATTTTGGCGTTCCGGACGCATTGGTGGTGTCAAAAGCCTCAGATTCTATCACTATTTGACAGTTTGTGACTTTTCAACTTTCAATGATGACGTAAGCTGCCTTGAATGCATCGCACCTGCCTCCTGAAAAAGACGCTCACATTAAATAAAAAAGTGACCGTTTTCAAGGACGATTGGGAATATAAATCTACTTTTTAAAGTGTCTGGTTGTCCTTTTGGACGTACTCACAAGGTGCAAGTGCATTTTAAAAAAAGTTTCTAGAGAGAGAAATACAATTTCTTACAAGGCCCTCCAAATGACCTCCGAAATTTTCTAATGCCACCTAGCCCAAAGTTACTGGTTGGCACCTATTGCCGCCACGCCTTGTGAATCCGGCCTTAGCTACTCCTATCAAAATAAGTTGCTACAAGGGAAGGAAATCTACCACTGCGTCATTGGCCCCTTTCTTGTATGTATTGTTTCCCCTCACCAATCCTTATCAGCGTTGCAGATCACATCTTGCCTCGCCCTGCACATATATAGCCGTCAATAAAATAGTTGTGCTCTCCACAACTGCGTTTCCTCTCATCTTGGCCCAACTCTACTAAAGCAACTTCACCCCAATTTCCATTTGAGGCGGCTGTCTGAGGTGCCATCTAGGTATTAAATCACAACGACTATAATACCACTTAAAATTGTCATCAATAGCACTAGCCCATAAAGGAGTGAGGGCCTTTCTAGCCCTCTGAAATAGCACTCATCATTGCCTATTTGAATTGGTCGACATCAGTGCAAACTAGTTTAGAGTAGCTTTAAATGAAATAATTTGATTTTAAAAAAGAGAAAATTACCAAAACACTTATTTTTTTGTGAAAATTCCCAAAATACCCCTCAACTTTCAAAAAATCCCAAATTACCCCCCAATATTTTGTCATAAATTCCCAAAATGCTCTTCAAATTTTCCAAAATTTCCAAAATACCCCTAGTTGTGAGAGTAAATTTCTCCAAAAAAATGAATTTTTTTAGCCTTTCACACGAAAACTGATTGTCTATCATATAAGATGCTAAAACTAGAATTCTAGCTAGTTATGTAGGCTTGGGAGGGGTATTTTGGTAGCTTTTTCTTTAAAAAATATAAAAAATCTCATTAGTATACCATTCTAAAGGACGTTAGTCTTGCTTGCCAATGCCTCTCAAGGGATTTAGGATTGCTTGCGAATGCTGCTGGAACCAGTCCGCGTTGGCGCGGACTGGTTTCGATAGCTAATTATACAGGGCTTAGGTGGAGGCGACGCTGACGACTGAGGGTTGCAACTGCATTGCCGGAAAGCAATAGTGCTTGCGAATGCTGCTAGAACCAGTCCGCACCGGCGTGGGCTGGTTTCGACAACTTACAGACGGTTAAGGTGGAGGCGACTTTTGGCAACTAAGGGTTTCAATTGCAGGTTCAAAAATACTCCGTTCCGAGTGAGACTGAGAGTGACAATTTCTTTTGTTGTCAAAGAATTGGCTGTGGGAGTCGGCATTTCAACTTTTGACACCATTACCTGAAACCAATGCATACTCACCAACATGCGTCGAGGTAGACAGTGAGGAAAACATTGCAGCTGTGTAAACGGTTGCATGCACTGAGGGAGGCGATGTGGGCCTACAGGCACCAAGCATGGTGGATCTCCAAGGAGCTGAGCGAGGCCGAAAATAGCTGAGAAAGCACTTTCGAGCATGCTAGCTTGTGCACACATAAACACGTACACTGGCGAGGAATTACTTGATTAATGCTGGCAGCGCTTATTCTGTCACGAGTACATGCTGCAAATATTGGCGATAACTTAGCCGTAAGGCCCATGCCAGCTCGTTTGATAGAGAAAGAGAGCGGCCACTCCATGCGTGTCGGGGGGGGGGGAGAGAGAGAGAGAGAGAGAGAGAGAGAGAGAGAGAGAGAGAGAGAGACTCTCCTCCTCCAGGCTAGTGAGACACATCCGTCGGTCCCTTGCACTACAAGTTTTTGAACTTTTCACAAGTTTAGAAAAAGGCCCTTTTTTCCACCCATTTTCATAGTTCATCGAAGAATTTTGGGCCACGTGTAAAAGTTTCAATATAATAAAAATAAGATTCTCATGGAAAAATCAATTTTTTAAAAAGCAAATGTTGACTTTTCCATTCAATTTTGGAACAGTCACGGCACCGTGACTGTTCCAAGAGTGTGATTTTTTTTTTCAATGGAAAAATAGCTTTTCAGCTTTTATTTTTTCATGCTTGCGCGTATAAAAAAGTCATTTTCTCAGTCGGTGGGTGTGAATCGCAATTTTTCCACTCGTTTTCGCAGCTGTGAAAAGATCCAAAACTTGTAGTGTTGGCCACCATGAGAGAGAGAGAGAGAGAGAGAGAGAGAGAGAGAGAGAGAGAGAGAGAGAGAGAGAGAGAGAGAGAGAGAGAGAGAGAGAGATGCCAGGTCTCGTCGCAAAGGCACACACACACACACAGAGGGAGAGAGGTGCCAGGTCTCGTTGCAAAGCCAGACACACACACACACACACACACACACACAGATATGCCAGGTCTCATCAAGAAGGCAGACACACACACATACAAAAAGAGAGAGAGAGAGAGAGATCTTTTACTTTGAGCGCACGTGCAAAGAAACAGAGATAGATCTCTCTCGTGCGCGTTCTTTCCTGCGTGATGAGTGTATCCCGTGAATTGGGTGTTGTCAAGTAGGCAACCCCGCTTTTTGCCTCAAGGCTTCAGGACCAGATTTGGCCAGATTCCTCTCAATCATCCTACTTTCCAAAATTGGCATGACCTATCGATAGGAAGAATAATAGAGTGAAGAAACCATTTGCCGATGGCATTCTCCCGGGACCACATTTGCGCTAATGAATGTTTGCTCCGATTCACAAAGATCTGACAAGTGTCAAATCTTCATAAATTGTGAGTTTGTCATTGTCCACTTCAGCTCCTCCTCCTGCATCACCTCATGAGTGTGAAGCTTCCTTTATCCACTGCTTTGTTTGTGATGCGAGACAACTCTTTCACTAACCTGGTCATTCTCCAAAATTGCCACCTGGCATCCTGCTACCCGCAGTGGCCTTGGAAGGCAATGGTTCAACATGGCCCCTAACGTGGCATCCAATGTCAGGGTGTTGTGCTGTGTTGGCGACCTACTCTTGGATGACATCCATGTCCGCCGGCGTCATCTGTGTACACAATTCCCATGTTTCTCTTTGACATGGACATCTTGGATGACACGTTGTGAGCGGGATGAAAACACACACAGCGCCTCTATAACGACCCAACACACACTCTTGGGAAGATACACATACACACTATGAGGCACCATTCGGCTTACACAACACACCTGGCCGAGACAGGGAACACACCTCTGGAGTGAGAGGAGAGAGACTATCCACTTTCCCACTCCACACAGACACACACACACACACACACACACACACACACAAAACTCAGCTCAAAAGAGGAGAAATTCTGATAATTAGATACAAATGAGCTTGGGCCAACACCAATGGGGCAAATAGCTCACACAATATGGGTAAAATAAGCCAGATACAATCACAAACTAGAGCAGAAACTTCGCTCATAGGAGAAACTTACACAAAAAAACAGCAGGAAAAGAGTGAGAAATTTGGAAAAATGGACAGCGCCATCGCGTCCGGAACGGCCCAAAACCCCAGTCTACAATGTCAAAGTGCTCAAATCCGACCTCGGATGAGTAGTTTACGGCCAAAACAGGCTCCAAAATGAGCAAAAACACACCTGCGGCTATTCCTCCTCTCTTCTCCACGTTTTTTCTGGTCTTCTCTCTGTTTTTTCAGTTCCCACACTTAGCTTTATTAGTTGGGCACCCTTGGCCTTTTAGATGACCTCAAACGGACCCCGAACAGGCCAAAAACTGACCTCGCAGTGCATAGTTGTCACCTTTTTGCATCATTCGCACACCTGGCACTCATCTTTTTTTCAATAATGCATCTCGCCACCACGTGAAGTGGCCCCAAAAAGTGGTCCTAATGATGAACTTTCTGCATAATTATCACAAGAAAACACCCACGTTGTGTCCGTCCTCTCCGCGTGCAAGTATTGACCCCGTTCGACCTCCTGACGCCACTTGATGCCATCTGACGCACCTGCTTACCTCATGTCGTCGGCCCGCAGATAGCTTCCTTGAGAAGTTTTACGTGCTATAAACTCCTCATTATTGTAGAAAAAACACACTGGTACTGGCAATAGTGAAAATCGATGCACTATGTACATGCTGTCCTACCTGTACACATGTGGGCCCCACGTAACCACCTGGCTCTGAAAAATGGGCAATTCTTTATTTGATGCACCATGCATGGGTATGTACATATGCGCAATCCCTTGCTCAAAAAAACTCCTGACATAATTTGCCCATCCCCTAGCCTACTAGATCATTCATGATCAGCAGCAGCAAAGAGAGATATGAGACTCGCCGCATCACAGGTCTCCTCATCCTTCACCAACATTGGTTGCTCCATAGACAGCTCATCTTGCTCCACCATCATCAATCTAGCATGATACAATTTAAGACGCAATCCATTTACCCTTGACTTATGTAGAACACCATCCAGGTTAGCCAGCTGATATGTGCCATTTGGAAAACACTCCACTACCTTGAAAGGGCCTTCCCACTTAATTTGAAACTTCTTTTGGAAGGTGTTGTCCAGCTTACTATTGTAGCGCAAAACCAAGTCATGTTTCTTGATACCCTTACTTTTAACCTTTTCATTTATCTTTGCCAAAGCCTTATCCTGCATCTGCCCATAATGCTCCAATGCGCTCATCCTATCCAATTGGACCTCTTGTAACTGCAAGAGCCTCTCTTTGAATGCATCACTAGGCGGCCCAAGCAACTTCTCTAACATCTTGACCGCAGGCAACTCTACTTCCACAGGCAATAGTGCTTCTTTTCCATACACCAGATGAAATGGAGTAAACCCTGTACCTGTCTTCACCGACGTACGGTAAGCCCATAATGCACTAGGCAATTCCAAATCCCAATTCTTTCCTTGGTGCTCTGTCACTTTCGAAAGAATCTGTACCAACTCACCATTGAATCTTTCATTTAAGCCATTACACTGCGGGTAATAAGGAGTGGTATGCTGGTGCCTAATCTTCATCTTTATGCATAAGAAGTCTAGCAGTTTAGCTCGAAATCCTGGCCCCTTATCTGAAAGTAGCTCTAATGGCACCCCAAACTTGCAACATATTTCATCATACACAAATTTTGCCACATCCTTTGCAGTGATCTGTTTTACTGCTATAGCCTCTGCCCATCTAGAGAGATAGTCCACTGCCGTCAAGATATAGCTTTTGCCCCTGCTTGTGATAGGTAACGGGCCTATTGCATCAATCCCCCACTTTTCAAACACATCAAACGCCATAATGGTTTTTCGTAGCTCTGGCTTCAGCACTCTCTTCCCAAACGCTTGACACCTATTGCAAGACCTACACCAATGGTGAACATCCTTGTGCAAACTAGGCCATACATACCCCTCTTGCAAAATCTTATGCAAGGTGATCTTTAGAGCAAAATGGCCACCACATGCGCCTTCATGATTCTCTTCCAACACTCTGTAAAGCTCCTCCCGCCAAGGTACACGTCTCAACAAGAGATCAACCCCTTTCATGTATAAGACATCACCAATCAATTTGTACCTGTATGCTCTATGCACAAAGCCATACTTCTTAGACTTCTGAATCTCCTTTGGAATGATTCCTGTTAGCAAAAACTCCTCTTCTTGAGCCAAACTTTCCCGGCCATGATAAAGAGGTAAAGTGGTCCTCAGCACCAATAGCTCCCCAATCATGCCTTGAGCTGCTTCATGTGCCTCTCCATTTAGAGCACGTTCAATGTGTCTGATGCTCCATGCTTCAAACTTTTTTAACAGGCCTTTAATTCTAAAGCACATTTCCTTCAATGAGGTGTTCTTGCTCTTCCACACACCCAGCACTTGCTTCACCACTAACAAGGCATCACCTTTTATGCTCAACCTTCGAATCCCATGCTTCAAACAAATGTGTAATCCAGCTTCCAAAGTAGCATATTCAGCCTCATTGTTGCTATGAGCATCCAATTTGAACCCTCTCTTGCATACTAGCTTCCCCTCTGGATCATAAAGTGCTATACCCCCTGAAGCTGCATCATGGCTCTTTCTGTATGAACCATCAAAGAACAACACATGTGCATTGCTGATCTGTGGCACTTCTTCAACTACCTGTCTCACCACCTCTTCCTTAACAATAAGGGGATTCTCCTTGTAGGTCAACAAATCAGCTAGGGTAGCCCTTGTACTATCTTCCACTAGAAAAGAGAACTCAAACTCTTGCAGCTCAATTACCCATTTCTTCACCACATTTGACATGTTAATACCATTAATTAACTATGGCAAAAAGGCATAACTCGTCAAGAAAACAAAAGGCCGTGGTAGCAAGTAATGACGAAATCGTCGACAAGCAAATATTACACTGGCCATCACTAGCTCTACTTCCGATAACTTTCTCTCCGCTACCAACTTCACTCGGCTTGCACAATACACTGGCCTCATATAATGGCTGCCCTTCCCCTTTTGCAATAGCATGGCTCCAATGGCATCATCCCCTACTGATGGATTTACATAAAAAACTTTCTCCCAATCAGGAGCCCGCATGGCTGACAACCCCCCTAACACCTCTTTCACCTCTTGAAACACTTCTTCACACTTGTCATCCCATTGCAATGGATCATGCTTTGCCACTTGCTGTAATGGATAAAGAAGCTGCGAAGACAATGGAATAAACCGTGCCATGTACTTCACTTTGTGTATAAAGGTTGCCAATTGCTTCGTACTCATAGGTGATGGAAGAAGAATAATAGACTTCACCTTATCTGGATCAGCCTCAATGCCATTTTCTGACACCATGTGGCCCAATAACTTCACCCTTGGCTGTGCTAGATGACATTTCTTTGGGTTTAGTTGTCCTCCACATTCATCATATCGAGCTAATACCATCTGCAACTTCTCATGGTGTTCAACCCTGCTACTGTAGACACAGAAGTCGTCCATAAAAGCCTTAACACAACTACCAATGAATGGTTCCAGCACCCAATTTGCTCTTTCTTGATAGAAAGATGGTCCATTTGACAACCCAAACGGCAACACTGTGTAGCAATAGCAGCCCCATGGCGTAATAAAAGTTGTCTTTGTGCGGTCTTTAAGAGCAATCTTCAATTGAAAATAGCCTGAAAAACCATCACACACACTGTACCTCTCATAACCTGCCACTGAATCCAAGATCTGATCGATGAATGGAAGAGGATATGGGTTCTTCTTAGTGGCTGCGTTTAAGGGTTTAAACTCCACACAAATTCTCCACTTCCCATCCTTCTTTGGACTGACTACAACTGGACTCACCCATTCTGTGGTCTCCACTGGAACTATGAACCCTGCCTTCAATAACTTGTCCACCTCTACCCGCAAGGCTTCCATTTTCTCTTGACCCATCCTTCTTAGCCTTTGCCACACTGGCTTAGCACCTTCTTTCAGCTCTATATGCATCTCTTCACCCTTGAACCCTCTGATCTCTTCATATGAAGTAATGAACAAATCAGGAAAACTAGCCAGCATATGCAAATATATATCCTTCTCCATACCTGAGAGGTCTCCACTAATCATTTGCGTCATTAATTCCTGCTTCTTTGACAACTCAACCTTGGTTTGCATCAACCCTTCAATCACTTCATAAGGCCCTTCACTTTCATCTTCAACTTCATTCACAAATGTGACTAAACCACACTCCTGGATTTCTTTATCCATCAAAAGAAATGCAACATCAACATCCTCATCACTGCTGGTAGTGCTATCACTGTCCTCATCTGTCACCGTGGAAGAGTATTCATCACTAGACTCATCCTCATCTTCATAAAGCTCCTCTAATCGTTTCCTTGTGTCCATATTATAAAGCTTCTTGGTACCTGTCTTTCCATAGAGGCTAATCGTACCATGTCACCAATCTTGAACAGCTCCCACTGCACGTAACCATGGTCTGCCCAGTATAATAGGATATGCTCCCAACCCTGCTGGCATCACATGAAAATCAACCACTGCCTTTGCATCATATGCCTCCACTTCTAAGCTCTTTACAACACCCAAGCATTTTACTTTTTGATGGTTTGCCAATCTGATCCGAAAACCTGACACCCCAGCCACTGTGAGACCCATCTTCTCAACGCATGAGTGTGTTATGACGCATATTTGGGCTCCGCCATCCACATAACCTTGTCCCAAATTTTTCCTTTTATGCCACACATTTACTATTGGACAAATGTCTGGTAGCTCGTCCATTGCCAACACCTTCACTGAACCTCTCTCTGGCTCTTTCTCCATTGGGTTAACCATCCTCTTCCACTGTCGCTTTAGCTTAGGCACCATCACTATAAGCTGCCCAAAATTAACATCTTCCTTCCTGCTCGTCAGATCCTCCTTCAAGTCATAGCTTAATTGCCCATCCCCTAGTGGAAAATCTAAAACATGAAACTTTCGACGAGCTCTCCTTTTCCTCTTGGCCTTGACATCCTCGCCTTCATGGCTCTTTCCTTTCTTCTTACTAGGACCTGGGGCACTTCTTCCTTCCTTATCCTCTGTGGTCCTCTTCCCAATAGGCATCACTAATGTATCCTCTAGCTTTGATGCCTTCTCCAAGGTGACTACACTTAGCACTTTTGTCTTTCCCTTTTCCTCCTGGGTCAGTCCACTGGTTCCTTCGTCTCCCTTAATTTCGATGCCATAATCATTTGACCTAGTTAGCACCTGTCTTGGCAATGGATACATGTCTCCCCCCATCCTTGGTGGCTTATCACATTGCGGGCTGATGTGACCCAACTCTCCACAATTATAACATGTGGGCGTCTGTCTCCAAAACCTACCATTGCTTTGTCCAACACCATTCCTAGGCCTTTCTTCACCTCCTGGCTGATTTGCAAACCTCCCTCGACCTCGATTATTTCCCACTTGACCTAGCATGTTCAGGCTGAGATTCTTCATCAAATCTACCATTTGCCTCATGTCTTGACTTAGCTCATCATCTTGCACTGCTGTAGTGACCACTGTTGGCACAACCTGAGTAGTAACATGAACCACTGGTTCATGATGAACCAGTGACATGCGCCCTTGTAAAGACTCGCTGAAATTCAGACCTCATTGGCAAAGACTCCACCCCTAACTGGCTCATTTTCCTCAGCTTCCACTCTTTGTTCCTTGCTACCTCTAGTGCATCCTCATATGTCCTAGGCTTCTTTAGCTCCACTCTCCAACGTATATTCTCCCAAAGACCAGCCAAGAACCTGTCCTTCTTCATCATGTCAGGCGGGGGTACCTGTGGTGCTAAAGCCTTGCACATTCGCTCCCATGCCAATGAAAACTTATGTATGTACGCATCTACTGGCTCACCTTCCTTCTGCACCAAACCTTGTACTTCTTGCCACACTTTGTCAGGATCTTCTATCTTCACAAACTCCACTTCCAATCCATGCCTTAGATTGTCCCAACTCAATCTTATAGGTGGATTTGCTACACGCAACTCCTCTTCAAATGCTTTAGACCAAACTCGTGCATCACTCTTCAAACAAATTTGGAGAAGGCGTAACATTTGCGTAGGGTCATGAATCTGGTTGCTAATGCAGGCAACCTCCATCTTTTCCAAAAATTCTTCCACATCTTCATCACTTCTTCCATGAAACTCCGGATAAGAGAAAGCCATGGCTACCCAAATTATGATGCTTTGAGAACCCCTTCGAACACACGTGCAAGACCCCAAAACTTTTCACTACCCAATCCCCAAAAACTTCAATGGAGCTCAGCTTTAGATAAGGACAAACACATGCACATCAAATGAGTTTTCATAGTTAATCATCGGAATGACAACAGGCAAAGGACATTCCAGGATCTCTCTCAATCTTCTTGGCCCAAACATAAAGACTATGCGCTGCTGGAAAAAGATCTTCCTGGACACATGAACATTAATCTGAATTCTTTGCGTTAAATGAAAAGGAGTGAACTGAGGGCCATTTTGATCATCCATTAAAGCCAACCATGAAGCTCTCCAGAAGGCACACCTGACTCAACCTCTGATTTTGCCAAAATTTGAGCAACATAACAGCATAAATGGCTCAAAATACCAAAAAACCAGCCATCATAACTTGGGAAAATTTCGACAGAGTTTCCCCAGAAGTAGAGCAGTAGGAACCCAAAATATAGACTGTCTATGTATGCATAAACTGTCAACAATAGAACCCGAGCATCAAGTAGGACTCACTAGTACATAGCCTATGGCGAGGTCACAAAAAGGGTGCTCCAGCTACCTGTATCACCGAAAGGATCTCCACATTTGAGAATCCCCCAACTCAATAAAAACCTCACGCTATCGACCCTCACACGAAGGCTAATGCAAATCGCATATAGTCAAGTCTCAGAAATGACTATCTTCCAGACCAAGTCTCAGAAATGCCTGGGACTGCCAAATACAACCAAGTATGGCTCCACAAATGCGTACAATGGCAGTTTCCACAAGTAACGTACAATCCAGTAGACAATGCGCTCAAATAGGCGCCAAGTGATGCATTCCCACAACAACTGCAAGTGACATCACTGCTAGTATATCACTGTACTCCAGCTACCTGTACCTGTGTGAATCACCTGTACCTGTATCTGTCCCTCTAACCTGTAACCTGTAACCTGTAATCTGCAACCTGTAATCCCGAAGCTCGAAGCTCGAAGCTCGAAGCTCGAAGCACAAGGTACTTGAAGAAGATCCTCCGTGGGGGCGCCAAAAGAATGTCAGTGGGATGAAAACACACACAGCGCCTCTATAACGACCCGACACACACTCTTGGGAAGATACACACACACACTATGAGGCACCACTCGGCTTACAAAACACACCTGGCCGAGACAGGGAACACACCTCTGGAGTGAGAGGAGAGAGACTATCCACTTTCCCACTCCACACAGAGACACACACACACACACACACACACACACAAAACTCAGCTCAAAAGAGGAGAAATTCTGATAATTAGATACAAATGAGCTTGGGCCAACACCAATGGGGCAAATAGCTCACACAATATGGGTAAAATAAGCCAGATACAATCACAAACTAGAGCAGAAACTTCGCTCATAGGAGAAACTTACACAGAAAAACAGCAGGAAAAGAGTGAGGAATTTGGCAAAATGGACAGTGCCATCGCGTCCGGAACGGCCCAAAACCCCAGTCTACAATGTCAAAGTGCTCAAATCCGACCTCGGATGAGCACTTTACGGCCAAAACAGGCTCCAAAATGAGCAAAAACACACCTGCGGCTGTTCCTCCTCTCTTCTCCACGTTTTTTCTGGTCTTCTCTCTGTTTTTTCAGTTCCCACACTTAGCTTTATTAGTTGGGCACCCTTGGCCTTTTAGATGACCTCAAACGGACCCCGAACAGGCCAAAAACTGACCTCGCAGTGCATAGTTGTCACCTTTTTGCATCATTCGCACACCTGGCACTCAGCTTTTTTTCAATAATGCATCTCGCCACCACGTGAAGTGGCCCCAAAAAGTGGCCCTAATGATGACCTTTCTGCATAATTCTCACAAGAAAACACCCACGTTGTGTCCGTCCTCTCCGCGTGCAAGTATTGACCCCGTTCGACCTCCTGACGCCACTCGATGCCATCTGACGCACCTGCTTACCTCATGTCGTCGGCCCGCAGATAGCTTCCTCGAGAAGTTTTACGCGCTATAAAATCCTCATTATTGTAGAAAAAACACACTGGTACTGGTAATAGTGAAAATCGATGCACTATGTACATGCTGTCCTACTTGTACACATGTGGGCCCCACGTAACCACCTGGCTCTGAAAAATCGGCAATTCTTTATTTGATGCACCATGCATGGGTATGTACATATGCGGAATCCCTTGCTCAAAAAAACTCCTGACAACGTTCATGTATGCGTCTCGCATTGCTCATTCTCTTGGCCTTCCGTAGATCAAGGCTCAATCTCCTCACACATTATCACATCACTAGGTGCGACTCTTCAACACCAAATTACAAGGACATTCCTTAGCCATGCCTTCCACATATCATGAATAGGCTTATAGGTTGAACCTAGTTTGAGACGTGCCGGGTTGAGAGGGGTTGAGCTGCGACAGGCAGAGCCGAGTATTCCATTTCCCACTAAATGATTGCCTTGGACATTGAATCTGCTGCTTCGAATGCTAAATCCGGTAGGCGCTGCTGTGGAGTGTACAGGAGAAGTAAGGAATGTGAGAGAAGGGGGAATTGGGGAAAAAGGAGCAGCTGCACAATAGGGTTAGTGGAGAGGAAAATCAGAGAGTGATGGCCGGAAATGACATGCCATATGGGGTGGCCTCTACACCACACATAGCTTGAACATCCCCAAGCATCATCTCAAGGTAGGAGTAATCCTATAGGTAGAGAGGGGCACCACCTACCATAAGTGCGGCTAGGACGTAGACATACATGGCCTAGGGTAGCAAAAGTGAGATGCCCTCTAGGTAACCAACATGAAATGGTGATACAACAAACGTCCACATGTAGAAAATGCCTAGTCAACAATAAGGAGTGTGTGTACGAGAGAGGTATGTGACAAGGTCGGAATGGAGCATACTGACTGATTGGAGAGGTTGCTCTTGACTGTTACAAACCTAGCTCTCGGCACTAGGGGTGCATGATGGAATGCAAGCGCCATATGGTGCATGGCGAAGTTGAAATTAGCGAGAAGGTTAGTTGAGGAAAAACATCAAGACGATGCAGCAACCGACTACATCAATCACCAACATCGAGAGCGACCCAAGGTAGTATGGTGTGAATGCATTCACTCCTGGCGTGCTCATGTTTCCTTGTGGGGGAGTAATGACTGCGTTATGTGTATGGAGTGGTTGTGACTAGTAACTTAACCATGGTGTAGTGGATAATGGGGAAAATGGTGATGTTGCCAATGCTAAAATGCCCAAGCTTGCAACCAAACATGATGCCATGAGCTCTCTAGCTTGGGGTGCATTATGTGCTTAGTGGTGCTTAAAATGTAGAGTGCATGGAGCTAGTGTGTTCCTCCTTCACTTGTGCCTTCTTTGTGCTTAGCGGAGGCCTCTTTATATAGGCTTGAGAGGTGGTCCTTACCCAATGGTCGTTGCAAATATCCACTAGTCGCTGTAGGTAGCCTAGATGCCTCTCTAGTAAGAGAGATAGAGAGGGAGAAAAGGTAGAGATAGAGAGATGAAAGAGTGGGGTGGGGAGAGTTTTTTTACAATCCACCAGCCACTGGCTATGTTATTAGGGAAGAGTGGAGTTCGGGGCATTTACAAGTGGTTTTGTTGATGGTTCAGTTGGTCGGTGTGAGGTTTAAGGCTGCCAGAATTGGTAGTTGTTGCGGGAAGCCGAGATGCTACGTGTCGCTTCCTCTCGGTGCCGGCAGAGGCATGCCTTTGGCGCCTTTCCTTGTTTTGGTGTCGGCGGTGCGCGAGCTGATCGTCTTTGCCGATGGTGTTGATGTCGTATTTTTCTTTCCCCCTTTTTTATTGTGGATGTGTATATGCGTGCGTGAAATGTGTGCGTGCATGTGTGTGTGTATATAGGCGTGTTTGTATATATATGAGCGCGTTTTATGCGTGTCGGTGCTCGTAAGTGCGTCTATGGGTGAGTTTGTGAAGACGTGTGTATATATGTGAGTGCGTGAGTGTGAGTATGTGTTTATGTGTTGTGTGTGCGTGCATATGTGTATGTATTTAGGGATTGTGTGTGTAAACGAGTGTGTGTGTGTGGGAACGAGAGCCTGAGGGGTATTATTATTACTTCTTTTTTTTCATATGTTGGCTCGGTTATTACACAGTGGACGAGAGTGGGAGAGAGGGCGTGAGTGAGCGTGTGATGGGAGAGAGGGGGTGAGAGAGTCTGTGTTGTGTGTGTGTGTGTGTGTGTATAATGTAAGAGAGAGAGAGAGAGAGAGAGAGAGAGAGAGAGAGAGAGAGAGAGAGAGAGAGAGAGAGAGAGAGAGAGAGAGAGAGAGAGAGAGTTCTGCTATTGGTTTGCACCTGCACAGGCGTGCGGGAGAGAGAAAGAGGGAGAGAGAGTTTTGGGCTACTCCTGGCCGACACAGAGAGTGAGGGAGGGAGTGTGAGAGGGTGTGTGTGTGTGTGTGTGTGTGTGTGTGTGTGTGTGTGTGTGGATAATCATAAGAGAGAGGGGAAGCTCTTCTGGCACCTTCGGGCTTGAACCGCGAGCAGGGGAGAGAAAGAGAGAGAGAGGGGGGGCCTTTGAATGCTCCTGGCCCGACAGCGAGCGAGGAAAGGGGGGTTATTGAGGGTCAAGGGGGTGAGGTAAGGGTAGGGGATTATGAGAGAGAGAAAGAGTGTGTATTATTGCTGGCCTTCGGGTTGTTTACACAGAGAGAGAGAGTTGGAGAGTGAGAGAGAGAGTATGGAGATTGAGAGAGAGAGTAAGAAAGAAACAGAGAGAGTATATGCTACGTGGCCCGCCGGTGGAAGGAAGACATGAGGGGAGAGAGGGGTGTGTGTGAGGCCAAGATAGTGTGGATGAGAGGAGAGGGTGGTTGAGGTATGGCGGCCCTGTCAAAGGGAGAAAGACAAGCGAGGAGGGGTGAGAGAGAGAAAGAGAGAGAGAGAGAGAGAGAGAGAGAGAGAGAGAGAGAGAGAGAGAGAGAGAGAGAGAGAGAGAGAGGGAGACTTTGTAAAAGCACGGCGGCCCGCTATAGGGACAGAGAGTGTGTGATATTTTATGCGCCCTGCGGGACTTGGTGGAAGAGCAAGAAAGGGAAAAAAAATAAAAATGAGAGGGAGTGTGGGGTTGGTGGCGGCAGTAATAATAAGAAAAAAATGCTATATTTTTGTGGTTTTCTTTACCTCCCGCTCCCCGAATGGGTTGATTCATGCGGTCTCGGCTTCGAAAACTGAGAACTTTAAACTCTTAGGCCGGGCTAGAGGGCGGTGCGGCTAACCCGATATCATTAGCCCTCCCCCTAAGGTTATGGGCATTCATGCCTTTAGCTTGTCTGTTTGATCATTTTCGTCGGAGGTGGAGGTTGATGGTGTATCCTCATTAGGAATGTCGATAGGTGGAGTCTGATCAAATCATAGAAAATAAGGTTTGAGCCACCAACCATTTACTTTGGTCTTATGAAGCTTACCATCAGCTTCCATAAGCTGGTAACTTCCATTGGCATACCTTTTCCTGATGATGAAAGGGCCCTCCCATTGGAGTAGGAGCTTCTTATCTTTGCATGTGCCGAAGCGATTGTCGTAGGGGAGCACCAACATTCCTTTCTTTAAATCTTTGCTCCGAAGATGCTGGTTGAAATTAAGCGGTCTGTGCTCTGTATGTGCCGCGTAATAATTGATTGCTTCGTCTCTGTCCAGCTGTAGTCTTTCCAAGTCGAGGATGTGATCTCTCAAATGCATGTTGGGCCGTTGAAGCTGCCTTGCCATCACTCTGAGACTTGGTAGTTGCACCTCAATAGGCAAGATTGCCTCCTTGCCAAATACCAAATGATATGGGGTGAACCCCAAAGATAAACGGAATGAGGTTCTGTAGGCCCACAAAGCTGGGAGTAGATACTTATCCCAATCTTTAGGATGATTTTTAACCTGCTTGGTGATAATTTTACAAACCATTCCATTCACTTTCTCAACTAGGCCATTACATTGAGGGTAATATGGTGATGGGTGCCTCCTTGTAATGCCAGGTTTTTGCATTAACTCTCCTACCAAGTCTGCTCTGAAACCTAGCCCTCTATCAGAGATGATTTCTAATGGTGTGCCAAACCTACAACATATGTGCTCATAGAAAAAGCTTAGCTACCTCTACAGCTGTGATCCTAGTTGTGGTTGTAGCTTCCGCCCATCTAGTCATATAGTCGATTCCCATGATGATGTAGAACTTCCCTGAGTTGGCCCTAGGAAATGGTCCTATGGCATCTATACCCCATTTTTCAAATGGTCCATATGAAAGGATAGGTGTCTGTGGTTCAGGCATGAGTGACCTGGTGCCGGCCTTTTGACATAACTTACATGTCTTACACCAGTGGTGTACATCACGGTTGAGGCTAGGCCATACAAAACCAGCCTCCTGTAAGATTTTCCTAGTTGTTATATCTAGGGCAAAGTGACCACCACAAACACCATCATGACAACTGGAAATTACCCCCGTATTTTCATTAGAGAGAGGAACTTCCTGAGTATTTGGTCCTTACCCTTACAATACAAACCGTCATTGATAAGCCAAAAAATGCATGATGTCAGGTAAGGTGTCACTACCTTGAAATAGAGGGAGCTTTAGCTTTATAGCCCCAACCACCACTTCTTGCAGTCTTTCGCTTGCTAAGGTATCGACTTCATGGTTTTGAGCCCTTGGGATGTGGTGTAGTTGAACTGCTTCAAACTTACCCAACAGAGTTTTTACACAGCTTAAGTGAGTCCTCAAGCTAGGATTCTTGCATGTCCATACTCCATTTACTTGCCTTACCAAAAGTAGAGCATCCCCAAATACGTTAAGGCGCTTTACCCCTTGCGAGACGCACCATTTTAAACCCTTGGTTAGTGCTGTATACTCAGCTTCATTGTTAGAATGTGATTCTAACAAATGGCCAAGCGAAAATACCATGATACCTTTGTCATCAAAGACCACTATGCCTGCCAGCTGCTTTGTCAGATTCTCGCTTGTAGGATCCATCAAAGTAGAGAGAGTGTGCTCTTTCTACCACCGGTGGCTCTGGAAGTGAGTGAATTTCTTCCCCTTTAGATTGCTTCACCTTCTTCTCAAAGTTTTGGTAGGTCATGAGTCCCCCCAAGCTTTCCCTTGTCGTGCTTTCTACCTGTACAGTGTAGTCAAAATCTTGCAGACGAACTAGCCATTTAGTAATCCTAGCAGAAACATCCATGTGTTGTACAACATAGGGAAACATATCATCCATGGTTAAAATCACAAATTGCCTAGGCAACAAATATGACCTGAACTTTGTAGTTGCAAATATAAGGGCTAGGACTAGGTGTTCCACATGGGTGAAACCTTTCTCTGTTGTTGTCATCATTCGACTGGAGAAGTAGATTGGCCTCATGAAACATGTTATTTTATCCTTCTAAAGTAGCAGAACCTCCAAGGAGTCATCACCCACACTTGAGGTGACATAGAATTTTTCATCCCACTTAGGTGGTGAGATAGTTGGTAAAGTGTCTAAGACCTCCAAGGAGTCATCACCCACACTTGAGGTGACATAGAATTTTTCATCCCACTTAGGTGGTGAGATAGTTGGTAAAGTGTCTAAGACCTCCTTTACCTTGTTGTAGTGATGCTCGCTCTCCTTGTCCCAGGTGAAAGTTGATCTTTGAGTGAGCTATTGCAGTGGTAGAACAAGTTGTGATAGCAGATGTATGAATCTACTCAAGTACCTCACCTTTTGTAAAAAAGAGACGAGTTGACGTGCGGTTGTTGGTGAAGGTAGGGCTATGAGTGCAGACACCTTACTTGGATCGGCGTTGATACCTTTTGCTGAAATTTCATGGCCTAACAGAATGACTCTACTTTACCCAAGGTGGCACTTGTCCACATTTAATTGCCCACCTAGGCTTTGCAACCTTGCCAAACCCTTAGTTACCTTTTCTAAGTGTGAAATGTGAGGGCTATATATACAAAAATCATGAATGAACACTCTTATGGATGTTCCAAAGCATGGTTGAAAGACATATGTGACATATCTTTGGAATGTGGCAGGTGCATTTGTGAGACCAAATGGCATAACTCTGTATGCAAAACAATCCCATGGCGTAATGAAAGTGGTTTTTAGCTGATCTTCCAAGGCTATGCATATTTGAAAATACCCAGAATAACCATCACACACGGTGTAGCATTCAAAACACGCCACTTCATTCAAAATTTCATCCAAGAAAGGGAGAGGAAAGTGGTCTCTCTTTGTAGCTGCATTTAGTGGTTTGCAGTCAACGTAGACCCTCCACTTACCATTCTTTTTAGGCATCACTACTACAGGTGACACCCACTCTGAGTTTTCTACAGGATAGATGAACCCTTCTTCTAGTAGCTTCCTTACCTCAGCTAGGAGTGCATTTTCTTGTATGACCCCCAGCCGTCGTAGCTTTTGCACAACTGGTTTTACCCCTTCCTTCAGCTTAATATGGTGTTCCACTACTGTAATACCTGTGATTCTTTCATAGTTGTCAATGAAAAGGTCAGGAAATCCCATCAACATTTGCAAAAATTTATCTTTCTCCTCAATTGTTAATTCCATAGACAACATACCCTTCAACCTACTCTCTTCTAGGTCAAGTGATTTACTTTCCTCTTCTTTGATTTGCCCTTCTGGTGACGGGTCGCTAGTTGTGCTTACCTCCTCCTCTGAAGTGGAAGACTCACTAGTGGTTTCATCTGCTGATGTCTCTAGGCCCATTTGCTTCTGCTTTCCAGTCTTCATGTCGTAGCAGATTGTCTCCCCTTTCTTACCACTCATGCGTAGAAGGCCAGTGCCCCAGTCTTGCTTGGCCTTCATGCCCATCAACCATGGCCTTCCCAAGATTAATGGATAGACCTCCCCTTTAGTAGGCATTACAAAAACATCTACTTCTACCTCAATGTTGAAAGCTTTTATCTTCACAGCACTTACCACACCTGCACATTTTACTTTTGCGTTGTTTGCCATCTTTGCCTTGCATGGAGAAGGTCTGTCAACCTCGAGCCCTAGCCGAAGCATCGTAGCTTCACTCATCACACAAATTTGTGAACCTCCATCAATGTAGGTGTTTCCAACCCTCATACCCTTTTTGTTGACGTCGACAATTGGAAGGATGTCATCCATGTTGCGACCCAAAATTTCTCTGAGTACCTTTGCTTTGGAGCGCCTTGTACTTATCATTTTGAACCATTGCCACCTTACCTTTAATGCAAGATGTAGCAGTTGTGTCCATGTAATCTTTGGTCCTTGCTCTGCCACATCCAATGTTAGATCATAGGGTCTAGAACTTTTCCCTAATTGAAAGTCGGTGATGCCTATTTTCCATCGTGGCCTTGATGGCCTCTTGCTAGTCTCTCCTTTCATGCTTCTCTCATCATCATATTGTGTAGCTTTCTCCCTCCTAGATCTCTTTACAGTCATGGATTCAAATGGTTCAACAAAGGTTACCTTCTCCTTACTCTTATCCCTCTCCTTTACTCTGGGTGGATCCACTACTACGGCCTTTCCTTTCTCTTCTAGCCTTATGATGTTTACAGGGCGATCAGGTGGTGGTGCCGGTGGAAGAGGTGGAATGGGTGCTTTTGGTGGTGCCTGGGGTGGACGTAGAATTTGTGTTGGTGGGGTTGGTGCTCGGGGTGGGGGTGTTCTCTCTCTAGGGGGTGACACTTGGTTCCTCCTACCTACTCTATTATAGTTTTGTCGCGGTTTGGGACAGTAGTACATACCGTGACCATCTTCTCCGCAGTTGTAGCAGTGATACTCCCTGTTTTGTCGTCGTTCTCTTCCCGGGTCTTGATCTCTTTCTTGATTCCTTCCTTGCTGTATCAAGTGGACATACAAATTCTGTAGCTGGTCAGTAATATGGGCCAACATATCTTGTTGGTCATTTCTTACCCCAGGAGCCGGTGATGGTGGAGGAATGGTGGTTGTCATGGTTGTTGGGGTCGACGTGATGTTCCTGCTTCTGTTGACTCGATTTCTTTGGCTTTCATCCGCAGCTTCTTGTCCTTAAGGCGAGCAATCTCGACGACTAACTCGTACGTAGCCAGGAAACTACCCTTCACCTTCTCCTTGAGAACTGACCATAAGCCATGCGTGAACCGGTCCTTTTTTAGGAAATCGGGTGCAGCTTCCCCTCTTGCCAGTGACTCAACCCACCGTTCCCATAAATCCACAAACTTGGACTCATAGGTGGCATATTCTAAAAGACCCTCCTGCTTCAAGTCTCTCAACTTGTCCCACAGCTTCTCTGAAGTAGTACCTCCCCCAAAGCACCTCTTAAAAGTAGTTTTCAAGGGTTCCCAATCATCCTTAGTTGCTTGTGGAAGTGCGTTGTACCATGACTAGCTTCTAGTTTCATGAGCTGCTTAAAGATTCTAACCCAGGATTCATCTGTATCTTTGTTGCTTACCACACATGCTACTTCAAATTCATCTAGGACATCTGTTACCAAATCCTCCCCCTTCTTTCCTTTAAATGTTGTAAATGCTACACTTTCCATGATTACTGAGAGAGAGAGCTAGAAAGACACATTGCTTAGCTTGCAATCAAAAGTTTCTTTTTTCTCTTTACAAGGAGATGTGTATACCCTTTTTATACTAGAACATAGATTAAAATCTCAAATGGTACATTGCCTTGTACCAAAGGTAAGACAAATGGTTGATCTGATGCCAGAACCTCAAAGAAGCACTCGCCACCCAGCATGGTGTCAATGACATGCTGGTAGTGAGCCTTCAAGTTCAATATTACCTTGATTGAGCGTACTCGCATCGGAATGTGTGATCTGCCTTGAGGTAAGTTGTATTGATTCATGTGAAGCTTAGAGGTGCTTAGTCACTGTCCAAGCTTGTGGGAGAGGGTGTTGTTCTTTCCTGAAACAAGCTCACTAGATCCCTAGTCTCTCTAGTGAGAGCGTTAGCATGTGCTTCCGTTATCTGTGCTGCAGCATCAAGTGCGACTTGGAAACTGACTGTGATAATGTTAGAAGCTCGACACACCCCCCACAACAACTAACTACTTGGAAGATTATTATTTTTGTAATTATTTATTCATTGAGGAAAACCTGATTTTTCACCTTGTAAATATTGGGACTTACAGAAGTTTCGAGATTGTATCTTAGTTTTGATAGTTAGATTGAGTAGATGGTTGATTTTGGAACTTAGGGTTTGAGAATTGTAAGGTATATATACCACTTTTTGACTTTAATGAAAGACCCCTTTTGTCATTTTTAAAACAAGTTTTGAAGTCTGTGAGTGAACGTACTATGTACGAGAGAGAGTGTGAGCTTCATCTTGACGATACGTGTGCACCGGTGGTCGGAATCGAGTGTGGAGAAGTGCAACGTGTTGCCCCCGACGAGAGCTACGCGCCGATACCTACATTGCGCGCGTATGGTCCGGTTTTGCGAGCTCCTTCTACGAGCTTCATTTGGTGTTTGGGTGAGCATACGTTGTCCGATTTTGCATCGCAGCATATCCACGCGTTCACATTGAGTAGAACTACACATTAGGTACTTTAGATGTTGAAAACGAAAACTGCAGATTTTGGCCAGACATCCTACGTGATTTTGCACCGGGTGTTTTGGTTCACAGACCTTAGGGAGAGCAACCTATTGGTGTTAGTAGGGTCTCCTTCAAGTTCTATGGTGTTTAGAGATTGTTTGATGGGTGTTTGGCTCTAGAAAGCATTGTAGGAAGCTTCCTCTTATGCACTCTTGAAGGTTGTGACTTAGACAATTGGTAGAGACCTCTGTAGGAATTAGTTAGGAGTCAGTCGAGTGTAGGTTGACACCTTATGCTTGCTTCCACGCGCCTGTGGGTCGAGCTTCCTCCTTAGCTGACATTATATGTTAGGTGAGTTCTCGTTGTGCTGACGTCCGTCGCGACGTATCCGTCCAACATTGGCGCTGTTGCCGGGGACGAAAACCTTAGGTAGGTGACCAAGACTAATCCTTGAGGATTGGGATTTTTGGCTTGCCAAGAGTCTTGTTTTACATTTAGATAGGATCAGAGGGTGGAGGACTCTCTAGGTCTTAGAGGGAGTCTAGGAAGCGTGTGTCTGGCCTAGATCCTTCGACTTAGGTAGATTAGGTAGACCAAGATAGTTTTAGGTAGTAGTCGAGTTCTTGAGTAGGAATTGGAGTGGTAGAAGCGGTGAGAGGAGAGCTTGAGAGTACGGAGAGGCCAAAAAGCAACCAAAACACCATTATCACCATTCCACACGATAAGTAGGAGTAGAGTAAGTAGGACATCATGATTTAGGATCTAGAGCATTTCATGCATGTATACTTGCTTGATAAAGTCATCACAAGTTTGTAAAAGACGCAAAAGTGTGTTTGAAAGCCTAAGTGAAGTCCAAAAGTTACTGTGAGTGTTTCTGATAGATCTATAGAGCATAAGGAGCATTTCTGTCAGAAAAAAAATTAATTTCAAGCCACGAGACGTCCTACGCGTAGGATGTCTACAGGCTAATCTGGGGAGAATTTTGGGATTTTGAGTTGACCCGTGTGTTCAGAAGGTGGGGTTTACCGTAATTTTAACTGGAAAGTGGAAATTTGACCATATCTGGACAGGATAAGGCCAGATAGACTGAAATTGCCAGACATCCTACTCAAATTGTGCCAAAAGCATTCTTTTGAGACCAAAATCATAAGATGGCTGCATGAGCATGTCTTGCATGATATGTTGAGTGATTGAAAGGGGTTTCATCTCATTTGAGTGAGAAAATTGGGTTCAAAGCGGACTTTAGCACTTTTGACTGAAAAAGGCAAGAACAACTAAAATTGGGGATTTGGAAATCTAAACCAAAATCTAAGCATACCACTGGGTTACTGACATCAAGGGGAAGCTGTGGGACAAGTCTGGGGTCAAGCAGGCCGAAAAGACATCCTACGCGTAAGATGTCTTCTGTGTGATTTTGGACTCTAAACCAAATTTTGAGTATACCAAAGTGATCAACAACTCAAGGGGAGCCTGGGCTTTGAGTTTGAATCCATTCTGATGAAAAAGACATCCTACGCGTAGGATGTCTAAAGCAAGAAATTGAAGCCAGACATTGACAGTGGGCATAGCAAGGTATTGTATAGCCTAAGGCAAGCCTCCTAGTCAATTTTGGTCCAAATTGGAGTTGATTAGACTGATCAAGATCAGCAACAGGCTGTTGGAATAGATTTCTAACTCATTGACCAGCTAATAGGTGTCCAAATCAAAAAGTAAAAGCAGCTGTAGGCTCAGTACAACAAGGGGAAACCACAGTGCAAAAATCTAGGCAAAACAAAGCAGGAGACATCCTACGCGTAGGATGTCTATTGGGGCCTACTGAAGAGAAAATTTGACTAGGCATAGACAATGAGATTTCATTTGGCTTAAGGGTCCCAAAACTTCTTTCAGAAGTGAATTTGGACCTTGTTTGCGCATTTGACGAAGCAAAGACTGAATTCAGACTTTTTCGCGTAAATTGACCAACATCCGAGGGAAGTACAATTTCAGATTAGCATACCTAATCCAGAACATCAGCAGTGTATAAAATATAGTAGTGGTTGAGATTAACTCTCCAGTTATACCAATCATTACTAAGATAACCTCTAGTAGATAAATGCTTTGATTCAATTGCCGAAATTAAAACGCTTGTGTACAAGTATATTCAGCAAACAAAGCAAGAAGTTGTGCAGAAACTGATCCTTTTCCAGGTGAGTGGTTGGATTTGTGATAAATTGCATTGATAAGTTTGATGAATTTAAGATCAGGAAGATACATTGTTAGAGACCAGAAGGTGGCAGGTGAACAAGGTAGCTTAGTGTCCACCGAAGAGAGTGTAACTCAGGCAAGGCTAGATCCACTAGCACCGATTATTGAGGAAGGTAGTGATACTGAAACTTCGTCAGACAAATCTTTCTTCATGATGGGTAGTCAACAGCCAGGAGGTTTCACCTATGGTGGACCTATGCGAGGAGGAAGCACCTCCCAAAATCCTTTGAATGATTCCAAGATCACTGTGATCTTCTTAGAGGGAACAAACTCGAGGGGAGCTCTAGTCTATTCTGACTATCGAGGACGCAAGTGCATTTGTATCGAAGAGAGGCGAGCTCAGAGATTGGAGATAATCCGATTCTATGATGATGGAGATAGATTCCGAGACGAAATAGGGAGCCACTATCTGATAGTTAGTAACCCTGAAGATTACAACAGATATGGAGATAACATTGCGAAAGAAAAAATGGTTTCAGAAGCTCAAGAACCGCCACCAAACATGGATCGACCCGGAGCTATTTTTATGTATGATAAGAAAACAACCAGGGTTCCAACTTATAATGAGAACATGGGAATCTACAAGCATGAGAGTGAGGGTATAGTCTCTTACTTTCGCAGCAAAGAACCATACGTAAACAAATTAAGCAAGGACAAGGTTCTTTACTTATTCTCTTATGAAACTGCTATGGGGAAGGGGATAGCTTTTGTTGATAGATACGGGCGAGAATACCAACGTATTCTCCCAGAGGAGGAAGAAAGGGCAACAGGTCCAGGAGCATCAGCATATGCCCCTGAAGAAGTGCCAAGAGCCACCTACACCCCAAGAAAATCAACGAATCCTTTTTCAGATGAGTATAACGCTACCTCACATTCCACCCGACCGCAAGCATTCAACAACCAAGACCAACCGGCAAACCAGCCATCATTGCAAGCATGGCTTCGACAAAGTGCAACAATGGAACAAGAACGAAACCGAGATGGTTATCAAGCCGCACGAGGGCGAAGGGATTTTCAAGAACCACCACTCTATTCAACATATCAAGGAGAGAGTAAGCCAAAGAATCAAGGGTCAACAGATCCTGGAGGACCACCCATAGAATGAGTTCGAAGAGAAGAACCACGTCCAGCGAGAACCGTTAGAAATTATGGCTTAGGAGCACCACTGGGAGAGAAAGCAGCCTATTACAAAAGACCTGAGGAGGTATATTGATTAGGACGTGGAGATCCAATGATGAGGTTTGTAGACCATCGGAGAATTAGACCCTCTCAAGTGCAAAAATGGGTAAACAAGAAATACATAGGAAGCAGAGACCCAAGAGATCATGTAGCAGCCTTTGTGTGCGTAATTATAGCCAAAGAGGTGTTAGACTTCCCTACCCAATTTGCAGGGTTTGGACTAACCCTAGAGGATGATGTTGCCACTTGGTTTGACTCTATAGAGCATAGAGACTTTGAGTCAATGGAGGAAGTGTTTGAAGAGTTTATCAAGGAATTCTCACAAAGGGAATAGATCATAATACCCTCTCATAGATCCATAAATTCAAACAGAAAGATGGAGAATCTATACGAAAGACAGCTCTAAGACTAAAAAGATATGTTAAGTTCTGTCCTATTGAAGAACTGCCAACTCAGTCCAGACTTATGCTAATATTCATCCAAGGACTAAGGAATGCGGATCTCCAGAAAGATTTACATATGAAGAGGAGCACGACGTTGAATGAATTGAGCAAGGAGGCTCTTTACCTGGTGGACAATTGTGCGGTCTACAAAGAGGGGGAGTTCAAGGACCTTGACGACGATTTGTCTTCACAACAAAGTGGAAGCAAGTCTTCTAAGACAACACCAAAAGGAGAAGTAGTGGTAAACTAGGAGCAGCTTGTAGATGAAGTGCTAAAAAAGATCAACTTGTACTCCAAACCCTAGGCTAAACAGCCCAAGTGGTGTGCTATTGAACAAAAATGGACAAACCATGGGACCGAGGAATGTTATTATAACAAGGGATATGTGAGAGAGAGACCTTACGCTCCCCAAGATCCGGTAGCTTCTCCTCAAGTTCCACCGATGCCTAGATATCAAGCAGGCAACCTACCAGGACCTGTAGGTGTTGAAAGACCACAACCGGTGTTGGCGCAATAACCACCCCTACCAGGATTACGACCAGTTGGTATAAGATACACACCAACCGTGACTGAGCATGCATATTATGAAGATCCCAATGGATATGCGGCAAACCCTGTCTATTATCCATCGGAAGAGCCCTCGACACCAAACCATGGAGCATGATAGGATATACAGGACCACCAACTGCTGCACAGGCAGCAGGAGAAGGAAGATGTAGCTTAGATGAACGAACATTGTTGTTCATAGCCAATGGAGGAATGCGAGGACAGAGACATGCATACCAACAAGGAGGAGCTCAAGGAGCACCTTAACAACCCAAGGGACCCTTCTACAAGTGTGGTGGAGACCATTGGCTGAGAGACTGTCCTCATGATGAAATCATTAGAGTCAATGCGTATTGCCCAGAATGTGGAATTACTCATTTGATCCCTGAATGCCGTGAAAACCCAAGAAAAGGAGAAAAAACCACCTTGAACATGCTAGAAACAGTACCTTCCAGTGGAGGGTCAGAAAATGAAACAATCATACCTATTCAGGCGGTAACACGAGCCCAAGCTCAAAGAAGGACGAACTAACCCATAGTTGAAGAACGAAAAACCGATGCCCAAAGTTCAGAAACGAAAAATCAGAGAAGCACTTGGAAAGCTAGAAAGGCGCGTAGGAAATCCAGAAAAGAACGAGAACAAACAGCTCTGTCTGAGGAGTTGAAACATACAAAGGATAGATTAGAGCGGTTAGAGGATCTAGCTAGCTTAAGCTCACACACCACGGAAACCATAGCACCCAAGGAAATAGCCAAGCCCAAAAGTGCGGGATCAGGAGGATCTGTTCTGGCAGACAAGATAAGTGAGCAGTTGGATACACTGCTAAAAGCTTAGGAAGCTAGATTGAAAAAGAACCAAACCCAGGAGCAAAGGTGGATGACTTATCCATATGCAGAAATAGAAAAACAAAGGTTGGAAATGTGTAAAAGGATGATTGAAACAGCCCAATAATTGATGGAAGACCCGCTGGGTAAACCTGCAAATTGGCATGAGGCACCAGCTCTAACCCCTATCCAACCAACTTTAGAGAAACATGTGGAAACAAAGGAAAGACTCACTAATTCCTATGTGTCCAGAGGAGAGCCTATCATAGTGCCAAATACCATAGATGGGACAAGTGATGGGATCCAGCCTAAAATATTGGCAGAAATGGGTAAGGACTATAACGGTCTAGACGATCTATGGAAGAAAATCCGTGAGGTCAACGAGGCTAATAGGATGAGTAACCACATGAATAGCACGAGAAAAGAAAAGAATGTGATCTTACCTTCTATTGAAGAATTTGAGGCGAGATCACAAATGAACTTTGAGATACTTTCACAAGGCGAAGAGCAAGGATCAATTAGTTCAGGGCACAACCAACCAGACTCGCCGAGAACTTTACCCTCTTACCTAGGGGAGTATGAAGCTAAGTCGGAAGTGAGAGCAATACCATCTCAAAGACTTTCTTCTAACAAGGTGATGGATTCGCAAGGATTGATTGAGTTGTTGTCCACTCCGGTGGCATGCACAATCACATTGGCAGAACTCCTAAGGTTACGACCAAACATGTGGACCATAGTAGGAAAATGCCTAGAAAAATTTGGAGTGAAAGACCCCACCTTGAAGCTACACGAAGGGATTAGAGAGTTGGACAGGCCTCAACTAAACACTAGGCCAGTACCATTGAACAAGGTTGGAGAGTACTGTGAGGGAGAAGATGGAAACACCACGCTACCAGTAGAATTCCAAGGAGTAGTTTCCAAAGCTATTCTTGACAGTGGAGTAGGAGTTGCTATCACCACCAAGGAAATCTGGAAAAAATGGGAAAAACCAGCTTTAAGGGCTACCAGAATGAAATTGCAATTGGCAGATGGGTTCATGGAGAAGCCTCTAGGACTCTTAGAAAAAGTGATTGTCACTTCATGCGGAATCGAGTATGAGCATACATTTGCAATAGTCGATTTCGACAAAAAGAACAATTATGAGATCATCTTAGGACGACCATTCATGCGACAATTGAAGATTGGGGTTATGACCACATATACCTCAGACATGGCGAGACAACAACTAAAATACACCTGAAAGACCATAGTTACAAAGATGTGAACCAAACACCTGTGGAAGAGTTTGATTCAGCTACAGTAGCAGGATCAGAACTCCCAGCATGGTTAGGAAAAACAAAAGAGCTATGGATGTGCGGAGCTTCATATTGTGGAACCCTAAGAAGAGAGGAATGCATCTTAGAAAGAGCGATAGAGAACAAAGAGTATATTCCGGAACCTTTCCCTGAAGATGCTTTGGAACCTCTAGAATGGGAACAAATACTAGCAACATTGGATGTCTGTACCATTACAGATAGTCCAACAACAAAATTTTGCGATAAGGATGGCTATGATGTGTTACCCTATTACATGGTAAGCGTTATACCAGGAGAAGATGAGACGATAGAACCACCACAACAAGAAAAGTTTTACAACTCCTCTAAATATATGGAAGTAAATGATGATGTAGATAATGAGTGTTCAGACACCTCAAGTGAGCGTGGAAATGAAACCAAGAATATCAAGTTTTATGATTTTGCGAATCAACACCCTAGACGCCAGGAACGCTATAGGAGGAAACAAGCAGGAAACAAAGGGGGAGAGAACGTGATGCCGAGGATAAAAGGTAAAACTCACTATTTGATGCTTGTAAAAGCAGAGGATTGTGTGAAAGATCAAATATCTGGGAGATTCTCAAAAGATCGAAAACAAAGAACGCGAGAGGAAATAAAACAGGTACAAGAAGCTAAAACAGAAACAAATCACAAAAATCTCAAAAATAAAAAAAAGAAACCACAAAAGACCAAGAGTGGACCAAATTGGAGCGTAAATAGAAATACCAAGAACTGAAACGGTCTTTACGTGAGATATGGACTACTGAAGAAGATAGTGATGGTAAAGGGGAGTCAGAAAAGGGGAACATTGATGTACCATCACACTATCGGAAATTTACTATCCAGGACAAAAAAATCATCATGATACCACCAGCCAGGAAAAGAACCAACCAAGAATCTTAAGATGGGCCAGAAAATGCAAAAAAAATAGCCCTTGCAGAACCAGGTGAAAAGCCTTAGCCGGTCTATATAGCCAACGATTTAAAGCTTGAAGAGGAAGAACGGCTAACACAACTTCTCAAGAAGTATAAAGATGTATTTGCTTGGTCCTATAAAGACCTCAAAGGAGTTGATCCATCGATATTCCAACATACAATTCCTTTGAAATCGGATGCAAAACCTAGCAAAAAACGTCCTTATACATATAATGACACATTTGCTAAACGAATCAAAGAGGAGATTGATAAACTGATGGAAGTTGAATTCATCTATGAAATCGAACATACATATTGGGTGTCACCCATTGTGGTAGTTCCCAAAAAGAATGGAAAACTGCGAGTGTGTGTAAACCTCAAAAAGGTAAATGCAGCCACCATAAGGGATAATTATGCCTTGCCAATCACAGAACATGTACATGAGCGGGTGGCCGGGAAAATGGCTTATTCCTTTCTGGATGGGTTTTCAGGATACAACCAACTGGCAATAGCAAGGGAGGATCAACACAAAACAACATTTGCCACAGAATGGGGGATTTATGCGTATCGAGTTATGCCGTTTGGCTTAACTAATGCTCCAGCCACTTTCTAGAGGTTAATGACGCACGCATTCAAGGAATACCTAAGAATATTCTTAGAAATTTACATGGATGATCTTTGTGTACACTCTCTTCTACGAGAGGAACATATCGACCATTTGCAAAAGGTCTTTGAAAAATGCAGGACATATCGAATCTGTCTTAACCCGGAAAAGTGTGTATTCATGGTTAAGCAAGGCCGCATCTTAGGACACATTGTCTCAAGAAATGGCATAACAACTGACCTAGACAAATTCAAAGTCATTGTAGACCTACCCAAGCCAACTAATGCGAAACAAGTGCAATCCTTCATGGGACACTGCAGATATTATCGAAGATTCATATACATGTACGCGGTTATCGCCGCACAACCTCTGTATCGTTTGCTAGTCAATTTCGATTGGACCGAGGAGTGTGAAACTTCATTCCAAAAGCTGAAAGAAAACCTGATATCAACACTTGTACTGAAGGCACCAGATTGGGAAAAGATATTCCATGTTCACATTGATGCTTCTGCATATGCCATTGGAAGTATTCTGGCTCAACCTGTAGACGGAACAATGGATTTTCCGGTTTGCTATACGAGCCGACAGCTAAACAGTGTGGAAAAGAACTACACAACCACCGAACAAGAAGGGTTAGGAATGATTTATGCTGTAAAGAAATTTCGGCATTATTTGCTCGCAAATAAATTCTTGTTCTTTACAGATCATCAAGCTCTTTTGTATCTCGTAAATAAACCATGCAATACAAGAAGAATCCTACGCTGGTTTATTATATCACTAGAATTTGACTTCACAGTGGTGGTCAAAAAGGGTAAAACCCATTTATGAGCAGATCATCTTTCAAGGATACACAATGGGGCAGCTCCTGAAGGAGTAGATCATGACATACCAGATCCTTATCTTTTCAATATTGAAATGGTACCCAAATGGTCTTAGGAAATTGTTAACATTCTTTCCTTTGGAAGTGGGTTTGATAATACGGAATACAGATCCAAACAACAAACAAAAAACTTCGAGTTGATAGCAGGACGGCTGTATCATCTTGGATCGGACCAAATCCTACGATTATGTATAAATCCGGAAGAATTCGAGTGCTAACTTGAAGAGGCACATGTCCAGGATTGTGCATTTCATTGTTCAACAGTGAAAACACACCAGAGACTGAAACAGCTAGGGGTTTACTGGCCAACTATGTATACGGACACACATTCTTATGTTACCAATTGTACTATATGTAGTGCCAAATGACCAGTGGATCACGTAATTGTTTTTCAGGTAAACATTGCACCTACATGGAGTCAATATATCATTGACTTCTTAACCACCAAGACGTTCCCCGAGAACATCACAAGAGCACGAAAAAAAGCTATAGAGCTGGAAGCTCATGACTTTGAGTTAATTGGGAACCAACTCTATAAGCGAGGAAAGGACAATCAACTTAGAATCTGTGCAAGTGAAAGAGAATACCTGCTGATTCTAGAACATGCACATAGCGGAATAAGTGGAGGCCATTTTTCGGGCGATAAGACGGAAAAAATTATCTTAAGCGCAGGAATTTGGTGGCCTACATTACACATGGACGCTGAAGAGTTTGTAAAGCGATGTGATGCATGTCAACGCACCAAGGTGCCAATAAAAAGAGATGAGATGCCATTACGGCCAATGATGGGAGCAAGAGCATTTGCAAAATGGGGCATTGATTTTGTGGGACCTATATCACCCCCTGCATATCGCACCCATACCCAATATATCATTGTGGCTACGGACTATCTCACAAAATGGGTCGAAGCCAAGGCAACACAAAAAGCTGATGCACGCACCACTGCACAATGTTTGTATGAGAATGTTTTTGTACGTTACGGGTTACCAATAAAATTTGTCAATGATCATGGGACACATTTTCTCAATGAAGTCGTTGAATATCTACTAGAGGAATTCATGGTCATACATAGGAAATCTGCTCCATACCATCCACAGACCAATGGACAAGCTGAGGCCACAAATAAAACACTATGCACGGTTCTCACTAAAATAGTGTCAGAATCAAGAACAGATTGGGATCAACAGCTACACTCAACACTATGGGCATACAGGGTAGCTTACAAAACATCAATAGGAACAACACCGTACAATATGGTGTTTGGCCTAAATGCTATACTACCCATAGAGTTTTTAATTCCAACTATACGAGTAGAAAAACACTTAGAATGGACAGGGCATGAGCTCTCTTCCAGAATAGATGATCTTGAAAAGCTAGATGAACTCCGCTTACGAGTTGTAGCTTCAATCTATGCTAAAAAGAGAAGACAAACACTACAACAAAAGAAGGTGTTATCGACGCATATATCGACGCTGCCCGTCGCTATGAGCGTCGCTGTGAAACCAGTCGCTATTAGAGACGCTGATAGCGACGCATATAGTGACGACCATAGCAAAAAAAAAAATCTTGGGCAGAGGGCAGGTAGCCTGGCCTGTGCCCAGTTAAAAGATGGACACAGCCACAGCCAGACTTCCTGGCTTCTGCCCAAGAAAGCGAGCAACACCAAAATATCAACCATGCTCCCGCGCGCAAAGTTTTTGGCAGAGTTCCCTTTTTTTTTACATAAACTTTAAAAAAAAAACCATATCATGTATACGCCTCCTACATTCTATCCATGTAGGATCTCACATGAGATTTAAGGCCAATGAAAGACAACCGTACCAACTGAAAAGCATAACCATAACAAACCATAACCATAACTTAAAGGCATAACCATAACCGGCTATAATCACTTGATCAAAACCATAATGCAGATAACCATAACCATAAACAAAATTAACAATAACCATAAGCATAACCAGAGAGAGAAACAATAACTGTCTATACAATGACAATGACAATAATCATAACCATAAGGGAAACAATAACTGTCTGAACACTAACTATTTGTACAAAAAAGAGACACAGAAGCGTGTCTCTGTCTCACAAAGCATATAGATGAAATCTGGTCCACTAATACTAGGCGTCGCAACCTGCACATAGGACAACTCACAAAATTAGTATTGATATTACTCCACATATACTGATTTAATTAAATCAACTCACATATATGAACGTCTCACCTCAAGCGATTAGCGAGACTGTAAGGCCTCCCAGTCTACAGGCTCTCCTGAAGCTTCAAGATCATTCAGTACTTCATAGATACCTCTGCGATATCCATTTGACTCCTCCTCGCGTGATGGAGCTCGATGCATCGCAAGATTCTGCGTTTATACAAAAATCAAAGTAATAAGAATACACGATTCATCGCATTTTAAAAAACGCCATAGTTAAGATTGGATTAGAAACTCACAAACTCATAGCAAAAGGTGTCGAAGCCTCCGCTGCCAAGATGAGATGTCCCCCTAGTCATTTGTCGTACCTGCGCGGCCTCACGCTGTTGTCTGAACCGCATGGCCGCTGTCCGCTCATCCTCCCTAATCTGCAGCCACGTCTTGTGTGGGATGCCCGAAGGCTTCGGCAAGCCAGTCCTGAAAGCCTTCCGAGCTGCATCTCGTTGATGTTTGATGGTGTCCCATGCAACACCCTTGATCCACCGCGCCGAAACAAAGGAAGAACCCGGAGTAGGCTGGTACTCTCTCAGGATGGTCTCCACTATGTAAGTGACTTTTTCCTTTTCTTGCTGAGCCCAAGACGTCAGAATGCTGGTCGAAAACTGCAGCTCCACAAGCTGGCGAATCTGCTGTCGCATCTCAGTCCCGACTCTATCCATGTCAACAGAACCATCTCCCCGTACAGTTTAGAGCTTGGAGGCACTAGGATCGTGTGCCCCCCAAGGTGTCCGAGGTGTGCCAAGAGGTGTGTCGAGAGGTGTGCCTGGGTAAGACGGGGGTCGTGAGCGAGGAGGGGTCGAAGCATCTGTGGACCCTCCTCCACAGCAACCACCACCTCCACCTGACGATCGCCGAGATCGGCGAGTGCGCCTATGCTACGGAGATGAGGACGTACCCGCCTCTGCTCCACCCCTAGGTGTCGAAGCGGCCGTGATGGGAGAAGAAGGCGTCGTACCCATAGGCGTCCTGAACCCCGTAGGCGTCCCTCGAGTGTGAAGCC
Organism: Adiantum capillus-veneris; assembly: GCF_014529385.1. NCBI lineage: Eukaryota > Viridiplantae > Streptophyta > Polypodiopsida > Polypodiales > Pteridaceae > Adiantum > Adiantum capillus-veneris. The sequence continues at coordinate 31,258,229 of NC_140934.1, read as the reverse complement.
CGGAGGCGTAGTACCCGTGCCTCTGGCTACCGAGTACTGAGAAGCCTCTGCCATCTGAGCAGGCGTCATCCGTGTAACGAAGCCCATGAATGCATCTTCACTCATGGAAGCGGGATTTGGAATCTCGTCTGCCATACTAAAGTCATGCACAAAGAAAGTAAAATAAAGCTTCAGAACACAGTTGTTTAAATTAACTTTAAGCTTAATTTTAAATCAAAGTCTTCACACAAACACTTACAGGCCTAGGCCTCGACGAGTGAGGCATCATCGATAAGATCTTGCACCATATCATCGTCTATCTCTAATTGCAAACATAACTTTGCCCCAACTCGTTCTGGCAGATTGTCTTCATCCATTGCATCTTCATCTACAAGTGTCAATTATGGCTCGTCTGCATCATCCTTCGTATATCGGTCAGCTTCCTCTGCCATACCTTCGTCCATCTCATCTAATGTCACAGTAGTATGGACGTCTTCTGACTGACTTTCCTCCAGGAGATCTTGCCCTTCAAATACTTGTTTATTTCTTGGAGCAACCTGAACCACAAACCACCATTGTCGCTCTCGAGGGTCCGGTACAAAGACCACTTGCTCGCAATGTTCGGGGAGAGCAAATGTGTCGCTCGCATCTGTCCAAGTCTTTGTAGAATCTATTTGCACAAGTTTGTTTCCATCTCTGCGTACCATTGCATTGCGACCAGAAGTAATCACGTTGAACCACTTCACATCCAACAAAAACATCTCAAACCGCCTGAAGCTTACTTTCAGGATATCTGACACCAGACCACAATAATCCAGGTTGCTAGTGCTCTCATTCGTGTCTCTAGCACTGGCCCTGCTCTTTTGCATGAAACTAACCATTACCCCACTGTCAAACGTGTTTCTTCTGTTGTCAATTTGTTGTGTTCTGAAATGCTTTCCATGCGACCACAATGCCATGTATGTATGATACTTCTAATCACATCCAATAGCGAGCTCTTCCTCTTCTAGAGATATGGCTTCTCCGATCTGTTGAGCTGCTCTCACTGTCTTGTCCAGCCATGCCATTGTAGGGAATTCAAGTAGAGGAGCGAGATAGTCTGGCAAGGGTAAGCCTCTAGTCGTTCAACTTCGCCTAAAATCCTGTCGCTCTAGATTGCGTCTCTCTTTCTCTTCTTCGTACCTTTCAAGCCATTTTTGCATCGGCGTTGAATTTAGTATACAGAACTTCATGATCTTTTCTCGCATGGCCAGGTTCATTTTCTTCGGCACCCCTTGCCCTTGCGGCTCCTCTCCCACCAGTCTTGCATCCTCCTCATCGCTCCACAGTCGAGGCATTTCTGGGTCAGAAACGGATAGAAATTCGGTCGTCAATACAAGAGATTCTTGCACCAGCCATCCTTCTGCCATGCTCCCCTCTCGACGCGCTTTTTGGCGAACAAAACCCTTTAATGTTTTCACGAACTGCTCTAGAAAGAACATCCAACAGCTGTGGACTGTACCTGCCACTGCAACCTCATCTACTACATGGACGAGCAAGTGCATTTGGATAGTTAGGCAGCTCATGGGTAGATACTTCTCAATCATGCAAACTGCCTCAATGGAGTTAGCCCTTGCGACTGCAATAGAGTCCTCCCGTGTCTCCTTGGAAGAGATCCACCACACTAGCTCTGAAATCTTGTATATGCAGGTCCGCACTTCCTCCGTTAAACACCCCTTGATCGCAATTGGAAGAATGAATTGCAAGAACTTATGCCAGTCGTGCGATTTCAACCCTGACAGTTGATCGTCACGGGTGAATGCTGTCTTGAGACATCGCATATATCATGTTGGCGTCCTGAACTCTGAAATCACCCTTTTCACTTGTCGCTCTTCGTTTTTTAGCAATACCCATGGCGCTTTTGGAAGTTTTGTTTGACCAGCTTCATTCGTGAAAGGCCACAGCTCTGGCATCTTTTCGACCGACTGGAAATCATCTCGTGAAGCTCGATTGTCTTTCATTCCCATGATTGTCTTCAAGAGGAGCTCTCCCACATTCTTGAATATATGCATTGGATCCAGCAAATGGTTAATTAGTAGATCACCCTAGTACGGCAACGTATGGAGAATGGACAAACGTTTCATTCCTGGAACAGGTTTCCCCTCATGTTGCTCCCATCGGCGACGCCACTCTTGTACATGCATAGGACGACATTCGACGCGACCAAGCTGGCCTTCGCGCAAGTGATGGCCATCTGGAAGATAACGGCGGTGGCCTTGATAAATTGTCTTTCGAAGAGAGGTAGAATAGCGCACATCCAAAGACTGCCCGCAAATTGGACATGCATTGTATCCCGAAGTTGTTAGTCCTGCATATATCAAAGCATGAATCAGGCCAAGGCAAAGGGCTTGCGAATAGCGAGAATTTTGTACATCAAGAACCATTACCAGAAGCTTCTCCGTATCCTGGCCAATCATGCATAGTCCACATAAGAAGTCCATGGATCCTTGCATGCTGTTGTCCTACGGGTTCAACCGCATCTGCTATGTCGATCCCATGCCATAACTCCTGGAGCTCGTCAACTAATGGAGCTAGATAAACATCCATGTTTTTTGCCTTGAACTTACCAGGTACAATCAAGCTTAAAATCAAATGACCCTTCTTGATAGCAAGCCACGGCAGGAGGTTGTAATTGATAAGGCACACAGGCCAAGTGCTCCATGACGAGCTTCTCAAGCCAAATGGATTGACTCCATCCATTGCCATGCCCAAACGCAAATTGTGTGGTTCACTCTTAAAATGTGGCCAGGTATCTTCAATGTGCCTCCAAGCCTTCGAATCAGCAGGCACCCTAAATGTTGCGTTAGTGGATCTATTCGTAGAATGCCACCGCATCAACTTTGCAATGGAACCACAACGAAACATGCTCTTTATCCTAGGAATAATAGGGAAATACCGCAACACTTTAGCTGGCACTGTCTCGCCAACTGCATCTTGTTTGTAGCGCATTGCTCTGCACTTAGGACATGACAGACAATCTGCGAATTCATTGCAAAAAAGAATGCAATCATTTGGACATGCATGAATATTCTTGTAGTCCAAGCCAACTGAGGTCAGAAGTTGCTTTGCGTCTGGCCTGGAGGGGGGCATTTCATTGCCAACCGGGAGAAGTTGCTCCCGCAATAACCTATTTAAGACACATTAAATTAAAAAGCTCTCCGAGCACATCACCGTTGCAATTGGAAAATCTCTTTTGTAAATTACGTACCTAAACAAAGCAGTGACGCTTGCATCTGACCACCCGTACACTGACTGAAGATTCAAAAATGCCAGACAAGTACAAAGCACAGATAGTTTTGCGCCTTCATAGATTGGTTGACGTGCCAACTTCCTCAACATGTCTTCAGGAGATAGGTGCACGGCTTTTGGTGCTGCTTCGTTCGCGTTCTCCTCGCTTGTGTGGAAGAAGGAATCCAGCATCTCCTCCATGCCGTCGTGTTCTGTCTGTAAGCCCTTTTCTGCTTCCATCCGTGGCTCTATATTGGTCGGACCTTCACGCATAATATTTTTTCTCTCTCTCTCAGATGTAGGTGCTATGTCGCGGAAATCAATGCCCGTTCCGTAGGAGTCGTATCGCAGATACTGTACGGTTTCTCTAGCCAACTCTCCGTACTTGTGCACATGCTCATTACATATCCTACGCTTGCGCAAGATTTGATACTTGCAGAGCGTGCACGAGCATGCAATCTTTTCCTCCATGTTAGTTGATGACGTTGCCATCTACAATGATTATGAATGTTGTTTTAATATATATATATATATATATATACTCCTCACAATGTAAACTACCTCGCATTCTCTAGTCTTGCCCAATCTCCGTACACCTCGGTCCAGAGGTGTACGGAGATCAGGACCACCGGGTCAAAATCTCGTCTTTATTGGTCAAATCCTATATGGGTAGACACGTACGTGCACTCCCAGGTGTACATGGCAATGCATGTAGCAGACAAAACCCCTTTGCCTCTTTTAGTTCCATAGTTTCTTCTATGTCTATGAACCCACCTGCCTCCATTCCGAGGTAGCCTGTCAGAGAAAGCTTTCCAATGCCGCACTTGATGAATCATATGTTAAAGCATGACCATTTTTGTCATTTTTGTAATGTTCCGTCTGTTTGCAATTTTTTGCACAGGTTTTTCCAAGGATATTATGCCCATCCTGGTGTTTTTTTCACCCCATGCACAAGCCATGGAAGTTCTCAACCCAATGAAAGTTTTCTACCTGATTGTAAACAGGACGGGGCCTCCATGTCCAAGGCAGAAGATAATGTGGAGATGGATGGGCAACTTGAGAAAGATTCAGAAGCCTTGCATGGTTCTTGCTCAAAAAAGCAATCTCGATCTCTCTTTCTCTCTTGATCTCACTCTCGCTATCTCTCTCTCTCTCTCTCGATCTCGCTCTCGCTATCTCTCTTTCTCTCTCTCTATTTCCTTATTTTCCTATCTCTCTCTCTGTCTCGCTCTTCACTTCCCTACCTCTCTCTCTCTCTCTCTCTATATATATATATATATATATAACTCTCTTTCTCTATCTCTCTATTTTCTCTCTCTCTCTCTCTCTCTCTCTCTCTCTCTCTCTCTCTCTCTATATATATATATATATATATATATATATATATATATATATATATATATATATAACTCTCTTTCTCTATCTCTCTAGCTATTTCCTATCTATCTCTCTCTCTCTCTACTTACCTCTCTCTCTCTCTCTCTCGCTCTCTACTTCCCTATCTCTCTACTGATCGAACGAGCAACTGAGCTAGGGAGATCTAGACGTCCACGACTACGGAGGACTACACAACATCGAGAGAGGCTGCATCAGAGGATCTAGCTAGGTCACTTTGGCTCGACATGCATAACGCCCGGTCAGACTACTGACCATGGAGGAGATTGATGAGATCCGCCAGCGACAGCTGCTGGATCTCCTATGATCTACCTATCCCAGCTAGATGGTTTAGCCGTTTAGTCCATACCCAGCAGTTGAGGATTTCATAATATTTTAGTTTGTCATCTTCTTACTCTGACTTTGTATCAGATCCATCAAATTGTAACTTTCTTGTCTCATGTCTCATAGGTCACTTTGGCCTTTCGAAGACGTTAATATAACATTTCATTTCATTTCTCTCTTTAATTATTTTTCTTTAATTTTAATTTCCTAAGCATACATTAATTCTCTCTCTCTCTCTCTCTCTCTCTCTCTCTCCTACAGACACACACACACTTCTCTCTCTCTCTCTCTCTCTCTTTCCTACACACACACACACACCTCTCTCTCTCTCTCTCTTTCCTACACACACCTCTCTCTCTCTCTCTCTCTCTCTCTATTTCCTACACACACACACACACACACACCTCTCTCTCTCTCTCTCTTTCCTACACACACACACACACACACACCGCTCTCTCTCTCTCTCTCTCTCTCTCTCTCTCTCTCTCTCTCTCTCTCTCTCTTCCTACACACACACACACACACGATGTAGAGAGAGAGAGAGAGAGGGGTTGGGGGGGGGGGGGGGGGGGGGGGGGCATAATACCTGCGTAGCAGGTGGAGGCCAAGATTTGAGCAAAGCGCAGACAACCTGCTGCTCGCGGGTTTCGCTTTTTTCCCCCAAATTTTTCTGCGTCGATATACACGTCGCTATACACGTGGGAAATAAAGCCGTTCCACGTGTATATAGACTCACATTGCGACGTGTATATCAACGTGCATATCGATGCCCGCTAATTTCGTCGATATACGCGCGTCGATATCTCCATGTTGTGTTGTAGTGAAAAAGAATTTTTTTGACAAACATGTGCACACTAAAGAGTTCAAAATAGGTGATTACGTACTTGTTTATACCTTGAAGCAACATGCCAAGAATCTTAAAAAGCGAGGGATGGGACCCTTTGTGATTAGTGATCTATCAGAAAGTGGAGCTGTCAAGCTTGCTACATTAGTAGGTGAAGAAATGCCGAACTGGATTAGTGGATGTCGACTGAAGAAATATCATCTACCACTCACACAGGAGATGCTCCAACAAATTCATCAAGGGAAACAAAGAATGAAGGAAAAACAAAGAGTACGAGAAGAAGCTCAAGCAGAAGCAAAAGAAGAAATTGCAAAAAGAAGACTTCTATGACAACAACAACAAAGTGGACCACCATTGTGAATCAATGTCATTCGATTGACAAATTTGGATGAAGACATAGTGGAGCTGATAATTGCAGTCAAAGTGGGCAGCAATCAAGTTGAATTGACGGCATTGCTAGATTCGGGAGCTCAAGCAAATTTGACCTCTTACGGATTATACCAACAGCTCAAATTCATGGGTCCACTTCATCCTACTCCTCAAGTGCTGGAAAGTAGCACATCACACCCGTTGAAAACATTTTCAACCAAAAACCAAGGGCCTAAAATAGGTATGGATCCCTAAGAAAATGCTTAGCCATAACCCAAATGTCACTCGCATTTGGATACCAAAGAAAAAGCAAAAGGAACTCCCTTCAGTACAAGCAACATCGGAAGGCAAACAATTGCACTTGAAAAAGGAAAACCGACTTATGTGGATGCCAATCAACAACAAACTAGTGGCCTACAGGAAGTGCCACAACATCTTTAAAAACGAGCAGAAACAAAATACCAATGGAAAGAAAAGAATTTATGGCCCACGGCCATTCCGACCCAGCCAATTCTTGACCTAGAAACAGCTACGGCTCTATCAATAGTTTCTGCAAAGCAATTTCCTTTTGCAAAAAAGACAATTAAACAGAGAGCAGTAGAGTTAGAGCTGTTACTTGCAAAGAAAATAGAAACCTCAATGGAGAATGCCAATAAGCATCTTGCTTATTCCCTTCTCTTGCACAACATTAATTTTTCCATGCATTGACCGAGTATGCATAAAATAGGGCCACATTAATCGGCCAGGCATTAGCACAAATTTTTTTCAACCTATGCACGGCACATACTCCGAGGCGATACCTTGTCGTCCGGGAGGACTCCGGCTAGGAGGGGGGGAGGCATTCTCAAATGCGAAACCAATAACAGAAACAACAAAAAAGGGTATGATTTTCGACTATTTTAAGGGTTGTTGTTTGATTGCAAATTTTTTTGGAGTAACCGAAGTACATATGCCCTTATACAGAATGTATCTATAGGTATATGGGACCAAGCCCCAAATCAAGACCCTAGATGTGTGTATATAGGTAGAAACAGCCATTTTTCGGGCAAAATATTGGTAAAACGGAGAAATCCGGCCATAAAAATTGCATGTGAGTGTATATAATGTTTTACGGTGATGTTTGTGATTTATTATGTTTTTGGGGATTTTTTGGGTTTGATTTGCTATTTTCCTTTTAATTTTGCTAATTTTCGGCAGAAAAACTTCAAAAATACAAAAAGCAGGTGAAAAATAGTCGTAATGAAAAACAAAAAATATGGGGATGATCAGTGACTATAGGACAACCTATGGTATGGTGGGGGTGCAATTATGAGACTGGAGCAGAAAGCGTGTTTTGGCCAGGTTTTGACCGAAATGCCAAATTTATGGTAAACAGAGCAAATGGAGTCCAAATCAAGAAATTTTTGAGCCTAAACCACATTTCGCAAGAAGATAGGAGCACATGTCAAATTTCACGAAAAGTGGTTCGGGGACCTCCATTATAAGAAATTTTCACCTCATTTGTAGCTCATTCTCTCTATTGACTTTGTGGAGAGAGCTTCTGCCACCTAGAGTGGACCGACCTTCCAGCAGCTTCTACGACGTGCACGGCTACTCGACGAGCTCCAGACATGAGAGGATGTATGGCAGCTGCGAAGTCACCGACAAAGAAAAAAAGAATGACCATCAAGGATTACCTGGAAGAAGTGGAACCCTTCGTCATTCCAGAAGGAACACTAAAGCCCACCAACACATGGATACAAGAAGATCTGCTAGAGTCCAACGACCTAAAGATCTACCAGGGAGCGTTCAAAGACACTGAAGGCAATGTCATCGAGCTACCAATGCTTCCGCGAGAACTCAATGAGTTCGTACGAAGCAAGATGGCCGGATACTTGGAGAAGATTGATCTCGACAACTACTTTGAAGCAATACCGGCAAGGGTGGACATCAAGAGAGACTGGGATTTTGTGACAACCATCAAAGAGGATGGAGTGGCCAAAGTAAAAGATCTACAAGGCAGGCCAGAAACGGAGATAATCATCATTGAGCAGGTTGTAGCAGATGCCCTAGACCTCTCCAACGAGGGGGATAGTGTAACTAAAAGAAGGGATGAGGTGAAGGTGTACAATGAGAAGAAAGGGAATTACAACTTTGAAGATATTGCCAACCCAAGAGTGGCAATCATGAGCCAGTTATACAACCAGTACTTCCACATGTGCACGAAGAGGCCACAGAATTACAGAATGCCGCCAGGTGCAATTGCCATGACATTCACTTGGGCAATGATGAAAGGCACCCAAAAGATAATCAATTATGTGGCGTATATACGTGACAACCTAGTAAAGATGGGTAACAAGAAGCCAACCTATATTGTGACAGGAGAACTAATCACCAAGGTGATTTATGGAGCACTACACGCAAAAGGAAGGTGGCCTGACCCTCCGTCTCAGAACGACTGGCTGAGGCTAAAAGAAGACAAAGAAGACGAGCCTCAAAGAGCACCAAGGGTGGCTACAAGACTGAAAAGACGGCTAGAGCCAGTTCAAGAGGAGCAGCCCGAGCAATAGAAAGGGAAGAAGGAATTTGTCCAAGTGCCTGCCAAAGAAACAGGGTCACAGAAAGCGGCAAGACTAGAGAGGCTGATGGAGAGCTTCTGAGCAAAGAGAGCCCTCAAGGGTGATTTAAGTGAACTTTCGAAGCCTTCTCTAGAGTCTATGTCAGGATCGTCCCGAAGAGTGCAAAGGGACATATTTGAGGACTATATCAAGAATTTTGAGATTTTTGATGCCGCATCAGAGAATATACCACATGTCCCTTTCACAAAGGAGGAAGTATACCAAATACGGCAGAAACTGCTAGATGAGCAAGAGAGTCAAGAAAGAGAAAGAAAAACTAAAGCAGACAGGGATTTAAAAGGAAAGCCTACTGAGTAGCGTTAAATGGTAACCGTGCATTTGCACTACATTTCTACTCAAATGTATATATTTTTTATCAAAGTTTTAACCTAGTGTTCATTCTCTCTTTCCGTAATAGCCTTTTTCCATACAAACACCTTACCCTTCTCAGATCTTTATGCATTTACATCATATTTCTCTCTTCATGCTAAATGTAAATAGTAAACTTAATTCTACTCTCCTAGTTTTTTACTGTATATTCTTTTAACTATTTACCTTTACTAATTTAAATAGCTATCTACATCCCCTAATTTGTAAATAAATAATTTATGGGCACTTATCTTACCCATCTTCTCTCAAGGGTAGGGTTAACCTTGTAGGCCTTCCCTTCCCCACCACTATGTGACCCAAGTCTTGGATCATTTACTTGTTCTGGTCAACAAATCTTAAATATAATGTATATCCCCAATAAATCAAACTTTATTGGAGCCCACCTCATTTGTTTAAGGTGGATTCTCTTTTAAAAAAAGCATGCTACACCTTGGATGCATGCTAAAGGGGCCCTACAAGGAGACTTTGTTCAAAAGGTGTTTTGGATGCATCTTTAACGCCTTATCTCGTGGTTATACTTGCGAAACACTCCAAAATCAGCTTAAACACTTTGAGAAGGTCAACTTTGCCTTTTACAACACCCAATTCTGAGTTACAGGCTGAAAGTTATGCTGAAAACAAGGTGCTGCGGACACTGTTACTGCAGGTCAAAGTTACAATCAGGTAAACCACAAAGGTGAAAAGTTTTCTTGACTTCTTCAACATTCTAAAATACCAATGGGGAGTTAAAAACCACTTGCATGTGGAGGGGTCGGCTCAAGATGCTTCCAAAGACACAACAAACAAGATGGGGACACTCTGCAGGGGCCATTGGAGGGACCTCATGGTGGGGCCCACATACATTATCAACCCTTATGGAGCCTCCACGACCTAAAAGGCTATTTTTAATGAAAAAATAAGTCCCTTATTTGCATAATTGAAGGAATGGTCAAAAGGGAACCTAACTATGGTTAATTACCTACCCTAGTCAAGTTTAACCTAACCCAAGGTCTTGTACAACTATAAAAAGGCCCTTTGGCAAGCACAAAAATACACACACCTACTCCATTGCTGCAAATAAGCTCCTCTAAGGTTAGGGAAGCCCTAATCTCTCTCTCCTCTCATCTCCCTATCCATTTCCTAAGCTCGCTATCATAAGCGGCACCATAGAGAGAGCATCAATATGCTATTGCTACCATTCTCTTGCAAACATTTCTCTTATCATACTCATCCCTAAATAAGGATTGTAGATTCTATATGAGAGCAAGGATATCAAGTTCAATGATCTATCTCATGGTTTGATCAAAAAATTGTTGCAATTGGGGTGTCGTTGTCACACTTTTGCTCTAAACGCATGTAAAATTGGTAAGCCTATCTTGGCAGCTTTTCATATTTTGTGCTCATTGGGTTGCTTGTTTGTTGAGAAAGTTTTTGTGCACCATGGTTTCTATTTGCTTGGCTTCTCTCCTTATGTTGTGTGTAAGTAAGTCTTGGGACTGCATAGATGGAGAAGAGCTCTCTATGCATGCTGCCTTATGTGTGTAAGTAGTCTCTTCTTTTGGGAAAGGAAAAGAGTTGTCAAGTATTTGTGCATTGTGGTGTTTTGAGTTTTGAGGTTTTGTGATTGCTTTTCTTAGAAGTATATGAGCACTAATATGGTGAAGGTCAATCTTTGCATGTGAGTTTGTGCAGCGTTCAAAGGGATTGCTTAAGGAGTGTGTGTTGAATGGTTGAAGGGCATTTTGTGTTGAAGCACATAAGGAAGGTGTGAGTGTGTGTGTGTGTGTGTGTGTTGTATATGGTTTGATTTGGTTTCCTTCTTTCTCCATAAAAGAGGGTGGTGCCCCTAAGAAATATGCGTGTGTAGGGTCTCACGGAGTGGTTGTCTGGTGGGAGCCTTGAGTTGAGCCCCATCTCAAAAAATCCGCTCTCATAAAAGTGGTGCCCCCACGGAGGAACTTTCCTAATTGCCTTCTATTCTCCTCATGAACAATGGAGTTGCACCATATGCGTTTCATTTTTCACAACGCATCAGAATTAACATTTGTGTAGATCGCAATTTTTTTTACTAACAACGCATTGTTTTTATGTTTGGAGCAGAAAGACTTGGTGAAATCTTGGCATCTCCAAATCCCATCATTCTTCCATTCATTAATTATGATGATTCATTTGATGTCCATGTTTTTATTTTGTTTTGAGGCAGGGACAAGAGGCGCTTAGATAGCGATCCACTCAAAGGAAACTTTCTTCAAGAGAAAGAAAAAGGAGAACACATTGTCACATGAACCAACCTGGAGCTGTTTCTCCTTTTACACCCATAACTCGTCAATCTGTGCACATCATAATTACTACAAAATTTAGATTTCAAGCAACCATTAGGAGAATTTTTGGACCCACTCGCCTTAATGAAATTAATGCCTCAATCAACCCTTTTATTTTGCCTATGATAAATTATGAACTAACACTTGATGTAAATATTTTCATTTTGATGTGATCACTCATCGTAGTCAAAACTTTGTGGTACACAAGCCTCTTTGTATTGTAAAAATGTCAAGCACTTTTCCTACCTTTCATTCTAAAAATGGTGAGGATGCACAAGAATTTCTGGATAATTTGGAGATGGCACACCTCATCTCTGGGAGAGATCAAGAAGAGGTAAAGCTGCGTGCTTTTCCACTCGTTCTCAAAGGGGAGGCTAAGGCATGGTACGAGGCCTTGCAACCTCAAAACAAAACCAATTGGGAGAGGCTACGTGCAATTTTTCTTGCCAAATTTGGGCAAGCAGATACTCCAGAGGGTCTTTGGAAGTGTCTACTTCAACATAAACAGGTATTCCTTGAAGACTACCCATCTTATGAGGCCATTTTCCTTAACCTATGGGATAGATGGGAGGCTACCTTACAAAACCAAGGTGGTGCACCAAACTTTCTAAAGAAAGATAGGTTCATGGATGGCTTGTATCCAATTTTGAATACCAAGGTAGAGTTAAGATTCCCATCAACATTTGAGGAAGCACGTGAGGTGGCCATGGTCAAATTCAAGAAGTTAAATTTTCAAGCACATAGAACAAGGGACCTAAATGAAGTCATTGAGAGGGATTCTTCACCAAGCATGGGAGCACAAGTTAGGGGCTCTCTTGCCCAAACTTCACAAATAGGGGAAGGATCACAACAAGAGATCTTGCAAAGATTAACTCAACAACTAGAGAGTCTCACCTTGAATCTAGTGCAGGGCCTACCCCAACAACGACAACCGAGAGAAGGGAATCGCAATCAACGACGTCAAGCACAAGAGTTGAGATGCTGGAATTGCAACGAAGTTGGTCATGGCATGTATAATTGCCCTCACCCTCGAAGGCTTCCAGGGGACATATACCCTCCTAGACCCCCTCCACTCATGGTGCAGCAAGAGCATGCTCAAGCCCCGCAAATTCTTCGTCGACCACCACCACCTCCAGTGGCAAACATCCCTCCTGTCCCACCAGTGGAGGAAGAGAGGGGAGTAAATGTCATAAAGCTGGAAGAGGAGATAGAGGTGAGCCCTATACATTTTGATGTTATGCCAACAGAAAAGCGCACAAGAGCACACAACAAGGATGAAGACACAAGGAATGAAGAGTCAGAACCTGCAAGGAAGGAGAGGAAGAAAAAGTCAAAGAAGGAGGAAGGAGGCAAGAAGCAGAGGTCAAGGCGAAGGGAGATCGGCATCAACGATTTTCCATTAGGAAAGAATATGGAACCCTACAACATCTTAGAAGATTTGAAAACTCAAAAGCCCAATATTTCTTGGCCTCAACTCCTACATCTATCACCCAAGGTGAGAAAGCACTGGTCCAAACTTGTAAGCACAAGACTCCCAAGAACGAAAGAAAAGGTGACAGTAAAGGCATTGACTTCAAAGCCACAACAAGATGTGGAACCTATTGTAGATGCTTATGTAAGGGGTAGGAAGGTATCCAATGTGTATGTTGATGGTGGAGCACAAATGTGTGTGATCACGGAAAGAGCCATGAATAGACTAGGGCTTGAAATCACTAAATCCTCTAATTGTCAAGCTAGGCTGGCCAACAATGCAAGTGTGAAGTGCCTAGGGATCATTGAGAATGTAAAAGTTTCTGTATGTAATATAGATGCACGTGTGGACATGTATGTTATGCCAGCCAAGGGGGAGGGCTATCCCATCATCCTAGGGAGGCCTTGGCTCATTGCTGTGAATGCAGATCAAAAATGGGGACGAGGACAATTGATTCTCAAAAAGGGGCAACATGTAGTATATGATTGGCATGAAGGAAAGCAGCTCGACATCAACTATGAGACCACGGCTGATGAAGAAAGTGAAGAGAGTTTTGGCTCAAGCGACGAGGAAAGTTCAACCACTACATCCAATAGCGAAGAAGAATCATCTTTGGAGGTAATGGGAATCATCTTCAACACATCAAAAACTCCATCAATAGAGGTTGACCCAACAAAGGAGCAAACAAAGGATGACAAAGGTGACCACAAACACTTTGAAGACTTTGAGAGGATGCTTGCAAAAGATCTTACCCCTGAGGAGAAGCGGTCCTACATCGATATGCTTAAGAGGTATCCCAGTTTGTTTATCCCTGATTACTCACAAATTAGAGGTGTGGATGTTATAAAGCATGGCATAGAATTAAAACCAGGTACTAAACCTGTGGCTCAAAAGCTAAGGCACCTAGGAAAAATACAACAAGAGGCACTTTTGACAGAGGTTAACCGACTCCTCAAAGCTGGTTTCATTTACCCTGTGTCTAACTTTGAGTGGGTGTCCCCAATTGTAGTAACTCCTAAAAAGAACGGAAAATGGAGGGTCTGTGTTGACTACAAACCGCTCAATGCTGCAACAAAGAGGGATCATTTTCCTCTTCCTTTCCAAGATGAAATCTTAAACGAAGTAGCCGGCTATGAATGTTACATAGTGTGTGATGGGCATTCAGGGTATTTTCAAATCAGAATAGCAGAAGAACAATTAAAAACCACTTTCATCACACCTTGGGGTTGCTTTGCCTATAGAGTGATTCCATTTGGGCTCACAAATGCTCCTAGTACCTTTATAAGGTTTACAACTCTTGTCTTTCAGCCCTTCTTTGGAAAGTCAATTAGGGTTTTTATGGATGACTTCTGTATCTATAGTAGCCAAAGACTTCATTGCCAAAAAGTTGAGGAGGGGCTTAGGAGGCTTCATCAATTTGGGGGACAGCTTAACCCTGAGAAGTGTCACATTGCAGAGTCACAAGTAGTATTGCTAGGTCATGTGGTTTCTTTGCAAGGAATTCAAGTGGATCCATCAAAAGTAAATGCTCTCTTGTCACTACAACCACCAATGACAACCAAGGAGCTCATGACTTTCAACCACAAAGTAAGGTACATGTCTCGTTTCATTCACCTTCTAGCGGAAGCTATTGCACCTTTGCACAAGCTAGCAAACAAACCCACATTTGAATGGAGAGAGGAACACGAATTATGCTTTACTGAAGTAAAGGGTATTCTCAACTCTCTTCCAACAATAATGCCACCAAATCCAAAGGATACATATTACATCACGCCAAGTGTAGGAATGGAGGCCATCGGTGTAGTTCTCATGCAAAAAGACCCAAAAACATGCTACATGAGGCCAGTATACTTTGCAAGCAAAGTCATGACTGCTGCAGAGAAGGGCTACACTGATATGGAGAAGGTGGTATTCACAATTATGTTTGCGGTAAGAAAGTTCCGATCATATCTCTTACCTACACCATTTGTCATTCTCACCATGGAAAACAATTTACCATATGTTGTGCAACACATGAGCCTCTCATCTAGGATAGCCCAATGGGTTCTAGAACTTCAAGAGTTCGAATACATTTTTCTTGTGGAAGATAGCACAAGGGCAGGTCTTGCAGACATTCTCACATACAAAGTGAGAGAAAGGAAAGAGTCACCAAAGGCAGGAGACAAAGCTACACCACAAAATAATGAGGAGGAGATGGACAATGCACACATTTTGTGCTTTGATGGAGCTTACCGACGACAACACGATCAGGCAGCATGGGGGGTTCTTATTCTAAGTCCACAAAGGGAAGTTCTTGTTAAGAAAGGTATCACCTTGGAAAATGTTCATTCTAATAATGAGGCTGAGTATGTCACCTTAAAGTTGGGGCTTGAAGAATGCAGAAAACTTGGCATCGAAAGACTTATAATAAGAGGTGATTCCTTACTAGTTATTAGGCAAATCCAAGGGATATGGAAGTGCAAGAACCCTACTCTAGTGGAGTGGCTTAGACAGGTGAAGGCTTTGATAAAGAACTTTGAAGCTACACAGGTACAACATGTTATGAGAACCCTCAACAAGGAAGCAGATTATCTCGCGAATGAGAAACTTCAGATCATGGTGGGAGGTGTGAAGCTCTACGAACCAAAGTACCAAGGCCAAGAGGAATTGAAGGACATCATATTTTTCCTCCAAACTCGTGAGTGCCCTAAACACTTGGATAAAGTGCAAAGGCATAGGTTGGTAAAAAGGCAACCCTCCCATCTCCGATTTATGGGATTGAGGTAATGAAAAGCAGGTCTAATGGAGTAAAAGAGTGTATATCACTCCTCCTTTTTTTAGAAAAAAAAAAAAAAGAAAAAAAAAAAAGAAAAGAAAAAAAAGAAAAAAAGAAAGAAAAGAAAAAAAAAAAGAAGAAGAAGAAAGAAAAAACTCTTTTGTTTCATCTAGGAGCATGAATGATCCTAGATGAAGGGGGAGGGCTAATATGAGTAGCGTTAAATGGTAACCGTGCATTTGCACTACATTTCTACTCAAATGTATATATTTTTTATCAAAGTTTTAACCTAGTGTTCATTCTCTCTTTCCGTAATAGCCTTTTTCCATACAAACACCTTACCCTTCTCAGATCTTTATGCATTTACATCATATTTCTCTCTTCATGCTAAATGTAAATAGTAAACTTAATTCTACTCTCCTAGTTTTTTACTGTATATTATTTTAACTAATTACCTTTACTAATTTAAATAGCTATCTACATCCCATAATTTGTAAATAAATAATTTATGGGCACTTATCTTACCCATCTTCTCTCAAGGGTAGGGTTAACCTTGTAGGCCTTCCCTTCCCCACCACTATGTGACCCAAGTCTTGGATCATTTACTTGTGCTGGTCAACAAATCTTAAATATAATGTATATCCCCAATAAATCAAACTTTATTGGAGCCCACCTCATTTGTTTAAGGTGGATTCTCTTTTGAAAAAAGCATGGTACACCTTGGATGCATGCTAAAGGGGCCCTACAAGGAGACTTTGTTCAAAAGGTGTTTTGGATGCATCTTGAACGCCTTATCTCGTGGGTATACTTGAGGAACACTCCAAAATCAGCTTAAACACTTTGAGAAGGTCAACTTTGCCTTTTACAACACCCAATTCTGAGTTACAGGCTGAAAGTTATGGTGAAAACAAGGTGCTGCGGACACTGTTACTGCAGGTCAAAGTTACAATCAGGTAAACCACAAAGGTGAGAAGTTTTCTTGACTTCTTCAACATTCTAAAATACCAATGGGAAGTTAAAAACCACTTGCATGTGGAGGGGTCGGCTCAAGATGCTTCCAAAGACACAACAAACAAGATGGGGACACTCTGCAGGGGCCACTGGAGGGACATCATGGTGGGGCCCACATACATTATCAACCCTTATGGAGCCTCCACGACCTAAAAGTCTATGTTTAATGAAAAAATAAGTCCCTTATTTTCATAATTGAAGGAATGGTCAAAAGGGAACCTAACTATGGTTAATTACCTACCCTAGTCAAGTTTAACCTAACCCAAGGTCTTGTACAACTATAAAAAGGCCCTTTGGCAAGCACAAAAATACACACACCTACTCCATTGCTACAAATAAGCTCCTCTAAGGTTATGAAAGCCCTAATCTCTCTCTCCTGTCGTCTCCCTATCCATTTCCTAAGCTCGCTATCATAAGCGGCACCATAGAGAGAGCATCAATATGCTATTGCTACCATTCTCTTGCAAACATTTCTCTTATCATACTCATCCCTAAATAAGGATTGTAGATTCTATATGAGAGCAAGGATATCAAGTTCAATGATCTATCTCATGGTTTGATCAACAAATTGTTGCAATTGGGGTGTCGTCGTCACACTTTTGCTCTAAACGCATGTAAAATTGGTAAGCCTATCATGGAAGCTTTTCATATTTTGTGCTCATTGGATTGCTTTTTTGTTGAGAAAGTTTTTGTGCACCATGGTGTCTATTTGCTTGGCTTCTCTCCTTATGTTGTGTGTAAGTAAGTCTTGGGACTGCATAGATGGAGAAGAGCTCTCTATGCATGCCGCCTTATGTGTGTAAGTAGTCTCTTCTTTTGGGAAAGGAAAAGAGTTGTCAAGTATTTGTGCATTGTGGTGTTTTGAGTTTTGAGGTTTTGTGATTGCTTTTCTTAGAAGTATATGAGCACTAATATGGTGAAGGTCAATCTTTGCATGTGAGTTTGTGCAGCGTTCAAAGGGATTGCTTAAGGAGTGTGTGTTGAATGGTTGAAGGGCATTTTGTGTTGAAGCACATAAGGAAGGTGTGAGTGTGTGTGTGTGTGCGTGTGTGTTGTATATGGTTTGTTTTGGTTTCCTTCTTTCTCCATAAAAGAGGGTGGTGCCCCTAAGAAATATGCGTGTGTAGGGTCTCACGGAGTGGTTGTCTGGTGGGAGCCTTGAGTTGAGCCCCATCTCAAAAAATCCGCTCTCACCTACATCTCTACCGGCCAGCCCTAAACCCAGCCCACAGCCGCAAGAGCAGAGTTAGGAGCAAAAGCCAAAGGAAGAGGCTAAGCCTCGAAGTGAGGAAAAAGAATTAGAAGATTCTTATTACGCATTTTTGGACCTGCTAGCTGCAGGATACATGAAGGAAGAATCCTCCACAGTCGCATTTGACTTGACGAGGACATGGCCTAAAGAACAGATGCAAGGCATCAGGCTAGTGGAATTAAAAGAAATTGCCACAGATACAGTGGACCTGCACACCCGCCCTCCAAGGACTGGGACGTGGTGATGACAAAGCTAACCGGGTTGAGAGCGCAATCCATGGCTTCAAAAAAAGAGATGACAGCTCTCAAGGCCACTGAAGTAAAGATTAAGATGAAAGTAGACACTCTACAAGGACAAAGCCAAAGGCAAAAGGAGAGGGAAGCTGAGCTACAGGCCAGCCTAGCAAGGGCACTACAAAGCTTCCAGGCAATGGAGGAAGAAAATCAAGCAGCCGTAAAAAGAATGCAAGCAGTTGAAGAAGAATGTCAGCAGCTCAGCAAATCACTGCTAGATGCCAAGAAGGAAAGAGATAACCTGACACTATAGCTGGCGGAAGAATCTAAAGAAGTAGAAGCCATGAGAAACGCCAAGGAAAGGGCAGAGATAGATCAAGAAGCAAGCTAGGATGAGGTCCTTGAGCTCAAGGACCAACTCAAAGTAAACGATCAAACCATCCAGAGGTTGCGAGCATCACCTGCCAGAGTCAGAGCTACTAGCTTGACTCAAATCACGACTGAGAGTCAACTCTATGAAGAACAAATGCAAGAACTTCAGAAAGAGATGACTCTAGAGAAAAAGCAGATATTGATGATGGCAGAAGGATCTATCGTCATGCAAACAAGAATGGAAGAAGGCCAAAAAGCCCTGCAAGAGGAAGTAGAAAGCATGAAGAGAAAGCTCAAGGAAGCGGAGAGAATAACCGCCGAATTAAATGACCTCCTCGTGAATATGGGCGAAGAAGCAGAAACGGAAAAGCAAAAACTCATGAGGTAAATTGAGGAGTTGAAAGAACAGAAAGCAGGAGAGCCAGAGAGCACAGGGCCAGCAGCCAATGAGGGCATTGACTTAGAAAATGTGGCAGATCCGGTGGACCTCCTGAGGAAATCCTAGAAGGATCCTCTCAAGAGCCACAGGATCTAACACAGGAAGAGGAAGAAAAATTACGTAAAACAATAGAGGTGGAGCTCAGAGAGACAACAAAGGAAGCCTTGGAGTGGGAGCAGATGGTTTTCAAATCTATGACCATTCAGAAGATCGATGCCAACAACCTCAGGCGCGAGTGGCTTCAACCCTCTCTCCCATATCCATGGCTAAAATATGAGGCATCTACCATAAACAAGCGGATCAGAGAAGAGACAACCGTACTACTTTACAATGCAGATACCTCACAACCAGAAGGGGTCAGGCTCATTGTTGATTCTCAGCCAAAGTGGAGGAAGGCCTGGCTTACAACGTAACCACAATACCTAATCCACTTGGTAGAGGCACCAAAAAATATCAGAGACAACCTTATCTTTTGTCCTCTACCAAGGATCAGGATGTGGAAAGCGCAGGGAATCTTGCAAAGGAGCCAACCCACTTGGTTGAACTACCCTAAGCTGCCGGGCTTGAAGGCAGGTGAGAGAATAAGTGTCCAATATATGGTGAAAACCCTAATGAGTGCCATCAAGTTGTTCACTGGCTCACCTGACCTTACATGCATTATGATGAAGAAAATCTGCAAAACCCACTTAGCAGTGTTTGAGACTTTTAAGCCAGGCCAGGTGACCGACAACATATTTTTCTTCCAGGATACTTACAGATGCGCTTATGATCTGTCTGGTCAGACTTTCAAGGAGGTGATACATGAAATGTATCAAAGGATAATGTTTCTACCATCCTATCACCTCCAGGATTTTGAAGAAGCGTTCTACACAGGCTTCTTCACAATAAACACTGACATTTTTGGCCCGACAATGATGAACCTGCATGCAAGATACGAATCACCGTTAAAGATGTGAGAAACTATACGATGAAGAAGCAGATCAGCAGCCATGTCGGGGATGACATGAGCAAGGAGGGGGGCAGTGTTAGAAGCTGGACACACCCCACGACAACTAACTACACGGAAGATCATTATTTTTGTAATTATTCATTCATTGAGGAAAACCTTATTTTTTCACCTTGTAAATATTGGGACTTACAGAAGTTTCCAGATTGTATCCCAGTTTTGATAGTTAGATTGAGTAGATGGTTGATTTTGGAACTTTAGGGTTTGAGAATTGTAAGGTATATATACCACTTTTTGACCTTAATGAAAGACCCTTTTTGTCATTTTTAAAACAAGTTTTGAAGTCTGTGAGTGAGCGTACTATGTACGAGAGAGAGTGTGAGATTCATCTTGACGCTACATGTACACCGGTGGTCGGAATCGAGTGCGAAGAAGTGCAGCATGTTGCCCCCGGCGAGAGCTACCCGCCGATACCTACATTGCGCACGTACGATCTGTTTTTGCGAGCTCCTTCTACGAGCTTCATCTGGTGTTTGGGTGAGCATACATTGTTTGATTTTGCATTGCAGCATATCCACGCGTTCACATTGAGTAAAACTACACATTAGGCACTTTAGATTTCGGAAACGAAGACCTACAGATTTCAGCCAAACATCCTACGTGATTTTGCACAGTGTGTTTTGGGTTGGGATTTTGGTTCACAGACCTTAGGGAGCGACCTATTGGTGTTAGTAGGGTCTCCTTCAAGTTCTATGGTGTTTCGAGATTGTTTGATGGGTGTTCGGCTCTAGAAAGCATTGTAGGAAGTTTCCTCTTATGCACTCTTGAAGGTTGTGACTTAGACAATTGGTAGAGACCTCTTTAGGAATTAGTTAGGAGTCGGTCGAGTGTAGGTTGACACCTTATGATTGCTTCCACGCGCCTGCGGGTCGAGCTTCATCCTTAGCTGACATTATATGTTAGGTGAGTTCTCGCTGTGCTGATGTCCGTCGCGGCGTATCTGCCAACAGATAATTACCTCGGTGACTTGAGTTACCCGATTCTTGAAGTAGAATAGTGTTCATTTTCTATTGTCCATAGCTCCCTCCATCTTGTTGTTGCGGGTTGGTTGTAGGTTGTGGAGATGGTCTCCACTTCCTCTTTCTTCTCCTTGGCACCTGGACTATGTATATCCACTAAGTCTGGCGTGTTGGTTGACTCTCCCACTACAAATTGATTACTGTTACACCTGGCACTCGAGATTCAATGGAGATGCGAAGTTTGTCTAGTTTTGCTTGGAGCTCTTCTTCTTCTGTCGTCCAGTTAGCGAACCCTGCTAACCATTCATCCATCCACAAAAGTTTAGGGGTTTGATTCTTGTAAACTGGAGGGTTTCTTGAAAGGATCCTCGGTGGTGGTGCCAAGAAAATGATGGCTAGAAATGACATGCCATATGGGGTGGCCTCTACAAACACACATAGCCTGAACATCCCCAAGCATCATCTCAAGGTAGGAGTAATCCTATAGTTAGAGAGGGGCACCACCTAGCATAAGTTCGGCTAGGACGCAGACATACATGACCTAGGGTAGCAAAAGTGATATTCCCTCTAGGTCACCAACATTAAATGGTGATACAACAAACTTCCGCATGTAGAAAATATCTAGTCAACAATGAGGAGTGTGTGTACGAGAGAGGTATGTGACAAGGTCGGAATGGAGCATACTGACTGACTGCAGAGGCTGCACGTAATGGAGCAGAAGTAGAGTGATATACAAGAGACGAAACATCCCGCAAATGTGGGAAAACAAAACTAAGGAGACTAGAGAATGGACTCCAAAGACCAAGATAGCATTGCACCCTTTTATTGGCGATGATGATACTTACAAATGGTGGTCTTGACTGTTACAAACCTGGCTCTCGACACTAGGGGTGCATGATGGAATGCGAGTGCCATATGGTGGATGGCAAAGTTGGAATTAGCGGGAAGGTTAGTTGAGGGAAAACATCAAGACGATGCAGCCACCGATGACATCAATCACCAACATCAAGAGCGACCCAAGGTAGTATGGTGTGGATGTATTCACTCCTAGCGTACTCATGTTGCCTTGTGGGGGAGTAATGACTGCCTTATGTGTATGGAGTGGTCGTGACTAGTAACTCAACCATGGTGTAGTGGATAATGGGGAAAATGGTGATGTTGTCAATGCTAAAATGCCCAAGCTTGCAACCAAACATGATGCCATGAGCTCTCTAGCTTGGGGTGCATTATGTGCTTAGTGGTGCTGAAAATGTAGAGTGCATGGAGCTAGTGTGTTCCTCTTTAATGTTGAGATGTCGAGCTCTACACCTTGAGCTGGCATCCACTACGGGGCTTGGTCGCTTACGGCATTTACTCATTGGCGCGTTAGGTGACCGACACGGAGGATCTCTGCCAGTGATTCTACAGCTGGACTACACTTATAGTGCAAGTCTAGTACGCTTCTAGCGAGTTCACACTTAGTGACCGCATGTACATATGTGCTACTTTTCAGCTTTAGCACTTAGTCATTTTTGTACTCTCTTTTCTGTGAAGAAGAAGAAGAAGCTTTCCATCTCTGTGTGCTTTGTGCTTGTCTTGTGTAGCTCTCTTGCATCCTCATTCTTTACATGGTATCAGAGCCTGGTGCAGGCAAGAGAGGCTAAGAGAGCAAGAGCATCACAATCCCTTCGTTCGCAATCCACGACCAGGTCTCAAAAGTGCAGTATACAGAGATTTCTGAACAGGTCTCCAAAGTGCAGTATATAGAGATTTACTATACAAGTACAGTGGTTGTATGTACGCTTGATTGTGGACACTCGTTGAGTGTAGAAAGCGTTACAGGTACCACGATAGCAGGTTCAGCAGATTTGCAGGTTTTTGCAGATTGCAGCTATTTTGTCTTAGTGCTTCAAGATGTCTAACGGTTTCAGTCAGATTGTTACTAATCAAGAGTATCATTGAGGCTCTTGGATCTATTAAAGTCTCAGTGGAAGACGATGACATTGTCCGTGCATGCTTGGATGGTCTAGGAGATGAGTATGTACATTTTAGGTCTTCCATGAATACAAGAGACGACATCCCTGTGTTTCAAGATTTGATTTCTATGCTTATTCTTGAGGAGAAGAACCTTGACACATCTTCTTATCAGGGCAGAAATAATTCTGAACAGGTCTTCTATTCTAACTCCAACAGAGGTAGAGGTAGAGGTCGTGGTCGAGGCCCAAGGGGTTGCAGGGGCCAATTTCTGGAAGGTCAATCAAATCAAAACAATACAGGTGGTAGGGGAAACCAGTCTCAAGGCAGGGGGAGTCAAAGAGGTCGTGGTGCAGGACCAAGCAGGCAGCAACATACTCCAGATAGCAGAGAATGTTGGACTTGTGGTGAAAGAGGTCACATGTCACGTGACTGTCCAAAGGGAAAAGCAAGTGGAAAGAGAGAACAGGGCAACTATGCATCTACTAGCAGAGATGCAGATGACAAGAAAAACGAGCGCATGTTTGTTATGCAGCATGTAATGAATACAATGACTACAGATAATTCCACCCAAGATGATGTTTGGTATGTGGATTCAGGTGCCTCTAATCACATGACGTCTCGTGGAGAGTGGTTTAGAGATATGCGCAAACCAGATGTGTCAGGCTATGTGTAGACAGGAGATGACACAGCTCATCCCATTGCTCATGTAGGGGACATACCTCTAAATACGAAGAGTGGGAAATCAAAGTACTTAGCAGATGTACTTCATGTCCCAAACATTACAAAGAATCTTGTTTCTGATGGACAAATGGTTGAGCAGGGTTTGCAGGTTCGCTTCAAGCCAAATGGCTGTTATGTAGAAGATTTCCAGAATGGCTGTAAGTTGATCATAGAGGGAAAATGTGTGGGCAGAATGTTTACACTGAATGTAGACATGCCTGAGGTAAAAGCTGCATTATTTACACAGGGAACAGGTATTGTGGCTGATGTTGACATTTGGCACAAACGCATTGGCCATGTCAATGAGCAGAGATTGCGCAGCATGCAATCAAAACAGATTGTAAAAGGTTTGCCCAAATTCAAGGTGGATGGTATGCATAAAGTGTGTGCAGCATGCCAGTTTGGAAAACGGTCAAAGGGCTCATTTCAACATGAGCGCAATGTATGTAAAAAGCCACTTGAGGTGGTGCACACAGATGTTTGGGTTCCAACCGATATTACAAGTATACATGGTTGCAGGTATTATGTCTCTTTCATTGATGACCATATAAGGAAAGTATGGGTCTACTTCATGCGTAACAAAAGTGAAGTGTTTGGTCACTTTCAAGACTTCAAAGTCATGATTGAGAAGGAGACAGATATGCAAATCAAGACATTGAGGTCAGATGGAGGGGGAGAGTACTTCTCCAATGATTTTTTAGATTTTCTGCGAATGCATGGTATACGCAGGCAGTTTACATGCAGATATACTCCACAACAGAATCGGGTCGCACAAAGGAAAAACAGGTACATTGCAGAGGTTGCACGTGCATTGATGAATGAGAAGAACATGCCTCATCATTTCTGGGCTGAAGCCGTAAATACAGCTGTGTACATTATGAACAGGACACCTACAGTTGCGGTGCATGATGTAACACCTGAGGAAAAGTTTACAGGTACAAAGCCTGATTTGGCACACTTGAAAGTGTTTGGCTGCATAGCTTACGTGCATGTACCAGATGAGTTGCGTAGGAAATTGGATCCTAAAGTAGAAAAATGTATTCTTGTGGGATATTCCCTTGAACAAAAGGGGTACAGGTGCTACAATCCTACTACACGAGAATTACAAGTGAGCAGAGATGTAGTCTTTGATGAGATGAGAAGCTGGTACAGTAATGCACATGGCACTATTGGGACTGATGTAAAAGATGATGTGGTTGTACAAAATGTGAGGCCACAGTCACAGGTTTTGAGTGGACCACAAGAGTCCTCTTCTCGTGGCTCTGTTGAGAAACCATGGAATGGTAGACTACGTACGCAGGTTACTCCACCAACAGGTACAGGGAATGTATCACGAAAAGGAAAGGAAAAGGTTGATGAACCTCCCTTTATGGCTGATGCATCATCAGGTTTTTCACATGTAGACATGGATTCAGATGGTTCTGAAGAAAGTCTTGATGAGGAATTTGGAATTCCGGCTGTCAGGACACCTGGTGTAAGGAAAGTACAAGAAGATGCTAGAGGGAAAAGGAGTGACCCAGGACCGTGCAGATCTAATAGAGTCAGAAATCCAGTTTAGAAATTGACTTATGATGGGTATCTAGCGCATCAACAAGCCTACATGGCTAAGGTGATACAGGATGTGGAGCCCACATGTTTTGAGGATGCAGTTGGAAATGTGCATTGGGATGATGCAATGAATGAAGAGATGGCTGCATTGGAAGCAAACGACACATGGGAGTTGGTGCCATTGCCAAGTGGCAAGAAAGCTATTGGCTGTAAATGGGTGTATATAACCAAGCATAAGGCTGATGGTAACATTGAGCGTCACAAGGCAAGGCTGGTCGCAAAGGGTTATGCACAGACGTATGGCATAGACTATGAGGAGACCTTTGCTCCAGTGGCAAAGATGACAACTGTGAGAGCTGTCATAGCAGTGGCTGCATCTAGAGGATGGATTATGCATCAAATGGATGTCAAGAATGCCTTCTTGAATGGTGAGTTGCAAGAGGAAGTGTATATGGATCAGCCACCTGGTTATGTCGATCCAGGTTACCCAGATTATGTATGCAAACTTCTCAAAGCTTTGTATGGTTTGAAGCAGGGCTCTAGAGCATGGTATGACAGGATTGCCAAGTATCTTGTCAGTATTGGTTTTAGGAGAGCTCATGCTGATCATTCACTCTATGTACGTGAGAGTGATGTGGAGATTGTGGTCATTACCATATATGTAGATGACCTTATTATTGTTGGTGACAATGCTATGGAGATTGACCATGTGAAGGGTCTTCTCAAACAGGAGTTTGAAATGAAAGATTTGGGCGAGTTGCGCTACTTTCTTGGCATTGAGGTGATCAGGACTCCAGAGGGTGTATGGCTATCACAGAGACAATATGCTTTGGACATGTTGTCAAAGTATGGTATGGCTGATTGTAAGACAATTTCTATTCCCTTGGATGTGAATGCAAAGCTGAGTGCAGAGAAGGGTGATGTTGTTGAGGATGTCAACATGTACAGGAAGATTGTGGGTAGTCTAATCTACTTGACTATCACGAGGCCAGACTTGAGCTACACAGTAGGCTTGGAGAGTCAGTTCATGCAGCTTCCCAGCAAGCCAAATTTGGATGGAGTACGACGCACACTTAGGTATGTGCAAGGTACTCTTGACTACGCATTGTTCTATGCAGCAGATGCACCATTAGCATTGTATGGGTATACAGATGCAGATTGGCCAGGTAGCATTGTTGATAGGAGATCTACGAGTGGATTCATGTTCTCTTTTGGGAGTGCTTCTGTTACTTGGAGTAGCAAAAATCAGCCTACGGCTGCTTTATCGAGCACAGAGGCCGAGTACAGAGGTGCAGCAGTTGCGGCGTGCGAGGTAGCTTGGCTACGCACATTACTTGAGGACTTGGGAGTGCAGGTGGACCAGCATATTTTCATCCATTATGAAAACCTCAGAAGCATGCAGTTGGCTAGGAACCCAGTGTTCCATGCTAGGACCAAACACATAGAGGTACATTACCACTACGTTCGAGAGCGAGTGTTGGCGGGCGACATCGACTTGGTCTACGTCAGCACAGAGGAGCAGATAGCAGATATCTTTACCAAGGCCCTCAGAGCTGAGAAGCTTCGACGTTTTCGGACTATGCTTGGACTCTGCGACATGCAGAGCTCGAGGAGGAGTGTTGAGATGTCGAGCTCTACACCTTGAGCTGGCATCCACTACGGGTCTTGGCCGCTTACGGCATTTACTCACTGGCGCATTAGGTGACCGACACGGAGGATCTCTGCCAGTGATTCTACAGCTGGACTACACTTATAGTGCTAGCCTAGTACGCTTCTAGCGAGTTCACACTTAGTGATCGCATGTACATATGTGCTACTTTTCAGCTTTAGCACTTAGTCATTTTTGTACTCTCTTTTCTGTGAAGAAGAAGAAGAAGCTTTCCATCTCTGTGTGCTTTGTGCTTGTCTTGTGTAGCTCTCTTGCATCCTCATTCTTTACACTTAAGTTGTGCCTTATTTTTGCTTAGCGGAGGCCTCTTTATATAGGCTTGAGAGGTGGTCATTACCTAATGGTCCTTGCAAATATCCACTGGTCACTATAGGTAGCCTAGATGCCTCTCTAGTAAGAGAGATAGAGAGGGAGAGAAGGTAGAGATAGAGAGAAGAAAAAGTGGGGTGGGGAGAGTTTTTTTACAATCCACTAGCCACTAGCTAGGTTATTAGGAAAGAGTGGAGTTCGGGACATTTACAACGGGTTTTGTTGATGGTTCGGGTGGTCGGTGTGAGGTTAAAGGCTGCCAGAATTGGTAGTTGTTGCGGGAAGCCAAGATGCTACGTGTCGCTTCCTCTCGCTGCCGGCCGGGGCCGGCGCTGCGCGAGCTGGTCGTCTTTGTCGATGGCGTTGATGTCGTATTTTTCTTTCGCCCTTTTTTATTATGCGTGTGTATATGCGTGCGTGCTATGTGTGTGTATATGCGTGCGTGCTATGTGTGTGTATATAGGCGTGTTTGTATATAAATGATGTGTGTCGGTGCTCGTAAGTGCGTCTATGGGCAAGTTTGTGTAGACGTGTGTATATATGTGAGTGCGTGAGTGTGAGTATGTGTTAATGTGTTTTGTGTACGTGCATATGTGTATGTATTTAGGGATTGTGTGTGTAAACGAGTGTGTGTCTGTGGGAACGAGAGAGAGGGGTATTATTTTTATTTTTTATTTTTTTTCATATGTTGGCTCAGTTATTACACAATGGACGAGAGTGGGAGAGAGGGCATGAGTGAGCAGGTGATGGGATAGAGGGGGTGAGAGAGGGTGTGTGTGTGTGTGTGTTAATGTAAGAGAGAGAGAGATGAAGTTCTGCTATTGGTTTGCGCCTGCATAGGCCTACGGGAGAGAGAAAGAGGGAGAGAGAGTTTCGAGCTGCTCCTGGCCGACACAGAGAGCGAGGGAGGGAGTGTGAGAGGGTGTGTGTGTGTGTGTGAGGATAAGAATAAGAGAGAGGGGAAGCTCTTCTGGCAACTTCGGGCTTGAACTGGAGCGGGGGAGAGAAAGAGAGAGAGAGGGGGGGCCTTCGACTGCTCCTGGCCGACAACGAGCGAGCAAGGGGGTGGGGTAAGGGTAGGGATTATGAGAGAGAGAGAGAGAGAGAGAGAGAGAGAGAGAGAGAGAGAGAGAGAGAGAGAGAGAGAGAGAGAGAGAGAGAGAGAGAGAGAGAGAGAGAGAGAGAGAGAGAGAGAGAGTATTATTGCTGGCCTTCGGGTTGTTTACACACAGAGAGAGGGAGAGAGAGAGTATGAAATAAAGAGAGAGATTATATGCTACGTGACCCGCCGGTGGAAGGAAGATAGGAGGGGAGAGAGGGGTGTGTGTGAGGCCAAGAGAGTGTGGACGAGAGGAGAGGGTGGTTGAGGTATGGTGGCCCTGTCAGTGGGAGAAAGACAAGCAAGGAGGGGTAAGAGAGAGAGAGAGTGTGTGGAAAATAATGAAAGAGAGAGAGGGAGAATTTGTAAAAGCACGGCGGCCCGCTATAGGGATAGAGAGTGTGTGATATTTTGTTCTCCCTGCAGGGCTTGGTGGAAGAGTGAGAAAGGAATTTTTTTTTTAAAATGAGAGGGAGTGTGAAAAAAATGCTATCTTTTTTGTGGTTTTCTTTACCTTCGGCTCCCCGAATGGGTTGATTCATGTGGTCTCAGCTTCGAAAATTGAGAAATTTAAACTCTTAGGCCGGGCTAGAGGGCGGTGAAGCTAACTCCGTATCAAGAATAAGTCAACTCTCTCACTTTCTCTCCCTACATTCATTAGGGGAAAAAGTAAGTAAGGGTGGTTTCCCACGGCCACTTGGCCTACACCCCAACAAGTACCACACATTATAATATACAGCAACTGACATACATGCATTTATGGTGATTCATTCCAAGTCAGCACCATATCACCCTCAAGCTAACGGACAAGCCGAGAGCACAAAAAAATTTATATGCACTGTGCTCACAAAAATTGGTAGCAAATCAAGAGCAAATTGGGAACAAAAACTACACTCAGCTTTATGGTCATATCGAGTATCATACAAAACTCCACAAAATATGACACCTTTCAATATGATGTTCAAGATAAATGCATTACTACCCATGGAATTCTTGATTCCAACACTGCATGTTGCACATGAATTAGGATGGACTGGACATGAGTTGTCTAGTAGACTGGAATAGCTAACCTAGCTAGATGAGTTGAGACTCAAAGCGGTCACAACCATCTACAACGCACAAAAACTGCAAATAAAAGAATTTCATGACCAACATGTGATAAGCAAGAAGTTTAAAAAGGCGACTATGTATTAGTCTACACCTTGAAGCAGCACTCCTCAAAATGGAAAAGAAAAGGTGGTAGCCCATTTGTGATCAATGACAAATCACCAAGTGGTGTCATAAAACTTGCAACATTGGAGGGAGAAGTGATGTGTAATTGGATCAATAAATGCAGACTAAAAAATCATCAACCTCTCACCAAGAAAATGTTGGCGAAGATATACCAAGCAAAAGATAGGAAGCAAAATCCCCAAGCAATTTAAGAACATGCAAAGGAGGAAGCTCAATTGCATATTTTAAAGCGCAAAGAATGACAAAATCCAAGTCCACTACAGCAAGTTGAAGCACCTTCTCCTGCTATTGCAGCAGTCCAAATCAAGAAAAATTGGCTAGGAGAAATGGATATACGCATCAATGTCCAACTCGTCAATGGAACGATAGAAAGAGAACTTGTAGATATTGGGGCACGTATTAATGCTATAAGGGATTCTACATACCTCAAACTATCAAGCTCCATGATTGAAGCGACCAAAATTGAGCTAGAGGCATCTTATAAAGGAGCAATGGTTAGTTTGGAACAATCCATTGTCTCAATTAACATTGACGATAACCACTGCCACATGAATGCCAGATCATGATTGATAAGGATCTCAATGAAGAAATCATCTTAGGAGTTTCATGGATGCGCATTTACAAAGCAGTACCAGATTGGCAGGATGACACTCTCAAGTACAACCTTAAGGGTACATCATACATTATATCCTTGCCATAAATAGATCACATTTGGAATGTACATTAGGAGTTTGAAGAAGTAGAGCCAGAGAAGCCATATTTAGCTATCCAATCGCAATAGTCTACAAGCATTTGTGGAAAAAAGGTTCAGCAAGTCTGGGTAAAAAAGTAAATCATGGAAATCAAAACGCAACAAATATGGATACTCAAAGCCGTGCTTTCCAATGCAATTTCCACCTCTATCAAGCCATGTTTCCAAGTATCAAGACCACCTCAAGAAAAGTCAACATGATGGAGGAAATCCAACCAACAACTCAATCCTTCATTGTTGTGCTTTAACAGGTACGAATGGATTTTTAAATTTCACTTGGAAAAGCCAACAATCGCCAAAGCAGTGACATGGAATTGGAGATCAAAACTGTCAAACTGCAAAACACCCTCATAGTCTCCAAAATCTATCTTGAAGTGGGTACCAAACTAGGACAAGCCAAATCAACAACCAACTCATCGTAGTCACCAAACCAACCATCAAAGAGCGGACAATTTGTCTTAAACAACTTTTCTTTGGAAAATGAAGCATTTATGAAACCTCGTTAACAAAAACCACTGAACAATTGGTTCAGTACTCACATCTTGCACAACATCATGTTACCCATACATCTCTTTGATCAACATGATAGTGATTTTTTTTTTTATCAAGATAGAAATTAAAGTCTTGTTAGTGCTCTCAGCTTGGCCATTTGCTTATGTGTAATAAGGTGTAGACTTATGGTGAGCTATCATGAATTTTGTTGTGAGTTTCTTTATCACTCCATTTATAAAATGAGTACCATTTTCACTCACAATCTCAAAGGGACAACAAAATCGCGGAATAATGTTCTCAAAGAGAAACTTGGCAGTTGACCTTGCATCAGCCTTGCTTATCGCCCTGGCTTCCGTCCACTTTGTCACATAGTCAGTGGAAACAATAATATATCGAGATTGAGTGTTATGAGACGTCGAACTAATCAGGCCTACAAAGTCTAAACCCCATTTTTCAAATGGTTGAGTCACTTTAATAGGATGTAAGGGCATCTTATCCTTTTGTTGTGTGACCTTGTAACGTTGGCATTCATCACACCCTTTTACAAAAAGTGATGCATCCTTGAATAAGGTAGCCCACCAATAGCCTGATTGCAACACCTTTCTAGCAGTTAGTTCTCCTGAGAAATGTCCTCCGAGTATACCCATGTGGGCTTCTTGCAATATGTATAAATACTCATCCTCTCGGACACAACGTCTAAGAATATCATCCTTCCCTAACTTGTAGATAATTCGTGCAATTAGAGAATAAGGTTCACATTCCTTTAACAATTTTAGAGCTATATCCTTACAAAGCTCTTTGGGTGGAAAACCATTTACTAAAAAGTTCACAATCTTCTCACTCTATTCAGGCATGGTCTCGACCCAGGAATAAGGAAGTATCGGGCAATTCATCATCGATTCCAATAGGGGCTTCACCATTTGGTATGCAAGATAAATGATCCACCATGACATGTCTTTTACCAGGTCTCACCACAGAGGTCAAATCAAACTCAAGAAGAATTAACAACCATCGTGTAATTCTTCCCGTGGAACAAGGTTTATTCACTAGATACAACAACGCTTGATGATCAACATAGGAAACAAATTTGTTGGCAAGAAGGTAGTAGTGAAATTTCTTCACTATGTAAATCATAGCTAAACCTTCCCACTCTATAGTGGTGTAGCTCCTCTCAGCATCATTTAATTAATGACTTGCAAAGATAATGGGATAATCCAATTTATGTTCTCCTGGTTGAGCTAGAACACACCCAATAGCAAAGTCCGATGCATCAATATGCACATGAATGGGACCACTTTTCAAGGTATTTTTTGATAATACATAAGCATGGTCACACTCCGCGGTCCAGTGGAACTCAATAGGAAGCTTGTACAATGGGCAAGCTATCTCGACAAAGTTTAAAATAAACCGCCGGTAATAACCAACATGGCCCATGAACCTTTGAACTCCTTTATAGTTTGTAGGCGGTGGCAAATTAAAAATGGCTTTAATTTTGCTCTCATTTGTGGAAATCCCATTTTTGGACATTATATGCCCAAAAATGACTCCATGTTTAACCCAAAATTGGCATTTGAAAGGGTTTAATGAGATGCGATACAATCTGCACTTTTCAAATACTTTTTGTAAACATGATAGATTTTCTTTTCAGGAGGAATAAACACAAAGGTCATCTAAGAAAGCTTCACAAAACTCCCTCAAATATTCTCTAAAAGCAGTGTTTATTAATCTTTGGAAGGTAGCAGGGGCGTTAGTTAAGGCAAAATCCATAACACGAAATGCGAGCACTCCAAATTCAGTTATAAAAGTAGTTTTAGCTTGGTCCTCTAGTGAAATTGTGATTTGATTGTATCTTGAGTACCTACCTTAAAAGCTATAAGCTTCCTTCCCTGAAACTCTTTCCAGCACATGTTTCGAATATGGCAAGGGGTAATGGTCTCTCCTAGTGGCGGCATTGACCTTCTTGATATCCACGCACGTTTTCCAGTCTATTTTGGCACAATCACTATTGGAGACACCCATTCCGTGTGCTCAATAGGGTATATGAATCCGCATTTAACAAGCTTTTCAGTCTCTTCTTGAACAATTTTTGCATACTTAGGATTCATTGTGTAGGGTCGTTGTTGGACTGGTTTAGCCGTGCTATTCATGGGGATTGTGTGTTTCACCATGGAAGGTGGAACACCTTTCATATCATGATATGTCCAATCCTTGAATTCCTTGAGAAGCTCCTTAAGTACATATTCCTCAGTCTTTGTCAGATCTTGGGCAATGAAAATAGATTTAGACTCCTCACTTGGGTCTGCTAACTCTATTTCCTTAACTATCATGGGACCATCATAGACTCCATTACTTCCATCGATAGGTGTTCTCCGGGCCTTTGTATACACAACCTTACGCTCCTCCGTGGTGTAAGATTTAAAATGCTCCTGTGCAGGGTGTAAATCTGTGGGGTCTTGTTGTTTTGTGGACTGTGATTTCTCTTTTGCTTCCTTTTGTTGTTGAGCTAGCTCTCACTTTTGTCATCTCCTTATAGTACTGCTCAACTTTGGCTTCTTTATAGCATCTAGTTGTGCAATGTCAATGCGTGTTGGACTGCACCACATGAAGCTATCGTCTCAGTTAGTGTGCCATCTAAGAGTTTTGAGCTTCATCCAGGTTTTGCAATGCGGGAGTAGTAAGTGCTTGAGGAGTATCATGTCCGGGATGTCATCTCATGCACTGCTTGGTCGATAGTAGTTATGATTGGGAGTGCCTGGCTAGCAAGAACAAAACTCTGACACTCTTTAACTGGATGTGATGGGAAGGCCTTACGTCAAATGAAATCACCTATACTTGAATCTTGAGGGCATGTGGCACTATCCAAGGAATTGAGATGGGTGATAAAACTCACAATGATATGGTTAGTCAAGGGCTTATTGGGGATGTTATTGGCATGTTACGCAATGCCTTGGACTAATCAAAAGTACAAAAAGTTGTTGATGAGCTCTTTGTCCGAAATGGCATCTCCTAGAGCGTGCTGATTGCAGGATTTACCCAACATGGCTATGGGTGAGAGGATTCATGATGAGATTTCTGGATAGGGCTACTGGAGAAAGATGTTGTTCTTGGCAATGCTTTGGTCGATGCGCATGCCAAATGTGGTGCCTTTATCGAGCAAAGGGGCTGAATGGCCGCCCAATAGGGTAAGTGAGTGTAAAGGGAGGAAATAAAAAAAATAAAATGAGAAGAGAGATGGCGACAGGCAGTAAGGATGATTGCAGGAAGGGGGAGATGAATTCGTAGCAGCTCATAGAGAGCTCGAATGGCGACGAGCATGAAGGCAAATTTGCCTCAGCTCACTGTGGCACCCCAGTTCGGCCCTAGTCCCACTGCGTTTGATGCCGATACGAAGGAAGCCTACCACGTCACCACAAATGTTCACGCGCCACATCAATCGCGTCGCCATGACTAATGGGCATGAGCTAAAGAAGGGAAGAGGGGAATCAATGAGGGAAATTGCATGATGAGAAAGGAAGAGAGGGTGAGAAAGGGACTCAACCAAGGGAAGGAAGGAGAACTCTTTTTCTCGCTTTCTCTCTCTCATTCTCCCTCTCTCTTGATCTCGACCTCGACTAGGTGTGCAAGTGAGAGGAGAGGAAGAAGAAGGAAAGCATTGGATACTAGACTGGCAAGTGGGGAATAAACAAAAGATATCAAATCTCTCTCTCTCTCTTGCTCGACTCACTATCTTTCTCTCTCTATATCTTTCTTATAGAGAGGAGTAAAAGTGAGCAAGAGAATCAATAAGGCAAGTAAGGAGAGAGTTTTGGTGGTTAAGCAAGAGAAGAGTTGAGAAGTAAAAGGAGGAAGAGGAGAGCTTGGACGAGGTTAAGCGGGGCTCACAAAGAAGACACTCAAAGTCAACGACCAAAGCATGCTCTTTTTCTCGTGCATAAGCGAGGAAGAGACTCGAACAAGGGAAGGTATTTGACTGAGACTAGGGATAGCAAGCTAAAAGTTTCAAACTCTCTCTCTCTCTCTCTCTCTCTACCTTGATTTGGGAACATTAAAGAAGGGAAGTATGAAGATTATTTAGAGTAATTGAAAGAAGCAACGGAAGGTGCAGAGAGCTCATGAGGGCAGTTGAAGGAGGTAAAGCGACATGCAAAAATTTCCATTACCGTCATCAGTCCAAAGATTAATTAATCATCTTATTAATCCTCGATGTCTTTAATGATCCGGTTAATCAGTAAAGGGAGCTTAAACTCCTATATACCAGCTAATCCAAGTGTTGGTGCTTCTAACAGCCCGCCTTGGCTAAGGATTAAGTTGTACTCAAAGTTTGACTCAATTAATTGAAGTTTACGGTGATTGCCAGAGCCATTTTCCTTTGTTGTTCTCGTCCTCTCTCCTTCTCATCTCTCACAGCTAGAGGCCACATGCCTACTCAGCTCACGTTTCAAACCCATATCTCCCGATAATGGACATTTTCGTGATATTGTCCCTTCTTATATCTCTTACTCCTCTTGTCTAATTTTTGATTATGGCCTTACTCTAGTGAGGAGTCACTAGATGAATTGATACTTGTGTCTTCTCCTCTCCATAGATTGTCATCTACGGTTCCATAGGGCCCTGAATGGGTTTTCCCCACATTCGAACCAAGATTTAACTCAGATTCCTCGTCCTCAAAGTCAATTTCATTTGACAAATTTGACTCCAAATCATGTGGGTTATAGACTTTTGAGACGCTACTGGTTCCAACGTTAGTCAAGCCTTCATCTCGTAGGTCATCATAAGCTATATGCATTGCTCCTATCATATTTAAAGGTACGAGTTGTGGCATTTCATCCCCCTCAACCCAGGTTGTCCCCCTATTTCCCCAAGTATCTATGGTTGCTGCTAGGTGGACCCAATCCACATTGTCAGACTCAGCCATCCCAGGTAGAACATCCAAATAAGGAGAATCTTCCCCAACATCAATGTCCTTTTTACATGTGTAATAATACAGCTATGGGATCGAGTGAATTGTGGTGTCATATCTATGATCAATTATAAATCTGTTTCCTAAAGGATGTGCTCGACCAGTCACAAGATCAACTCGAATGATAGAGTCTTGGAACACCAAGTAGACATGGTTTTTAGACCAGCCATGCACCATTTTTGCTTCCCTCATGAAAGGACGTCCTAAGATCATCTTAGATGACATAGTGTGCTTGTTGGAAAAATCCATAACAATGAAGGTATGCCTTATTTTTTGTCCAAAGACCTTGATCTTGAGATCTTCTAGGATCCCAATAGGTTTAACAATAGTCCCATTGGCCAGCTTTACTACTATTTTGTAGTCCAAGGTGAGGTCTTCCCATAGATTCCCATCAATTTTTAGTTACAATGCTAACCCCCAGCACCACCATCAAGGATTACCTTCATAGTTAATCCATTGGTAGTGATTGGTATGGTTGCATTGGATTCACCGCCTTCAACGTATTGTCCCTACTTGTTATTCTTATCTAGGTTGGGTTGTGGATCTAAATGTTCCTCCTCTATCGGCACCTCCCCATCTCCATCCATCTGTGCAAATTGTGGTAGCCCGACTTTCAATTCTCCATCGAGGAAAGCTCAAAGAGCCAAGAATACCTCGGGGTCTCCATATAGTTTAGACATAATGGTGGTTCTGACTTCTGAGCCATGAAATCCATCAATTTGGCAATATTTAACGGCACTTTTTGGGCTTCAATCCCTTGACGACGTGGGGAAGATGGGATCTCCATTTCTTAGATAGGGTTATGTAATCCCTCTTTAAACATTCTCTCCAACAAGAAGGGAGTACGCCCACTTTCCCATGACTTAAAGTCACTTTCTTCTTGGATGACACTTGGTATGGCTAGTGGTCTTTGGACTTTGTGAGGTTGCTTTTGCGTAGGGAACACAGTGTCTGTAATTTGGATCTGCTTAGGTATTGGCTCTAAATCCCTTTGGGTCTCTTCTACCAAACCCATTGATTGCTTGACTTGCTCGATCTCCTCTGTAGGGTTTGGGTAAGTTCCTATCTTCTTCTTGGATCCTGGCCATTGTGGCTCATGAGGACAATCTTCCTTGCTTGTTTCTTTTCTAGTGGTCGTTTTAGTTTCCATGGTCTCACCTGAATCAAAATCCTCTTCAGCATCGTTCATATATATGGTGTCGTGCCACTTTGCGGGCACGGGGTGAAAGACGTAAATCTGCATACATATCCAAGGTTTTTGCCAAACTTATGAAACAATGATAATAGTTGTTATGTCAGTAAGAGATCAGAGATGTATGCTTTTTATGTTGGTTTCTAGACCAAGATGGGGTGCTGGTAGGGCCAAATAGGTTGAAAGGTGAAGAATGATTGAGGTTCTAGTCCTTGGCTTAGATGTATAGAGCTTAAAGTGTTGAAGGAGCCTACTGGTCTTTTCAAAATCGACAATCGGAGCTTTGGATGCCAAGTTATCAACAACGGTTGAAGTTTTGCCGGGGCTAGGATTGTGCACGGTTAGTCCCAGTATTACTAGTACCAGTATTATCAGTCCTAGTATTAGTAGTACCAGTATTACAAGTGCTTGTATCACCAATATCAGTATTATCAATCCTATTATTACCAATCCCATTATTATCAGTACCAATATTACCAGTCCTAATATTACCAGTCCCAGTATTACCAGTACCATTATTACCAGTACGAGTTATACCAGCCCCAGTATTACTAGTCCCAATATTACGAATATCAATATTACCAGTACCAATATTACCTATACCAGTTGTGGAACTTCAGGCAAGCTAAAAATAGCATCTAAAAAAGGGACGATGCACATGAGAAGGGTCCAAAAAATAGGGAAAAGCAGGGGGCTAAAAATATTCCAGTCCTCAATCGCCCATGGGGCTCGCTTTTGCAGTTTTGGGGACAAATTTTTGAGGATTCTTTTTTTGGGTGAGAGTTTTTTTTGGTGGAGTGAAGGAAGAAGAAGAAAACGCAAGATTGTGGAGAGCGGATGGAGTCGAAGAAGAACAAGCAAGGTTGTTTTGGGGAGAGCAAGAGTAGATGAAGAAGGAGAAGTGTATTGATTTGGCAAGGGAGAGGAACATGAGGAAGAGGAGAGGGAAGCATCTAGCACGGGGCTCAAGAGCAAAGAAACATTATAGGGTCAATGTTTTCCTTGGCAATTACGAGTTTCTTCCAACGGGTTTGGGTTACCGAAATAGGGAATTTCAAATCAACATGCATACTGATGTTGGCATATGCAATTGATTCGTATCAAGGGTTCCAGATATCTAATTAATGGAAACATCTTCTAATTGCCAGCTCAATTAAGTGTTAATATCTGTTCCAAGTTGGATTTTAGCCGTTAACTTTGTTTTGATTTGTGATATTCTCTTGCAATTCTCTCTGAACACCTTTATATCATCTTATTAACACTAAATTGACTCCAATCACACTAGTTTCCCTTGGTTTGCATCTAGACTACTTCTTCGTCTACAGCCAGAAGCCCAGCGCTTTCCCAGTCGACCCTGGAGAAACGTGCACTCCGACAAATTTGGTGAATCCGGTGCAACACAAGACTAGGGTAGAGGGAAGCAGCGATGTCGGCAGGCCAAGATAATGGTATGCAACAGTTAACGCAGCAATTTGTTACACTTATGCATCAACAACATCTGCACCTTCAACGGATGATGACTCAAAGTTCGAAAAGAGAAATGGAAACTCGGATTCATGAAGCCACACAAGCAGTGACAGATAAATTGGGGCGCTTTGAAGGTCGTGACATTTCTAAATTTGCAAAGTTTATCAACAGGTTATGGAAGACGAGGGAGCAGAGGAGCATGCTGCAATGGAGAATTTTGTACTCGTTGTCATGCCTGAATTACATGCACAGATTGAGGAACTGAGAACTGCACATGGTGCTACGTCGGCATCGTTTAAACAAGCTCTCAAGGATGAATATTTTCTTGAGGATAAGGAGCACGTTACAAAGAAGTGTTTTTGAAGTCAGTGCAGCAGCATAATAAGGGGCTGCCTTCTCTTGAATTATTAAGAGAATTTTAAAATAGATTTGCCCAATTGTCTGGCTGTAAATTCCAAGGCAAGTGCAGAAAAGTAAATATCACCATGGGAGCTACAACACTAGGATCAACGCAACCAATCTCACCTAGTTGGAAAGCAAAAGACTTCCCATGCTTCTTTAACATTTCTCAAAAATGTTCTATCTCTTCTCGATTTAGAAAATCTACATCACCAATCTTTAATTCTTATAGAGTTTCTTCAGTAAAAACGAGTGCCCAATTTTACCTGGATCTTGGAGGATAGGTTGTTGAGACACTTTCTCCATTACTATATCACTCTCTTTTGGCAATGGAATGGCCACTGGTTTGACTTTCTTTTCCATCGTTTTGTATTTTGTATTCACTTGTACCTCTTCTGCATCTAACTCTTCTGTGAATTGAAAAATAAAATTATACATGTTAAGAGAGTTTACCTTAACCAGATTTATCCCAGCTTGATCATTAGATTGTATGACTATATCCAATTCTCCCATTGTATCCACAAATGTGTATTCTTAAAAAATACTTGAAATTGCTTCATCTGGGTCCAATATTTCACATCCTTGAAGTATACCTTGGACATTACAAACATGTTTACTTTCCCATTTGTGCAAATCATTGAATTTTTTGTAAGATATTGAACCCTTTGAAGCCAATCCCAGAAATGCTGAAGAAAAAGTCTATCTGTAGACATCTATTGTCAGCGAGAACTTCTCCTCCAAACCACCATCGTAGTCCCGCTTTACAATGGCACTTGGAAAAAATCCTAGAAACCCCTGTTCTCTTTAAACTCTATCGTCAACTCGATATGGATGATTTCTTAAGGTATCCATGTTCCTAGCATGGTCCACACAAACAGTTAGAAATTGAACTGCTTTCTTACCATCACGACTTCTGATTCTAGCATACGCAGATCCATAATCCAAAACCTTGGTTTCCATCCTCACCATCGTAATGTAAGGCTGCCCTAAAATGATTGGATATGTAGAGTGATCCTGTTCATCGCTTACATCCCCTATGGTTATTTTAACATTAGGGAATGCACCATACAAATCCCTTGATTGTGCATTGGCAGCTTGGATACGCCACCCATGTTCCACATCAACATGCCACTTCCCTTTCAAGAATAAGCTCTTTGACATAAGGTTCACTACTAACCCATCATCTACAAATGCAACAACCGGCTCCTCCAAATCACCTACCTCTACCAAAGTTTCAGTAGTAGCCCTGGCCCAATGATTCCGTGGAAAATGGCTGCGAGGTACATCTTCTCCATACTCATCCTCATGAAATATAACATGCCTTACCCCTCTTGGAAGCTCATCTGGGTCCCCATTCATCTTCACCTAGTTCTTATTAAGTAACACTACCCATAATAGCTTCAATTTGTTCATAAATGCTCTGCACCCCATGTGTCCTGTTTGGGTTGTTTTTAGGCCCATACAATATTTGACGCTTCCTCTTCATGAGATCAATAATACTGTTATGAAATTCTTGTTTTGCAATACTTAAGATCCCACATAGGGTGAACTCCACCCTACTATTCAGAATACGTTCCTCAAGTACCTTCCTCACATCAGTACCCTGTTCAATATCAGATCTCAGCTTATATGAAGGCCTTGTGCTTTTCCCACCTTTTTCTCCTTCTCAGCCTCATCCATTGAGATATTGAGCAGGGTAGGAGGTACCCCTGAGCTAGACTCTTTTCCATTTGGTACCCCTGATCTCGTCGTCCTCTTTGAAGTTCCTGCTAGATTCTCTTTCCTCTTTCACTTCTCTTCTACAAAAGCCTCGTTGTTTTGAGATTTAGCTATGTATGCATATACTGAGAGGGACTCTATAGGGTCTTCCCACCCAGTAGTCTTCCTAGTACAATTTTCCACTTGACACAACTGTTGATACACAACTTTTCCCTTTTTTGCTATTGTCATAGTATACGGCCAGAAGGTCCCATTTCTGCTAGAATCTTTAATTGGCTTTTTCAGTATTTTATCCTCAATCTACACACCATAAGTCAATGCTTCAACTACACTCGCATGGTGTTCCTGCAACATCTCTTCCATGCTTTTCTTCATACCACCTCTTCCATATTTGGTCTTTAGAGGCAAACTTATTTCCCGCAAGTGCATCAGGCCATCCTTCCAACAAACCACATCTTTATGCTTGGATTCAACAAAATCCTCGCACTCATTCGTGACATGATTCCACGAGTATAGATGCTTGAGTGCTTATCTTTGAAGGTAAAGAGGAATAGCAACTAGGGCTTGAAGTGCCAAACTACAAGTAAACATTTACACCTAAATTTTGCTAGTATAGCTGACAAAGACAACGATAGATCCCGCACCAAAATAATGAGAAAAAAGTGAGTCTCCTGTCATCTCGGCGGAGATGTCTCCACAAAGACGTCGGGCAAAACTCTCTCCAGCACCACCTAAACGGAGAAGACCATTGCATACTCCTCTTCACCATAATTCAAAGAGGGAAGAGAGAAAAAAAGAGAAGAAAAAGGCGAGAAAGAGGTAACCCTCTTCTCCATCTTCTTCATCCTCTTCGGAAGAAAGTGATGGTGCAGACAAGGAGGAACAAGGGAAGAAAAAGGCAAGAAAGAGGTCACCCTCTTCTCCATCCTCCTCAGACTCTTCCTCTTTTGAAGAAAGTGATGGTGCAACTCTCAAACCACCCAAAAGAAGATGCCATAGGAAATCCTATGCCGCCTGGAAAAGGTTGTCCAAGATCAAAAAGTTCAAAGAGGGAGGAAAGAACATATCTTTCCTTACCTACGATGGCACCTTTGGTTCTACGGACGAAGTCTTGGCCTTTATCCAACAATTCAAATGCGGTGTTTGGAGATGAGGGCTTCACGGAGTCCTCTAAGCTAGGTCATGTAGCTATGCATTTTCAAAAAGTCCGTTG
Organism: Adiantum capillus-veneris; assembly: GCF_014529385.1. Lineage (NCBI taxonomy): Eukaryota > Viridiplantae > Streptophyta > Polypodiopsida > Polypodiales > Pteridaceae > Adiantum > Adiantum capillus-veneris. The sequence goes on along the minus strand of NC_140934.1, from coordinate 31,216,539 downwards.
TTCACCTCTCTCGAGTCTATCCCTCATGGGAATTCAGTCAATTGTGCCAACAATGCCTCTTATCGAGTTCAGGGAGTTGGGAAGATCGTGCTTACTGCTACAAATGGCAATTCCTTCATGCTTGTTGATGCACTTTATGTACGTGGGATCAAGAAGAATATCTTGTCTGTATCCGCCCGCACTTGCTAGACTTGGACTTGTAATCAAATTTTTGGATGACAGATGTACAGTTCATGATCTCAGTTTTGGTGATGAAATTGTTGCATCTGGCCTTTTGTGCCGTGGGCTGTATAAGCTCACTTTGTATGACAAGTGTGGGAAAAATTTTGCAAATGCTGTTGCAGATTCAAGGGGTATTTCAAATGCAAAACTTTGGCATGCACTTTTTGGTCATCTGGATTTTGCCAGTTTGCTACGTTTGTAGAAATCTGATATGGTTGCTTCTTTGCCGCCTCTTGAAGCACCTATCAAACATGTTTGTGAAGGCTGCATTCTGAGTAAAATGCAGCATTCTAAGTTTCCAAAAGATGGTTTGGTCACTGCAATTGAGGAAGAAAGCAAGAGTTAAGCCTTGAATGAACCCAAAATGAGAAAACAAGACAAAAAAGGAGAGTCACAACTGTTTTATGGCTCTCCAGAGTATTTCAAATTCGATAATGATCCATATAACGAATGCTTAAGAACAAAACCATATCAACAAGATAATCAATTGGCTAGAGTCTTTTCTTCATGTATAGGAGCCAAGTATGAGGATGCTTGTTGAAATTGCATCACCACAGAGGATTTGGGAATGATGTCAGATTTTATGACTTTAATCAAAAACCTAGAAGGCAACAATGCTATCCGAAGAAAAGAGCCTCAAACATGGCCAGAGAAAATCTGATGACAAGAGTAAAAGGTAAAACACATTTCCTAATGCTTGTGAGGTCTTGTGTAAAGGAAAAAATCTCATGTCAATTCACAAAAACAAAAAAAGGCATTAAGATCTTGAGGAAGCAAGTTTATAAGACTGAAAAAGAGACGAAATATAATAAACCAAAAGAACCAGGAAGAATGGATGAGTGTTGGGAACCAAAATGGACCAAGGTAGAGCGTAAAAAAAATACCAAGAACTCAAGAGAACATTAAGAGAATTATGGACAATGGAGATAGAAAGCAAGGAAGAAGAGAGCACCAAAAAGGAAAGGATGGATGTTTCTTCCCACTATCAAAAATTCACAATCCAAGATAGGAAAATAGTGATGACACAATCGATAAGGGAAAAAAAGGAAATGAATCATATGATGGCCCAAAAAATGCAAAACAAATAGACCTGGAAAAACTTGGAGAGGACGCAAAACTGGTCTACATAGCAATAGATTTGAGCACAAAAAAAGAGGATCTACTCATCCAACTCCTCAAGAAGTATAAAGATGTTTTTGCAGGGTCATATAAGGACCTCAAAGGAGTGGATCCATCAATATGTTAACATACGATCCCCTTGAAGCCTGGTGCCAAACCTTGCATGTAACCTCCCTATACCTATAATGACACATTTTCCAAATGAATTAAAGAAGATATTGACAAGCTCAAGGAGGCAGGATTCATTTATAAGATTGAACACACTAATTGGGTCACCCACTATGGTTGTCCTCAAGAAAAATGGACAATTACTTGTATGTGTAAATCTCAAGAAAGTGAATGTTGCAACACTAAGGGATAATTATCCTTTACTAATCACGGAGAAAGCAAGCCTACTCCTTCCTATACGGATTCTCAAGGTACAACAATTGGCTATCATGGTAGAAGACCAATACAAAATGGAATTCGCCATGGAATGGGAAATATATGCTTATAGGGTGATTCCTTTTGGCTTAACCAATGCACCTGCCACATTCAAAAGGCTAATGGTGCACTTCTTTAAGGAACACTTGATAATAATCTTAGAGATATACATAAATGACCTTTGTGTTTACTCTATCCTTAGGATAGAACACATTGAGCATCTCAAGAAGGTATTCCAATAATGTAAGACTCATAGCCTATATGCCTATATCCTAAAAAATGTGTCTTCATGGTGGTAAGACAAGAATACCATATTAGAGAGTTTGAGACTTTAGAGCCAGTTTGGCAATTACCAATGTCTCAAATATTTGGCCATATGGACAAATCCCAAAATATTTTTCAAAAGCCAAAAGGTAGTACTTGAAAAGCTCTTTTCAGCCATGCTCTCAAAACTTTGGCTAAGATTACGTTTTCTCCATTATAATTTCTGTGTTCTCTTCACTACTTACAATGAGTAATACATCTTTCATTAGTGATAATCGCAAGTTTCACTTGAACATTAATCTCAGCCAAGAATATGCTACTACGCGAAGTGTCTATCAAAGACCAATTACAAATGCAAATGAAGCACAACAACTTGTCAAAAAGGGGAAGAAGCACATTGACCTATGGACAAATGGGAGCTTGTATCCACCGGATCCTAGAACTGGAAGGTATCCATATTTTCACACACCTCATGATTTGATGAGATTTTTTGGAGATGGGGTTGATGGCTTACTAGGATATAGTTCTAGGCTATCTCAATTACACATTAATCATACATGACGTTCAATCTCCAAATTTATTTGTCTTTGAATGCAACAAGAATTTTAGAACTTGAAAACCAAATAGCCTTTCTAAAACAAGAAAATCATCAGTTTTGGAGACCTTAAAGGAAACTCCAATAGGATTAAGAGCACAAGTAAAACGAATGAGAGATGTAGTAAACTTAACAGAAGGATCTAGGACAAAGAAAAAAAGGTTAAAAATTAGTAGAGAACATGTGAACAGCCTCTTAAGATTTGATATGTCCAATGCTCAGGAAAGGGTGAGATTCTTGAATGAGGTAATGAACATGAGTGACATTTTGAAACTTTTGAAACTCCCCAAAAATTGAACCCAAAAAACATTGGTATTTCAAAACTTACTGAAAGATATGAATTTATTGGTCCAACCTTCTCAAATGCAAGAAGTTGGTGACATAGTGAGAGTGAGTAGAAGGGGTTATAGGACCATCTATAAAACCGAGTTCCAGGTCCTTAATTATTGCAAGATTAAAGCTTTTGGGTTGCCTAGGCCTCACAATGTCGAGAAAGTAAGGACTCTGTTAAATAAAAAAATACCAGAATATTTTGGTGAATACTATCATATAGAGGGAACGATGCCATACAAAAAACAGAAGAGGGAAATATTATTTTGAGCATAATGTTTTTAATAACATTTGGATGAGTATTAAAAACGTTCAATTTGCTATGAGATACTATAAAATGTGAGAAGTAGATTGTGAAGGAAAACTTATATTTGTCATGAAATTGGATGAGACTCCAATTTAGAAATGTCAAAAAATGGACAGAGTATCTATATCTCTAATGAATAGAGCATTGGACTATAGCCATGGTAAGCTAAATTCCCCATACCACAAAACTCAATAAAAAATGGAGCTATGGCGGATTGGAGTAGCTCAAATACCAGTAGAAAACATGGTGCATTGATATGGCTCTTTTTGTAGACCGACATCCCTTCTGTTATACAAGACAAAAATGCATGTGAACAACTCCATGTAGATGGGATGGGTAACTTCATTGTAGAATGGCACTTGAGTGCCGACCTTAAGGCCTTGAATTGCATGTTTGCTATATATGGACGTGCCAATACCAAGTATTCATGTCTGTATTGCATGGCAATCACTAGAACGAAAGGATGGCTTGCATAACATGAGGTTGGGAAACGATCATTAAGGAATAATGTGAACGTCGTTAACTACCCATTGTCTTCTATGATTGGGATCCAATTCTAGCAATTGATTTAAAAAATGTACATTTATGTTCAATGCATGCATAGATTAGAATCTTGGACAAATTTCTTTGACTCCATCTTGATTATGCATAATCTATGAAGCCAAGTACACTTTGCAAAAGAGTGCATAGAAAAATACGACGCTTTTCTCTCTCAAATGGGTTTCCATGGTGATCAAGTGAATCTAAAAAAATATCCTACTCTTTCTAAAGGGATGGGGATGTTTTGCAAGATGTTTCAATGGGAGGAGCAAAAACCAAAATATTTTTTAGCAACCATGACAGCAAACAAGTCGATGCAATGTGGAATTGCTAGAAGTATCTCTGTGTCATAACAACCATTGTCAAAAGTAGACCACATGTAGCCAACAAACGTATAGAAGTGTAAAAGAAGGTCAATAATTTTTTGAAAGTCTTGAGACAACAAGTTAGCTCAACTACTTATGCAGATGACTTTAAGAAAGCAATAAAGCTTAAAAACTGCTATCACAGATGTTTGGGGAAAAAAAGGCATCACATATTACTTGGTGAGTATTCAATTACTTCTTAAAGTCTGGATAGTTTTTCACATTGCATCCTATGAGTTCAACTAGCAAATTTTTTTATTTTTTAGCATATTCTCTACCTGCATGGACCATATTTTGCAAAACAAGGACCCCTTGTAACATGGAATACTCAAGGAATGGAAAAATCTCACTATCAAGTGAGGACTTCATTTTCAGATGTACAAGAAAGGGAGGGGGGCAAAGAAGAAGCAATGCACTAAAGGAATTATTCAATTGGTTCTATAGGAGGCAATTACAAAGGATGAGATCAAACAACCATACAACTCAACCACAAATGGAGACTTATGCTTCACTTTGAAACTATATACCTCTTTCTAAAAAGATCCAAATTCAAAAAATATATCTTTACGCAAAAATTGTTGATTTTACATCAGTGTTTCATTCTTTTGGTATCATTGTGCATGTCACCCCTGTATCTCAAAAACTTTCTTCTTCTATAGCCCCCAAGGAGGTTGACATTTGTCTCCTCAATTGCAGCTCCATAGCTAGAGTAGTAGAGAAGGTATCCTGCTCTTGATGCATTGAATTTTGTAGCGTACTCAAATATTCTAAGTGCTGCAACTCTCTCAAGTAGCATGGCCTTGTTTGCCTTGATTTGAAGGGAGTGTACCCCACATATCATGACAGTATAGGGAAAATATTGGCAACTCGAGATCTTTAGAATACTACATGTGAAAATCACAGAAGGTGGCACTATCCAATGTAGGCAAGTAGTGCATGAGGGAGGAGGCATCCCTTCTAGAAGTGCCATTTGTTTCTTTCCCTCTGGAGTCTTTATCTCTCCCAAGAAAATTGTCCTTGTCAAGGAGTTCAATCTACAAAACAAGAAGTAATAAATAAATAACAAAAACTTGAAAAAAAGAATAATGTAGGAAGGGAGATTAGAGTAAACCTGAACCGACCTTTTGCAACTCATCCTTGGCAGTGACTTTTTCTTGAAGGATATTGCATGATCCATTCATCTCTCTTTTTTCAACGTCCTTTTCTACCTCCTTTAACTTAAAATCTTTGCCAAAATATTGGATACCAAGCTCAATGAGCTTCTTCTCAAAATCCTCATCTTCAAGAGTAGGTTTCTCCTCTTCCACTCTTTTCATGCATAGAACAAGTGCATTAGGAACAAAAAGAAATAAGTTATCAGATGTCTGCAGATCAAGTACCAAAAAATCCTCCTTTGACTCTTCTTTTGTATCAATGAAGTATTTGGACACCTCAGAAGCTTCAAAAATGGTTGCAATACAGTAGTCCTCCCTGATATTAAGTAGGCATTGAATATGGTGGAGAGGGATATACTCTTTTCCATTGATATAAAAGAAGGGAAGGCTTGGAATAGTAAGAGAGGCCTCATATAACTCTACCTCCTCTGTGGGCTCATCAATCACAGTACTACATCTAATCTGAGCAACATCAAAATTTGAACTCTCTTGCTCCTCAGCTACATCATCAATTTATTCCTCCTCTAGAACTTAACTTTTCTCAAGCTGCAGGACCGTGGAGACATTTGTATATGCTTCCCTCTTTGTTTGTATCTTTCACTTCATCTTGACCTTTGCCTTGCATGTCAGCTTTAAGGAACAAATAGAAAATAAAGGAAACTTCCTTTGGAAAAAGGTTGCAAGGCTTTGAATAGACATGACAACAAATGTTCGATGGGCAAACAAAAGAAGACTTCTTGTAAAATCTTCCTAATCTCCTTGCTACTTTTTCTTTCTCAATTGGGTTGGTAATAAAATGAGTTAGATGACAATAACTCTTGGCCATCCAATACAAAACAACGACCCTCAATTGTCTCTTCAAATTCTTTGACCTCCTCTGGTAGAAAATATTTCAATTTGTCTAGCATAATTGCAAGATCAAATTTAGGACTGAGTATATCATTTGTCTTTATGTACAATTCCATGTCACCACCATCCATGACAACAACCAACAACTTCTCACTTGGGCTCTCTTCCAAAATCTCCTCCCGGCCCTCAGTAATCAGAACTCATTTTTTTGTCTTTGGAGAGATGGTCTCAAGAGATTACGGTATTGAGTGATCAAACCCAAACGATGCAATACGATAGGGAGATACAATGTACAAATATGCAAGATCACATCATGTGGGTATGGGAGATGGCGTCGGGGGTGGATGAGGAGAGCAAATATTTGATGGATGGGGAGTGAGAGGAGTTGAAGGATGAGGTGGGATAGGAAGTGATGAATGGGATGGGATATGAATTAAAAGATGAATTGAGATAGGAATTGATGGTCTTGGAAGTGAATGGAGGGAGAGCAAGGGGAAGCCTAATCGACGCATTAAGAGGGTATGCAAGCTTGTGGATCAATGCACTGTCATCCTGTACGGGCTGAAATTGACAAACTCTTAAAGGCTAATGTTACTAGGGGATAGGAAGGGTTGCAAGAAATAGGGTGGACCGGTATCGTGCCATGCGAGAGAGTCTGCAAGGTATGGGGTGTGTGTGGAAAATGGAAATTAAAATTATATATGGAGGAAAATTTTTATCGTTAGTGACATGTGTTAGCCATGCATGAGTTCCATGTGGCAAGCCCCCAACAATCAAATGTACGGATGTTTGGTCATATATAAGCTCCATGGCATGTGCACATTAGTGACCTCACCCGCGGCTTGCAATCGCATCGTTTTGGATGTTTTCATCTATTTTCGTGCAAATTCTCCCTACCTCAAAAGGCACAATATAGCCTTGTATTGCATGCTAGAACCCTTTCCTTTCGCGTCATCTTGTGCTCTTAGTCATTATGGCTTAATCCTACACGATGCGATAGAGGCTACTCCCAGTTGCTCACAAGGTCTCCCCTTGCTTTGTTTGGGCAATATGCACACATCAAGGAAAAAGTCCCTCCTAATGTCCCACATGACGTGCTAGAACGGGGTCGGCGAAGTTTCAAGTACCCGTCATTGCTTCGTTTGAGCATGTTTTTCTAAATGTTGTGACATCTTCTTGCCATCTTGTAGGATGCGATTCGAGATGGTCTTCAACCTTTGGATCACATATCATCACTCCATTCAGGCATTCTCATGTGCCATCACAACATCTTCTTATCATACTTCACGGTGCAATACCGCATGCTCGAAAAAGTTTGAAGCCTATCCTATCTCTTTGTTCTGGCATTCTTATCAGCTAGCATGGCAATAACAAATTAAATCACCCGAAAGGATTACAAAGTTCCAGAAGAGTCAGAGAAACATAATGAAAACCAAGAGGAATGAATTGCCAAGCCAGAATCAGAGAAGGATGAGGAGGAGTAGCCAGTTCCAACAAAACCTTGTCAGAGGCCCACTGCGAGGAAGACAATGAATTATCAAATGAAATCTTTAAGGGAGATAAGGAAAGCAAAAAAATCTACTTGTATTCTTATCCCTACGCTACCCTTCATGAGAGTTCTCAAGGAGATATCAGACAGATTGGTTAGCATGATGAGAAGTAAAACCTTTGTTTAAGTAAGGTGGCAATCTCAAGCCTTGATGTGCCTTCATGAGGCTGTTGAGGATTTCTTAATAGACTTATGAAATGATATAGCTACCTTGCAGCTGCATTTGCTCACAAGGTCACACTAAGAAAATATTGTTTTCTCTTGTCTGGATGAGGTACAAGTTTGATAAGGCTTTGGAGCCAATTCCTAGTGAGGATCTTAGGGCCTATAAAATTTTAAATATTCCTCCTTCCAGGTAGCAAAAGAAGTCAGGGCTTGTCATTGCAGATGTTACACATCAAATGACACAAGAATGGCCAAGGATATCAAAGCAGGCAAGAAGGCTGAGAGGGAGCAAGACAAGATACCAAAAGATGTTATCCTTACAGAGCAAGAAAAATTTTTAAGAGCATCCAACTCCCTCCTTTATGAAAAATTTATAGGCAAAATGGTTGTGGATGTCTCCATGTATGGGGAGGATGAGGTGTATTGTGACATATTCCCTCAAGACACAAGTATGCTTGTAAACCCAAACATTGAGGCTGGTGATATTGTGCTATTTATCTATCTCAGGTATGTGTTGGCTCTTTGCTAATTATTAGTGCATGCCTATAAGGGCCTCATTGGGGATGTATTTCCTTTGACTTCACGTGTCTTCTGAGGGATCTTATAGAGGCTATGGCTATGCAAGTATCCACACTTGATCCTCTAGTGACACAATGCCTATTCCACAAGCAGGGAAACCTTTCAGATTTTCTAAGAATTTTATATGCTGACATGCAATTACATAATATACCCCTATGTTGAAGGGTAAGTTTTAATTCATAACAATTTTTATATTTTGTGTATTCCTAGATAATTGTTATTTTCTTGTAGAGGCCATTGGAGTCTTATTATCTTCAATCTTTTGGAGAAATATGTTATATTTATGAATTCACTGTCAAGTATTCATGGAGAAAAACTGTAATTGAAGTATGATCTCTCAGTCTTAGAAATCTCTATTAAGCCACTTTCTTTTCTATTTTTTACATTGTCTTTGTCCTTTGCAAATTCATTGTTTTGAAACATGCCACAAAGGCATGTATAGGCAAGAATCATTGAAGCTTAATCCTTCTTGAAATCCTACTGGGAGACATAGCTTTAAGGATGTCTTCTTTGATCTTCGATTTGAAGCTTGATATAGTACATGTATTAGGGGATTCCCAATCAAGTGATCTTATGGTGGGAATGGATAATTGATGTAGTTCTCCATATGCACCTTCTCTTGAAGGAACCTATATCCTGCAAAATAGACAAACAAATCCATTTTTTGTAAAAAGAAGGCATGTCAACATACATAACATCTGCAATTCCCTTATGTATTGCTTTGAATTTTCCATTGAGCCTCTCCACGAGCTGCCACTCCACACCTATTGAAGGAAAGATATTGGGAATGGAATCAAAAAATGAGAAAGAACAATGGGAGAATGTTAAATTCATTGTATCAAATCGATAACATTTTATATTCCTTATAGTAAGAATGGAGTGTAGGATGTTCATCCAAGTTTAACACCATATCCTTGGCCATGTACACATGTTGAACTTTAGCTAGCCATCCATTATCGATCACTTTGAAAGCAAGAACACAACCTTCCAATGGTTTTTTATTTTATCTGTTTGGTTCTCTTCACTCTATGTACACCTTTGCATGAAGGAAGCATTGTTACCCAACTATTCACACGAAAAGACATGGGTTTCCAAAGACCATCCTCTCTAACGTTATGAAAGTCACAAGAACTTATATTACGAGAAGGTGATGTGTAGAAGATGCCATGGAAACTCAGAGATTGGAGAAGAAAATTGAAAATACAGTGACGAAAAGAAGCAAAGATCTCACTAAACTTTAAAGTGTTTTTACTTATGTATTCTACCAATGGGGCAAGTCACACACCATGTAAGTCTGTAGAAATTCATTATGCTTTTGCATTAGAACTTTCTACAAAATGATCCAAAAAGGACACTGTAATGTCCGTTGTGGTACCAAACTATGTTAATCCTTAGATAACAAACAAGCCTTTTTTAACCGGTTTGTGGCCATAATGCCTACTTCATTGCAGCTAAGCAGTGATTTTTCTTCACACTTTAACATAACTCTCCTTTTTTTTCAAATCAAACTCTCGTTTCTTTTCAAATAGTTGTAATTTTTTAGTCCAATGACCACCCTAAATGCCCTGCTTAGTCCACTCCCTTGCGTCTCACAATTGAACCCCTTTCTTTTAAACCCTGACTCCTTTTTCTTGTTTTCCAACCCTATTTGTCCCATCACGTGCAACACGATGTTTGATGTCATCGTATATCTATGCGTGCTTGATCCCCTCAGATAAGTCCTTTGGTTGAAGAGGCTCAACGTAAAGGGAATCATTTGTGAGGCCCGTATTGAAGCCTCGCAAAGTCTAGGATTCATCGATTTCTTTTAACTTGAGCACTATCTCTTTGTAGTCTAAAATGTATTGAGTTAGGGATCCTGTAACTCCTAGTTTTCCTCTCTCTCATTCCCTCGGAAGAACTCTTTTCGAAACGCCATTTTGAACTCTAGCCCAAGTACCAAGATCAGTAGTCAAACTCATCCACCGACCACTTAGCTAGGAAGGTGTTCATAGAATCTTTGTTCCTCTCCCTTTCCTCGCCCCCAAAATTGAGTAATTTGAAATCCTTGAGCATCCGAGGATGTATCTATAAACCGCCCTCATGTGCATTGGCTTGGCCTCCCGTAATCACTCATAAGGCTACACATGCTCGTGTTGTTGGTGCCCTCATACTCCAAGCAAGAGAAGATTCCACTGACGCGGTGATCAATGCATCTAGACGTATGGAGATGCTTTGCAGCATCATGACTACATCATCATGTACTTTTTCTAAGGTGGTTGACTTGGCATTGAAATAGGCTTGAATATCCCGCTAGAGAGCTTTGTTTGTGTAAGGATATTCGCAAGATTGGCCAGGTCATAGTCATCATCATCATCCTCCAAGGATGTCTCGTCATCTCCCTTGGCGATGTCCTTCTCCGTAAACTTTGGCTCATCGTTTGAGAGGGGAATGGGGGAGCACACCCAGCACCACGACAAACGCCTCTATAGCTCAGGGTATCCACAACACCCCTATCCTCTCAGAAAACACTTTCAAAAACACTCTTTACACTAGCAGACCACTCCTTGCTCTTTTTCCAATTCTTACACACTCCACAAGTCCACCACACAATGCATACCTATTGCCAGGGTCTATCTCCACCCTTTTACACACACACAACCGTTCAATCTCACTCTCTCACACAAAACACCGACGGTCCGGGGGGAAGCACACACATCCACGCTGGTGGCACCACGGGGAAACACAAGAGCAAGAGAAGGAGAAGTGGGGAACGGGAAATGGCAGTAAAATAGGGCAACAATGGCTTGAATATGCTTCAAAAGGCATGTACAGAGCTTGCAATGCATCACAATGGCCATTTTCAAGAGAAATTACAAAGGGATTTGACACGCACACTCTTCTGCCAAAGAGCTCCACTTTGTAGGCTTCAACGGCACAAAAAAAGACCCATTTCATTAAAAAAATGGCTATTATAGTGGGGGTCTTCACCTTAGGAAACTGCTTCCTAATTGGCCCATTTGGCACCTTAATTTGGCATTTTTTGGAAGGAGGGAGCCGCCTCATTTTCACCTGTTCTCTTTTGCTCTGTTTGGGCTTGTGCTTGAGAAGGGGGGGCACTAGCAATGTCGCTAGTGCCCCTTGGCATTTTTATTTTTTTACTTTTTATTCATTTATTTTCCCCCCCCTTTCGGCCTCTGCTCACTTGCTCCTCATCTGCCCACTTTGGCCATCTTGCCTTTGGAACCGCCTTTGGACTCACCCTTTGAACCGCCTTTGCATTGTCCAGCTTGCCTTTGGACTCACCCTTTGAATTGCCCTTGCTTGGTCTTCTTTATTGGCCAATTTGGAGCTGCTTGGATGCCTTTTGCCTGGATTGGGCCCATCCTCTCTCACACCCTCTCTCTTACTTCATGGGACACGTCCCCTTTGTTTCTTGTCTACCCGGCGTGGCTTTCCCTCTTGCCTTAGAACTCTCTCTCTCTCTATATATATATGGGACTGCCCCCTACTTCATGTCGGGGAGGCACTACCAATATCGTTAGTGCCCTCCTCGATTGCTCTCAAAAAAGGGGCCTTCAAGGGCCGCGAGATTGAGCCCTTACCGCCTGCCACATCACTAACTTCGTGTCGGGGAGGCACTACCAATATCGCTAGTGCCCTCCTCCATTGCTCTCAAAAAAGGGGCCTTCAAGGGCCGCGAGATTGAGCCCTTACCGCCTGCCACATCACTAAGTGCTGCAGCACCACACTGGTGCCGTCCACAACCCACCACTACCTGGCTCCACTGCCGCCAAAACCAGCGGCCAATTCTGCCCATCTTCGCCATCAACCCCAACACACGCAGTGCCTCCACAGGCCCTCCATCGCTACGAGCTCCAAGGGAGGGCCTCACCCAAGTGATCCCTACCAGAGGCACTACTCCCGGCCCTTATAAACTTCGTTGCTATGCCCACTTTGCGCATGTGGGACTACGGAGCGCCATGTGGAATCTCGAAAGGCATGGCCCTGCAAGGCTCACAAATTTGAAAAAACAAACAAGTTCTTTACTCCCCTAACTTTTCAATTGCTTGCAACTTGGTGCCTCCTGAGCCGATTGCCTCGCCGTAAGGACCGGCTAAAAATCCACCCCATTGGCTCTCAGCCGTGCTAATTCCTTCATTCTTAGGCATTGCTGTGACCTTGAACCAAGAGTCCAAAATCTAGGAAAACCATCTGCATTCACATTTTTGATGTTAGCCTTCAATTTTGACCCGCCGTAGCCTGCTAATCGGGAATCCGATTGACACGTCGTCAGTTCCTATCTACTCCACATGAAGTGCATCACCCTCTAGAACTCAGTCGAGGCCCAAAACATGCCAGATGGCACGATTTCTCATGTGGTTAGGTGGACACAAACCCGGCCCCCTACAAAACTTTCATTGTATGAGCATTTGTGCAAGAATAAAGAAATTACTTGCTCTGGCAACAAAGCAAGGGGGCCCTTGAGGGTTTGGGACCCGACATCTCTATGTCATCTCTTTTATCTCATTGTCTCTCTCTTTCTTTTAGTCTAGTTCAGTTCTTTTAAGTGAAGTAAAGTGTCCCTTGTGTTTGTGCGGAGTTCCAGATCTGAGATAAATCCATAAACACTTCTGTTGCATTTTACATGATGTGTCTGAAGAGTTGCAGGAGCGGCTAATTGTTGTTGAAGACATGATGATGGGCGTTGATGATTCTAGGCAAGATGAAGACGTAGTTATTGATGATTTCTTATCCGATTGTGAATCCTATGAATTGAATCGTTTAGATGGCTTTTCTGATGAGAGTACCTATTTAGAGGGAGTATCATATGAACCTTTGTAGTGTTACGATGGATGGTTAAGTAGCATGGAAACAATTGAGGAAGCCGAGAATGGCATTGATAAGTATGAAGATTGTCTGGATCATGCTAATTGTGAACGGGGTTATTCCGAGAAATTTTGTTTCTATACTTATGCATGGATTGTATGAGGACGCAACTCCTACACTTATGATGAATGCTGAGGCTTTAGAGGGTAGTTTTCCTAATGGTGCCATGGATGAAGATTTACATGCTAAAGCTGTTTTCCATTATCAAGCTAGAATCCTAAGTAAAAATTTCTCTGGTGATACAGGTCCAGATTGTTCCAAGGTTCTTTGTGATGGCTATAAATCCGGAGGGGGTGATGATGCTAATTCATCATGGGTACTGCAAAAAGTGCACAATTTTCTTCATTGTCTTGGGAAATATGCCAGGTATGGTTGGGTTTGGATTCTATTTCTAAAGATTCTTATGTCAGTGATGTTCTAGATGCTAGTAAAAGAGAGTCCGTGCTCTTTAATGCTTGCTGGTAACGAGCTAAAGTTGCCAAAATTTTATGGGATATGGGTGTTGCACTATGATTCAGGTGAAGCTCTAGTATATTGTGGGGCCCTCCCACAAGACTGGGAGCCCAAGGTGGCCGAAAATTGAATGACACATACAAACTCAAGCTAATAATAGGAAGGGAAGTCCGAGAAAAGGAGGAGACACACGTCCTTAAGGGCCCAACCTTTGGCAATCAGGAAGGGATTTTTTTTTCGAGCAAGATAGAAGAACAAGCTCTCGACAACGGAGGAGGGTCTGCAGCATTGGAAAGGGAGAGAAGAGAACATCATCATCATCAAGATCATCGAGTACATGAAATTTTCAATCTTTTTCTTTATTAATAGCCGCGTTAAGTCGGGTTAACCCACTGTAAGGAGCTTAAACTCAATTAAAACTTAGCTTAAGTAACAGTGCTGTTAACGGCCCGCTTTGGGTAATCTTTGGAATCTCGTTTAAGCTGTCAAATTCAAGTGTTAAAATTTCGTCAGCATGAACAAAGTGGTTGTCGATTGAGTGTGTTGTTCTCTCTCTCTCACCTCTCATAGATAGAGGCCCTGCACCTTCCCGGCTCACCTTTCGAACACATCCCCCAACATCGCTGCTTTGGACGTTTGACCATCGAGAATGTTGCTTAGGGACCATCCCCTCATTAAATGATGGCTTCCGACCTATGTCGATCGCCAAATAAAAACAAGGAATGGTCATTTAGAGGAATGGTCACTAAATGACCATTCCCTACACCTTCTGTGTTTGTGAGTCTTGAGACCTTACTTTTTAGTCAATGCAAAAAAAGAAAGGTGGCAAAGACAAGATACACGTTAATTAAAATTTGATTTCATTAAAAAACACAAAAAAATAATGAGCCAAAAACAAAAATATTACAGAAGGAGAAATAAAAATGAAAATGGATACACTAAATGCAATTTTGAAATGTATTCTCTAAAGGAAGTCAAAAATAATGTGTCTCAGTTATTTTGATGACTGTATCGAAACACAAATAAGTAACGAGCGAAAGAGACTCAGATTTCAAAAAGAGAGAAAAATAACAAGTGGCACACAAAAAAACTCCTAAAATATAGGACGACCTTTCAGATACGGTAAAGACATGACAAAAAGAAAAGAAGAAAATTCTCAATATAGGTATGCTGATGCAGATATGGCAGGTGACAAAGATACTCGAAGGAGCACTACTGGCTATGTGTTCACGGTTGGAGGCACAGCAGTAAGCTGGGCTTCAAAGCTGCAGAAAGTGGTTTCACTTTCTAACACGGAAGCAGAGTATGTAGCAATGACGGAGGCAAGCAAAGAAATTCTGTGGCTTCACAGATTCTTAGAAGAGCTTGGATTCAAACAAGACAATTGTGTCTTATACAGTGATAGCCAAAGCGCTATCCATCTTGCGAAGAACTCAGCCTTTCATTCAAGGACAAAGCACATTGAGGTGAGATATCACTTCATACGCACTCTTTTGGAAGAGGGACAACTAAAACTAGGAAAGGTGCATACAAGTGAAAATCCTGCAGACATGTTTACAAAGGTGGTCAACAAGGAGAAGTTGAGCTTTTGCTCATCTTCAATCGGCATTCAAGGATAAGAAGCCAGAATGGAAAGCAGTCACAGGTTTGGTTTGGAGATCAGTCTCCAAGTGGGAGCATGTTAAGTATGGAGCCTGATTTACCCTTGTAATTTTTTGTGGTAAAAGCGCACATTTGTAAGGCCCCCACTATGAGGAGAAGCCATTGTGCGTGAAGGAAAATCACTCACCGGAAACCAAAAATTTCACGGACAAGAATCAGGGGCAACTTTAAAGACCTCGGGGGCGGAGGCCCCCGAGACTTTTTTTTTTCGCCGGAATATTATGGCCGGACGGCAGCCGAAAGTGGTCGGAAAACAACCAGTCGGTTGGCCGGTGGCCGGTAGTCAATGGCCGATGGCCGGTGGTCGGAAGTCAATGGCCGGTGGCCGGTGGTCGGAAGTCAATGGCCGTGGCCGGTGGCCGAATTCAATGGCCGGTGGCCGAATTCAAAAGCGGCCTTGTCTTCTCAAGGGCGGCCACACATGGGCGGATTGGAGGGTCCGATTTGGACTTATTCGCACAAGGGCGGCTACACATGGTTGTCTCTCATAAGAGAGGGCAGCCCTTTTGGCCTATAAAAGGAGGCCATTTCTACACACATTTCATAGTGTGAAGTTGATGCAACAAGGTGAGTGTGAGGTGGTGAGAGTGAAGCAAGGCGGGAGCTCCATTAAGGGTATAATCCCTTTGTAAACTACTTCTTGTTTTGAAGTACTAAAGCCATTGAGTGGCTGCTTTCCCGTGGACGTAGCCCACATTGGGTGAACCACGTATATCGTGTGTACTCTCTCTCTCTCTCTCTACTCTATAATCTCGTGTATATAAATCTGTCTCTCTCCATTAAGTAATCTACTCAATTATCTATTTAGCTACGTCTTATTTCCTAACAAGTGACATTTTTGCCTTCCTATTTACAAAGCAATATTTTCGCTTTTTTGAAATAGGCTCTACCAAATAAGATGATTCAATGCATGTGATCTACGTAAAGCATAACAAGTATTTATGTGGGTGTTTCATGAGAAGCACCCTGTGGCCTAAAGGTCATAGGGTTCCCTCTATGCTACTAAGAATCTCTTTGTGCTCTATGCTCTATCGTCTATGCTCTATGATCTATATTGACTTCCTATGGCCCCTAGACCACAAGCCGCCCTCATTGTTTCCAAAAAACCCTCATTGTTTTGCTATGGCCCCAGGGCCATAGCTCTCTATGTCGGTATAAATCATATTTGCTCTATATTAGCTACCTAAGGCTTGAAGGCCATAGGGTTGTCCTCGAGATCACCTCACGGAGTTTCATGTCAAGTATATATACATCCTATGGCCTTAGAGCCAGAGGGAGTTTCATGTCAAGTATATATACATCCTATGGCACCCCATGACCCTAGGGCCATAAGATCTCCAAATGAAACATACGACAATGTATGGCCCTTGAGCTTATACATTGCAACCCCATGACCCTAGGGCCATAGGATCGGCATATGAAACATACGACAATGTATGGCCCTTGAGCTTATACATTGCAACCCCATGACCCTAGGGCTATAGGATTTCCAAATGGAACATAGGGCAACATATGGCCCTTGAGCTTATACATTGACACCCTATGGCCCTAGGGCCGCAAGACTTAAAAACATACAAAAAGACAACCTATGGCCCTAAGCCCAAGGGTGTGAGCATTGACACCCTATGGCTCTAGGGCCACAAGACTTCAAAACATACAAAAAAGACAACCTATGGCCCTAAGCCCAAGGGTGTGAGCATTGAGACCCTATGGCCCTAGGGCCACAAGACTTCAAAACATACAAAAAGACAACCTATGGCCATGATGTCAAAGGTGGCCAAGATATCAATGCAGCCCCATGGCCCTAGGGCCATAGGATCTTTATATGGAACATGTGGCACCCTATGGCCCTTGAGCTTATACATTGCCACCCCATGACCCTAGGGCCATAGGATTTTCAAATGGAACATAGGCAATGTATGGCCCTTGAGCTTATACATTGCCACCCTATGGCCCTAGGGCCACAAGATCTCAGAACATACAATAAGAGAACCTAAGGCCCCTAAGCTCAAGGGTGCAGGTTCAAGGGTGGCCAAAATATCAATGCAGCCACATGGACCTAGGGCCATATGATCTCTATATGGGACATGTGGCATCCCATGACCCTAGGGCCATAGGATTTCCAAATGGAACATAGGCAATGTATGGCCCTTGAGCTTATACATTGCCATCCCATTACCCTAGGGCCATAGGATTTCCGAATGGAACATAGGCAATGTATGGTCATTGAGCTTATACATTGCCACCCCATGGCCCTAGGGCCGTAGAATCTCCATATGGGACATGTGGCACCCTATGGCCCTTCAGCTTACATATTGCCACCCCATGACCCTAGGGCCAAAGGATCTCCAACTACAAAGTAGGGCAACGTATGGCTCTTGAGCTTATACATTGCCGTGGACCTAGGGCCATAGGATCTCCAACTGGAACATAGGGCTATGTATTGGAGCTTATCTATTGTCGCCCCTAAACCCTAGGGCCATAGGATTTCCAAATGGAATATAGGGAAACTTATGGCTCTTGAGCTTATACATTGCCACCCTATGGCTTAGGTCCACAAGCTTTCACATTGCCACCGTAGGGCCACAAGGATCTCACAAGATAGAAGAAGAAAACCCTAGGACATAGGATTTTCAAATGGAACTGAGTGCACGCTTTGATCCTTGACCTCCAACATTGCCGTCCTATGGTGTGAGCCCAGGGGTGGCTGAGGTGTCTTCATAATAATTTCGGCCATTCAAGGGATATCCGCAAGTGGCATAAATTTAAAAAATAAATAAAAAGTAATTCAAAAATAACTTTTACGCTACGACAAACTTTGTCATAATGGGTTTTCAAATACACTTATTGATATCAGACAAAAAAATAGCGCACAATTTTCGGGATAAATTTTTTAAAATTTAGCTATTTTTCGTGTATTTTTTACTATGCAGATTTTGATTCTGAAGTCAAATTTTGCTTCATGGGCGTCGTTCCACTCGTACTACAAAGATATGGACATTGACAAAGCCTTGCACCAACTTTTTTTTTTATTTTTAATAAAGCTCTTTCAATTTCGGAGCCGACGAGCTATGTCTCATTTTCGCACAAAGCTTAGAACTCTAGTAATCTCGACTGCAAACCCGTGAGAATAACCCCTACATTCAAAATTCAAATTTTGAATTTCTAACCTAACCTAACTAACCTTATCTCTCTCTTTCTCTCAAAACCACAATTTTTTCCGTGCTGTCGCTCTCTTTCTCTCTCTCGTTTCTTGCTCGAAACCTGCTGATAGTCGTTTTTCGGCTCTCTGTAATTGCCATAGTGAGTTATCTCACCCTATCAAATCACTCAAACACTGTGGTTATCCTCACCCTTTCACTGTATATAGGTGCGTGTGAGTTAGGGAACTTTTCCCATATCTCCTTACTGAAATAAAAAACCCTCAATTAGCTAGTCATTGGGCTAGTTGAGCCAAAAAAATAAAAAATATAAAAAATGTAAGTATATTATGGCCCATGCATATGTAAATATTTCTTTGTATATAGGGCCTAAATAAAAGATTTTTTCATAATTATTTTGGTATTTATTTAAATATTTCTACCTAGGTGTGTGTTATTTATGCTCTGTACATTGCCTCACCATTACCACAATTTTTCTTACCATTTTTCATACTCTTTATTCCATATAGAAATATTTTCATGTAAGCTTTTCTTATATTTGGTGTAACTCCACCCCAACAAAAATCCAAAAAAACTAGTTTTATTTATGCGTATATTTTTTCACTATTGCGATCTTTCCCTTCCTACATCAATTTTGTTTTTTTTTTCTAAAAAATTAGAACACCAAAAATATTTATCTTTTTATGGTAGCCTCATAATGAGAGAGATTTTTTTTGACCCCTTTATATTTTTTCCACTTATATTATTTATATTTGACATGTACATATTTTTTAGACCCCTCAATATTTGATTTTCTTAGTTGTACTATTCACTTATATCATGATCTCAACAATATCTTCAATTATAGACCTACCAAATAAGGTCAAGGGTAGGTGGCATGCAAACATGCACTATGGAGGGCTCACTCTTGGAGGTATTCAAAAGAATCATCCAAAGAAGGACCCCACAAGGACCTTGTGCAGTGGAAAAAAACGGTCGGTTTTGCTGAATTTTTAAAGTTCACTTGCTCTCCAAATTTGAAAAGGTGATACAAACAAAAGTTGTAGCTCGTGGGCTGAACTTTTGCCTCACATTTTTTCATATGTTTTTGAGCTACGAGCTGTGAGCTATGATTTTATTAGTGGACCCCAGTTTTACCATGCTATGCAGCCACACTCTCTCTTCCACTTTATCATTTTCCTCTTTCACACACACTTCTCCACTCATCATCCCCACCTCCCTCACCACTCCTCTCTGCACCCTACTCACCTTCTCCTCAACCTTGAAGAATAAGAGAAACCATGGTGAACTCATACCTCCCACACACAATTCCATTCCAAAATTGACCACATAGTCTCATTTTTCCTTCTCCAAATTACCCATATCTATAAAAAAAAACCACAAAATTCAGCCTCTTCTCTTAAAAGACAGCATCATGGTGGTTGATTACTCAGCTTCAATTACCTTGTCTCTCAAGGAAGGTCAAGAGTGGAGAAAAAATGTACCGTCAAAGCTAGTGGACCGTCAACAAGCGTCAAAATTCGCCCTACTCAAGACACTTGGAGCATCAACCTTGTAAAAAATCCACCTTTTCTTACCACTCCCATTGTAAATATCCAATTCCATTTGTAAATTAATATTAACTCTACTAACACTAACCCACTATGAAAAGTCCTATCACCTCCATTTCTCTCCTCTCTCTTTCCCCACCAACTTCTTGATAATTCCAAGCAAAAGAAATTAGATAAATTGCTGAAAATCTAACCCAACCATGGTTAGAGGAGTAACCCTAGCCTTCAAAATTGCTATAAAAGGAGGGTGTAGCTAGCACAAAAAGGGGGGAGAAGAAAGAGCACTATGCTATAGCTTGAGAAGCCAAGCTCAACCTCTTGAGAAGGAGCTCTTGAGTGGAATCTCATTGGCATTAGGCATATGTATGTGTTGTATTAGGGGTGATTAGCATGGGAACTCTATGCCATTGTAAGAGAGAGTGATCATTAAATTGAGAGTAGGAAATCTATCATTTATCCTACTAGAGTAAGCCCAGCATTTGCTGAATCAAGGAGGGTGAATTTGGACTAAGCATGGATACCTTGTCTCCCTTCCAACGTGAAGTCATGGACAATAATGATGTGTAAGTGTCTTGGTGTTTTATTTAAGTTCTTGATAGCTTGTCTCCGGGTATTGTTATGAATTTATCCATAAATTCCACATGCTGTAAGAGGGCGACAGGGTGGAGAGGACTCCCCTGGCCTTAAGATAGTGATTGGGGTGGCTTTTTTCTTGTGATGTGTTGTGGTGTAATTTACTCAGGCTATGTTGAACAAATACTAATCTCACTTTGATTGGTCATGACAGATTTGTAAGAAGGCATTAGTGCAATAAGCACCCCCTTCCCCCTTCTCTCTCTTTCTTACATATATATATTTATGTTTGCTTGATCATTAACCATACACTTCAAAGCAGCCCGAGCACCATCTCTCTCTCTCTCTCTCTCTCTCTCTCTCTCTCTCTCTCTCTCTCTCTCTCTCTCTCTCTCTCTCTCTCTCTCTCTCGTGTTTTAGTGTGTGAGAGTATTCCATTGGTGCTAGGGTTAGTGTAAATTCCTTGCTTGTTTGTGGGTTGCTCTAACGATTCTCCTCTTTTGCGTCCTATTTCGCTCTTAAACTAGGTGGTGCCCCTTGTGTACTTGGGATTTGGTTGGGGGTTTGTTGTTTTTGGTTTGTGTTGTGTTGTGCCCCAGCCCCATTGAGCAGCACGGGAGCCTTGAAGGGTATCTAGAGGTTGCTGTTCTTGTTGCCTGCCCCGGACTGCTTCACTGCATAAAGCTTGTCTTTCTCTGTCTCTCTCTTCCTCTCTCCCTACGCATACAGTTCTATGCCATCGTTGCGACGCGCACATAGATCTAGGCGAAGCCATCGCCACAACCTTCAACAGAAGGACTGCTGTCACAACCTCCCAAACACAAATCTGTTACCATCATCGTCGTGGCCTCAACACACCTAAGTTACTGCTTGCTACTACTGCAGCCGGTTTTCATCAAACACAGATTTACTCAGAGGTAACCTGTAGAAACCCTAATCTTTTTTCTTAATTTGGTTTTAACTGTTCTTAATCTAATTAAGTTTTAGCTAAGTTGCGAATCACCTCTCTCTAGAACAATAAACAAAAATCATTAATTACATCTCTAAAACTGTAAAACTGTAGACTGTAGAACTATAAAACAGAAAAATCTCTAATTAGAGATCTAAAACTATAATACAGAATACTCTAATTAGAGACCTAAAAATATAAAACAGAAGACACTAATTAGGGACCTAAATTTGTAATACGAAAAACTCTTATTAGGGACCTAAATCTGTAAAATAGAAAACTCCTCATAAGTGACCTAATACTGTAAAATTGTAAAACTCTCACTGCAAAAATCTCTAATTACAACAAAAAATTATAAACCTGCAAATGCAAAAGAGAATAACTACAGAAAATACTGAAACTATGGATACTTGTAATTGGGTTGTGGGGAGTTGGGCACACGTTGTAAGAGGACGAGTAGAGCACTCTCTTGTATGAGGATGGATTAGGGTTCAGTTGTAGGAGGATGGGAAAAAAAAAGAGGCAAGAAGGTGGGAAAGAAAATGTACACTATATGTGCTTGTAAGATATGGTGTAATATAGTTTCTTTAAATTCATTTGTAGTGTCTTGGTGTTTTATTTAAGCTCTTGATAGCTTGTCTTCGGGTATTGTTATCAATTTAGCCATAAATCCCACATGCTGTAAGAGGGCGACAGGGTGGAGAGGACTTCCCTGGCCTTAAGATAGTGATTGGGGTGGCTTTTTTCTTGTGATGTGTTGTGGTGTAATTTACTCAGGCTATGTTGAACAAATACTAATCTCACTTTGATTGGTCATGACAGATTTGTAAGAAGGCATTAGTGCAACAAGCACCCCCTTCCCCCTTCTCTCTCTTTCTTACATATATATATTTATGTTTGCTTGATCATTAACCATACACTTCAAAGCAGCCCGAGCACCATCTCTCTCTCTCTCTCTCTCTCTCTCGTGTTTTAGTGTGTGAGAGTATTCCATTGGTGTTAGGGTTAGTGTAAATTCCTTGCTTGTTTGTGGGTTGCTCTAACGATTCTCCTCTTTTGCGTCCTAGTTCGCTCTTAAACTAGGTGGTGCCCCTTGTGTAGTTGGGATTTGGCTAGGGGTTTGTTGTTTTTGGTTTGTGTTCTGTTGTGCCCCAGCCCCATTGAGCAGCACGGGAGCCTTGAAGGGTGTCTAGAGGTTGCTCTTCTTGTTGCCCGCCCCGGACTGCTTCAAATTGGTGCCCCCACAGAGGAAAACAACTCGTGTATGTTTTTGTGTAGGATCAACTTTTAGCATAGTCAAGTAGTTTTCATGAATCACGAGAGTTTGTATGATCCTTTCATTCCCATTGCAAGGCAAAAGATACACATAATTGTTAGTACTAAGTTGCAATTTCAACGGGTAATTCGTAGGATTTTAGGTCCTCTTAGGTTAGCCGAGATAAACACTTCGGTAAATCCTTTTATTTTGCCTCTCATTAGGTACGATATTAGCTTGGACGTCTATATTTTTGTGTTATTTTAAGCATTAGGACATGAATAGGCCATGGATAATGGTCCAGGAATAGAGGTTTTTCCCTTTCATTTTACTCCACACATTAGAATAAACGTTGCAATTAGTAGAAAGATCCATTTTCAACAACGAATGGTGTTCATGTTTGGTGCCCAAAGAGTAGGAGAAATTCTTGCATCACCAAACCCTGTCATTCTACCTCTCATCAACTACCACACTTCTTTTGATGTACATGTGTTCATTTTATTTTAAAATGAAGTGCAGCCCGGCAAAATAGTGTAAATTTCGGAGCCGACGAGCTATGTCTCATTTTCGCACAAAGCTTAGAACTCTAGTAATCTCGACTGCAAACCCGTGAGAATAACCCCTACATTCAAAATTCAAATTTTGAATTTCTAACCTAACCTAACTAACCTTATCTCTCTCTTTCTCTCAAAACCACAATTTTTTTCGTGCTGTCGCTCTCTTTCTCTCTCTCGTTTCTTGCTCGAAACCTGCTGATAGCCGTTTTTCAGCTCTCTGTAATTGCCATAGTGAGTTATCTCACCCTATCAAATCACTCAAACACTGTGGTTACCCTCACCCTTTCACAATATATAGGTGCGTGTGAGTTAGGGGACTTTTCCCATATCTCCTTACTGAAATAAAAAACCCTCAATTAGCTAGTCATTGGGCTAGTTGAGCCAAAAAAATAAAAAATATAAAAAATATAAGTATATTATGGCCCATGCATATGTAAATATTTCTTTGTATATAGGGCCTAAATAAAAGATTTTTTCATAATTATTTTGGTATTTATTTAAATATTTCTACCTAGGTGTGTGTTATTTATGCTCTGTACATTGCCTCACCATTACCACAATTTTTCTTACCATTTTTCATACTCTTTATTCCATATAGAAATATTTTCATGTAAGCTTCTCTTATATTTGGTGTAACTCCATCCCAACAAAAATCCAAAAAAACTAGTTTTATTTATGCGTATATTTTTTCACTATTGTGATTTTTCCCTTCCTACATCTATTTTGTGTTTTTTCTTCTAAAAAAATAGAACACCAAAAATATTTATCTTTTTATGGTAGCCTCATAATGAGAGAGATTTTTTTTGACCCCTTTATATTTTTTCCACTTATATTATTTATATTTGACATGTACATATTTTTTAGACCCCTCAATATTTGATTTTCTTAGTTGTACTATTCACTCATATCATGATCTCAACAATATCTTCAATTATAGACCTACCAAATAAGGTCAAGGGTAGGTGGCATGCAAACATGCACTATGGAGGGCTCACTCTTGGAGGTATTCAAAAGAATCATCCAAAGAAGGACCCCACAAGGACCTTGTGCAGTGGAAAAAAACGGTCGGTTTTGCTGAATTTTTAAAGTTCACTTGCTCTCCGAATTTGAAAAGGTGATACAAACAAAAGTTGTAGCTCGTGGGCTGAACTTTTGCCTCACATTTTTTCATATGTTTTTGAGCTACGAGCTGTGAGCTATGATTTTATTAGTGGACCCCAGTTTTCCCATGCTATGTAGCCACACTCTCTCTTCTACTTTATCATTTTCCTCTTTCACACACACTTCTCCACTCATCATCCCCACCTCTCTCACGACTCCTCTCTGCACCCTACTCACCTTCTCCTCAACCTTGAAGAATAAGAGAAACCATGGTGAACTCATACCTCCCACACACAACTCCATTCCAAAATTGACCACCTAGTCTCATTTTTCCTCCTCCAAATTACCCATATCTATAAAAAAAAACCACAAAATTCAGCCTCTTCTCTTAAAAGACAGCATCATGGTGGTTGATTACTCAGCTTGAATTACCTTGTCTCTCAAGGAAGGTCAAGAGTGGAGAAAAAATGTACAATCAAAGCTAGTGGACCGTCAACAAGCGTCAAAATTCGCCCTACTCAAGACACTTGGAGCATCAACCTCGTAAGAAATCCACCTTTTCTTACCTCTTAAGAGTTTTTCTTCCTTATTTGTATCCTACATGGATACTCCCATTGTAAATATCCAATTCCATTTGTAAATTAATACTAACTCTACTAACGCTAACCCACTATGAAAAGTCCTATCACCTCCATTTCTCTCGTCTCTTTTTCCCCACCAACTTCTTGATAATTCCAAGCAAAAGAAATTAGATAAATTGCTGAAAATCTAACCCAACCATGGTTAGAGGAGTAACCCTAGCCTTCAAAATTGCTATAAAAGGAGGGTGTAGCTAGCACAAAAAGGGGGGAGAAGAAAGAGCCATTAGAAAATTTCGGAGGTCATTTGGAGGGCCTTGTAAGAAATTGTATTTCTCTCTCTAGAAACTTTTTTTAAAATGCACTTGCACCTTGTGAGTACGTCCAAAAGGACAACCAGACACTTTAAGAAGTAGATTTATATTCCCAATCGTCCTTGAAAACGGTCACTTTTTTATTTAATGTGAGCGTCTTTTTCAAGAGGCAGGTGCGGCGCATTCAAGGCAGCTTACGTCATCACTGAAAGTTGAAAAGTCACAAACTGTCAAATACTGATAGATTTTGAGGCTTTTGACACCACCAATGCGTCCGGAACGCCAAAATACCCTAAAAACGAATGTCTACTTGTCTCATTCCGACATCCGGAGAGGCAAAAAATGTCAAAAAACCCCAAAAAATGGGCTT
Source organism: Adiantum capillus-veneris (assembly GCF_014529385.1). Classification (NCBI taxonomy): domain Eukaryota; kingdom Viridiplantae; phylum Streptophyta; class Polypodiopsida; order Polypodiales; family Pteridaceae; genus Adiantum; species Adiantum capillus-veneris. The sequence continues at coordinate 31,190,686 of NC_140934.1, read as the reverse complement.
TTTACTTAAGGCGCGCGAGGAGGCATTCTAAAATGCTAGAATGCCCCTCTACGCGCCGTTAGTACAAAGCTCTTTTTAGTGCTTTTTGGACAATTATCTTTCAAGAAAGCCTACCCATGTTTCTCTATTGCACTTTTGCACCTCTCTCTCTCTCTCTCTCTCTCTCT